>NC_140210.1:8788015-9530515 GCF_951802725.1 Rutilus rutilus | reverse complement strand
TCAAACGTCCGATTAGCAGTCATCAGAACGTTCGCATGATTGATTTAAACAGTTGACTGAGCATTTTTGGGCATCATTAAGTTCAGAATATCGGTTTAAACGTTCGAACGTTAACAACTGGGCGAATCACAGAGGCACTTTCGAATTCGAACGTAGAATCGATTGTTTAAGCATAAGAACACTTTAGAACATTTCATTACGGCATTTTAGGAAAAAATTTTTTTTTTGTGCAAACGATTTCCACAAAATGCTCGAATCGCACGCAAGATGTCCTAAAATGCGGTCTAGGTAGGTGGTATGCTAGGTTTTGAAGCACCTCCTGTAAGTGAGCGAGAGAGAGAGAGAGAGAGAGAGAGGGGAGTTGGAGGGGGAAGGGAGCAGGAGGAAAAGCTCCGCCTCGTCTGAGCCGCTCTGGCGGAGGGAGATCGCAGGGAAGTCGGATGCTTTTTCCCCTGTAGAGAGGGAACACCGCGGAGGTGATTCGCCCCAAACAACATTTGGGATTTTAAAAAACAAACACGTTGGATTCGGCGATTATTAAGAGGCAAGATGAGGGAGAACTTGAGAAAGTAAGTGCAATGCTAACACGAATAAATGTCGGCTCCTGCGAGTAGAGGACGCCGAAGGAGTTTTGCATTCGTCCATCTGCCGTATAGTCGCTGCTTCTTTTCCTTGCTGGTTTTCCTTACAGCCTAGCAGGTGCTTGTTCGGTTTTTACAAGGAGCCAGTGCAGCCGGGAATGTCCACGTCTTTTAGCGACATGCCAGTTCAGCGCTTGATTTGTTTATTTTTCTAATGCCAAACACATCGATAGTTCCTGATGCATCTAACGTTACTGTGCCCTTCTTGCAGCATGCCGACTGATAAACCTTACGTGGCGTTCATATTGTCATTTGTTTTTGGAGGTGTATTTGATCGAAATCCATATTGATAACAAGGCTTGGCCTTAAGGATCCTCCATATTCGTGCGCTTCCTATAAGTTAACATTATACCACACAGAAGATAACTGTTTTGTTTTTAACCACATACTTACGGCTGCGTTTGCATTCAACCATAACCAAGAGCAACAATTAGAGGTGTCTGCGTGAAGCGTGTTTGTGTGGGTACACTGTGCTGTTAGATGCGTTCATGCATGTAGGTGGGCATTCCTTTTTCTTGTCCAAACCCACATTACTGCTGTACTTCCGCTCATGCAGTGCCTTGAGATGTGCAGGTATGGTGTTCTCTGTGGGAAATTTGCCATCAGGCCATTGGCATGCTTTACTGAGACTACCTGAACCTAGAGGGCGCTGCCAGATATACTGACTGTGTCTCAAAGCCTGTAGTGAGCTGCTTGTGCTTGTGATGCCCAGAAATTCTGTGCGGGTTTTCAAACTTTTTGATATCAAAGACCACACCTTCTTAAAAAAAAAAAAAAAATTCTATATATATATATAATGTAATTAAATAATTTGCTTTTGTTGACTCATACCAAATCATGTTGTTGTTTTTCTTTGTGTGTGTGTGTGTGTGTGTGTGTGTGTGTGTGTGTGTGTGTGTGTGTATATATATATATATATATATATATATATATATATACATACAAAAATTATGTTTAAGTCATTTAAACTTAACTTACATTAAGCTGACTTAAATTAGTTTAATCTTGAATAACTTAAAGTTGAAAATGGCTTATTTTGGTGAGTTAAAGCAATGTAGAAACATATGTTGTCATAACTTATTGATCGTGTAATTTTTTACACTGTAAAAATGTTTATTAGTTTAATTCGGAATTAATTATGCGTTTTAGTGTTTTTATTCGGAGATGCTTTAAATTGAACTAAAGTTACCTTAAAGATTTGTTGCATTGTTAATTGCTGTTCTTTCGAACTTATCATAAAATAATCAGTTTCCACAATAATATATTGTTTTCAACATTGCTAATAATAAGATATGTTTCTTGAGCACCAAGCATATTAGCACCAGCATATTAGAAAGATTTCTGAAGGATCGCGTGACACTGAAGACTGGAGTAATGATGCTGAAAATTCAGCTTTTAATTATATTTTAAAATATATTAATATAGAAAACAGTTATTTTAAACCTGTTCCAAGTTAGCTGATTAACACCCCTAGCAAAACAAATCCTCTGACAGTCCCATGGTAAATGGCATTGGTATTACCATGGTGCTTTTTTGTTAGTATGGTTCCACCCCATAATGTTTGCATTTCAGAGCCACTGATGTTTTCCACAACTCCTTTTAAAGTTCTTTCATTTCTGACCCCTATGACCTTTTCTGAATTTTTTTTTTTCTTTTGGAAGAAAAAAATGCATGAAAGTTCACTTTCATCAAATTTTTGTTGGTGTTTTTTCCTGTTTTAACACTGTAGGGGCTGGGTATAATTTATAGTTTTGAAGTTTCTCCACCTTATTAGAATTCTGCAGAGCCACTTGGCTGGCTTAAGCCCAAAATCACAAACATCCTGGCCCATAGCAACACTTCAAAACAAGGCATCTCAGTAGTGTAAATTGCATTTCCACTAATGGATTCATTTAGAGCCATTGCAACAAAACAGTCAGGCACTGTTCTGAATGTAGAAATTGACTCCCTTCTTTTAAGATTCAAATGAAGAGGACCCAGAACAACAACTTAGATGCTCAAAACGTCTCCCATGGCCACATGTAGGATCTAAACCAGTGGTTCCCAACCTTTTTTCTAAAATTCAAAATCATGACACACTAGCAGAAACACATTTTATTTACTGACAGGGATTACATTAATTGTCAGGTTTTTAATAAATGCAATAACATCAGAAATATTAAAATAATTACATTAACAACGACAGCTGGATTTTAAATGAACAAGAGTGTTGGTTGTGTGACTTGCAACGTAACGTTATCTACTAACATCAACCACGTTAAAATAAGGTATTGACAAAAAGATTTATAAAATGATAAACCTCACATTTCAACCTTTAAACTATTTTAAAGAAACAGGGTTAGACAAAATGATTATAGGTATTTTATCAGCTCCAAGAATAATTTTAGATGCTTTATCCAAATTGTTTTGATTTTTTTGAATGCACATTAGCTTAGTTTTCATCAACCGGTTAAAACTGACTATAGCGCATCAAAATTTGGTCTTATTTTACACAAACAAATACCGCAGACAGTGTGAATGAAAATGTAAATCAGTAGATGGCGCTTATGGAACATTTCCCTCAGCACTCGGTTGTAAAGGTTGTAAAACCTTGCTTCTTTTGTTGCTAACTTTGATTAAAGCTAGACGGTATCTGCCATGAGTTTTTCAAATCCTGCTTATCAAATGATGATTCAGATATTAAACTGTTAGACTAACCACCAGGAATTGTATCGTGGTTTATCCTCCAACCGGTCAATTTTTCATCCCTTCTTGTAAACTAAAAACTAGAGTGAGTTAGGCGACCCCCGGGTTGGGAACCACTGATCTAAACAATGGACTCTAAAATATTTATTCATGTAAAATATCAGAGTTGCAAAATGGGTTTTTGGCAGAAACAAGCTTTTGGTGGCTTAAGCCCCACCAGCTAGAGTTTTAAAATGCTATGAGTCACTGCCAAATCCACATGCAGCAGGAACACTATTAAATGGGATAAGTTAGAGTGTAAAAAGTAAAAACGGGTATTTAACTTGGATACTCTATAATCTTTTCACTTTTATTTTGCCTCTGTCCCAACTTTTTTGGAGTGTGTTGCATATTTACAAAATACAATTAATTTGGCCTGTGAAAACATTGGAAATCTTTTCTTTGTACTTTTCTCAGTTAAAGAGGGTGAACAAATCACAGATTCTTGATTTTATTACATTTTACAATGTCCCAACTTTTCCGGAATTGGGGTTATGTTTATGTTGCCTTTTTTTAGAGCCCCCTTTTTTTTTAAATTGAATTCCCTCATACTCAAAATAATAGCCAGGCCAGGACAACCTTGTAAATTGTATGTTCTATCTTCCACAAAATAGTCACACAGGTTTGAAACAATATAAGGATCATTAAATGACTGAATGTTCACCTTTGAACTGTTCTTTTAAATGAGACGTGTCATCATAGTCAGCATGTCTAACATAGTAGGCCTATGTCATCTGCGTGATAGTTCTACTTTAACGGATGTGTTAAATGTGCTTGAGTATCTGTTGAAAATGACCTTTATTTGAAGAACATAATTGAGCTATTCTTGAGTTTGAGGACTGCAAAGATTTATTGTTGGATGTAAAAAGACTCGAGGCTTGTCCACCACACTTTAACACTGTCATAATCTATATTACTTTAAATGGAGGATGACACTATCTCGAGCACTAAATATGAGTCATAAACATATTTATGGACGTTGTAGTGCCTTTTGTTGGCTTTTGGTATGTTATGACGCTTTTCCACTGCGTGGTACGACTCGGCTCGGTTTGCTTTATCCACTGCAGTTTAGTACCGCTTCAAAGTGGGTGGGATTATAGACTGATCGCTATAGTTGTGCCTCCATCTCATCCACTGACCACGATACAGCCATTTCTTTTTTCAAGTTGCGTGCGACGGTCGTTTAAAAAAGTTAAACGTGTCACAAATCAAATGTCGCTGGTAGTGACGATTCTCTCTGACCAATCAGTGATCTGCAGTGTTTACACGTCACATTTTAGTGTCGGTACGGTTTGCTTGGAGGTTGTACTTAAAAAAGTACCAGGTACCAAACCCCTCAAAAGTGAGCCGTACCATGCAGTGGAAAAGTGCCTTTATAAAGCATGTTTTTCAGAGAGAGGTACTGTTGATTGTAATTCACATTCTCTTTTCTTTCAGTCACCAGACCCAAACAACATGTTGGGACCACCCAAAGATGGCAGAACTGTACCAGTCATTAGGTAGGCCTGATTCAAGTCTGATGTGCATGAAGTAGAGCTGGATGATGTATTGAATATTAATAGCATGTTCATGATGATCTTGCTGGTGACTTTCCAAAGATGGTGCTAAAAACGTTAAGGGAGGTCTTCATGTGGCATTTTACTGTGTATTAAAATGTCTTTGTGATAACAAATGAATATATACACTACAGCACACCACAGTAAAGTGTTTAAGAAAAAAAGGAATGCAGTAATTATTCAGCAAGGATTCATTAAATTGATAAAAAAGTGACTTTAAATACTTTTACAAAAAAATGTGTTTCAAATAAATGCTCTGTTCATCAAAAAATACTGTTTTTCAACATTGCTAAGAAATTTCTTGAGCAGCAAATCAGCATATTAGAATGATTTCTGAAGGATCATGTGACACTGAAGACTGGAGTAATGATGCTGAAAATTCAGCTTTGATCACAGGAATAAATTACATTTTAAAATAAATAATACAAAGCAAGTATTTTAAATTCTAACAAAATTTCACAGTTCTGCTTCTTACTGTATTTTATTATCTAATTAATTTAGCCAAACTTTTTAACGGTTTTAATGTACATTTAAACCTGGCAATAGTGTCTGTAAAGTAATGATTAATGTAATACATAAAATGTATACGTAATTATATTGTTATATAAATATGCGTAGATAAACTGTCGAAAAGCTGTAACAATTTTTTTTTAGCCATATAGCACAACCTTGCTATGAAGTTGTTACATCTCTCACATTTTCATTCATCTGTGTTGTAGTGTAATTGCCCTTAAGTCAAATTTCAGATTGTTTGTTGAAACATTTTTGATCAGTGGATTAAAAATGGAAAAGACTAATTGGATGATACTAGCTTGATGTCTTTGCTGCCTGTTTTTCAGAAATAAGATCAAAATGAGAAATTGTCAGATGCAGAGATGAGGTTTTACTGTGACAGTAATTAAATGTTGCATGAACAGTTTGCTAAAATGAACATGTCCCATTTTCTCGTGCTAAACAGCGGATCTCAACAACGTACGGTTCTCTGCATACAGGACGGCAATGAAGCTCAGACGAATGCAGAAAGCTCTCTGCTGTGAGTTCACACAACTTTCTCTTTGCAATCACACAAATCTGTTAATCTGTTTTCAGTTTTTTTCTGAACAGTCATGCTACTCATGACAATAAGCTAAAAAAAAGTCTTTATTTAGGCTCAAACCATGTCTCAGAGAAACATTTTGTGAAGAGGAAAGGGTTAAAATTTGCTTCTATCTCCGTCAGATTTCATAGTAAGTTGTAAATAATAAAGAAAAGAAAAAAAAAAGTTTAGAATGACTAGTTTCTCACACATTTTATTACACAACTGGGTTTCCTAAAGCAAACGGTACGATCTGTTACTGCTTCCAAACCCTGACCCTGCTGAGATGAATGAAACTCCACTTCGTGCGTTCAGGAGTGGTGCGCTATAACTTATTGGGCTGGGTTCAAAATATTGCTTTCTCGGTTTTACTCAGTTCTCATTTTAATGGTGAGACTTTTGTTTTTTGTGTGTTCAGGCTTGATTTTGTAAGCAAAATTTTATATAAGAATTTAGATTTATCGGCTTTCAAATATCGGCATCGGCCTAAATCTTCATATCGGTACATCCCTAAAATAAATAAATATGAATGAACATCAGAAGGTATGGTGACAGATACAGTACAACTTTTTGAAAGTATTGTCTCATGTTATCACTCATTTGTTTAAAGATTTGAAGGATGTCAATAAAACAGCTTGGAAACACTGCCACGTCATGTTTACCTCAGGAAAGCCATTCAGTGTCCATAAACTCGCTAGTTAGCTAGAAAATTGAACTCTAGAGAGGAGCTTATTTAATATACTTGAATTATTCTGTCATAAAAACAAGTTTTTATGACAGCCACCTTTTAAAATGTTTGTTATCAGAGCACTTTATAAAATTTTGCATTTTTTGTACACAGTGGATCTTCTGGGCATGTCTGCGGCCTGTGAGGCCTTTGAGCAGCACAATCTGAAACAGAATGAGCAATTCATGGACATCATGCAGGTGATCAACTGTCTGACCAGCATCTACGACCGTCTGGAGCAGCAGCACAGCAGCCTGGTCAACGTGCCTCTCTGCGTGGACATGTGTCTCAACTGGCTGCTCAACGTTTATGATACGTAGGTTTCACTTTTTGTTGTTGCTTTGCGTGTTTGAGATGTTATGGAATAGTTCCATTATTGAAAGCAGGTCATATGTGGTTGGAACAACACGAGTGCAAGTAAATGATGAAAGAGTTTCAAATGTGGGATGAACTAATCCTTTAAATATTAGAACACATGAGTCAGAGAGAATCAAGGAGTTGGACTCAATTGGTACTCAGCATGTTTCTCAGTAGGATCACACTGAGCCATAAATCATGCAGTGTTTGTACATGGAGGTGGTAGATTCCACAGAAGACCCCTGTCTTTCCCCCAAAGTAAACAGAGAAAAACGTTAGAGGTCTTTTCATTCTACGCCTGTTTTTTACCTAGATTGTCTTGCAAAGAAGATGGGATGAAGAAATCCAGTCGTCAGGGTTCCATTCGGTACTTAAAAAGTATTCTAATTTTAAATTTGAGGATGGAAAAAAAGGGAATTGTGGTACGCCCTAATATAAATATTTTTATAACACTTTTTTATAACGTAAGATTAATAAAACTTTGTCCCTGACTACATATATTTAAAACATTTTCAATATTGTATTTTATTAAATAATGTATTTTTTACATTTATTATTTATAATAATTCGTAAACATGGAAGTACAAATATGTGGCCTTCTGGGTTTACCATATTTGTGGCTAAATTAAATCTGTCTTAACTTTAATTTTGGGTGAACAATACATAATACATATTGTTGCATTTTTGTATTGCAATATAAATACTTTTCTTGATTGCTTTATTGAAACTTTATTACACCCCTAATGTTAACTTTATTGTGTTTAAATTGTAATATGCTGTAGATAGTTGTAAGCATGCATATTTTATCTTCCTTATCTTTTTGATTGAGCAACTGGAAGTTGTAAAGCATAGACATTTCAAAATAAGAGTCTAGATATATTTCGGCCTATATTTCAGTAGATATTTAATAAATAAAACATGTTTTACATGTAGTTTACATAGTTTCAAACATGTTTTGCTGATATAAACAACATTAAATCATGTGTCAACATTAAAGTTAAATGTGCACCCCAGCCTAAGTATTTAAGTAGTTTTAAGTAAAACTGGGATTTTTATTTGGCCAAGACTTTAAAAAGGTCTTAAAAAGTCTTAAATTTGATTTTAAAGGTTAAACATTAAAGACAAATTTAGAAGAAATTCTTTGTTTTTAAAAGCAAAAACAGTATATTTTACCAGTGTATGGTACAGAAACATCTAGAGTTATTTTGTTCCTGATCTTGACTGTTATCTGCAAAAAAGATTTAAAAAGGAGAGATTGTCGGGCTTGCTTTAGTCATTTGTCACCTTGTTATTTTATTTTTTCCCCCGCAGAGGACGAGCTGGCAAAATTCGTACCCTATCCTTCAAAACAGGAATAATCTGTTTGTGCAAAGCTCACCTTGAAGATAAGTACAGATGTAAGTTTTTCTGCTTGTCTTATGCGTTTCCTCTCTTCTATTTTGTCTCCATGTCGTAATTAGAACCAAGATATTTGTTCGGTTTACAGAAAATGTACTACTAGCAGTTTACAGCTCTCTCAGGTGTTGGCAGTGTCTTGTAGTATGTTGTCATTGTTTAGTTGTTAATAGCACTGCTGTAAACGCTGTTTTAAAGCTTTGGAGTTTGCTCTTTTAGAGTAAATCTAGCACACGGTATAGTGCAACAGCTGGGGGTTTTCCAGAAATCAAGGTTAACTTACCATCACACCATGAACTCTTGGTTAATGGGGTTTATGCACAACAAACTTCCGTATTCTATAAAACAGGTTGCATCTCTTCTGGTTCAGGTCTTTTGTACGTGCTTTGTTAAATATAGAGCTGTTGTACTAAAGATACCTTCAAAGGAACGACCAAAGAGGAGCATGACCGATGTCAAAAAGTTTTTTTTTTTTTTCTTCTTCTTCTCACTAACATTTTGGTATTTAAATTGAATAAAACTGCTACAATAAAAAGAACTAGCTTGGTTAGCTGATTACCTTAAAAGTTATATATCGCCGTCAATTCGTACTGCCGTTATCACTTTCTCAGACAAGTAGACTTTTTTCTTTCTTCTTTTGCTTAATGGCGATTTACATTCTTATCGCATATCGCCACTGGGCAGTTGTGCAATCTATAAAGCAGGTTATGTTCGAAGAGTAAAGGGGCTTTCGCACCAGTGGAACCTTTTCATAGTTCCTATAAATATTGTCGGAAGCACCCGGATTTTGGATTGTTCGCATAGCAGGAACTAGGAACGATTTTAGTTCTAGGAACTCCTTTTGGAGGAAGTAATTTAGCTCCTACTTCAGAGTAGGGTCTAAACCAGCACTGTGGGAACTACCCGTGACGTTAGTGTACGCTGATTGGCCGAACGCACGTGAAACACTAGTAGCGCCCGTAATTTTTTTTAAAAGGCTCTACACACACAGATTATAGCCTATATAGTTACTCCAGAAACTAACTCTACGAACATGGAAAACAGTGATAGATGGGCCTAACCTTAACGCTGAGGAGAAAATCCAACGCAACTTTGAGGAGACCAAGCGAAACATGATTATTTCTGCTCAGCTAGCCGCACTGGACATCAACCACACGGCATACGCTAATACCTTTTCATTACCGTCTACTTTCTATGTATAACAGTTCTATATAATAACGTATTAAACAGGAATGTTAGACAGATCGTAAACTAATAAACACGAATAATGCGAGCAGTGTGAGCTAGGGTTGGGCGATATATCATGACATTGTTAGGCACATCTCGTCAGTAAAGCCGGTTCCTTGATTAGTAGTAAATCGCCATCACCTGCTTTCAGATGGAGCGGCATTCACAACAAAGAGCCGTAGTTAACTGACAAGCTGAGCCATATCGCATTAATTATTGCTGGCGATACGTCCGCGATATGGCTCAGCTTGTCAGTTAACTACGGCTCTTTGTTGTGAATGCCGCTCCATCTGAAAGCAGGTGATGGCGATTTACTACTAATCAAGGAACCGGCTTTACTGACGAGATGCGCCTAACAATGTCATAAGATATATCGCCCAACCCCAGTGTGAGCTCAGGCTCTGGTGTTCTCAGCGCTGTAAAAAAAAAAGGTCTGCCGCGCCGTCAAAATAAGTCACAACAACAAGCGTGACTTATGTCACTTCAGAGTTCCTACTGGTGATGTGAATGCAACCTGGAAAACGTTCCTAGGGGAACCATTAGTTCTTGTGGAACCACCCTGGTGGTTAGTGGTGCAAAAGCACCTATAGTTCCTAGAAATATTGGTGGATGTTCCCGGATTTGGCGTATTTGCACAGCAGGAACTAGGAACAATTTTAGTTCTAGGAACTCCTTTTGGAGGAACTACATTACCTCCTACTTCAGAGTAGGGCCTAAACCAGCACTATAGGAACTATCCGTGATGTAAGTGTACGCTGATTGGCCGAACGCACGCAAAACACCAGCACCCGCCATTTAAAAAAAAAAAGCTGTGTAAACATACAGATTATAGCCTTTATATTTACTCCACAAACTAACTCTGTGAACATGGAAAACAGTGATAGATGGGCCTCTTAACCTTCCAAGGGAACCATTAGTTCTCGGGGAACCACCCTGGTGGATAGTTCCTAGAATTATGTTCCTAGAACTACCCGGTGCGAAAGCCCCTTACGTTGCTATGGCTATGTACTCTGAAAGTTAACTCCATTTTTGGAACTAAAAGATGAGGTTATCTGCTTATTTATCCATAAACTTAGCCGGGTATTTCGCATAACCTGCTCAGAAATAAATGTTTACTCACCTAGAAACCGCACAGCAGACCATTCTAAACTTAGGGGTTGGTAAGAAAAAAATAATTTGGATGTTTCAGTGTTTTTTTGTTTTTTTTTGTTAATCAAAATATGATGGTTTTGACTCTGTCTCTGTTACCCGTTTTGCTCATTATTTCCTCTTACTCTCTAGTTTTATTCAGAGAGGTGGCCAGTGCCACAGGCTTCTGTGACCAGCGGCGCCTCGGCCTCCTTCTGCACGACGCCATTCAGATCCCCAGACAGCTGGGTGAGGTGGCATCTTTCGGAGGGAGCAATATCGAGCCCAGTGTGCGCAGCTGCTTTCAGTTTGTAAGTAACCATCGTCAACATTCATGAACAGAGTACCTTAAAGCAACCATGAAGAATATGCAATTTTGTGGCATTTTTCTTTTCTTTTCAAAATAGTGGTACAGGTGACCCTAATTATGTCCTGTTCAATAAGAAACTTCCATAATTTAATTTGATCCTTCAAATGAATTCCTAATTTTTCACAAATGTTCTTTCAAAAGCCTCTACAACTCTGTACATTTCCTCAGTCTATTCAGTGTTTTCATCAGTTTTCTTTTCTTTTGCTCTGATATGAAGGCCAATAACAAACCAGAGCTAGAAGCTTCAGTCTTCTTGGACTGGATGCGTTTAGAACCTCAGTCGATGGTTTGGCTTCCTGTCCTTCACCGTGTGGCGGCCGCTGAGACAGCAAAGCACCAGGCTAAATGCAACATTTGTAAGGAATGTCCTATTATTGGCTTCAGGTATGGACCTTTTCTTTAGTGCTATTATTCAGAATGACTGATTTTGCCTCAGGTGCTTTAAAAGTCTCAGCACTTTTTTTGTGAATTTTTAAGCATTGCACCAAACTTCAAGGCAGACGTTGATAAAGAAGACCTTTGTCTGTGTTTTGAGGCTCAAAAAGCTGCAGTGTTTATTCTCTTCTGTTAGAGGTTTTATTGGTGGGAGAACACAGTCCTACTTTTAGTGTTTTTTTATATTTGACTTTAAAGTCTACACGATATCAAAGTTGGCCCTGTTTACTTTCTTCCTGCTCTTATTTGTTGGTGTACTACTTTCAAAAGAGATTTTTTTGGCTCAGGTCTGACTCTGTCTTCTTTTATATTCTGTTGCTTGATAATCTGTCTAACACATATACTAAGTTTTGCCTTGTGTTGTTGTATGTGTTAGGCTGAAAAATCACACTTCTGATGTTGTTTATTAACAAAATGTTCAGTTTTCCTATTCATATTATATCATGTAAAGAGTTTAATCATTAATACATTTCGGGGAATGATTTTAAGGACATTTTGTACAATTTGCTGTGTTGAGTCACCACTTGGGTCCCCACTTGGTTCCAATGCAAAATCTAGCAAAACCACTGATTTATAGCGCAAGTTTGCATGATTCATTTTTGTAGCACTTAAATATAAAGTTTAAATTCCCCCCCAAAAATAAAAATTGACAGAAACTGACGCAAATGTTTTAAAGACATTTTCACTTGTCATGTCCTATTGATTTTCTGTGAGAAATATTGTGTAACAGGACTTTAGTTTGTTTTATCCTTTGCAATCAGGGATTTTAGTCTATGACTATAATATTATTCTTTCCTCTCTGTGCCTCTGGTTTCGTAAACAGAAGAGAAAAATTGTAGGAGAGATTAAGAAAGAAAGAAAAATTCTCCAGAAAAACTTGCGCTGATGAGAGAAGTGGCATTTATGAAAAAGTAAATAGGGTCAGTTTTGATGTCATGCCAAAATAAGAAAACTTTTATTAACTCAACCTGTCGTTCAAAATCTCATTAATGTCATTCAAAACCCATGTCTTACACTTCTATTAAAAAGTTTTTAGTGTTTAAAAAAAAAAAAAAAACGTTAACATGTTAGCCAGCAACCCCACTTTTGAAAAATGCCCAGAAATGCATACCCAAACTAAAACAGATTCAGTTCATGAACCCTTTGCACTAAAAGCACAAGTATGATCTCATTTGAAAGCTGACACTTGGCAGAGTATTGTAAATTTAGAATTAATGATTGTCCAAAAAAATAAAATAAAGTTATAAATAGCTTCAAAGTTTTGTAAAGTTATTAGAAATAATTTTTTCTGAAATATCTTCATGAAAATAAAATTCAAGTTGGAATTGTATCAATCTAGAAATGCCCTACAGCTAAAGCCAGGTCTGACCGTGTTATATTTAAAGGAGTCATAACCTGCAATTTTCACTTTTCCACGAGAATCAATGTATGTTATGATCGACTAACGATTATACACTGGCCGGGAAGCCGATATTTAAAAGTGAAGCGTTTGTTTACCTCAGGGTAAATAAACCAGCGCGCGTGCACGCGCACTCAAATACGAGATTTTGATTTCAGCTCCCTCTTGACGTCATGAGGTAGTAGGATATACCATATATGGACACCGCAGCAGGAAGCCCCCCTTCCCCTCTCCACCTCATATTCAGTTCAGTCGAGAAAGATGGAGAAACCGAGTGCACACCGTACTTGCTCTGTGGTTGATTGCCATAAAAAACATGTAAATGTGTTTTATCTCCCAAAATCGGACGAAACTATCAGGGACCAGTGGATGAAATTAATTTTTAATGACGCTGTCCCAACAACCCTTTCAACTGGCGTGCAGAGCCATATAGAGCGTCCACGACAGCCAAAACATCGCATTGATCTCGCGAGACAATAATGCTTTCAGAAATAAGGGTAAAAGTAGGTCTGTGTTTATTTTTTTTCCACTTTTCTTTTTTAGAAGGGCCTGAAAGACTATAATACAGCAGTAGGTATCCAATGTAATACTAGGTTATGACTCCTTTAAAATCTGAAGATAAGTCTAAAACTCTGTATTTAGTTCAATGTTTTTCAAGATCATGTGTATGACTTATTTTGATTAGACTCTAAAATGTATCAAATGCCCTTCTTGAAAAAAGAAACATTTCAGTAAGCATTCCTATTTAAACATTTTCATAAAAATAACAGCTAGGTGGCAGGTGCATATTAGGGCTAGCTAGCATGTTAGCTTAGCACACCATCAATACATGACAATTTATGAGATTAAAACAGTGTTTTTGCTCCAAACTTACGCCAACTATAACGCAAGTCGAGTGTTTTAAATAACCTTATGTGATCTGATTTGGCTTCAGATAAAAAAAAATCTGACAGAAAATATATTATTTTATAATATTCTGCATGATGATATATATATATATATATATATATATATATATATATATATCGATTAGCATTACATTATAAATATAATCTATCATTATGAAAATACTTGACATGGCTCGAAGAACACAGATAAATCATATATCGTTGCAATCATGTTTATTGTCTCCAAAACATCTTTATCTGCATGTTACAGCGATCTCTGGAAGCTTTGTTTATGTCAGGGAGTTCCTGGAATGTCACATGATATGGGTCTTCTTCATGTGTTCCATAGATGGACTAAATGTGCATAGGGCGCCCTCAGGCTGCCAGTGTGTATTGAAAACATAGTACATCAGAGTATTCAGCGCTCGTAATGATTACATCGGCCCATTTTGGGTATAAATTCAATAAAAATTATACCTCTCTATAGAAATCTGACGTAAACCTATGAGAATCTATGAATATTTCTCTAAATCTGCACATTTTTTAGCTAAAAGCCCTGAGGAACATTGCTTTCATGATGACCCCACAGGAGTTTTTTTTTATGAATGGGACTGACTGACGCTCATAATTCATATTAAAAGTATCGACTCATTTTTTCATTACATAACTCCTGACACAAATTAATACATAACTGTCACTATAAGTTTCTCAGAATAAAATAGTGGTCAAATACTGAAACTTGAGTCTTATATCTTTATAATGATGTATAGTCTGTCAAGGTAATAACATTAAATCTGATAGTAAGTTAACTTTGAACTATTTAAGCAAAGAACGTCGGCATCCTCGTGAAAGGCTAACACAAAACAGGAAAAACTAAATTACAATAAAAACAATAATATTGCAAAATATTATTGTTCTATTTGAATAACATTTCAAATGTAATTTATTCCTGTGATGGCAAAGCTGGATTTTCAGCATCATTACTCTGTATCATTCAGTGTCACATGATCCTTCAGAGATCATTCTAATATGCTGATTTGCTGCTCAAGAAACATCTCTTATTTTTATCACAGTGGAAAAACATTTGTAGTGTATGTACTAGGATGTACAAAATCAGACTGTAATATGCTCACTATTGAGAGTAGGTGAGAACAGGGAACATCTCCACCTGGAGGATCAAGATGTAACTGCACCTTTCTGGGAAATGATCTTGCTTGCATGTCGTTACGGATCCATGGTGTTTTAAATGCCAATGACTTTAACACTGATCTTATTGTTTGTTTGTCTGATCTCAACAGGTACCGAAGTTTAAAGCACTTTAACTATGATATCTGCCAAAGCTGCTTCTTTTCTGGCAGAGTGGCCAAAGGTCACAAGATGCAGTACCCTATGGTTGAATATTGCACACCGGTAGGTTTTTTGCATCACTGTGTGCTTGGCATATACATGGTAGATTACAGTATTCATTGCATTGGATGTCAAATTTAGTTTCTGGTGTAAATAGCAGTCAACACATTTCAAGATTAAAGTGCAGGTTACAACGTTTTGTGTCTCTGTGTCCTTTTACTTCAGACGACGTCAGGAGAGGACGTGAGAGACTTTGCTAAGGTGTTGAAGAACAAGTTTAGGACGAAACGCTATTTTGCCAAGCATCCTCGCATGGGTTACCTCCCTGTCCAAACCATCCTTGAAGGAGACAACATGGAGACGTGAGACCAGTGATTTTTTTACATTTATTTATGTGTTCACTTCTTTGTGTGGATTACTATCAGCTACTGATTAAGTAGACACGTGACTGCTGGTAGGACCGTTATTATAAAAAGCACTGTGTGCATCACACTGCGACTCTATGGATACTTGAAGAGCAAATTAAAGTGCCCCTATTATGCTATTTTAAAGGTTCCTAATTTTGTTTTGCATGTCTCCTACAATAGATTTACATGCATCCAAGGTCAAAAAACACTTTAATTTTTGCATTATATTCATTGCAGCATCACCTCATTTGTAAGTGTCTGAAACGGTTCGTTTGAAGATTCAATCTCTTTAAACCCCTCCTTGCTGAGAGCCTAATCTGCTCTGATTAGTCAGAAGGCCCAGTTTGTGTTGATTGGTCTACCACTTGCAGCGTGTGTTGGAAACTAAACTCTCATTAACATATCTGAATTTCACCTCCGGAGGCTTCCTTAACACTTTATAACTATGGTGTGTGTTTTTCCGAATCAATTCCAGCGTGAGTCCTCATCCTTTGGAAGTGCATGCAATGGGGATTTGAAGCACTGAAATTTATTGATAATATAATTGACTGAATTTATTTTTATATTTGCAGTTTTCTTTTTAATTTTAAAGTTAACTAAAGTGGTAAATATTTATTAGGTTTTTAAAAAATATATATATATTTATATTTAGCTTAATATTTTGTAAAAATTAAATCAGTTTTAGTACTTCAACTTAAGCTGATTTTAGTTAAGTTTATTCCTAGGCAATATTTCTCATTTTCGTTTACGTTTAATATTTTCTTTTAATATTTATATTTTTGTTTCAGCTTTATTTCAATTAATTGTAAGACTAGAAAAACTGGAAGAGAGGGCAACTCTCTGAGAGAACAACATTTGAACTCACTCTTGTGCACCATTCGAGACGCAAGTCTCACCTCAGAATCTTCCTAATCTACATCTTTCCCTCTTCCCCTATTCCTTCTCTCTCATGCTGAGATCACCAAAATTCACCCAAGAATCTATATGGTTTAATGTGAATAATTATCATAGAGTATTATACATGTTTGGTATCATTTTCGAATGTCTCAGTGCGACTGGTAAAAGGTCTCATTCCCGCAGAAGTAAACCAAAAAGGTAATAACGTGTGGAGAGTTTAGAGATATCTTGTCAACTGCTGTGGGTGTGGCCCCATGTAAATCAACTTCTGTCCACAGTAAGTCTGGGACAGTGATTAATGCAAATTCCCACTGTGAACTCATGTTTACATTTGAAAAGAGGTTTCTGCCTTGGTCTGAGTATTTAGGGAGATGCTGAAGAAGGCTCAGGGCGATTTGTAGCTCAAATTAGCCTGTGATGCAGAGTGTGTGCATGACACTCCGCATCATGTATTTTCTAATGTCAGGTTTGCATCCTTTCTCATTATTCTAGAGCATTTGATCTTTTGTATTTATTATCTTTGAACTGATTATGAAATTGGCATGATACATTTACCCGACATAATAAATTGTAAACATTTGATTTTATTCTGACTGACTCTGAAATAGTTTTCCCAAGTAGATTAAACGGATACGTACGTTACCTCAAGTTTTGCGTCAGATTAGTGACGACCAGGGCTTGACATTAACTTTTTTGCTCACTAGCCAATGAGGCTAGTGGTTTTCCAAAGTTACTAGCCACACAGCATTTTTACTAGCCACATTTTTGTTGTTGTGAAATTACCTGATAAAAGTTGACTATGGCGTGCTAAAATTTACTTGAACTAGATTTACAACCCTTTTAAATGTAAAACCACTGTACACACCCAAATCAAGACTACATAAATATATAACAATACAGGTCATTATCATTAGCTCTGATAAGGTTGTGTGTAAAGCTCCTTTTTTTAAATAAAACCATGTATTATGTATTATATGTCGCCAATCCACTGGCATACTACATAACTCCAGCAGGGCAGCTAGCTGTCTCTTCGATTCTTTGTTGTCGGTCACTAGCGACAATACTCATTAGGGCTGTCATGCTCAAAAATGACCTTCGAATATTCCCTCTAAAAAAAACCACATAGCTTATATTCGAACTATTCGAACATCTGGTTGCGCATTTTGTCAATGACGCGCATTACGTCAATAACAGGACAAATTAATACAAAGAGACATAACTACTTGTATAGGTAGTTTATTTAAGTTTAAACATATTTGACAACGTATTACTACACGAAAACAAGTAAATCAACTAATGGCCAAGACCGCAGACCTCACTCACTCTGGCTCGCTCACTTGCAGGCACTCTTTCTCTCTCTCGCCCTCACCCTCAGCACCAAACGCGAATAGAGCGCCTGGCGCGAGTGTAAAGACGCGTTTACGCGCGTCTGGAGGTCTTGCGGCGCGAATGAGGCGTCACGCGCTCTGTGCATAACAGTTTAAATGTACAACAACAATAAGCAAATGTTGAGTGCTGATCAAGAGTTTTGTGCAAGCAATTTAAGGTCGCGACTCTTATATAGCAGGCTTCATTCAGTGATTGAAACAAATATTATTAACATTAATTGAAGTTTTACAGTATATAGAACCGACATTGAACGCTCCGAGCGAGCTGTGCTGTGGTAAACATGGAACTTTTCCTTGACGTGAAACGGTAAATAATCAAACCAGTGGAAGCCTGCAGTGCATGAAACTGCTGTATCTAACCTACCTTATTCATGCGATATCTATTCAGTCAGTACAGTAGCCTACACTTTAGTAATGTTTCTGAAAACGTTAACGCTTCTTCCTGTTACCTGTCCCTGATCCCTCAGGCAGCGCGCCCACTCGCAAAGCAGACAGCCGCGCCTCTGCTACCGCGGGCGTTTTTTTTTTTTTTCACATTCGAATATTCGTTTTCACCTTCGAAATTCTTTTTTAAAACTATTCGAATATATATTCGAATTTAGAATATTCGTTGACAGCCCTATGGGAGTTTTAGTGTCGTGGTGTCACACTTATTTCAGATTCCTTTTGAAAAGACTACAATTATTCAACCCGCCAAAGTGGCTAGTTGGAGTGATTGTGTTACCCGCCACGAGCAAAATCCACCCGCATTTGGCGGGTTGGCGGGTGTTAATGTCAAGCCCTGGTGACGACTAATATTTGACTAATTCAAGTGTACTTGGTTTGCAAAGACAAGAAGTGAATTTCCGTTTAGAACAGCAAATGCTGCTTGACCAATCTAAATGTGGGTGTGTCTTACCTCTGTTTTAATTTAATGTTACTTTAGATAAGTGTACGTGGGAAATCACGCCATGGCCAATCCAAAGCTATTATAAGAGAAGTAATGTTGGTCAGCTTATATCTGTAATAGCGGCCATACCTCTACTGAAGTAAACGTTTAAATTAAATTCAAGTGTATGCAATTCCATGGGGGCTATACCAAAGTATCTTTGATTGTGTAAGCGTGAATGCGACCATCTCAGGTATATAGCCATTACCAATTACCTCTGTTTGATGACCAAAACTGATGGGCTTGTGAATGTGAGACCCGCGTTAAACAGAAGACTTGAGGACCTCTGAGCGACATAGTTTCCTAATTTGAACGGGTAAAATATAAAAAGAAGTTAAAAAGAATAGTCAAACATTCGCTCACTTTTAATGAGGCTCAGATATCATTAAAACCTAATTCAGATGAGTCAGATGAAATAATGAGGTAATGCATATGAGAAAATGTATTTCATTTAATCTAAAAGGAAAGACAGTAACGGTACTAAATAGTCAAATGGTATAAAACTGGTATGCCACTAAACAAGACAAATAAAGCTGACTGAACTCTTGGTAACCTTAAATTGCAGCTGCAAGAGTTTTGCTTGTTATTTTCTGCTTTACCGTGTGCATTGATCATTACTCGTGTTCACAGTAGGAGTGTTTATGCTGTGGAATTATTTTTCCCCCTGTAGAGGAGCAGCTGCAAATGTGTGCAGTCTAATTGTAAAGCAGTGCTAAATGCATACATACACACATTATTCTTTAACATTAACCCTTTTTTTTTTCCTTTTTCATTTCAACCCCAACACACAACCAACAATGTCGAATCAAACTATTTCTCAAGAAACACTTTTTTGGAAGAGAGTTGATTGTGATGTGTATGTTATTGGCCACTGAAAATGCTTAACTGTGTTGTCATATCAGTGGGTTTGTGTGTTTGGTGCTTCTTAACCATGTCACCATCATGCTTTCAGTGCATCTACTTGTCCTGTCCATCATCTCATCTTTTTTGTCTTGCAGTCCTGTTACACTGATCAACTTCTGGCCTGTTGACCATCCGTGAGTACATCTGCACACCAACACCCTCACACACAAATCACATTGAGCACCTGCTTACTGGATCACGTGATGCTAACAGTGTCGTTTGGTGATTTGTCCGCAGAATAGAAGTTTAGAAAGAATATGGCTGAAATTGAGTGTATTTTAAATTGAAATGAAAATTTGAAAGGCTGGTGCTCTCTTTAAATTAATCTGAAGTTTGTACAATGACTTCAGTAAATGATGTTCCTATTGGATGATTCACTTAGATGGACGTCAGCGCCAATGTCTAGGGCCAGTGTCATATTGGTCAGCAAACATATAAATTAATCACTTGGACAGGTGTTGTGATAGTTTATCATTTAAAGTACATTGTTGAAATCATCTACTGATCTGTGTGAAATTATACACGAGTCTCCATGAAACACTCATCTTTCATCATCAGAATTGTGAGATATTTTGGAACGTGTTCATCAGGGCTCCAGACTAACTTTTTTCACCTCCGTCCTGGAACCGTCCTGAAAAACAATTTGAACCGTCCTAAAGTGAATGTCAACCGTCCCAAAATAAACATGTTGTTTCTGTACTTTGTTATTATCATCTATAGTTGTTAGTCACATAATAAAAACACCATTAAAATGTGTATGATATATATAATTATATTTATTTAGCTCCATTCAAAGTAGTTATCTGTAAACAGGTAAAAAACAGATTTAATAAAAAATAACAGGAGTTAAATGCTTTTTTGTATTCATGCAGAACAAATCTCTTTTTTTTTACATATACGAAAATTAAGAGAAAAATACATACAGCTCAAAATGTTTTTGAGTTGGTTGGATTAAACAATAACAAATAAATACTGGTGACAACATATCTCAAAAAATATCATTTTTTATTCTTTCAAGCCGAAAGAATTAAATATAATGAATCCTTATTAAAGCTATTAACGAGCAGTGAATGCTTTTCTTTTGTTGCTTGATCAATATTAAGGACACAGACCGCATTAGGTTTATTACCCACTGTCACTTTAAGACATCGGATCATGTCCAATGACATGCGGATCAATTGCACTGATGCACATCCGATACACTCAAAACTGTTTAAGACATAACCAACATAGTTTACGTGAATACTCTCCAAAACGGACATTTCGACATAATGTCGTGTGTATTTGTCCATTCAGACACGAAAGAGAGCTCAATTCAGCATGGCTGCACGCTTCGGGTCGGGTGTGCGCGCACAGAAAACCGTACCGAATAGAGCTTTTTTTTTTTTTTTTTTGCGTCGTCACTCTTATTCAGATCTATATCTGTCTGCTCTACTCATTCTCCCAGACGTTTACATTTTTTTTAACGTTTTATGAGACATGCAGCGCATGTCAACCCGTGTGCTGCTGGGTAGATCAGCACGTTACAGTACAAATGTGCGCATCTACCACAAACGCAGGACATAATTTCTGACTGGATCGCTTCGCAAATCGTCACTATCTAACATTTGTGTCTAGTTTTTATTCGTTGACGAAAATGTCAATAGATTTTCGTCATAGTTTTTGTAATTCAAAACTAATTTTAGTAATTTAGTAATTCTAATCTAATTTTAAACTTATCGTCTCGTTTTCGTCTGTGAAAATAAGCCATGTGATAGATGTACCGCGAAACAAGTCTACGGGTGAGTAGCCGGCCAGTGATAGTAACTATAGTAACAGCATGAGAAGACGCGCTCCGTTGTAGTCAGCACTTGGTCGGTTAATTTTGGCATTTTCTAAGTAAGTTACCCTAATAGGCTAGTAATAAATGAACACACATACAAAAATGTCTTTTGTCCTGAAGGCGTCCTGGAGAATATTTCTGTTCGTCCTAAACACATTTTCTATCGTCCCCAGGACGATAGGACGCCGTTAGTCTCGAGCCCTGGTGTTCATCCCATGACTTCTACCATTCATCTGCAAGATTAACATGATACAGTGGTTTAGGGTATAAGGTGCTCTTTTAAGCAGGGTTATCATTAATGTTAAAGTTGCTGGGTGTGAAACTCACTACAGGTACATGACTTCTAAATTTTGGTTTTCTTTTTATTTCCTTTTTTAAAGAAATGAATACTTTAGCAACGGCACATTAAATTGATCAAAAGTGACAGTAAAGACGTGTATAATGTTACTAAATGTTTTTATAAAAAAAAAAAAAGTTTCTATTTTTGAAATAGTTTTTTTTGGGGGGGGGCGAATAAATACTGCCTTAGTGAGGATAAGGATCTTTCAAAAACATAAAGAAAATACATACTACTGTTCAAAAGTTTGGGGTTGGTAGGTTTTTTTTATTTTATTTTTTTTAACCAGGAATGCAGCTCAAAATATTGGGAACATTTAATTTTCTTTGCCTAAACTGAGCTGAATCATAAGCTGCAATGAACTATGCACATCTCAAGAGACAGTATGTTACCCTAAAATAACGGTGAAAATACAAATCTATTACTATTTAATATCATTGTTTAATATCCTTATGTTTGATTTTATCAGAAAAATGTCTTCATAGTGACTGTTGATTATTATTTATTTATTTTTATAAAATGTTGTTCCTCCATAATATCACTCTTAAAGGTGCAATGTGTGATATTTCTGAGGATCTATTGACAGAAATGCAATATAAGATGCATAACTATGTTTTCAGTGGTGTATAAAGACCTTACTTAATGAACCGTTATGTTTTTATTACCTTAGAATGAGTCATTTATATCTACATAACCGCGGGCACCCCCCTTCTATGAAGGTCGACATATCGTGACGTCATGTTTCTACCGTAGCCGACAGCGAACAAACATCGCTACAGAGCGCGTTTCGTCACTAACTTGAATGAGAAGCAGCAGAATACTCAGGTTGTCCCTGACTCTGCAAACATGGAGAAAAACATGCTGTCTGAACGACGCCTCGGACATCGTAACGTTAGCTATTTCCCCTTACCTAGCTGCTTTGATGCTCTTATCCATAGCTCTTATCTTATACTAACTAGCATGGAAACAAGCTATGGTAAAGTCAGTGAATAAAAGACTAACACAATGATGAACAAGTAAAACTAACAATCGCAATAACATGTGGTTTTACTGAATAATTAAGTAAATATAATTTAATATAAAATATAATATAAAGAAACCTCATTGCTTGACTTGCTACTCTCTGCTGACTCAGACTCAGACGACGACATCTACGTCGGCCACCGTAGCTTCTCCTTCGAGTTTGCAATTTGAAGGATTGGCCGTGAGTGACTGACTGTTTGCAATTCGCAAATATCACCACTAGATGGCGCTAAAAATCACACACTGCACCTTTAAAAATAAAGGTTCTTTATTGACATCTATGGTTCCATGAAGAACCTTTAACATCAATGGAACTTTTCCATTACACAAAAGGCTCTTTATAGTGGAAAAGGTTCTTTAGATTAATAAAATATTCTCCACACTAGGAACAAAAAATGGTTCTTTTAAAGGGATAGTTCACCCCAAAATGAAAATTGTCATTAATTACTCACCCTCATGTCGTACCAAACCCGTAAAAATTGCTTTGATGCATTCTGAGAGCTTTCTTTCCCTCCCTAGACGGCAATGCAACTACCACTTTGACGCTTCAAAAATTCATAAAGAGATCGTAAAACTCTTCCAAAAGCTAAACTACTCAATTCATATGGATTTGTTTTATGATCTCTTGGTAAACTTTTTGAAGCGTCAAAATGGTAGTTGCATAGCTGTCTAGGGAGGGAAAGAAAGCTCAGATTGCATCAAAAATATCATCTTTTGTGTTGAGCGCAATTCTTACGGGTCTGGAACGACACGAGGGTGAGTAATTATTGACAGAATTTTCATTTTTAGTTAAACTATCCCTTTAAGAACGGTTCACTGAGAGGTTCTTTGGGTAAAACGAAATGGTTGTTCTATGGCATCACTGCGAAACCCCTGTTCAGTTTAGTCCTGTTCATCTGTGTTTTCTGATCTTTGCTCTTCTGTCACTGGTAGGCCGTCATCTTCCCCACAACTCTCCCATGACGACACCCACTCGCGCATCGAGCATTACGCTAGCAGGTGAGTCTTTTTTCAGCATGGTTATTTTGGTGTTACTATGTAACTGTATATTTAGGAGATGTTTACTTGCATTGCATTAGGGCCGGGTAATGTGATTACAAATGTGTCAGCCAGTAGAAATTTTGTACCATTTATAACGTGGTTGATATATTTCCGTGAGTTTGAAATTCCAGAAATATTTAGATAATATCAGAATGTTGCTTGCAGAGTTTAGTAACAAACGAAATGCATTTGTGTTCATGTGAAGCACGTCAGCTGGAACAGTGGTGCCTTACTGACATGAATGAAAGCAACTGCATGAGCTGTGTATGAATGAGTACAGAATGATGTTGTGTTTTCACAGGCTAGCTGAAATGGAGAACCGAAATGGCTCATATATGAATGACAATGTATCGCCCAATGAAAGCATGTGAGCTTGCATCTCTTTTACACTCTACTGTACATAGTATATGAATGTAATAGTGTGTGAAAAAACCTGAAACTGATCTACTCACAAATGTCTGAGCACCTGCATACATTTAAATGCTTGTGGTTGCATAACAACCTCTTCTTTTATGAAAGTGCAGCAACTTCTTATAGGAATTAATTTTCATTTTCCGAGTGAATATCAGCTCTTTCCACTCATACGCAAAGTGTTGGATATCAGTAATAAACCAATAATATTAAATCGTATTAAATCCCAATAGAACGATTACATGCAAATGCTCTTATACTGCATTTTTTTTTTGTGGTATTAAAACAATAGGATTGTGTTTAGACCAGCTTACTTCTCACAAGCCGATTGAGCTGGTGTGTTTTTCAATTCTTTAGAGTTTGAGGCAGCAAATGTTAATTGAAAACTTGAGCAATGGATGTAATGTAGTGAAGTGGAAATGGAGTGCTGCTGTTGTTGTTATTGTAGGGATGATGAGCATCTGCTGATCCAGCACTACTGCCAGAGTCTGAATCAAGGCTCTCCTCTCAGCCAGCCGCAGAGCCCCGCTCAGATCCTCATCTCAATGGAGTCTGAAGAGAAGGGAGAGCTTGAGAGAGTTCTCAACGATCTGGAGCAGGAGAACAGGTTTGATTGCATGGCTGCTTTCTTTACAATTCAAATGATTGCTTTTAAAATGAAATACTATGAGCTTAAACTGGACTATATTTCTCCAGCAGTTTGTCAAGACAAACCGCATTTACAGCAGTTTATTAAATCACATATTTTAATAAAAGTGCCATGCTTTAGATTAGCGATTTTTCAAATGGTCGGTTGCCAACTGCAAATGTTTTCCGCAAAAATGCAGTGCTTAGTGCAAATAATAAAACCATATATTGGTGCATAGTTAGGACAGCAAAATAAACAGGCGGATCAACTTTTACAACAGAGATGCTTCCTATATCTTTCTTTATCAACTCAACTGTGTTTTGTAATATTAATCCATTTCAATATTTGTTTGTACTTTCGATCAGTGGTTCTCAAATTCACCATCCAAGTACTACCTAGAAGGCACGACTCTTCCCACACTGCTGAGTCAAGTATGTGGGCTACACATTGGAGTCTAATATTAAACACAGTGAGCTATATTAAAATTGTGAATGCAGAAATAATAAAAACAGATTTAATATTTTAAAAAATATAAGAATTATTTAAAAAAAAAAATTCAAAAATATGTTTTAGATTTTATACACAACTATTCAAAAGTTTGGGGTCGGTAAGGTCTCACCAAGGATGCATTTTTTTTTTTTTTTTTTTTTTTTTTGAACAACAATAAAAACAGTAATAATGTGTAAAAATACTTTTTATATCATTTAAAATACTGTTTTAAAATATTTTATTTAAAAAGAAAAAAAATATATATATATATATATTTAAAAATATTACTGTTTTAAAATATTTTAAAATGTAATGTGTTCCTGTGATGGCAAACAATTACAATCATTACTCAAGTCTTTAGTGTCACATGATCCTTCAGAAGTCATTCTAATTTGCTGATTTGCTATTCAAGAATCATTTCTTATTATTATCAATGTTGAAAACAGTTGTGCAGCTTAATTTTTTGTGGAAACAGTGATGCTTTTTCCCCCAGGATTTAATGCATCCTTGCTGACAAAAAAGTATTAATTTCTTTAAAAAAAAACATTCCTTATGATAACTTTTGAACAATAGTGTATTTTGCTGGATGAGCTACAAAACACGAGCAGTCCGTGCTAACAGCATAATGCTTATTTATCTGTCAGAATCACCCGGTGCTATTTTCCGTGCTTCTTTCTGAAGTTGTTGTCATTGTTGTCCAGGAAGCTGCAGTCAGAGTACGATCGTCTGAAGAAGGCACACGACCACAAGGGGCTGTCGCCGCTGCCCTCACCCCCACAGATGCTGCCGGTCTCACCCCAGAGTCCACGGGACGCAGAACTCATCGCAGAGGCCAAACTACTGCGGCAGCACAAGGGACGTTTGGAAGCAAGAATGCAAATCCTGGAGGATCACAACAAACAGCTGGAATCACAGCTCAAACGCCTTAGACAGTTACTTGAGCAGGTGGGTGGTGCATATCCTTAAGAATTTACTGATGCTTATACTCACTGGCAGTAAATATCAACACTTTGGAACTGTTGGTAAAGAAATAAAAATCAACCGGTTGTCCCAGCCTCCTGTCTTGCATCTGAACTTGGATTGAGTGTAAATGTCTTCAGATTGCACACTGGTCATTTATAAGGCATCTTTCTAATCACGGTCTGTTCATGTGGTTCCTTTTGATTGTCGACAGAAGAAATGAAATGCTCAGTGCATTGATATATTTTAATGTCAATATTTGGCTTTTAATGTTTGTCAAATTTATAGTTAAATATAAAAGAATACATTTTGTGGGGAAAGTCAGTTTTAACATTATTTTTTCGGTATATTAATGTATATTAGGGCTGCACGATAATGGTTAAGCTATTTTGTTCAAAAATTATAATAATGATTCATATACAGATATTCCAGAGAAAGATTAGTATATATACTTTTACTTCACCTAATAGGCCTGTTGGTGGCGCATAGACTTCATTTAACCAACTCTGATAGCTTCATCAAACGGAAAATCATTACAAAAAACGGTGGCTCCTAATCTTAATTCCAATCATTCATAAGTGTTCAATTTTTACTTTCTGATGTAGCAAAGAGGCTGCATAAGTGCATTTATTCGCCAACAATATGGTCGAGATTCATATTTGGATTTATTACAGTTAGTCACAGAGAAGGTTCACTCGCAGATTTAGTAGCAGCAAATCGCAGACGCAGCATCGTGAAGGAACACATACTGGCTGTGTGACACTTTAATTCAAGCAGAATTTCACAATGGACATCGCTACACTTCAACATACATGTTTGTCGGCATTGTTAGATCATCTGCGCTTTTTTTGCAGCCCAGAGAGAGTGTGCCATGATTGCCAGGTTGGGAAGATTAAGTAAAACACTGGATAGAAAACGTATCCTTTAAGAGTGGATTTATGCTCTTGACATCTGGCAACCAAGCAGGAATGATAGCGGAGGCTAGTTACCCAATGCAGGATAACAAAAATGTCAAATTGTCAAAAAGTTTTCAGGACAAATAACCAGCGGGTCAATATCACAACAATTATTTTTAATTACTCGAGAGAAGCCGATATCGTTATCACGATTAAAATACAAATGAATTGTGCAGCCCTAATATATATTAAGTATATTTATAGTTGACGTTTCTCTTGAGTGATTGCAATGCATTCTGGCATTATCTTGTCTATGATCCGTGAAGGACACATGTAATATTTCCTCCGAATTTGGCTGAAATGAGGTGTCTTAAAAGACTAGGATGGCAGTTCACTAGGTTTTTTTTAGTGTGCTGTTTTTAGAAGTAAAAAAATATGGATTTGTTTGATCAATTTGAAATTGTTGCAGGAAGTATTTATGCTAAATTTAGATGCTGTCAGGGTGAATAAAGAAAATGTTTAGAATGTTTCATCTGTTTAAAGATGTATTAATATTCTCTGCAAGCGTGTGGATTGAAGGCTTTGTTTTAAAATGAAAATGCATCAAAGATTTTAAATGTAGTTTATATTTACAAATTGACCTTTTGTCTTTCTTTGAGTTTTGAAATGGCAGTAAATGGAATTTTTCATAGATGTCTAAACCAAAGACCTGTACTATAACATGGAATATTGTTGAGTAATGTTGTTTTGTTTGAATGCAGACATCTCTGTTAGTTGTCCTTGCAGGACACATGTTGGCATTCACTGTTCTGTATAATAACAGCATAATCATGATATTGATCACGTTAAGAATACAGTCATATTCACGCTCAATCATTTTAGCCTAAATGCATGTACTACAATATTTTAAAAATGAATGCATATTTATGGACTCCTTCTCACCAAAATGTTGTACTCTAATTATAATTCAAGGGTTTGGTTTTGTTCAATTGTTCGATCAGTTTATTTGCTTTTCTGACCAGACATGGTTTGAATCTGGTTTTTTTTTTGGCCATGGCATTTGATCTTGTGAAAAGGCCTAGTGCATTATTGTTACTTTTTTACTTTTGTCGTAATTGGCAACACAGCACATACAGTGTTGCTTGTAACCGATTGTTTCAAGATACATAGTTACATTTTTACCTACCATACTTTGTTGATCGATACAATATTGCACAGCAGGCTTTATTGATCCTGTTATTTTCAGGTTCCACAATACTTTGCCCATATTGAAGCTGAGGATGAATGCCAGTTCTTTTTGGTGGCCAAAAGAACCTGTCATTTGTCCTCAAGCGAGCAATTTCTCTCTGTAATTTGTTTTGTGGAGTTTGTTTGATGTCAACTTCTTCAGAAGTCTTGAATTGAGTGGAAATTGGATATTCTGTCTGCATCATGTCTCAATGAATCAAGCGTAATGTCTCGATGCGTACTTCTCAAAACACATTAGTTGACTGGGGGTCTCTGCCAAATGGAATGTATATCAGATTTTTTCTTAGAAGAAATGGCTTCATGTGTTCTCTGTGGACCCTTTGAACTAAAATCTCCAGCATCTCATGCTGCTTCCAGTGGCCGCTTGGCCGAAGCAAGAACCAGACTAAATGAACGTGGATAAATATCTCTCCTTTTGTTCAAAGCCAATGGATAATTGGCTTCACTTCTCTGATGTTTTTTTTGTTTACCATCTTCAGTTTCATCCAAAAAGATTTTTCATTACACTTACAAACAAGCCTTTTTGCCTACCACTGTATGTTTTATTTTATTTTAATAGAATCAATTACTTACATTTTTATCTCTGTTATTTGTTAATAAACATGTTCTGATGTTTCACATATGCTCATGTGTTTGGCTTGACAAAAATCTCAGGAAGAGAAATGAAATCACCAGAACCATCATTCTTTATGCAAGAGGGGATGTCTGGTCTTGTGTTATAAATAGTTAATGGTAGATGGTTTAAACACACTCATTAAAGCACATGTGTAATGTGGTTTTAGTAACTTTAAATAGTTGTGCAGTGACAAACCATTTCATCATTTAAGCTAATTATTTATATATAGGTACTGGTAAGATTCAATTGCAATTAAGTATTCATTTTAAGATACACTTTTAAATAATATATAAGATGAGCGTGTAGTACAGTGGTCAGCATATTTGTTAATTGTAAAACTTCCAAGAACAATGCGGAATATGGTAATACTGTTCAAAAGTTTTAAGAAATTGAGCAAGGATGCATTAAATTTATTAAGAATGACAATATAGACTTTTATTGTTTAAAATAATTTATTTTTTAATACTTTCAATTATTCAACAAAGAATCCTTTCAAATCACAGTTTCAACAAAGTACTGTTAGTAATATGGGTAATTAATAGGTGTCTATGACAGATGCATTAAAAAAAATGACATGCAGGAAGTTTGAGCTTCATAGAGCTTGAATAGCTGCAGGACACCACTAGAATGCATGGGGTCAGATGATAAGATTATATCATAGAAGACCTTGTTTAACTTTTTGAATATTAATGTAAAGGACAAAGGAAGAACTTTTTTTTTTTTTTTTTTTTTACGCCTGTGAATGTTTTTGAACACTATTAACTGTCTGGTTTATTTTATTTTTATACTTAATAATGGCATCTCGTCCACTATTTTGTGTGTATCCTTGTGATGTTTTTTTGGCCCGACTGTCTTTTTTCTAAAACCTGAATGATGCAAAAACACAGCAACTCTGAGAAGCCCATGCTTTTGTTTTATATTGCAATTATGAATGTTTTGGGAAAGTTTTAGATTGAAAATATATGAATGAATGTTTTCAAATGAATCTGGAAATACAGAAGCACAACCCAGTGCTGATGTCTGCGTCCAGTCCCCTGCCTAATCTATATGGTTCCTTTCTGCCTATGTCCTAGCCACAGACTGAGTCCAAGGTGAATGGTACTGCCCTGTCCTCACCCTCCACTGCCTCTCCGAGATCTGACACCAGCCTGGCCTCACTGCGTGTGGCCGCAAGCCAAACCACAGAGACCATGGGTAAATGTCCCTAACAACTTCAGTTTAAACCTAACCCTTCAGTATTATTCCTAAAAACAGATTTAACGTGTTCTGAAATTTTCAGCAGGGTAAATAAGAAGTAATCGGTGTTATGTCAGTCTTACATATTGACTTGTTAAAAGAAACGTTACATCCTTAGCAGGATACTGAAATATACAGTACCGGTAGACGGTTGTGTAAACATAATATTCTTTATTAACTGTTAAAATAATAGAAAACCCTTCCGGTTTGGTGTTTCTTGAATTATTCTGTGTGAAAGTAAATCTGGTCATTAATACAATCCCCTCTTTCTGACCACTGTTAAAATGAAAATATTCATTTCTTAATTACAATTCATGTCAGTTAAGTAGTCAAACTATGTTCAATAACTGTACTTGTGAAGCTTTCTTTGTTAGACTTGGCTTGAAGCCCAGGCTGGTTTCAGCAAAAGATTTTCAGAACCGATAAAAAGAGGCAATGTTCTTATCTGTGCCAAACAAAAAGGAACACAGAGAGCTTTTATTTGTGTGAATACAAAAGAAGTGTTTTTTTTTTTTTTCTCCTTAACTGCTAGCCAACATCTTACTTGTTGTCTTGTGAGGGAGAAAACAGTCCAACAAGGGTCCAAAAAATGGGCTGTCCTTCAGTATTTCAAGAACAAACACCATTCATTTTACAAGTGCAGTCTGATGTTCAGATTATCTATAATGCCTTCCTATATTGTATTTTTCAATTTATCTAGATTAAAGATTCAACTTAAGTTATGAGTTTTCATACATACCTGGAACTGGTTTATATAAGTTGTATTTTTCAATATAAATGTACTCAAATTATGATTAAGATTGAGTACCTGACACAATTTAGTGGGGGGAATACCGTTTTTTTTTTTATATATACAATTCTGTATAAAAGGATGCCTTTTAATATTGAGGTATTTGGGTAGTTGACATGAAATTTCAAAAGTCATCAGCTTTCTGTAGTGTGATGTACTGTACTTCATATGAAATGATTTCACATAACATTTTCTAATTCTTGTTTAGTTATTATATGTTGTTTTAATTATTTTATGCTGTGATCTTTTAAAACACATTCATCAACACAAGACCATTTAAACAAAGTGCAAAAAAGCAAAAGGTGCAAACCTACAGAGCAACTACAGCACCTTAAACATTATTACACACAGTATACTTATTTTTCACCCTCATTTTTTTCATATCTTTTCTTGTCTATCAAGTCCCCATATTTAAGTTTAACATATTATAACCTCTTAGTTAATCTTTTACCTGTGCAACTGTTTATTTTGTACAGTTATTGTTTGTGTTTAACAGAAACCAGAGAATTTATTTCTAGGTTTATTCCTACCGTGACAACCATGATTCTGATACACATTTAAAAAAGTTGACTATGATCTCACATTTTGGTAGATAGTGTTTTATAAGGGCTTTCTTTTATAATTACTATTTATTTTTTTCTGTTTTTATGACTTTGTCAAAAATATTTAGTTGTTGATTTTTATTTCCATGTGACAAGTCTCAAATAATTAAGTTTATTGTTGCTTTATTTATTACCCAAAATTAAATAAATATAAATGAATTATTATACATTTATTATGGAAATTGTGAAATATATCTGATTATGTGACTTAATAATTAGAGATCTTAAGCCGGGTGCACACTGTACGATTTCGGGCCACGATTTGGCCGTCTGAGACAAATTGTGCAAATCCTAAAAGATTCCTCTGATCCTAGACTGAAATCTGAAGTCTTTGATCGTTAGTTTGACATGTTCACCGACAGCCGATTAATGACCGTTGCGATCAAATTGTACCTCCGACGAAAATTGATGTTTTGCTTTGGCCTGAGTTCTGCTTGAATGTACTTGAGTGGACTTTTATTGAGCTAAACTTGAATGCTCTCATTTCAGTGGCTTCAAAAACATTTAAACTACATTTAAAATCTGCGGGTTTGATTTAAGCCTGCAAATACAGCAGTTGTGGAATTTTGAAAAATTCTAGTTATGAAGTAGAATGATATCTAGATCACTAATCAAATATGTGGCATTGGCCATTTGAACCCCTTAGTAGTACAGATAGTCAGGGGTTTGATTTACAAAATGCTTAAAATAACATTCTCAAATTCATGTTCATGTCCCACTCAAATCGCTACACTGATTCAACTTGCAAAGAAATCTTTTAAAGGTGCAGTGTGTACATTTTAGCGGCATCTAGTGGTGAGGTTGCGAATTGCAACCAACAGAAGTTACGGTGGCCGACAGGAAAAGATATCGTCTTGTGAGACAGTGAAGAGAGTAGCCAGTTAAGCAATGAGGTTTCTTTACAAAGATACAGTAAGAAATTATGTTTACTTAATTATTCATTAAAACGATATGTGATCGTGAATATTATAGTTACTTGTTCATCATTGTGTCAGTGTTTTATTCGCTGACTTTAGCTAGCTTCTTTGCACGAAGAACAACATAGTGACGAAACGCTACTGTAGAAACATGGCTATTTCAATGTAAGGGGACCCGTGGTATATGTAAATAGAAATGGCTCATTCTAATGTAATAAAAACATAATGGTTCATTATGTAAGGTCCTTATACACCACTGAATACATAGTTATGTATATGATATTGAATTTCTGCCAACAGATCCTCTTAAATATTACATAATGCACCTTTAACATTTGTGGAAACATTTTTATTTGTGTTGTACTCTGTATGAAAAGTATGAAAGTCCTCAACGTCACCTTCAATATTATCCTTTAAGTCAATAATACAGGAAGCAAACACTGTCTCTGTTTGAACGTGAGATGTCATGGGCGGCAGGATGACTTCCAGCGTTTTTAAGGTCAGTTCTCAGTTGTAATTGGGTCACTGCTGTGTGTTTCAGGTGATGATGAGCTGTCCAGTCCCTCCCAGGATGCAAGCACTGGATTAGAGGATGTCATCGAGCAGCTCAACAATTCCTTCCCTCACAGCCAAGGTGAGAATCCATCTAGACTGTCTGGTACGAGGAGGAACTAACACTGATGCAGATGGTCTTAAACTGGCAAAACAAATATTAAAGTGCCCCTGTTATGCTATTTTAAAGTTTCTTAATTTCATTTAATACATCACCTACAATAGATTTGCATGCATTCAAGGTAAAAAAACACTTTAATTTTCTACATATATACATTGCAACATCACTTCTTTTCGCACAGTATCTGAAACGGTTCGATCAATGTTGCAGTCTCTCTAAACTCCTCCTTTCAGAGCCTGCTCTGCTCTGATTGGTCAGACGGCTCAGTCTTTTGTGATTGGTCTGTCGCTTACAGCGCGTGTCTGAAATGAAACTACCAGTACCATATCTGAATTTCAGCTCCGGAGGCTTTCTCAACACTTGTATACACAGTGAGAGAAACAGTTCATGCCTCTTCACATCCTAATCCTTTAGAAGTGCATGCAAAGTGGATTTTCTTTTGCAGTGCAGAAATCATCATCATCTCTACATGTTGACTACATGAACCAAACTCTTCCAGGCCTCAGCTACAACTAGTGTTTAAGGGTCAAAGTAGATATTTGTGGACATTTCGGTTCTTTCTTTTGGGAGACAATAACTCATATGCACTTTGATCCTTGAAGCTTTGCAAACCTTTTCCATTCACAAACAGCTGTATTAAACACTGTATGAAAGGTCATATTTGAAAAAGCATAATAGGGGCAGTTTATCACTATTCTTTACATGTATTGCAGTTATTTAAGGTGGCAGTAATTACAGATTGAGTCAATTCAAGATGTCAGTAATATTTTACATTATTATTTTAGCAGTATGGAGAAAAAGATGAATTTGTAACAATTTACAATAATGCATTTAATAAATTACATTTGTTAACATTAGTGAACAAGAACTAACAATGCACAATACTTATTTTAATTTATTAAATCTGTAAATTATTGTAAATCTCAGCATTTATTAATACATTAAAGCAACACTAAAGATTATTTTTTTACCTTAAAATAGTGTAAAATAATCGTTTCAGTGGTTCGTCAAGTCGTAACATGGTGAACGGCACTTCTGCATTCGCTTTGCGGCCCTATATCTGCTATAACCGCACTATGCAAGTTTGCCAGATCGGGTAGCGTTTCTGTAGTTCGAATGAGACATAAGAAACTACAAATTTGACTTGCTTTACGGCAAGCGGTACAATAGTCATTATTTTGTTTTTCTTCGTTTCTGATGTCGCAATACATCATACTTTCATAAAATCATGCAACATACTCTACCTTGCCTGTGGACTTCGTTCATTGCAAAGCTGGTTCTGGATAAACAGCGAGCGTGCGCGTGGCGGTAGGCTAAATTATTTACGACAGCGTTAATGGACAATTCCGCTTCCAACCTGTAGGGGGACCGAAGAGGAAAAGTTATTTGGTGTTGCTTTAAGATCAAAAAGTTGTCTTAAATTATTGTACTGTAAATTAACATGAACACTTAATCAACATTATCAAAGGTTAAAAAATGCTGTAAAAATTGTTCATTGTTAGGTTAACGCATTTATTAATGTTAACAAACAAGATCTCATTGTAAAGTACTACAGATGAATTTTGAACCACCGCCTGTACATTTTTCTGATCCACTGCTTTTATACTCTTTGCATGATTAAGTCACTAAATGCCCCTTTGTTTCTTATGCTTCTACTTCTCCCGTTGCAAATTGATGATGGGAGATGTTTTCAAATGATAAAATATGAAAATACACCTTATAATATGCAGAATGAGTCTAAGTAATTAACCTAAAACAACAGAAAAATGATTGGGTAATACTGATGTACATTCCTTTCTTCTTAACACAAGTGTTTCTCTTTTTAACAGTGACTCTTAACAGTTTATGTGTTGTGGCCGGCAAGCACAGAATTGCAAATGCATACTAATAATAAACATCAGAAAAGATTTTATGGAAGCTAAACAGTGCTTGCTTGCTACAGTACACATTCTGTTTAGATTCAGTCTAACTGTCTATCTCTACTCCACCTTTACTGATATTTCTTATTTCCTGTTTTCCTCTGTGTCTAAGGAGGTGGACGGCTAAACCCATGAGAGGTTAGTATTGTGACTAACTCTTTTCTCTTTTTACTCTTTCCCGTACTTATCCACTTTACACCATGATTTGAAGTTTGTTAAACAAGGATGCGTTTATTTGTTTACAAAAACCCAGTAATATTGTGAAATATTACAACAATCTAAGTTTTCTATTTATATATACACTCACCTAAAGGATTATTAGGAACACCATACTAATACTGTGTTTGACCCCCTTTCGCCTTCAGAACTGCCTTAATTCTACGTGGCATTGATTCAACAAGGTGCTGAAAGCATTCTTTAGAAATGTTGGCCCATATTGATAGGATAGCATCTTGCAGTTAATGGAGATTTGTGGGATGCACATCCAGGGCACGAAGCTCCCGTTCCACCAGATCTGATGACTGTGGGGGCCATTTTAGTATAGTGAACTCATTGTCATGTTCAAGAAACCAATTTGAAATGATTCGAGCTTTGTGACATGGTGCATTATCCTGCTGGAAGTAGCCATCAGAGGATGGGTACATGGTGGTCATAAAGGGATGGACATGGTCAGAAACAATGCTCAGGTAGGCCGTGGCATTTAAACGATGCCCAATTGGCACTAAGGGGCCTAAAGTGTGCCAAGAAAACATCCCCCACACCATTACACCACCACCACCAGCCTGCACAGTGGTAACAAGGCATGATGGATCCATGTTCTCATTCTGTTTACGCCAAATTCTGACTCTACCATCTGAATGTCTCAACAGAAATCGAGACATTTTTCCAGTCTTCAACTGTCCAATTTTGGTGAGCTCGTGCAAATTGTACCCTCTTTTTCCTATTTGTAGTGGAGATGAGTGGTACCCGGTGGGGTCTTCTGCTGTTGTAGCCCATCCGCCTCAAGGTTGTGCGTGTTGTGGCTTCACAAATGCTTTGCTGCATACCTCGGTTGTAACGAGTGGTTATTTCAGTCAAAGTTGCTCTTCTATCAGCTTGAATCAGTCGGCCCATTCTCCTCTGACCTCTAGCATCAACAAGGCATTTTCGCCCACAGGACTGCCGCATACTGGATGTTTTTCCCTTTTCACACCATTCTTTGTAAACCCTAGAAATGGTTGTGCGTGAAAATCCCAGTAACTGAGCAGATTGTGAAATACTCAGACCGGCCCGTCTGGCACCAACAACCATGCCACGCTCAAAATTGCTTAAATCACCTTTCTTTCCCATTCTGACATTCAGTTTGGAGTTCAGGAGATTGTCTTGACCAGGACCACACCCCTAAATGCATTGAAGCAACTGCCATGTGATTGGTTGATTAGATAATTGCATTAATGAGAAATTGAACAGGTGTTCCTAATAATCCTTTAGGTGAGTGTATTTTAAAATGTCTTTTAAAAAAGACAACTGTCGTCTTTTGTGATTTTCAGCATCATTACTCCAGTCAACAGTGTCACGTGATAGATCATTCAGATAAATTTCGGTCTCTGTATCATACATTGATGCGGCTCACGATACATTTATTATTTTTATTACGTTTTTTTCTGTTTCAAATGAGATTGTGGTTCTTCCACGATTCTAAACTAAACAAAATAACGTGATTTGCTCGAGGTTCTGGAAAATTTTTAATTCCTGTGGTCTATTTAAAATAAATCAGTTTGAATGAATGATTCAATGACTCATTCATAAAGACTTCACTTGCTTCATTACTGGATGAATCAGCATTTTTGAACAAATCTCTTAAATGAATGATTCAATGACCTACATTTTTAACAGTCACTTGTCGCCACCTGGAGTCATAACAATGTAATTGATATAATCTTAATTTGAAGTGCCAAGTTTCTTTCAAAAGGCGTTTATCTCTACTGTAGACATCCGTTTTATATTCCAACTATAAGCTTTCATCCCAGTACTTCTGTGATAATATATACACAGAAATAATGATACTGTGTGGTTGGAAAGACCTACAAATGACAACTGCTCTCTCTGGGTCAGCGGTGGCGCAAACGCAGTTCTGAATGTTCCAGTGTGATTTTGTCAAAGGTTTAAGAGACATTGTCATTTAGGAATAAGATTGCGAGATCGAGATCTTTTAACAATTAATTGTGCAGCTCTAATATTTATCTTATTATTGTTCCTCATATCCCTACTGTCAACACAAAAATCCCACATTTACAAATTTTTATTCTGGGAAAAATCTACTTTTCTTTGGTCTTGATATCAAATTCACCACCTAACAGAACACCAATGAAGGAATGCCATTTATATTTGGTGTCGGCTTATTATGCAACGATATAAGATTGCACAAATAAACACCCAAACTCTTAAAACGATCTGAATTTTGTATTCAGTCTGTTCCTCTACATTTAGCAGTTTTACATATAATGTATTGTTGCATTGCGTGTTCCGACTAGTAATATGAAACCTGGTTTTTCCTTTTCCCGCAGGTCCTAATGTGGGAAGTCTTTTCCACATGGTTGATAACATTGGACATGCCATGGAGTCGTTGGTTAATGTAATAACCGAGGAGCAGGATTTAGACTGAAGATGTCTTCTCCTCGTTGCATGCTTTTGTAGTGTCAACAACTGGACAGGATATGTTTACAATGGGAATATCAATAAAAATCTATTTTTCTGAAGGATCGCGGTTCCACATTGTAGATTTGATCTTTAGTAGTTTCAGTAGTTTCTTACGGAGAGTCTAGAATTGTTATTAATAAAAAAATAAAAAAGGTTTTTAAACTTCTATGCAATTGTACAAAAACAGAACGAAAGGTGCGTGATAACATGTAACATTGCGTGCCATGTCTTTGTACAAAGTGGAGCGCATTTTAAAAGTGTTTTATCTAAATGGGTGACTGAGTATATGCAGGGGTGCTTTATCAACTAATTTTGTTTGTAACAAAATAACAAATGCATATTAAAAGGCAAGTCCGTTATCTGTGTGTGTGCAAAAAGAGTGTATGAAACATGTCTTTGTGTGTCTTTATGTTCGTTTTGTTTTTTCCTGTATGTAATCCGGCCCATTCAACTACCGCAGTCATCGTGAAAAGAAAACCGATGCCCTGATTAAAGGTGCAGTAAGTGATTTCTGAGAATCATCGTTGATATTTGAAATCAACCCAAACAAACACAGCCCTCCCTTCATTGCACCGCCACCAAAATGCACAAACACGCAATGCAGGAGTGGATGTCTCTTTATCATAGCAGAAGCGATGCAAAATAATGCGAAGAAGACGAACGAAATGACAAGGAAGGTCAAAAAATGAACATACAATACACGAGTATATACAAGCAGGAGTTCGTTGTTAATCGCCAGCAGCACACACTCAAAACCAATGTCACGTATGAGCAGAAACAACACAACCTCTGTGTCCATTTCCATTTCCAAGTCTTTCATTAACATGGTTCCTAAAGCTCTTGTCTGATCATAACCCTTCTTTTTCCAGTGATATTCCTCTGAGCTTTTCTCTTTTGTAATGTCTCTCAGCCATCTCTCTTTCTACAGTCTTTCTTCAAATCTCCCTCTTGCTCACTCTCTCTCCCCTCCCACATCATGAGTGGACACGCCCCCTGCTGCCGATTGGCTACAAGTGTGTTGTGGCGCTCGGTCCGATCCACTCTCAGCAGCGTTTCTCAGAAATCGCTTACTGCACCTGTAAGGTTAAATACTGTCTACCTCACAGAAATGCCCGTCCTCCATGCTCTGTCCATGTTTATTAATGGAGCAATAAGAATCGTGATCATAATATTTATGAATTATTGACAACTTCCTGGCCAGAATATTGTCCACAGTGTCCTGCTAGAGACATTTTAACCCATGTTCCAGAATGATCATTTATCTACTGCTTGAATCGTATGGTGTTAGTTATATTTCTGTAAGTAACAAAATAAGAGAAAAAGATTTTTGACAGAATTAGGGTGTTTAAGCAATTCAGTTTGAAACTAAAGACAAATATCCTAACGATTAACCTCTAATGATCATCACCATCTTGTAATACTAGAATTGAATCGTACATGAAGGGCCATGTTGTCGTTGTTCTAGTTATCCAATGTCTGACTTTAAATGTTCATCTGAGGTTATTTATTGACGTTGACATCTAAAAATGCAAGCAAACAATAGCACGGTTTACAGAAATCCACTTGAGATGATGAAGCGATACAAAATATGCCGCTCTGCATTGTTCTTTAACACATCTGAGTTTGTTTTTGTGTCTTTTTATTAAACCTTTATGCTTTGTGTGAACAAATATATCGAAATAAATGATCATAATGTATATGTATGCACAATTTATGACCGTTACAATTACAAAAGAGTTTTGCACCTTGGGAGATGAGCATGTCCAGAGTACTGCATATTTATTTCTGAGATGTGCTGTTTGATTCTAACTCTTGTTCTGAAATCCTACGTTTTATTTGTAATTACAAAAGGAATATTTTACCAGACAATGAAATGTAATTGTGGTTTTATTAACTTGCCACTGCATTAGTTGATAAAAATGGAAGCACATTATGGCCACCGTTTGTCTGTTTCATTATGGATTCACTTTGCCAAAAAGCAGGTAATTGATTGCATTATCGTCTGAGATACTCAATATCTCTTATGAAAATGTATAGGGGAAATTAAATGTTAGATATTTAAGCTACCGTGTGGCTTTAAAAACAAGCATGATGGTTTGTGTGAAATGCGCAATAAATAGACAAAGTAAAATAACAATTACATTTAAAATTCTTATCTGCTTAATATTACAATCTCTAAATTTAGAGCTTTAGTTTTTATTTTATTGTTTTATCAGTTGAACAATGGAAATATATCAAATAATTTTAAACTATGTAATGCTTCAAAAAGACGACTGAATGGCGAGGTAAGTAGCCACTCCGGGGAAGTGTTGAGTCTGTTAACTTCCAAACCACAGGAGTTTCCCTGTTTTTTTTGTGTGTGTGTTTTTTTTACAGTCTATGGTTTTTTTCCCTGCTAATCAAGAATTTTACTGTCCAGGAATGAATGTCACTATATTCACACACAATAGAAATGGTTAAAACGTGACTTTTTATGAAAGAAAACATAAAATATTTTTAGAGTTTGTCAGTCTACATAAACATTGAAATTTATTTCAGTGTTGACATAGGACAAAATAAAGCAAAAATACATTACACAAATTAATACCATTTTACTAATCAGCAGAATTGCTCGCAGCATTTTTTTTTTTTTTTTTATCATTACGCGACTCTGTGGAATACTTGATTCTGATTGGTCAACCGTGCCTTCAGGTATGTCATTCCCAGATAACACATAAAGCCAAGTCCATGTTTATGTAATTAATGGATTCTGTTAGCTTAAAAAGATATTCAGATGTTTGTGTAATGGGATTGGGGAAACACTAGCGATTCTTTCTTTGACAGTTGTGCTACCAGTGATATGTAACGCTATTTAAAACATTTTTGTTAGCTCATTTAGCACTACAAGGTTCAGTTGAATGTTTGCATTTTAACCTTGTATACTATAGTCAATTAATGACCTTAGTCTGTAGCTAAACACGTTTTGTGGTTGTTGGTATTTTTTTTTATCCCCGTCTCAAGAGGAAGCAGTTGAGTCATATTGCTTCTGGTTCCTCTAGACTTGAGCACATGACAAATAGACTGAGGTTTAAAAGCTCCCCGACTCGACTTCCCACATCAGTGATGTTGTCAGTCATGTTTGTGAAGCTCAAGGTGTTGGCTCTCATATTCTTTGTGACCAAGGATGTTCACCCAACCTATTCTGGTCAGTATTGTTTGCTTCTTTATAATTATTGCTTTTAGGTAATATTTTGAAATTAAACAATATATTTTTTGTTTGTTTTTTGTACTAAATCATTTTGTGTGTACTTACTGTACTTAAACTGTACTTATTTTCATTGACAGTATTAAGACTGCCCTTTACAAAGAGTTAGATGATACTATAGTGTATTAATATTGTTTTAAAAAAAATAGTATTTAGACTTTTAAATACTGTAGTAAAATGTGCAGTACTTTTACTTTTACTTTTATTTTGATGGTCCCCAATAGACCTTCTACTAACCATAAGTACCGTTGCAACTACATGTCAACTACCAGTCATTAGAGTAGCCTATTAGTAGACTGTCAGCTTAATATCTGTTGATGCTCCCCCAACAGACATTCTCTGACTATAAGTAACAGTGTATCTACATGTCAACTTATTCTGATAACCCGAACCCTAACACCTCACCTTAAACTAACAGTCTACTAATACTCCATGATGACAGACATGTAGTTGCAAAGTCAGTTAGTAGAATGTCTAAAGTGGACCATCGAAATAAAGTGTAACCAAACTTTTAAGTTGAAACATTTTATCTTGTCATCATAATGTTGATAATTACATTAACTTAATATTGTATGTAATTTAAACTCAAATTTCTGTTAATTGATTAAAAAATGAAGTAACTTAATAAATTGATAACTTGGGGAAATTAGGCATGTGGATTTATAGTGATGTTAAGTATCATTGTATTTGTGTTTTAGAGAAGGGGAAATATCTGTGAGTGTTTAACGTTGTGTTTGACTTCTAATGAAGGTCTTGTAATGTAGAATTTTTTGTACTAATATTTAACTTGTTCATACTGTGATAGCTGTGGATTTTAAATGAAATAGAAAAGATAAATTGGTTCCAGGGCTACAACTGAAGAATTTTTTTTTTTTAAGTTACAAATTAGGTTCTTCTAACTCTCTGTAGTTTGTTGGATGAACTTAATTTCATTTGAAGTTGCAAAAAGATTGATACATTGATCCAAAAGATTGATGAGTGTTGCATTATTTTATTTTTATGTTGAGCCAACACTTTATTTTTAGAGTCTTTGTATTAGGAATAGTGTAGTTTTTTTATAAACTACATTTTTCAAGCAAAACATTCATTGCTTTTAAATGGTAAAACAACAGACGTGTTCAAAATGATTGAAAAGTAGTCTAACACGGATTGTCTGGTTGTTAAAGGTTAGTGGAACATTTACATAACCAGTGGTTACACTGCTGCACGACACCTGTGTGAACATTTAAAGTTAATTCTGTGAACAGCATCATTTGTTTCTTCAGAAATGTTTTTATTAAGTACAGTGGGTTTCTAACTGGGTCGTGACCTACTAGTGGCTAGCAGAAAGGAAAAAGAAATATGTAGGCTAGCACAAAGTTTAAGTAATATGGCCTGTTCATGCAATGTCAGAAATATGAAAAATGCACTTTAGCAAAGTTTGTTGGTGGACGTAACTTGTATTTACATATATCTAACATGATGCACCACAACTGTCAAATTGTAATAGCATTGGGCCTATTGTATTGAATGTAACAATATGAAAAAAAAGATAATGTTAACTAAAATGCTAACTAACCTTTTTTTTTTTTGTGGGTGTCAAGTTTGATCATACTTCTCTAGGTGGGTTTTAGCATGAAAAAGTTTGGGAACCCCTAATCTAATGCAATGACATTCATACTTAAACATCCAAATACTTTATGGCCCGGTTTAACAGACAGGGCTTAGACTAAGCCAGGATTGGGCCTTAGTTCAATTAGAGCATTTAAGTAGCTTTTATACAAGTGCCTTAGCAAAAAAAAAACATGACTGGTGGGCATCTTGAGACAAAACAATGAAAGTGACATATTTTAAGATATGTCAGTGCAAGTTGTTTTCAGTTAAAACAGCTCAAACATGCATTTTAGTCTGAGACTAGCTTAAGGCTTGTATGGGAAATATCTATGACATTATTAATTCTTTATAAAAATTCTCTATATAATGTATTACTGACTGTGGTGATACTCTGTTTTACTTCAGAAACAAAGCTGGCTGGACCCCAAAATGTGAAGGTGACCTCCATCAATATGGGTGCAGTTATCGAATGGACATCTCCACACAATAACATGAGCAACGTGACATACACGGCAAGATATATGTAAGTACACTCGAAATGCATCTTCAATACTCCGACATGGAAGAAAAATATAGCAAACAAAATGCTTGCACGCCATTATAAAATATACCCATCGTAATGTGTTTGATTGCTATGAAAGTCACTGAACTATTGTTCTACTGGAATCTGATACTTCTGGGCTTTTGCAGAAGTTAAAAACAATAGGCCTATTCTTTACCTAATAACATATTTACCTAACATTCTTTGTGATTGTAATCTGCCCTCACCTTGCAGCCTGAGAAATGAAAACGTTTCCCTCTGTGTGAACACCAAAGAGCTGAAATGTGATGCTGGAGAGCTGCCAGCTATATTTGGGACCTACATTTTCCAAGTGCGGGCAGAGTATCAGAAGCTGTTCTCTGAGTGGGTTAATAATACACGCCCATTTATACCTAATAAGCACAGTAAGTGTGAATCTGTATTTGCAGCTCTTAGTTTGCGCTATACGCTCTGTTGTGTTTAAGGTGCAGTAAGCGATTTCTGAGAAACGCTGCTGAAAGTGGATCGGACCGAGCGCCACAACACACTTGTAGCCAATCGGCAGCAGGGGGCGTGTCCGTTCTTGATGTGGGAGGGGAGAGAGAGAGCAAGAAAGACTGTAGAAAGAGAGATGTCTGAGAGACATTACAAAAGAGAAAAGCTCAGAGGAATATCACTGGAAAAAGAAGGGTTATGATCAGGCAAGAGCTTTAGGAACCGCGTTAATATTAGAAAAGCTTTCCAGTGCCGGAAAGAGGAAGGCCTGAAAACTGACGCAGAGGTTGTGTTGTTTCTGCTCATACGTGAGTAACATTGGTTTTGAGTGTGTGCTGCTGGCGATTAACAACTACTTGTGTACTATATGTACATTTTTTGTTCTTCCTTGTCGTTCTTTGTCATCATTATCTTCAATAATTCTCAGAAATCACTTACTACACCTCTAAGTCAATATAACATTCATATGTAACAATTATTTAAACTGCTTTGCTCCCCTGTAGGTATCATAGGACCCCCTACTGTGCGTCTTGTCATCCGAAATAATAGCTTGGATGTTCATGTCCAGCCCCCAGTGCTGAAAGTGAGAAAACTTTCACAGATATTTTCACAAGTGACCTACGGCATCAGATATTGGACCGGAGACCACGAAGATGCGGTATAAAAATGCTTATATTCTTCTGTATCATTCTGTACAGCTTGAATTCTCAGACATATTTGCTGTACTATTAAACTAAGGGCTAAATAACTCAAACTAAAACTGAAATACAAATGATTAAAAAAAATATAGAAATATAGTTATCTTCAAAATAACCATAAGATGATCTGTGTCCCTGTTAGGCAGTGATGAGGAAGGTTACTGAAACCAGAAAAGATGTTAAACTGACTATTAAAGGACTACATTCATGGAGCAGATTTTGTGCTCAGGCACAGGTGCTTTCCACAGGCTTCACAAATGTAGGACAGTTCAGTGATGCTGTGTGTGTGACCAACATACCTGGTAAGTGTGTCTTCATCTACACCTGTCACTCATATCACGAGATGTAATAGTATACTATATAAAACGATATAAATGCATAGATAATATTGTGCTTTACAATATGATATTTTCTATGAACAAAATCTGCCTTCATTCAAAAACTGCAGATAGATACAGATCTCATCTTCTGTTAAACTAAGAACCAACATGACAATGGTGCTGCTGGTGGTGATGATGATGATTGTGTGTGTGTGTGTGTGTGTGTGTGTGTAAAGTGACACCAGTGCTCATCAGCTGTGTGATAGCTGCTGCCGTCCTTCTTCCTCTGGGAATGCTGGGCGTCTGGTTCATCTATAAACTGTACAAATACCTTTACCCTAAAACCAAAATGCCAGAACATCTCAAGGTATTTTTATATTTTCAGTTTTCATTTTTATTTTAGTTTTAGTTAATTTACTACTTCAATTAGTCCCACTTTATATTAGGTGTCTTACATAAAAAAAAATATTCTTAAGTTCAATGTTAGGTACAACTTATTGTGTTCATGTTGTATTATTTAAACACTTTTTCTGCTATTGAGGTGAGATACGGGTAAGTTAGGGACAGGTTTGGCTGGTATGGATAGGTTTAAGGGTGGATTAAGAGGTAAGGGAAGGGTCAATATAAGTACGTTGTAAAAACGTACACAATAAGTGCATTGTATCAAACTGTTCATTTATAGGTACAGTATAACTTTTGAAACTGTAACTGCATACATTGACAAATTATCTGTTCAATAAAATACCATACTCGCCTGTTGAGTAATAAAAACACCATCTCCGCTTATCTTTTACAACATTTCAAATCCCTCAGTCTCGCCATCTCCGAAAAGCCAAGTTAATGTTGATTCTTGTTTTATTACCAGCTCTGATGTGTTCTCTCCTCTGTTTTTTTTTTTTTTAAACGGGTGATTAAACGGATTCCCTGTAGCCGGAGCAACTTTTCCCTATTTACGAATATGACAAGACATGCACGGGCGAGTAACGCATGTACGCAATTTCCCACGAAAACCATCCTTTGGCAGGTCTAAAATATACACTTAAAACAGGCTATACAGGCTTAATGAGTCCGAAATTCGCATCCGAAATTTTCGCACGTTAAAAAATAAATACGACCTCACGTTATGCCTCCGAAACTTTCGTCCGTCATAAAGAAATTCGGATCAGGTTCGATTTTCTGCGTTTTTCGCATCCGTAGCCAGCATTTTGAATGGTGTTTTGACAATTCAGAGCCACCGAATCACGAATACGAAAAAACGCATGCGAAAATTTCGGACTCAGGACCTTTACCCTGATTTATAAATGGATAGTTCCGGTCCTTGATTCTGATTGGTTGAGGAAAGCTGTTCGAAGCCGTTGTAAATTACTCAACAAACACACACCTGTGACCGCATTACATTAGTATTACTGCGCAACTGCCGTTTGTGATTCTTTGTTGCTGCATGTGTTGCTTGGCAACCTCTTTGGAACTACATTGCTTGGCGGAGGAATAAATGTGTTGTAACGTTATATTTTTTGTTGCTGGTGTTTATTTTATGAATAAAATAACTATTAAAATGAATATTATTATGGAGTAACCGTTTTATAAAAGCAATAAGCCCCTTGAAGCCGTGTTTTACAGTGAATTTAGAACAGCTAAGGGGCGTTGTTAGGCACGACACGGAGCGAGGATTGATGATGTATTGACTGTTTTTTTTTTTAACAAAAGAAAGTTAAATATTGTACCTATAAATGTTAGTATATTGTATTTAAGGACACTTAATATAAAGTGGGAGCCTTCAATTCAAACATATTTCAGTTATTTTATTTCAGCTTTACTGAAAATGTTTTTTATATATATATATATATATATATATAGTTTTAGTCAAGAATAACAACACTGTTTAAACCATATTTTTAATACTGGTTCCTTCTAGAATCTGTTCGTACCATCATCTTGGAATCCTGAGGCAACCCAACATTCTCCACACCAGAAAGAACAGCATGATAAAATCAGTGCCATATCTAAAGACCATCTTTATGAAGCGCTCAGTGAGAAAAGCAAGATCTTAGAGGACAAGGACTCTGGGATAGCCTGTGATCTCGGCCCAATACAAGAGGTGGAAGAGGACTACAAACGGCTCATACACATGAAAACTGCACCATCATTTTACCCTAATCATCTCTACCCGTTATGCTCGAATAACACACTACTGACTCATTTAAATCAACCCCACTTTGGAGGCTCCACTAGCACTCAACCTTGTTACTACAACATGGAATGTCACCAGCTCTGAGCTGAAACAAACTGAATGTATTTGCTGAAGTCACCAAAAAGCTGAAATGTATTTACTTAAGAATAATCCAAATTTCTGCAGCAAATATTAAATATATAGATATGCATATGCAGTGGTGAAATGGCTGTCTGTTGAATGTATATAATTTCTTGCATAAAATGCTGTTTACTCATGCTAATATTAGACCGAATGTACTTTTTTGAGAAACTGTTATTATCATTGTATGGTTGTATTGCTATTATTGTGAAATGTAAATTGAAACAAGAGTTGGATTTCTCTTCCTTGAATTACACTTCTCTTTTAGCCCAGTTAATTAAGTTATAACACAGTTTTATGATGTTGTTAGCACTGAGCTTCACGCGTGCATCTGTTCTGCAATAGTTAAATTATATTTGTAATAATTGTACTAAATATCATTTAGGTCTATAAAAATATCTTGTCAATTTTTTTGGTTTCATGAAATAATAAAAAAAAGGGTTTTGAGCAACTTCAAATGTCTTTTTTTTCCCCCATTATAAATACATATAAACGGACGCTATTAACATTTCATCATAATTGCAAATATAATGTTTGTATTTCCACAAAAAACAAAGTTTCCACGACTTTCCAAAATAATTGATTACGTTTGTCAGGAGAGAGAAAGATGTCAAAGCCGTTTGCAGTTAATTCGTGTTTTTGTCATTTACTGACAGGGTAATACAAGTTACAACACAATATATAACGTAATAAGTGTGTATACATTTTTATTTTGTGAACAACTTAATTTGCGGTGTTGATAACCATTGGTCTATAATAATATTTTCTATAAATAGTTGTTTGGCACTTTTCTTTTTCTTTTTTCTTTTCTTTTTTTGTGGCAACTTCAAATGTATTTTATTATAATCTTATATATAAACATAAGAAGTAGGTGAAACAATAGAAAGAAGAAAAAACAAGTTAAACAGATGGACCTTTAGACCTTTTTGCTCTTCGTAAACTCTCTTGTTGTCATGGTGATGGTATTGTTGACGTGACTTCAATGGAGGATCAGCAGGTAGCGTTACGTTGTTTGAGTTTCTAGTGAGTTTTTTTGTCAAGTGCGTTTTGAAATATGAATTTCGATTCAGACAGAATTGAATTAACAAACAAACGAATACTTAAGTATTTAAAATAAAACACTCCTTTTAATGGCGACGTTGTGTGTTTTACAGTGTCGTCAAAATCTAACGTTAACTTCCGGTATGTTTTTAATAACAAACCATTCATTGGAAATTTCCTCAGTTATTTGCTCTAATATAAATAATTGATTTATGTTGAAGCTCTAAAGTTAAGCAGGAGAGATGGGAACTTATATATTTATATAAATTACACGTACATAAATAAACACCATGTATAATAATTATACAAGACTTTGAAAAATATTGTTTAAGAGAGTAACGTTTCAAGACTATTGAATGTCACACTGAAGGATACTGCTTGAAATGGCTTGTCAACTATCCGCTCACAGGTGTAGATTGTTTGTTATGATCAAGAATCTCGGTAAAGTCCAGTTGGCATGGAGGTGGTTCATTCTGCCTCAGAGACTTTCTCCAAGAGTGTGAAGAAGAAAAACTTACTTCCTCTAAGCCAGCTGCTGGAGGACACCAGAAAGAGTGGAAATGTCCCCCATCACCTTCTGGAAACTAGTAAGTAACACTGTTGTTGTTTTTAAAATCATATTTATTTCTTAAACATTATATCTTTTAGCAGGCCACCAACAATTCTTGTATCTTATGAAACTGATAAACATTTGTCATTTCACATTAATGTATAAATGTGTCTTTGAATGTTATCTTTCAGGGGTGTTTGCCAAACTGAAGAGTAACAGTATAGTTCAAGCCGAACCATCAGAGCTGCACTTCAGTGGCTTTGAAGTAGGAAAGGATTATAGAAAAATCCTGGTTGGTTTGGATTTTTTTTTACTTTGTTCATATTCTTGCTAAAACCGAATAGAATACATGTTTAGTGTGAACTGAAGTTTTTTTTTCCGGAATGTTTCGTGACTCATGTAATGGTTAGATAATGTGACTTGTTTGTGTCATTGGCCTGAAACAAAAAATAATAATTTATTATTTAATTCTAAAGACTTGACTGGAGACTCCATTTTCTGATTCACATTACAAAATTTCCACTGATAGTACTCTGCGGTCAGAGGGAAACATCTCATGAGTTGTAGCTGAAAGCGACATTACAGAAGAGGAAGAATATGAGAGGAAGTATGATGTAATGACAAAAGCTGTTGTTTTTTTTCCCAAGAAACTTGTCAATGTCTCCTCTGACGTGCTCAGTGTCCACATTTTACCCCCTCAGACAAGGCATTTCCAAATTAAGTACACCAAAAAGGTAACCATCTACTGGCTTACAAAAATCACTTTTACAGATAGGCTTTAAAAATTGTATATAATATTCCTGATTATTTTAGTTTCATGAACAAAACCTGTCAAGAAATGATTCAGGGCTATATTTCTTTATTATAGTTTTATTTTATTATTATTATTTTAAATAAATGTTATTTTTGCACAAAGAAAATAAGGCTTATTTTATGACCGTTAAGATTATGAAATTCACTCATATCATGATGTAGTCCCTGTTTTAAATGCAGTGCCGACTGGTTCCGGGTCTGGCTTACACTGTTACAGTGCTCTTCCGACCGGATGAGTGGCGTTACTTTTCTGATAACATCAGGATTCATGGCATGGTAAAAACATGTTTTTGTCTACTATTTGGCCATCCAAGTTCTGAAAGGACTCAGAACAGCTATGATGTGACTGTGTTTTGTGTTTGTGTCAGGGAGAGGAGAACTTACTGGTTCCTGTTCATGCGTATCCTGTTATCAATGACCTTCACATCCCATCTCACATTATTCTTCCCCCAGTGCCTCTCGGGCAGAGGTATACAATAATTATCATATTACACCAATAACGTGTAAAATAACTGTATGATAACATTGTTGTTATAAAATAACTTAGATATATGTAGATACACACTATTGTTCAAACGTTTGGGGTCATTTAAAAAAAAAAAGAAATTAATACATATTTTAACAAAGATACATTACATTCAATCAAAAGTCACAGTATAGACTTTTACATTGTTAAATAAATGCTTTTTTTTTTTTTTTTACCTACTATCCTGAAATAATTTTTTTTTACTTACTATCCTGAATCCTGAAACATTTCCACAAAAATATTCAACATTGATAATAATAAGAAATGTTTCTTATACTTATATATTATTAGAATGATTCTGAAGGATCATGTGACACTGAAGACTGGAGTTATGATGCTGAAATTCAGCTTTGCATCACAGGGATAATTTACATTTTAAAATACATTCAAATAGAACACCGTCATTTTAAATTGCAAGAATATTTCACAATATTACTGTTTTTACTATATTTTTTAAGCAACTTTGGTAATCATAAGAGACATAATTTGAATTTCTTTTGCTTTTATAGTGCCAGTCATGTGATTCCACTAGGCTGCAGTTGTCCAATAGACTTTGAGTTCCAAGTGCACTGCCTTGAGCCCCATAAGGCCTTCACTGTAAGACCGCTGTCAGGTAACCAGTTTCCTTCACAATCGACATATCTGCTGTTAGAGAGCAATGGAAACCAGTATAAGTGCATAAATACTGATAGAACTCTAGATGGTGATCAAACATATACTGGACTTACTTTTTATTTCATTTACTGTAACATCAATATAAATAACAGATGTTATCCGTATGTTAATCAGGGATCATTCCAGCAAATGGAAAGACCACGTTAAAAGTGACATTTACACCTCTGCGGTATGGTACAGCTGACATCACATTACAGCTGATCATCTCTCAGTTCAATTCCAAACCTGTCATCTGGACAGTGACGGGTTCCTCATCTCCATACCTGCTGCTCAGGTAATACAACAGGAAAAATAAAAGATTGCATTGCAATGCACTGAAAACACTCATAACACCTTAGTAACAAAATAGGAACATGCTATGTTCTTCTTACAATAACATTTACATCCTAAAAATGTTAATGTTATTGTAAAAAAAAAGTAAAATGTTGTGTAAATGTCTGAGGTCAGATGCTTTTGCAAAAACATTAATGGCATTTTTGTTCTCTATGCCTCAGTAAACCTGATGGAAATGGTGATGATGATGATCATTTTGTTGAAGAACGGAAGACTGCTGATGGAAAATCTCTGGCTGTTACATCCTATCATAAGCTGAAAATATCTCCTTCCTTGGAGAAGGTAAGAAATTATGTTATTGTTCTTGTTTTTATTTATATTCTGAAAAGATCAGTTTCAACTATCAAGTATTTCAGTGCTGGTTTGGAATGACAGCCAAGCCATGCTGTGTACCAGCAACAATACTGGTCATCCAGCATGGTCCTTTTAGCTGAGCAGGGCAACCAGCACCCAAAACAGAAAGTCGTGCTTGTCTTTTCAACTGGGTCTAAATGGTTTTAGGATGCAGGAATTTGAATTAGCTGAGGTCAGTTTCATTTGGGGCCTTTAAAAACAGTAGCAGAGAGGTTTGTGTGAGATTGAATTACAAGTTTAATTTTGTTGTTTGCACTGAGCTTACTGAATTGAATTAGAATTGACTGCATACCCTTTCAAATGTGGGAAACACATACACAGAATTACAATCATAAGGCAGCAAAGATTGTAACTGTGGTATTGTTTGGTTTTGTTTGATGTTTTTATTACTATATTAAAAACTCTATTTGTTTTATTTAAATCAGCAATTTATGTAAATAAAATTATATAAATCAAACGGTAATGTAAATTAAATGATAATGAAGTAATGAGTGTTGGTGGTAGTAATAATAATACTAATGAAAAATTCTTGTTGAAACTATCATGCATACAATCACATTATTCTGTTTTTACTCTTATAGGGCAGCAAGAAGAAGAGCAAACCTGATCCACAACTGCAGGTTTCCACCACAGATGTCACCACTCATGCAGGACTGGTTAAAATGCTTCTCCAGCCACAAGACAAAATAAGATACAAGGACCTCCGGGAGGGTAAGAACACCACAGTACTCATCCAGAGGGCCTATGAGGTGCATGTTAACAACTAAAACCGTGGAAATGAAAGTTTGGCAAAGGCAGCAACTGACATGCTGGAATGCTGATGTGTCCACCAGGCTTTTTAACTTGCATTGGTCAACCAGCTTCAAAGACCAGTGTTTTTGCCCTTGAAGGCCCCAATTTACTTGATGCTAAATTTTAAATGTCGAAAATTCTTTTTTTCGAAAAAAGAATTTCGTAACCTACTGTTAGCGAACATCCCGACACTGTCCACACTGCTGAGAGCGAACTTAAGATGAATATGTAAATATGTGCGCTTTCCTCTCAATAACAAAATAAACACACACAAAAATAACAGCGGTGAGAAAATAGGTGTTAAGAAAGCATCTGATCATAGCGATGTGGATATGTTTGCACAAGCTCTGCAATTTGACACTCCAGTCAAGTCAAGTCACTTTATTTATATAGCACTTTATACAATAGATGGCTTTAAAGCAGCAGCTTTACCATATTAAACATGAAAAAACTGACAGTGTTGCTTTCGATTAGAATTACAAATTCATTTATTACTATAAAGCGGCTCTCCAGTGTGTTCATGTTTTTACTCACGGATATCTGACCTTGACAGATTGAGCAGAAGAAATGAACCGGAGAAGAGTTCCACATTAAAGAAGGCGGAGGCACGGAGTACACTATTGCGTAATCGCTTTGGCAAGCTGTTTCAAACTCCCAAAACAAACTCCAAACGAACTTTGTTTTGGCCAGATTTTTTTTTCTAAATGACTTCACACGAGTTCGTTCTTCGATTTCGCTTAAAGTATATCGGGGCCTTTATGGCGGTTCACCAGCATCTAAACAGCACTAAAAAGCTGACCGGCATGGAAATTGTTGCTGATGTGATCAAATCTGGTCCTTTCAGCAGAGTGGAGTTTAGATAATAATAAATAAAGTCCCATTTTATGCCCCTTTTGCAAGTTACCCAACCTGAAAATGGCCTTTTACAGTGGTGCTTTTCTTGATTTCTAAGGCCATTCTTTAGCTTACACTGTATGTACCACTTTATTTTGTGCTGCCCTCATCAGTCATCACTCTGTATAATTCTAGTAAAATCTGATGACAGAAGTAGAGATGAAAAAAGTTTTTTTTCTTTTTACCTGACTCTGTCAGAAAACAATTCTTACTCACTGTGGTGTGTATGATGCCAAATATGTGATATATCACAATAACAAAAACATTGAATTATAGACTGACTGTTATGGCTGAAACACATACAGAATTCAATTTTAAAAGATTTGGATTAGATTTGTAAAACAACATACAACTAATCAAATATGTAATGATGTGATCAGAAACCACAGTTATTTAATTCAAGATACCCATATGTTTTATTTGTTGAAGCCATGTCTTATACCAAGGTTGCAGACCAGACAAGAGAGATGAAGGAAGCTGCGTTTTTAAAGAAGGTCCGACAAAAGGAGGAGAAAGCCAGTCATATCCACTGGTGTGTTACTCCATGTGATTGTATAACATATATGACAGATGACATTTTCTGATTTTAAATACAATATAATAAAGTGAAATGCAAAATCCTTAAAACTAGTGTGTTTTATCCTTAGGCAAGTTGATCTGGGTGACGACCCATGTTCAACCAAACAAAAACTTAAAATTTTGAAGGAGCAAGATGAGGCAGTTGCTGCTTTCAAAGTAAGCCAGTGAATTTGTTTGATTCATATAAAATACTTTTTGTCACTTTCCACTGAATACTTATATACTTAATATGTGTGTTTCAGCTAAAATACAGTGGTGAGTCAGTGGCCTCTTTAAGATCTTCAACGAGACTTTTCTCAAGGCGAATTTTACGAGATGCTGGACAGGTACGTGCAAGTCTTTCTTATTGACATCTTTAAAAAGCATGTTTTTAGTCTGTATCTTTAGTTTAGGCTCTGTCCTAATTTGCATGCTTATATTACATAGTACATAGTACATAGTTTTGAGTAGGTAGCAAGTAAGTATAACAAGCTCATATCATAATAAAATTGCGTATTGATACCATTTGTCACATACAGTTAGCATGTAAATGTTAGCATCTAGCGGAAGTCATTATATTCAAATTCATATCTTGTGCTCTGTGTTATAGTTCCCAGAATGCACTGCTGATTTCATCAGGTATGGCACTGGCCAGCTGGAGGTCAGACAGAGAGCACTCAGACTCTTCCAGCAGGCTGCTCGAAAGGTAACATAACTCAAAACTGAACCTTATTAATGTAAATTAATCTGAATGTTATTAAACTATTATTTAAAGCATTACTACGGTGCTTGTTTTCAACTCACTGTGCTGATTATCTATATAAAATGTGTGACAGTATTGCATACTCATATATGTATAATAACGTTACATTGTGTTGTGTTTAATCGAGGTTGTTCTTCAATGTCGTATGAACAAGAGGCTTGTGTCATTAAGAGAACTTGTTCGCAAAACCAGGAGTCTGCAGGGAGATAAAGAATCAGGTTGGGATTTTATTGTTATTATTTTAATTAATACATGTATTAAGCAAGGGCGCATTAAATTGTATAAAAATGACAGTAATGAGTTATACAGGGTTACAAACAATTTCTTCATCAAAGACTCCTGACATTTTTTTATCACTGTTACAACTGTTTTCAACATTGGTAATAATAAGAAATGTTTCTTGAACATTAAATCAGCATTTCAGAATGATTTCTGAAGGATCATGTGACACTGAAGACTGGAGTAATGATGCTGAAAATTCAGCTTTTTCATCTACAGGAATATATTACATTTTAAAATATATTCAGATAGAAATCAGTTATTAAATCGTAATAATATTTCTTTATTACTGTTTTACTGTATTTTTTTTATAAATTAAATACAGCCTTGGTGAGCATAAAATACTTCTTTCAAAAACATTATTATAAAAAGCCTATTGATATAGTAACAGAGACTACAATATATAAAATATGAACTAATAGTTTGCAAATTATTTGTTAGTACTTTATTACTGTATACTTATTATAAAGTGTTACCAATTTTTTTTTGTATACTCCAGACTTTTGAACGACAGTGTATATTGCTATTATGTCGTAACAAGTCATATCACCAAAATATATATATTTTTGATATTTATCTGTTTTTTTGTTGTAGATGGGGATGAGAAGCCACACTTTTTTAAGCTGACACCAGAAAAACTTCTGCCCATTACCTTCAATACATTTATACCTGAAGACCAACCTGACGAACTTGTGAGAGACTGTTTATGGTTATTCTTGTATGACACAATTTTGATGCAAAAACTAGAGTTCAGTATTTTCAGTTACTGTAAATAGAATTGAAACCTCTGAAAGGGCTGCATTTGTTCGACAAATGCCAAAAAGTTTCAGTTCAACATTTGAGATGTGCAATATCAAGGCAAATTTTGTGGCATTCAAAGCAGTGTTGTGTTGTGGCTTTCAGGCTGTGAATGCATTGGGCCAAATTCCTGTAAGAATGCCTGAAGCAGATATGAAACTCAGGACTCCATTGTTCGATCTAAAGGTACGGGAAGAAAGCGCTTTCCCCACTACTTTATTGTCTGGTAGGAAATTTTTTGGCATGTAATTTTTCTTAAAGTTCCTGTAAATGTCCGCTTTTGGCTTGAAATGTCATATGTGGTTTTGTAATACGTATACATTTATAAAAAATACAAGAGTGATGTTCTTATGTGAATGTGTGTGTATGGTTGAGTGGTGAGACGCAAAAATAAATTAATAAATAATTACACTTTATTTCAATGGTCCACTTTAGACACTCTACAAACTACATGTCAACTAACTCTCAGAGTATTAGTAGACTGTTAGTTTAGGTGTTAGGGTTCGGGTTAGCAGAATAAGTTGACATGTTGTTGCACAGTTACTTACAGTCAGAGAACGTCTGTTGGGGGAGCATCAAAATAAAGTGTTAGCATATATTAAGCAGACAGTCTACTAATACTCTAATGACTGGTAGTTGACCTGTAGTTGCAAAAAGTACTTGTAGTTAGTAGGAAGTCTGTTAGGGGACCATCAAAACAAAATGTTCGTAGGTATTAAGCACACGGTCTACTAATACTCTAATGAGAGTTAGTTGACATTTAGTTGCAAAGTTACGTGTAGTTAATAGAATATCTAAAGTGGAACATCGAAATAAAGTGTTACCAAAGCAGGAAATGCCACATGATGGCCATTTACTAATCCAAAATGGTGCTGAGTTTATAAATGACAGTAGTAGTACTGTTTTAATGATATTTAACCATACATTTCATATCATACATTTTAATATTTATTTTCCCGAGTTTCCCTTTAAAACATGATTCCTCATAATGTGATCCTTTTAACAAACCAGCCAGTATAATAAAAATTGTGCATGTCTATTTTTAAGGTTCCCCAGCGTTACAGATTGATGGGTTACCAGCCATTATCTGTCTATGATGCAGCAGCAACATTCGTTCCTCCTGACCTGTGTAGGACATTACGCACCGGAGCACAGGTAAACGACATGTTAATGGGTTATTTTTAACCATAAAATTATTCATTGTTATATTTGTTTACATTAAAATAAATATGGAAACAAATCGAACTATTGTGTTTTGTCTAATCGGCATTGTGTTGTTACAGGATGAGCTGTTGCCTGTGGTGACATGTCCATCTGTAGAGCTCAGTGATGATGAGGAAGATAAGAATCCAGAGGACGATGATGGATCACGTCAGGATTTAGGTCCCACACTTAGTTTCAGTGCACCTGAAGCACTTCTCAGACTGCCCAACGCCCACCCTCTCCGGATCTTTGTATGTTTTTTGAGCCACCTATCATTATCTGCTGAGAACGCCATGCCTATACTATGAAAAAAGCAGGGTTGTTATCATTAGCTTAAAGTAGAATCATTAAACAACCTTTTCATTACCTGAAATAATACATTAAAATTAAAATTACACTAAAATAAAATGTATTTTATTCTATTGCAGCTAGTTGCCAAAGCAGCATTTTTCTATTTCATTTAGTTTCACTTGTACTAAGATAAATTCAACTGGTAACACTACAATAAGATTTCATTTATTAACAATAGTTACCTATGTATAAGTTAACATGAACTAATAATGAACAGTAGTTCTACAGCATATATTAATCTTAGTTCATGTTAATAATTTCAACGTTTACTAATACATTTTTTAAATTAAGAGTTGTATTTGTTAACATTAGTTAATTCATTCTGAACTAACATGAACAAACGATAAACAATTAGATTTTTACTAACAAACGTTAACAAAGATTAATAAATGCTTTCAAAAATATATTGCTCATTGTTAGTTCATGTTAGTTAATACATTAACTTAATGTTAACAAGTGAGACCTTATTGTAAAGTGTTACCATGTAACTGAAAATGAAATAAATGATTAAATACTATAATCTCTCTCTCTCTCTCTCTCTCTCTCTATATATATATATATAACCCTGCACAAATATGACAAAAACAACACAATTACTATAACTTACCTTGAAATGAAAATGGAAAATATGAAAAATAAAAACTAATTCAAAATATAAATAAAAACGATAATTATGTATTGATATGAAATTATACTAAAATTACACTGGATAAAGTAGTACAAACTGTACTCATTCACAGCTCTATAACCTGTCGGTTCTGCTTTTGTGGGTTTTTTTAACATCTGAAGTTTTGTATTATTTAATTCTGACATATCATAGACATGTTTGAACATGGCTCAGTCTTACATTGTTTGAATTAATATGATCTTTTTTCATTTTATTTAGAATCCTGCACCGCGTGTTTATGCCTTCAAACCAGCTCCACTTTACCTGGAGTGTGACCTGGACTTTCATTTGTGTCCACTGCCACGATACACTGTCCCTAAGGGCAGTGTCGTGGGTGTGCATGCCCCTCAAACACAGAAGAAGTTTCTAGATAGAAAGGTTTGTTGAGACATTTTTTTGCACATCGTTCACAAAGAGCAAACTCTCAATTAATGTGGCTTTAAAATGAAGTTTTATATCATGGCTGCCTGGTACTTTATTACTGTCTAAAACGATCAGCATCCAGGACAAAATTATTTGTTTTATAACATGTAATTTAATGTTATTACTAAATATACATTCATCCTGTAAACATTTGCTTAAAAATATCAAATGCAGGATATAATCAAAGGGATTATGATGTGGAAGAAGTTTCCCTGTATGGCCTTAAGCACTTTGTTCAATATTTCGACTCTAAGAAGCGACTGCGCCCCACGCATGTAAGTATTGCACGCACTCATATAAACATTCATTTGTTGGCTTACCTCTTTTTTACACATGCAGTATTGTTTTATATCTAGGCGTGACCCGTTCAGTGTTGTCCTGCTGCCTGTGGAGGCCCCTCCAGCTCTTCAGGGTCTGCCCGACAGCATCAGAGACGAGATTCAAGCTGGAGGGTAAATATAGATTAACGGCAGCTTGAATAAACCCTCCGTTGTTGATTGTTTGGGACGCCATTTACAGATTCATGCTGGTTTGATTTCTCTGGCAGGTCTGAGAGCTCAGATCTTTGTCTCACTCCTGAGATGATTGAAGCAGAGTTCGGTCTGTCTGCGAGATCTTCAGCTACATCTGTTAAAGAGAATCAGGATGAAGGCAATGGGTTGGTACAATGGGTTATCAAATTTAATTGAGAATTGCTAATTGTCTTGTGCTTTATCATGCCCAGCATCATAATATGCCTACTTTCATACTATATGGTTGGCAAAAAACAGTATGTGAGCAAAGTAGTTTGTCTGAATTCATAGTATTCATAAAATAGAAGCTGAAAAGTACCCAGATACACATCCACTGGACTCTTTAATATCCCATGAGGCAACGGGAGGATTTATGAATAGTAGTGAAGCGACGGAACAGACGCTGTAGGTCACATGATAGTGACAACATGGCGAATGTAATACATCCGAATTTAATTCATACTATATAGAATGCACTTTTTTAATGGTCACGAAGGAAGTTTCAAACCAAACGTAGTTCCTGCTAGACCGCGATTTCTGTCATTTTGAGGTTGACATATGGTTGAATAGAAACATAAACCTAAATCTTCTCTGTCTGCAAGTCTCAGAACTCCAATAGCACCAGTCGCCTCTGCAGGAACAACAACAAGGTGAGCACCAGCACTTTAATCATTAATCCATCTCATAATCCTCATTTTGACAGGGTAATTGGAAAAGTAAAAGCTATAAAACATCAATTCATAAAACAAAAAGGCAGTTTTTGTTTGTTCTAGCATGTAGGGGAAGTTGATTCCACCATCTGGGCATGAGAACAGCAAATTATTTGCTTTGTTGTTCAGGTTACAAAATGAGATGAACTTTCTTCCTCTCTGTAATTTTTGGATCACAGCGACACACGTGAGCAACCGCCGGAGTCAACACAGAACAACAGACTGGGACCAAAAGTGCTGGGGAGATTAAAAGAATTGAAATCTACTGGCAGAGTCAGCTGTGCCTCGTCATGTGACAATAAATAGCACTTTTATCTTCAAAAGAAAAGGAAATGAATGGACAGTGAAATGCAGTGCTATCTCAGGTAAACGTGCAGATTTTAGCAAAATACAATGACAAGCCACCAGATGGCATTAAATGTCTGACACATAAAACTCAGCAACCAAAAAGATGTTATGGTCAATGTTTGTATGGAATCTCAAGTTCAGTTAAATATTTTTTCCGAACTTATTTCCTTTATCATTCAATATGCTTTCTAGTAAACCTAAACTACAGAAAAACACTTCATCAGTCAAGGGTGTCGTTTTAAAGGGTAGATTTACATGCATATGTAGAAACGTGAGCATAATTTGAGTGAAACAAATCAGAAATAGTACCAATTTTTTTGACAAGTTACCATATATAACAGCAGTCCTCTATTTTACATGAATTCCAAGTTTGTGCAAAGTATATTTTTTATTTGAATAAATTTGACATAATAACGTTACTTTATATATACTATATATATATATGACTAATAAACAAAACAAAAAAATGCTTTTTGGCAAGTCACCTTTCTTTAATTACAGCAGTCCACGATTTTTTGTGAATTCCAAGTTTGTGCAAAATATATTTTTTATTTGAATAAATTTCACATCATGTACTTTTTTTTTTAATCTTAAAATATTATTTTTATTTGGGAAAAAAATATGTATGGTCTTTTACTTATAGACTGCAATGTATGTTTTTGGCAGAAATTTTCACCAACATGACAACCTAATCCAGCATTTCCATGTGTTCGATTCAGTGAGACATTGATTATGAGGGAGAGAGTGATGAGGCTTTGCAAGCTTCCGTTTTACACGCTCTGGTTTGCACACAAGCAAATGCCAGCCTGGGTCTATTCTGTCTGACAGTCTCTCATCCACAACAGTTTTGCTGCACTGCTCTCACCTCCACATTCACCTCACAATAGCGAAACGCTGCTTGATTCCTGTCCCTGAGGACACCGGGAGAAAGGCAGCCTAATTAGCACCCTGTATTGCATGAAGTTCAGGTCGTTGACACCCGACAACTGTCACGTCATTTGCATTACAAGCTGTTTTTGTAATAATAATTGTGATAATTCTCAGCTGCTTTCCATAATCAACATCTCTCAAAAATGTATCTATAAAAAAAACACACAAATATATGATTAAATGCATGAAAACATTCGAAGTAATTGAATGCCTCAGTACATGACAAAAATATATTTTTGTAGTATTCAAGAAACAAAACAAACAATTATCGTAAAAAACTACGCACAGAGACGCTGACACCTAATTTAATTTTACATTTCAGTCTATGTTTTCCGCTCAGGAGTCAAAACTGCAGCGTTTGCATTTCCAGCACAGCTAGCCTTTAATGTTTGGTAGATCTTAATTGTTGGTCTACCGTTCCCAATGGACAAGACGCACTGAAGTCATAGATTGTCACATTAAGGGCAAGTCGGAACAGGATTATGCCCACAACAACTGCACAGTTTAATTATTTGGATTAATTGTTGATAAAAAAAAAAAAAAAATCTCCAACAAACCAATAAATCCACAGTGGACACGAAATGTTAGGAAAATTTCTAAAATATTTTTATTTATTACAGAACACATACAGCAATTTTTCATTAGCTGAATGAAAATAGAATATACATACAAGAACAGAACATGATGGACTAAAATGGGGAACCCTCCATTTTATTCTCATATAAAAAAAAATTAACTTAAAAACCCTCGATTTTATCACATTACAGGATGTTCTGCTTTGGAATTTATGTTCGCTTTAGTAAAAGCAAAGCTTTGTTATAGCAGATAAGACAGCAAGGCTTGGGAACAATTCCTGAGAACTTGTTTGAAATTTAAACTGCATAAAAAGTTCAAAACTGAAAGATATTGTGCAAATTTACTAATGCTGGTTAAAAACCACTTACAGCATGACATCTCACAGAGAGTATAGCTGCACAAAAACCCCCTTAAAATTCACAGTTCTACCATTTTAGGCATCACGCTATCTGATATTCAGACACTGCAATACTCCATAGCAACAGCATCAGGAACCAAAATGACCAAAAACAGAAGATGATCTTGGTGCATTGTTGTCCAAAAATACTTCTTAAAACAATCCTGCATTAGTGAGGCTAAAACAGTCTGATCTGTCATTGTTTACGCGCCTTCACAAATTAGGTTTAGGTCTTGTGAAATGCCAAATCTCTGACTGACTCGTCTATAAATAGTACATGTTGCTGCTGTGCTATTTTGAGATCAACCAATTCCTCTCAAATGATGCCAAATTTCTCTAAATGTGTAATCCGTGTTCTTGAGACATGCTGTGAGTTCAGTCTATTTCAGCATAAAACTATTTGTCCTTCTTATCCTCCACGACCTCAGATAAATCCTCCTCCCTAAGAGTCTTCACTCGGGCCTCCATGTTGGTGATCCTCTGTTTGATCTTTGTCTGGCTGGCTGTCCAATCTGCCATAAGACGAGCGAATTTAGTCTGCATCACATCTAAATTTGTCTCCAGCGTGGAGACCTTTTCCTCCAGGTCCTTCGGGTCAGCGCCGGCATTGGCTGCAGCCTCATCGATAAGATTGTCTTTCATCAGAATAGCTCTACCTTTCTCCTCTAAAGCCTTCTTTGCTTCTGGGTACTCAGTTAATGCTTCCATCAAGTCATCTTTCGAGAGTGCGAACAGATCGGAGTATCCCACGCTGCGTATGTTAGCAGTCCTGCGGTTTCCGGCTTTACTTCCTTTGATGCCGAGGATGCTGATCTCGCCAAAGTAAGCACCATCACCGAGCACCACAAACTGCGTAACGCCATCATCCGCCACCACAGCTAGTTTGCCTTCTTTGATAATGTACATCTCCCGCCCGATGTCGCCCTTCTTGCAGATGTAGTCGCCAGGACTGAAAACCTGCGGTTGAAGTTTGAGGACAAGCTCAACTAGAAGCCCTGCCTCGCAGTCCTGGAAGATACGCACCTTCCGAAGGGTTTCCAGATGCACGTTGATGGCGATCTCTGCCTTGAGTTTGTCTGGGAGGTTCTTGAGCACTTCCTTTTCATCGCAGGTCTTCTGTTCCGTCCAAAGGTAGTCAAACCACTTCACGACACGGGCCTCCAGATCTTTGGTGACCTTTCGGAACTGCATGTACTGCTTGATGGAGTCAATCTTGGCCTGGAACTCCGCGCGGGATGCATTCATGTTGGAAATCATGGCACCGACGTTACCAACGATGGTGGCGAAAATGAGCACGCCGATGAGAAAATCAGAAACGACAAATAAATACTCAATGTCTCGGACAGGCGGTGGCGTCTCCCCGATTGTAGTGAGCGTGAGAGTGGACCAGTACAAGCAGTAGATGTACTTCCTGGCAAGACGGCCAAATTCAGGGTCACTGATGTTGGGGTACACCCAAGTGTCTGATCCAAAGCCGATTGTTTTTGAGATGGCGAAAAAGATGCAGCCGTTCCAGTGGATGATGATAAGGATGTACAGGACGAGATTGCTGATGCGAAAGATGTTGGGGAAGTTGGTTCTGGTTTCAGTGCGGTCGAAGAACTCAAACAGACGAGCCATTTTGAAAAGCCGGTTAAATCTTAGTTCGGGATTGTTGTACCCCACTTTCAGCATTATTATGTCCGTCGGTATCATGGAGAACACATCATATCTGAATTGCGGTGACTTTTTATAGTGTTCCCACAGCTTCTTAGATTCTCTCACCAGTAAGCCTTGCTCCAAGAAACCTGTGAAAACAATTACAAGAAGTTACATACATTGTTTATTAGGGATGCACGATATATCGGCCACCATATCGGTATCGGACGATACATGTTCAGTTTTAATGTTATCATTATCGGACAAATATATTAAAGCCGATAAATATATTATTTTCTTTCAGCTGAGATACTTCAGATGCAATCAGTTCGCCATGATAGTTTTTAATTGGTTGAAATATGACTGAAATCACTTCAAAAAAGGAAAATACAGTTAAGTGCAACATGTGCAGCACAAGTCTGTCATGTAGGCTACATAAAATTCTAATGAGAATATTATAATAATTGTGTGCTTGGGACATGGCTTTTAATGGTTAGACTTTTGCTTTTGTAATCAGGCTCTCAAAAAATAAATAAAACTTTGGATTTAGATTTATCTGCCAAAATATCGGTTAGCGGCTTTCAAATGTAAAGTAAAAAATTTTCATATCGGTGCATCCCTATTGTTTATAGGATGTTATTTTTAGCACTAACTACTACTTTCCCCATAGAGCAGTGATTTCAGAAGTTATGTTCTGTAGTCTAGAGTTGTAGAACAATAGTAATAATAATAATAACAATAGTTTTTGAATGAAAATAAAAATAAATACAGTATGATTTCAGTTTGCATCTTGATTTTGTGTTCTCTTTAGTATTTGAATTTATAAATAGATAATTTTATTACATTATTCAGAATTGATTCATTTAAATATTTTTAAGTCAGCCTGCAACCCCTTTAGCAGTTTGCTGAACCACTGCTTTAGATGGATTTTTAGTTCATTCACTGTTATAGTTAAATATGACAAAGTGAACACAAATAGAGAAAATTAGAAGAATAATCTCACCTGTTCTTGATCTCACAAATGTGTCAAGATAGTAGATGGTATCTGATGAATAGTCCAGAACTAGCCATAAGATTGTGTAATCATCCTGCAGCTCATTAAAACAGGATCTGGAAAAGATTTTTTTTAGCATTACATTAGAGCTATCACCACACAACAGCACCAGAATATTCTTTGAAGTACAAAATATTATTATATCTGGCTTGCTTAGTTGGAGACACTTAATATTCAACAAAATATTGACACTATTGGATGAGAACTGAACTGAGCTGGACAATGACATCACTGTTTTCTGCAGAACTGCTTTATAAATGAAATTAACTAATTTAATAATTGCTGATCTTTACAACAGAAATGAATCGACACTGAACTGACTGAGCAATGACAATATTTTCTTTTAGAGTTGCTTTATAGCCGAAATGAACTCTGTTTGCATCACTGAACCATTTTCCTGTTAGCACTGTAAAAAGCTGCTTTGAAACAATCTGTATTTTATAAAGTGCTATATAAATAAGGTGACTTGACTTGATATATTTCAGCATATAGTTTTCTTGTTTGTTTGATAATTAGCTGTGATATCCCTATTATTTTAAATAACATTTAAATATATTTTATATTATTATATAATTATAATAATTAGCATGCAATATCATGGAACTTCTAATAACATTACCTGGTAATAAGCATCATTAGGTTATAGAAGACAGGTATTGCCACAATGGTCAGCCAATGGTAGTACAAATCTGTCGCTGGATCCATTATCCATACATGTTTTCTAAAAAAAACAAATTATACAAAGTTCAGGACTGAACAAAGACCTACGTATAATTGCATTTATTTGAGATAAAATACTCACGGTTTCTCCTCTTCCTTCTTTTTATCATCCTTTTTATCATCTTTCTTTTCATCTTTTTTCTCATCTTTCTTTTCGTCTTTCTTCTCATCTTTCTTTTCGTCTTTCTTCTCATCCTTTTTTGGTTCTTCTTTCTTCTCATCTTTCTTTATCTCCCTGTCATCCTTTTTGCTGCATTCAAATGATGATGATGATGAATGAAATTTAGTATGTAGCAATTAGCATAATGTACTTAAGCACAACATGTAATAATATTGAACTTTCCCACATACTCATCTGTATTGTTGCAGTTGTTCATATTCAGTGTTGCAAGAGGCCAATGATTTGCATTGTTGTTGAAGCTGTAAAGACAACAATATTGTAAATAGTCTTATTCCTGTAATTTGATTAGGGATAAAATATGAAATACTAAAACATTATGAAACAATGTTGACTACATTGAATTGGATTGGATTTACAATTGGATTTAAATGGATCTGTTAAATGGATTCAAATGGAGTTAAATGGAGCTGAGAGTACTACATTGTTTTTGGTAGTTGAAAGCATTATCAAATTAATCTAAATATTTAATAAATCACGCAAGGGGAGAGAGATGTGAAGAAGTTGTGAATGATGCATTTTTGAATTGTGTGTTAATCTTATAGCTGTAATGCATTTCATTCTGTTAAATGTGAGCAAATAAGTAGCAGTATATTCCACTAGACTAGCAGTATGACCAGGACCATCATCAGGACGGGTTGTGGTTCGAATACTAGGACCGAAGAAAGTGAGAGTGTAACAGACAAGCAGAGGATTATAAGGTTACCGTCAGCACATCCTCTCTTGCTGTCTTGAGAAACACTTAATCTCACCATAGATCAAGAGACATTTCATTAGCGCTGATTATGTTTCCTGTTAGTTTGTTGAGATTAGTTTGTTGGAAATGCGGAAGTTCACACCTTCTCCAGAAAAGAAAAAAAATATCAAGCGTAGCGTTAGTTCTGGCAGGTCACGTTAGTCAAGCTCGCATCAGCTGACCCTCAGCTGATCCACATCTACCTATAGGAATATGACGCCTATCACCATATACATAAATAAGCTCCTTCAGTATTATCAGCAGCTATCGCGTTTCTCAGGAGCTAATTACCCTCCTCTATCCCCAGCTCCTCCTCTCGCCCAGTCAGGATTTGACATTCTGATTCCCCTTGAATCAGATAATTATCGAATTATGTTGTACTTTAAAATCTTGAATTAAATATATTTGCAAATTTTCATGTTGGTTCTGTTCTGTTTACCCCAAGGGGGATTATTGCTGCTCTCCCTGCTCTTATCCATGCTAGGCTGCATGGATGCGCAGGGAGTTCTCGCCCAGAACGGAACCATACCGCCAATCCAAACTGTATGCTAATTGTCAATCATATTTGACGGTAGTGGTCCTGACAGAAATATATATGGCAGCAGCTTTTCACAAATTGCACTAAGTGCATATAGTGACAGATGCTATTGACATTGTCAATCATTGTTAGATACTGTTTATACTTATTTATATTGCAAATAGTGGCAGATACTTTTTGCACCTCTTTGTATTGTAGAAAATTATAAAACAGATAACAATATTTGTTTCAGTGTTTATGATTAATAAAATCTAAAATGGATGCTGCCTTCTTGGAGCATTACTTGTCCCTGTCCCTTGAATGGCAAAAATAGACTATTGATGCCTGCTGATACAGACAGATATTTACTTATACGCAGGCTCAGAACGCACATGCAACTTAACAGTTGCCTTTAGTACTTTTGGTGTGTTCAGGCGCAGCTTTTTGGCCGAGACGCAGCCGGCGAGAGGTGACAACACAGTCCGCTTTCATCGCCAACACAGTCCGCTTTCATCGCCGCTAGTTCTTTGGCCCTGTTTACACCTGGTATTAAGATGCGTTTTGGTCGGTTGGATCACAAGTGGACGATGCTAAATACAGGTGGAAACGGGGTCTAAAAGTTTTGAGCTTGCAGAGGTAATCGAAAATGCATTTGACCGGAATGCTTTCGTAGTGTAAACGCTCATGTGGTTGAATATTTATGGGAAGCGCGCTAGCCAGATGGGATTTAAACTTTGTTGGCTGGAGACCCAAGTTTAGTTTGAAGACGAAAAACGTACCAAGTTCAGTGTTCTCTCACCATTCCTGATTTGTAACACATGTTCACCGTGTTCTGCGTTCTATCAGAGCAGAAATGAAAGCTGCTGCTCCCCGTATGTTCTTCCGTTGTTTCCTTTGCGTTCATATGTATATTGCGCAAGCTTATTTTGTCCATTAGTTTGAAAGATCTGAAAAAACACCCATACATTTACCCGTCCATAGACCCTCACTTCGAAGAAAGGACAGTGGAGTTTGAAGGTGTTTGAAAGTGGACAAAAGAGACAGATTAAAATCGAGACAATGAAATGTCTCTCTTACAAAATACCAGGTGTAAATGGGAATGTGAATAGTTGCACAGCCCTAGATCCGATCGACCAAAACACATCTTAATACCAGGTGTAAACAGGGCTTTTGACGTCGGCTTGGTGTGTTCCAGGCTTTCCTTGCTACGCCACTGATCCTGTTATCAGCAGGATTTCTTCTGTCATTTTGTAGGGCTCAATCAGACAATGGTGGGCGGAGTTAGTATAAATAGCATCTGCCAGCAAGGCAGACTATTTGCACTTGGTGTAAATAAACACTCCGATATAATACTCAATAAAATCACTATACAACTTTATAAAATCAAAATTGTGAGATATTAACCTTGCAATTGTGAGATAAAAAGTCATGGTGGAAGTTTCCATAAAAATGCATGGTGATTACTTTATTTCCAATTTAGTTTAGTTCCAATTTCACACGGTTGCATTTTCACTCACTTCCTCTGGCGCAGTTGGTCCTGTCCTCTGTCATCCCATGATGCATCCTTTTGCATGTCTCCAGAATCGCTGCATTCAGAAGCTTTACATTTGGTAGACCTTCCTCCAAACCTCGGAATGAACTGGCACATCCTGAAAGTGAAGGTACAGTGGCTTATTAAAATCACTTATGATGCACAAACAATTCTCAAATCTCCAACGGAGCAAAAGATCAAATCACCTGCCCATTAGTCCACGGGGTGGCTGATCACTGCAAAAGAGACAAATATACAACAAATAAAATATTAGGACTTAAATGATTTAATTGAAGTGAGAATTGTTCTAGATGCAAAATAGTGATTGATTTGTCTATATATGTCTGCGGTATATCCTCAGACCTTTCTCCTCTCTCGATCCATTCAATAGCTGGCTCAGGAGTGAAGGCGGATCTTTGTGAGGGGTATGACTGTTCTGTGCAGATTTTAGCCATTTTCTTTCCCGTTAGACCATTCGCTGCAATTGGATCACATCTGGAGCATTTGTGAAATCACTCCTGTAAATTGAAATGCACTTCCATTAGTGAACATACGTTCCACATGCACAGTGGTTCTAATCCATTTCAAATTCATGAATAAAAATAGTATTACAGCTAATTTTAGTAGGGTTGAAGTGATGCATTTTCACACTGCAACACTTTGACAATTTTTATCCCGAAAAGATTACAAATAAATCCTTGTTCTATTTTAAAAATGGACAGAAGGTTAATGGATCCTATATACATGCAAAACAGATGCAAGTGTCTACTCTATAAATACACACTGCAGCTTAAATGCCAAGTGGGATCAGGAGCGTCTTCCAGGAAGATTAGCTGTTTAAAGACAAAAAAAAAGAGCCTGTGGTTTTGAACAGGAGATTTCTGATTGAGACAGGGAGGTAAAAATGCTAAAACTGGGGATTCCTTTAGCCAAACATGCTATAGGATCAAACCTGTAAGTGCTTTAAAAAAAAAAAAAAAAAAAGTATATAGCCTACCTCTCTGAATATTTATTTGCAATGTAGCTATTCTGATATAAAATGCCTTTTTTTTTGTTCTTATTTTACATCTCCCAATTCTGACTTTTTCTCACAATTGCGAGAAAAAAGTCATAATTGCAAAATAAATTTGCAATTGTGAGAAAAAAGGCAGAATTGTGAGTTTATATCTCGCAATTGTGACTTTAATTCTCGAACCTGCAAGTTTATATCTCGCAATTATGATATTTCTCAGAAAGTCCCAATTCTGAGGATAAAACGTCAGCTCACAATTCTGACATTTTACCTTTTTTTCTTATTATTATTTTCTTGTTTATAACAAGTAATTGTGTTATAAAGGCGGAATTGTGAGATATAAAGTCAGAAATGCGACATATAAACTCGTAAATCTGATGGAGAAAAAAAGAATCGCGAGATAAACTCGAGTTTATCTCGCGATTATGACTTTATAACACGCAATTGCGAATTTATATTATAACACACAAATCTGACTTTATATCGCGCAATTCTTACTGTATAACTCAAAGTTAGTTATAAAAAGTCGCAATTACACTTTTTAATATTGGCGGTAAAAAGCTTCCATAGTAATCGATTGGCTACAGATCCACTCCTGGTTTTCCATTTTACCCTCTGCTAGAAGCATTAGAGAGAAACACTGAACTTTTTTGAATAAAACGGTGCTTTATTCGCAAATGTTTTGTAGGCTACGACATAAGTTAAATTCGGAACTTTTGATGGAAATCTAGACCAATCAAATTCGAGGACCGAAACTACTAGAACAGACAAACAAACAATAAATAAAGTGAAGTGTTGAAACAATGTATTTGGGAATTCAAGCAATTAAGTAGCCTAACTGCTATAAAATATAAAATACTACAACAGAATCACACTCAAGTTTACCTGTCGAATTTGATGAGAAACTGCGTGACCCCCGAAGCAAATTAATCCACAGGCTTCTTCACATCAGCGAAATCCTATTCCACATGTCTTGCAGGTTCAGAGATGTTCACATGATTTGATCTTCACTGCGAAAACAAAACGCAAAGGCAGTGTCCTGTCGAAGTCAAAGCGCAAAGTAGTTATCGGGTGGATGATGGCACGTGTCTTGCGCTCGCGGAGGACATCCCTCCTCCTCCTCCTCCTCCTCCCCACAACACACCTGAGCAGTTATTAGTCTATAACACCGAGAGGATGCCAAGATTTAAGAGTCCAAAACACCCGAGTCTTAGAACAGAGTAGCCTACAAGTAAGTAAGTACATAAATATCATGTTTGCACGGCATTATGATCATTTGGAACCAAAACCTAATGGTATGAAATTAGAATCCTCTATGAGTAAAATGAGATCTTATAGATAAACAGTATAAACTCTGATTCTTAGAGTCATATTGCAGATTGTATAATATTTATCTGAACATTACTTGCTGTTTTGAAATAAATGTAAAGGCAATATATAAATGAAAACAACAACAACAACAACAAAACCTTCAAAGTTTATCATAATCATATCAAAACTGTCCTGTTGGGAACTTTATAAAAGATTTACATTTGTTTTTTGTGCTGAAATTCTATAAGAAAATATTCTCACAATTCTGACAAATATAAGCCCATCTATTATTTTATAAAGAGTTCAGATTATACTGATTATACTCACCACCATCCACATAAATAATCATTCCGATATTTGTACGGTGTGTGTATGTGTTCAGTATTTAATGTATTCAGCGTAACTAGTCATGAATCTGCATGCTTCTCTTGTTCCCGGGTGATCAATATTGTGCCCTGGAAGGTAAACCAGTTAGTTGAATGTGTTAAATAATTAAGAAGAGTTTATTATGCCAACTCAGCTTCAGTTAATGGACTTGGTGCTGTAGGATCACTGGCCCGTCACAAAGGGTGGCTTGCTTTCAGTTACAGTAGCAAGGTGTCCATGATTTAGGTTAACAAATTATTATTTTTTTGTCTGTGTATTTTGCTGTTTAATCATCTTACAATGATGGCAACACATAATACTACCAATATAGCTAATGCTCTTTTGCCCTTTAACCTTTGTTAACGCTTTCTACGCTCTCCTCCACCCTCAAAGGGAGTCTTAATGGCTTGTGCCATAAACCCGTAAGCATTCCTCTAGGAAACCTCGCACACGACTGCTTCACGACGGAAAGATCAAGTCCTGACCAATACCTGGAATCTTGCTTTAGGCAGGCTGTTAATCTGGGTTTACCCACTAATGCTCTTTCTTGGATCCAATGTTAAGAAGCTGTCAGACACAGTTGAAGAGAGACGTCTATCTATCTATCTATAGTTTTCATAACATAAGACGGTATGCATTACAGAACAAGAACGATTGTTTTCTCTGTTTTTTTATTCAGATTACATTTTTTTTTTTTTTTTTTACATATTGTGAAAACATAAATATCTAATCATTGTGGTAAAATTAAGACATGCAATAAACAGTCACACGGCACTATGGTTTCACATAGCTGTTAACTTGTCATTTATCTCAGCCAGATCATTTTCTAAATTATACCAACTTTAATCTAATTTTAATTTTGTTATATGTAGTTTTGTGAGGTCCATAATCGCTCAACATTGAACTGTCCAATTAAATCGAACTAATTTGCTTGTTTCAGACGGTTAATGTCTCAGAAAGTAAATCTGTGTTATAGCTACTATCTGTCTTGTTGAATGTTGTGATTATCATTATTTCAGATCTTTACTCATTAGTGAAAGTGTCTTTCACTATTTTTGAAAATGTTTGCTGCTTATTACAGTCATTCTCAGACAACGCTTTGAGAGGAGATAACCACCATCAATCAGATTATGTTTAATCTTTTGAAGTCAGACTTCAAACAAGTGTTGCAGAGCAGATGCTAGTCTCTAATCACTCTCGAATGATAATGAAGTAATTCCATTGGAGAAATCAATATGAAAAGAACTGGGTAATACAACATTTGTACAATTAGACATTTTTCTTATTTCAGTAAAATGTTGATTGCTGTAATTTGTTGAGGTCTTTTCTTTAAGGTTAATATCATTTTAATTTTTTATTAAATATTGTTCAAAACGTCACTTTGAATTTTTTAGTCAGGTATATTTCGTTCCAACTTGGTCTGCTAATCAGTCCACTAGTTCATATTTTAATGAATTAGAAATAATTAGAAATATTTTTCTCTAATGGTACACCCACTGAAATTAAAATCCAGGTAACACTTTATTTGAAGGTGACGTAGTTACACGTTACTACATGTACTAACATGCATAATATAAACCAAACCATATCTGCAACTCATATATGTAGGTAATACTCAGTACTTATTTGAGTAAGTACAATGTAACTACGTCACCTTAAAATAAAGTGTAACCAAAAACGGATAAAAATCCCAAGTGTTTAGATTTACCAGATGTGTATTTCAGATTTGCAACAGGGATTTTCCTCATAAGAACAACATGAGAAAAGAAGGAATCAGTACATGTTCCGTTTTCATGTCCTGTTTAGTCCAGTTAAGGTTGTTGGTTTGCAGATGACTGCTATGAAACAAAGCTGTTGAGAATGCTAACATCAAACATCTCCAGAGATGGGATCTTGTTTACTGGTGATTGCTGTCCTGATCTAATTGCTGTGTGGTTATAATTGTTTCAGTCCCCTGACTCCTTACCTAAGTTCTTTCCTTTATAATTACAGAATGCCTCTTTAAAACTAAAAATAACAGTTGTAAAAAAAATATATATAATACAACTAAATGCTAAATGCTCAAATCTTGTTGAGCCAATTAAGTCTGAGATTTATGTATCTTTTAATTCTAAATTACCGATATAGCCTATCACATGCAAAAGTTTGGGGTCGTTACGATTTTTTCTTTGTTTTGAATGTTCTAAGTCTCTTCTGCTCACCAAGGCTGCATTCATTTGATCAAACATACAGTACAAACAGTAATATTGTGAAATATTATCACAATTTAAAATAACTGTTTACACTCTAAACGTGAACTAACACTGTGCTAGGTTCGGAAGGACCTAAGTGATATAAACTGTACCCATAAAAGGAAGTATCAGGGCAGGTAAGTTGTAACCAGTAACGTTTACTCACAATACTTTGCAAATAACAGTTGAACACAATTACATAACATTCATGAAAAAAAAAAGAAAAAAAAAAAAGAAAAAAAAAGGGCCCTTTAAAGTAATTGAGTCTTTGGTTTTTTTCCTTTTTGTGGTCGTTAAAGTCTGTGTTTGTGATCACTTTCTGTATTAGTCAATCCACTGTCAATAGTTCTCTGTTAAAGTGTGTGTCACCAGTTCTGTGACAGTTTAAGAGGAAAGTTGGCACTTTTGGATGAGGAGTGTGTACCAGCTCAGGCGACTGATACTTTCCCACCACCACGGGAAATGTTCGATGAGTTGGTCTGCGTCTCTTTGGATCACACTGGGAGGCTCGCCATCGAGTGCGCAGGGTCTCCGCGAATCACGCAGTTGCGTCGTGACCTGTCAATCATGTTCAGCTGGGGGCGGAACTATCGCTCCTGATTGGCAGATTTTTTCCTAAAGGGATATTACGCTATTTTAATACATTTTTAAAGTTATTTTAACCCTGTATTGTCACAGAAATTTGTGTGAATGAAAAGTCACATGATCCTTCAGAAATCATTCTAATATGCTGATTTTAGCACTCATGAAACATGTAGGTCTGCTGCTTAATATTATGGTAAAAACTGATGCTTTTTTAAAAGGATTATTTGATGAATTTGAACGTTCAAAAGAACAGCATTTATCTGAAATTAAAATATTGTAACAGTATAAATGTATTTACTGTCACTTTTGATCAATTTAATCTGGCTTTACTGAATAAAAGTACTGTTTCATTTTAAAATAAATCTTACTGACCGCAAATATTTGAACTGTGTTGTATTATGTCATAGGTAGGCTACGTACACACTATAGGACAGCATGTCCTCAAGATGTTATGAATTCCACAAGTCTGTGGAAATGATCCATGTTGTCCAGCATATATTTGAGAACATAACATTGTAATAACAGTAATAAAATCCTAAAACTTTCTGTTTATTTCCAGGTGCAATAAAAATATTTTCAATGTGGTCTAAGACTTTTGGACTCCGCTACAACAGCACAAACACGAATATAGCATGGACGCCCCCTGCTGGTCTATAGGCCGAACTCACCAGCAGCCACCAATATATGTTTTGTCCTACATAAGCAGCTATAGGCCAAAATTACCAAGTCACGATCCACTTTTGCACTCCTAATTTAAGGCCTTTGTGTTCTTTGCCCTCCTCATATGCATAAGGAACACAGGCTCAAATGAATAACATTATTGTGAAATACTGTTGTGATGTAAAGCAAAGTCTTACTTAGGAGATTTAAAACATTGCTCTGTTCTGCTTGAACTAAAGCCAGACTTTTCATCCGTCTCTCATGGGGACTGTTCACTTCTGCACCACATGGAGGAGAAAAGCCCCTGTCGTCGCCTCCTCTCACCCATCACTACGTCTCATCATAAACACGTCATGAATATGCAGTTTCTGAGTGATGAACAGCGCTGGTCTCCGTCATGCTATGTGAATGCCAATCTGTATTGACATTTCTCATTTGCCTGAGTGTGCTGTAGTTCTTATAAATAACCCGCCTTAATGCGTGTGTGCTTGCAGGAGCAGAACAGCTATTTTAGGGTTCCTCTGTCATTGTTCTGACTTTGCAGCATTTTATTGAACCGATGAAGCAAAGAGAGCAAACTGTCTCATTTTAGGGCCATATGTCCACTCTTTAGAATGAGGCCATGCAGATGACATAGCCTATGGCGTTATATGGCACACACACACACACACACACACACACACAAAAGAAAGAAAAAAAAGCTCAATGCTCTGGCTACTACACGCATGTGAGAGACTCAAATCAGGATGCATGGCATGTGTGAATTATTATATGCCATCACTGCATTGGAAAAGATGACTCATGCTCCCATGAATCATGATGATGCACGCATGCTTTTTCAATTGAGTGGTGATTTCTCTGAGGAGGAAAGGGAGACAGCGCCTCCTCAAAAATCATACAACAAAATGCATACATTTTATAAGACTGTGATTTAAAAGTCTGCTGTATCATATGCGATACGCACATTTCTAAGGCTTCTGAATTATCAACATGATCAAAACTTTGCTGAAAAACCTGTTGTAAACAACCTGTACATGCCTTCTGTCATCTGATTGATACTTTAACCTGTTTTAGCAAAGGGCTTTTAATATAATTGTAAAAATATCCACCTTCAGGTTGTGACAGGTTTCCTGTGAAAGCAGATTTTTTTATATTGTTTGTTAAATTTCAGGATGAACACTTACTGGACCGAAGCAACTTAGGTTTAGGTTTTGTAGAAAAATCATGTTAAAATGCAAGTATCAAATATGATAAATCATGCTTGTGAGGAACGTTTATTTATCTATCAATCATCATTGCATTGCATTATATGTTTTGCTCCACACAATAAAAACTACAGAGCTTTTTGATCAGAAAACAAAGCATTTATATTTCATCTTACCAAGACATATGATTGGAGTAACAACGGATATTTATTTGCATTTTATGTATGTTGTCCGCAGCGCTTTAACAATGTATATCAGATATCAGTAACCGCAAACACTATAGCCTATATAGATATAGGGTTGCTTGATAGGTAAAGGTAAACGGTGTTTCTTTTGCCTTCAACTAGCAATGGGGAAAAGAGCGTGGGCTTTTGCAGCTGTGTGTCTAAAAGATTAAGACTTTCATGCTTCATCGATCCTTTGGCCTGTTCTCTTTGCATGGGGTAACTTGTATCTTAAGAAAGGCACTGTTTGTTCCTTTTTTGGTTTCAGACTGAGTTTCAATGATATTCGTCCCTCCGTGAAAGCTGCTGATAAAGTTCTGCCACGATCAGCATCTGTTTAGCTTTAAAACAAATGTCATCAAAATCCCCGCTGATTCGGATTACAGCACGAGACGGGGAGGGGAGGTGTGTGTGTGTGTGTGTGTGTGTGAAGATGATGTCACACCTCTCACACGTGGCTTTACAGTTGGTGTGACTTCAGTCATATCGAGCAGAAAGGAAAACAGCTTATGTTTATGTATGTAAACAAACAGGACAAAAATAAAAGGAAATAATAACTAAATCAACAAAGTAATCTAGTAGACTATTGTCCCCAGACGTTTGCCATATGTGGCAAAACCTGACTGGGAATGTCTTCAATTGGAAAAACGAATCATGCATAAAACAAATACAGTTTTATTTTATTCTAAAACTATTGAGGTCTGTGATATGTTCTCATTTAGATGAGTTGAATGTGTTTGTAAATATTTAGCTGTAGGTTGTCCTCATAAATCTGACAAAACATATTACAAATTTGGACAATTGAAGTCTATGGTATGCCCTTATTTAGTTAGCAAAGTAAATTTGTGTGCATGTGTGTGTGTGTGTGTGTGGTGAGGACAAAAGGCATGAACATAAGAGCATGTCTGAGCGTGGAGAAACTAAAGGGCATTTGAAGGTAACAGTTCCAGTTAAGTTGTAACCCAAGATGGATTATATTCATGATGTAAGCACTAGACCTTCCCAGAAAAGACGAGGTTTATAAATAGCACAGGTGCATGCTCAGCATGCTTTATACAACTGCCTGTATATTTCATATTCTATTAATGCTCTTGTTCAGTGCTGACACACGTGAAAGGGAACAACACTCTGCCCAGGCTCATTTTATTGGGCTGTTTAAGAGCAGTCAGTCAAGCCATGGGTGCTATTGATTTGTTTTACCAGAAGTTAATGCCCCAGTTAACACATCAAAAGCTAAAACATCTTTACCAAAGCAGAAGAAGATACAAGATCTTTTGTTCAAATCAACAGTACAGCATGCATTTGTAGCATTGTTTGCTGAGACTGTTCACCCCCACAGCTGCTAACACACACACACACACACATAGGAAATGACCCTTCCTGCTTAGTCAAGCTTAATATCATATTCCACCTACAGAATGCTTCAAGATGACCTCTGGTCTATGTATTCATTGTTGTTATGCTCTAGAACTGATAATATCTGAATTATTTAATAGACTTAATGCAACAAAAGCAGTGTCAGTTCTCAGTGTTGCCTTAAGGGAAAATAAAATTGCTAAATTATCCTTTCTGCTCTATTATTATTATTTTATTTTTTTTTTCTGTATTAATCTTAAAATCGGAATGGTTTCTTACCACAAAGACAATGATCTCATATGTCTGTAATGTGATTAGGTCATCATGACTGTTTAACCCTCTATTGCGCAATGTGTCCTGCTCTGGGTAACAAAACAATTTCATGCACTGTGTCAAGTCAAGTCAAGTCAAGTCAAGTATATTTGTATAGCGCTTTTCACAATACAGATTGTATCAAAGCAGCTTCACAGTATTAAATTAAAATAATACAACAAGGTTTGTTTCTAGTGGAATTTATTGATAAAATCAAATTAGATATCCCCAGAATATCCCCAACTGAGCAAGCCAAAGGCAACAGTGGCAAGGAACCGAAAAACTCCATCAAGTGACCTAATAGTGTCCTAAAACTCCATCAGGTGACCCAATGGAGAAAAAAAAACCTTGGGAGAACCCAGGCTGTGCAAACACATGTTGCATATAAATTGTCAATAAAATGTGTTAATGAAAGAATTACTTTGTATAAACCAGTAAAAAGCTTGCTGGCGATCATGTAGCAATCTTTTTCTGGCATGGCACATCATTAGAGAAAAGTATCTTTGTTGGTTTTTCTTTTGATGATTCACATGTTAGTGGGTAAACTTTGATTTATACTCTATAAATTATTTGTAAAGCCTCTAATTTAAAATAAAAAAGTGAGGAGAGAAGAATGGTAATTGGAGAGGAGAAGAGTGAATGGAGGGGGTCATTTCCGTTATAGATATACCAATCAATGAGATGATGGTCAGATTTGACCAGACAGATTCCACTTGTGTGTGTCAGGCTTTAAAGGGTTAAAATGGTTGCTTGATAGGTAAAGGTAAACAACAGTGTTTCATTTGCCTTCAACTAACAATGAGGAAAAGGTAGAGCGTGGACTTTTGCAGCTGTGTGTTAGTGTCTGTGTCTAAAAGATGAATTACTTTCGTGCTTCATCGATCCTTTGGCCTGTTCTCTTTGCATGGGGTAACTTGCGAAGTAACTTTTGTCTTAACTTTTGCCGATCACACAATAGATCTTATTGAGAGTAGTGCTATGATGGATATGAAAGTGATGCTGTGATGGATAGACTTACCGTGTTTTCAATGGCATTCGCTGTAAAAAGCGGTATAAATCTCCTACCACTTATAATTTTCCACAGCTCATTTTGTCTGGAGTTTTTTTGTCTACTGAAATGACTTGGAAAGACATTTCTGCAGCGTTTCGTCAGCAGAACAATCCAAAAACACTAAACGGTGCAACCCACTGAAGAGATCTACGTCTATCCCTCACAAGCCTCGCTTTCATTCTGTGAATAAGGTCTATGAGTGAAGAGATCACAGTGTACTCTATGCACAGTATGCATGCTATATACTGCAGCAATATTAGCATGGGAGTGTGCTATAGGCCTACCAAAGGGTGATGAAGTGTGAGAAAAAAAGAAAAAAAAAGAGGTGCACCTGGTTATTATTCAGCCTTAAAACCTCTGTCATAAATCAACAGTTGCATCTATCATAGAAATGGTTCCCTATGGACATGTTGTGGTGACGCAGGCAGGTTTATGGGTGCCTTCAGATCGGCTCCCACCAAGGTTATTTTCGTAAACGAAAACTGAAACTTGCGCCGCACTTATTTATTCATCTAACCGTTGCTCTCAGCACGGACGGCTTCGGGATGATCGTTATTAACAGTATATCGCTGCAAAGGTATTTTTAACTTATTTTTACTAATAAGTGAAGAAAAAAAAAAACTTTGCCGTGTGTACATTGGTGCCTTCTTGTACAAGTAGCCTACTAGTTGCTGCTGGCTGCAGTTCACTTAACGGCCACCGGTGTCGCTTATAACAAAGGTTTCTGAATTCTGTACTGTAGTGACTAATCATTGGTAAACTTTTATTTGATCAACTCTTTAATGCAAAATCATGGGACACCAAACGGTACCTGACCTTATTTGTAGAAAGGGTGGATAAGGATACAAAACACTTATTTTGGCCTCTAAAGTCCAAGGTTAAGCACATAGGAGGACATGCAACATTGTTATTTTCCCTAGCAGTGATGATCAAAATAATATCAGGACACACTGTTCACAAACTACATAGACAAGAAGTTATCTCAGTTAGATTGCTGTCTTATTTGGCAAAGTGATTCAAAAACTCCATGATGCAAATATCATGTATGCGTTATTTTGAAATACTACTTTCATGTTTAATTTGCCAATACAGTGCCGCTTTGATCAGCAACATGAAAAGTGTTTTATTAATGCAAGATTCAAGATTGAAGCATTATTTCTGGCATGCTAGATTACCACAAAAAAGTTTTAATTATGCTTGTGAATCAACTGACAGATGTTTGTGGTGATGATTATGTTGTCCATAATAAATGAAAAGCACTTTGCATCTCTTGAAAGCTGTTCTTTTAATTTGTATTAAGTTACAATGCATATTCCCTCTTCCTGTCTTCTCTCTCACACACAAACACATATTCTGAAGCAAGTATTTTTTACTCACTGCGAGACTCATGTTGATATCACACACCTGAAGATATCAGGTGGCTCTGCTTGGCGCACACAGATCCTCTTGGGTGAAAAAGCACATTTTTTATTCATCAAGGCCTCATTAGTTAATCACCATCAAAGATCAGCCAATGATATGGTGACAGAGCAGGTGAAATTGCTTCCAAGTCTTAGGTGTACCAACACCTAAAATTCAGAGGTGTGACTGTGTTCAGTTACATTTGGATTTGCTCCTGCTCTTTTCTGAGACTCACAATCATCCTGTGAAAATGTCTTGTTGTGGAAAGACTAATTTAATATATATATATATATACAGGTGCTGGTCATAAAATTAGAATATCATCAAAAAGTTGATTTATTTCAAGAATTCAACTTAACAGGTGAAACTAATATATTATATAGACTCATTACATGCAAAGTGAGATATTTCAAGCCTTTATTTGTTATAATTTTGATGATTATGGCTTACAGCTTATGAAACCCACGAAATCAAAATCCCAGAAAATTACAATTTTACATGAAATCACACAGTAATTACACAGTGGTCATTGAACCAGGTTTTGGTTCTTTTGGCAGTGTGGGCAGGTGCAAATCCTGCTGGAAAATGAAGGAAGCATGAAGCGCTCTGAAAATGTCCTGGTAGACGGCTGCGTTGACTCTGGATTTAATAAAGCACAGTGGACCAAAGTCCTCTTTTCTGATGAGAGCAAATTTCGCATCTCATTTGGAAACCAAGGTCCCAGAGTCTGGAGGAAGAATGGAGAGGCACACAATCCAAGATGCTTGAAGTCCAGTGTGAAGTTTCCACAGTCTGTGTTGGTCATCGGCTGGTGTTGGTCCACTGTGCTGTCCACTCAACGCAGCCGTCTACCAGGACATTTTCAGAGCACTTCATGCTTCCTTCAGCAGACAAGCTTTATGGAGATGCTGACTTCATTTTCCAGCAGGATTTGCACCTGCCCACACTGCCAAAAGAACCAAAACCTGGTTCAATGATCATGGTATTACTGTGTAATTACTGTGTGATTTCATGTAATATTCAAATTTTTGGGGATTTAGATTTTGTGGGTTTCATAAGCTGTAAGCCATAATCATCAAGATTATAACAAATAAAGGCTTGAAATATCTCACTTTGCATGTAATGAGTCTATATAATATATTAGTTTCACCTGCTAAGTTGAATTCTTGAAATAAATCAACTTTTTGATGATATTCTAATTTTATGACCAGCACCTGTATATATATATATATTATATACACACATACACACATATATATATGTGTATGTATATACATACACATATACATTATGTTATTTATTAACAGCAAGTAATATATATTTTTACATTTATTCTTGACAAAATATAAATAATTATAAAGGTCAATGTCTTAAGACTGAATTTCCCCCCCTCTGTTTTGTTATAAATATCTTAGACAATAATTTTTTCATTTTTTTTCAGAAGGTATACAAAATCAACAAATGTCTTGATGTGGAAAGACTTATTTTACATATTGTAATCATATCCAAATGTGAGAAGAAAAGTACATTTTGAATATATATTATAATACCTTATAAGATGTAGAGAATAAAAAAAAAGAGCACAAGTTTAGAGTCTCATCTTTATTTTGGTTAGTCTTTTCCAGTTTAGTTTCAAACATGAGAGCTTGTGGGACTTGTGAAATTTGACATTTCGGATGTTTGACACTGATTGCGCACACCTACAAAACATCCCGATGGACAGGGTATTGCATTACTTCTGATAGAATCTAAAATAACTTTAATGGCTTTGGCATTATTAACATTCATGACGAGTTTCTGCAGAACATGAGCATGTGCAAGAACAGAATATTTAAGGTCACCACTTAATAAATAGTGAAATTTAAAACATTCGACCACACCGTGTGACGTCTTCAAAAATGAGAAGCACGACAAGGCGAGGAAGAAAACATAAAGTCGTAAAAAAAAAACACGAAATCAAAGCTAGGGTCCCTCCACACGTGAATGACACCATAAAACCAAAGGTAACATCTACATTCAGTGAAAATGAATCATCAAAGAGAAGTACAATCTTCCCCCTACATTGTAGTGATTTTAGGGGAAAAAAGGTTCATTACCCACCTATAATACACCGAAAAGATGCAACGATAGAACATCAATACCCCCGAAAGGCAATGTTAAGAGGCCAGTGTATTTCCATTAAGTAACTATACATATATATGTGGATATATACATATATGTAGGCACGTTTGACAAATGAAGCTGAATCACACACAATGGCGTGGCTTGAAACAACCTACATATGCAACTACTGTGCACTTTCTAAATATAGGGAAATCACACAAGGCAGCAATACAATACAAGAGGGACAAAACAGTGCTGGCTACATCGGTAGAGGAAATGTAATTTACAATAAAACAACATGTCCCTTTGATCGTGGACAGTTCTCATTCGGTAGTAGAATAAATTTTCTATGCTATGGCTAATCCTCCAGGCGTTTACGTTCTAACCCTAGACTGAAAGCAGAAAGCTTGAAGTAAAGAGTACAGACAATGTTAGGTCCCACATGTGTAAGATGGTGTGTTGTTTTAGACTAGCGGTTTTAAATATTCTTTTAATCGCTTTTTTGTATTTTTTTTGTTTTGTTAATTAATCTCTCCTAAACTAAAAGGAGGCCGCTTTCTGACGTGAGACACTTGTACATTCAAAAAAACATCCCCTCGGTTAAACAGTTGCGGAAGACCGGTGAGAGACTTCTCTCTGGTGCCTTTGTATCTCAAGTCAGAAGAGGGGCCTTAGTTTGCCTTAAAATAGGGAGAGAGAGGAGGTACTCTGTTCAGAGGTCATGATTTGTGGACACCGAGTTTAATATCGAATCGTCCCTGGTAGCGATCCTTTTCGCTGGTATAAATGTTATCCCCGTACACTTTGCACTCCACGCGGATGTCCGTGTTCATGGTGATGTTGACGAACTGGATGGCCACCAGGGGCTGCAGGTAGTGAGGGTGCAGGATTTTCCCGTAGTAGGGGTAATACTGAAGGGGGAAGCCTTCTCCGATACCGTAGTACTTCACCTCGCCGAGCTTACCTGCATCCTCCTCTTTCTGCGGGCAAGAGAATACATGCCGTCGTCGGTTAGCAACATTTTGACTGTTTTCCAGAGGAAACACACGTGTTCGGTGCGGTGTGCCAAAGGATCGCTCACCTTGTTTGTGCAGTGGATAGGAATCACATGGGACTGGACTTTGTGATGCGCCTCCTCTGGAATGGTTTCATTGGACGTCGGTGGCTAAAAGAAAAAAATAATCGGACTTTTATATCTTACATGCTTCTCTGCAATGATGACTTTTGTGAATGAAACGATCGATAAATGAATAATAAAAAATAATGCTAACACTTTACAATATAAATAGTTAATGTTAATCATCTTAGTTGATGTTAATTTCAACATTTACTAACACATTATTCAAATCAAACTTTGTATTAGTTGTTATTTTTTTTAACTACCATTAAACAAAGATGAATAAATACTGAAACAAAATATAGCTTACTGTTATAGTTAAAGGAAAATAATTGCACATAAGAAGAATATCAAACAAATACTATAGTAAGTAATACTCAAGTCATTTATAAAGTAACTGCATAAAATAAAACAGGTCAGTTGATATGTAATCATGCATAATAATATGTAAATGTATTTCTAAAAGCATAATACTGTAAACTCAAAATATTGCTAATATATTATAAAAATGAAGTATTCCAAACCAAGATCTTGCAAACATTTTGTGACACTGTTGCATGTTTTTAACAAACCTTCGGTCTGAAGTTCACAATCCTGTTGAGCTTGACAATGAAGCAGGGCTTCCCTGCTGAGAATCCAAAATCACGATCGTCGATGCCAGAGCAGGGTCCTAGCCAAGCCCTCGAAAACATGCATGCCTTCCTGACACCAATGTCACTGTCGAAATCAGCTCTGTTCTTGTAATTATCGGGTTGATCTGTGAAAACAGAAAGACATGCACTGTGTAATTCTTATATAAGGCTACCTACACACGTACATGCTAATTGAAAATGCAAGCTAAAGCTTTACAACAGTGTGTGGTATAATTCATAATATGTATTTTGCTTTTTGTAGGCCAATGATAAAAACGATCCTGCCGAGAGAACATCCATATGCATTTGCGACTCAAGTAACCGAAGAAAAATGTGTAATCTGATACCTCCACAGTCCTCAAACTTCATTTGGTCCCGCTGCTTTTCGAGGTCATAGGGTGCTAGGAAATCTTTCATGACTTTGGCGTATTTCAGGTATGTCTCCACATCATCCAAAGAGAAGATCAGCTCAGCCTTGTCTGAGCGCGGGAAGTGACTGAGCCCTGTGCACAGATAAATGAACAAAAATACATGAAATTCAGACATATTTACATTCATTTTGGAGGAGACATATTTGTCAGACAGCGCATCCTTTGAATCTTCTCTCATTTGACTAGCTTTGTCTACCCTTTTTGAACCCTGTCAGTCCTGAATTCTTTGGAGTATAAGCATTTATTACTGCCAATTCTGAGGAATTCTGTAAATCTTTTGATAAATTTCTCAGAATACTTTCCCGTCTAACAGCTGTTGAACCTCCCCAAAGTGTTACATGATTCACACAAGAATTTAGCTGCGTCTGAAATCAGATACTAAGTAGATACTACATTTGGATTTTTATTTATTTTGCAACCTTTAAAAAAGTATGTTATATATTATGAATATGGGTAGAATGAATGAAATTCGGACGTACTAGATCCGCCATGTTGTTACTGTCACGTGACCTACCGGCGTCAGTCGCGTCGCTTCACTTCCATTCACAAATCCTCTACGGGATAGTAAAGTGTCCATCGAAATGCGCACTTCAGAATCTCGGTGGAAGTAGTAGGTCATGCGGTTACTTTTCGCACTTTTACTTTTTATTCGGACATACTACTCTTTTGCCGTCCTGTTTTTCGCATACTATAGGGAAGAATTTGATTTCTTGTTTGACAAATACCTTTACATTAATTGGGCCAATCTGAAATTTCATGACAGGATACAATTCAGTTTACAAATACATATATGCGTTTTCTTTTTTGATGGAATAAGCAAAATGATGCTGCATTATTCAATACTTTATATTCTTTAAATGAAATATCTTCACAAATAACCTTTTTATCGACATTAAATTATGCAGGAAGTATTATCTGCAAATGGACCAAGCCTTTATGGAGCATCTGTTAACTGAACAATAACTGATAACTGAAGTGGTTTTGCCGAATCAGAATACATCTTTTGTTACAGAATCAAATGGAAAAAGGAAGCATTTTCTGATAACAGTTTTCAAAGCTCGAACGCCCCTAGTATGAATAAATCATATATTAGATTTAGATCCATTTAGATCCTTCCCTTGATCAGTCATGCAGAGGAGAGGCATCAGTATCTCTTAAAAGTGTGTGTTATCTGAAAGATGTCTGTTGTAGATCTCAGTCTGTTTCCCCTTAGCCTCTCATGCCTTCTGTTTTACCAAGAAAGCATGTAAAATGCTGTGACGTAAAACAAACAGATTATCAATTCCCAAGTGCCCATCATAGCCCTTGATCTGTTCCCTGAACCCACCAAATGTTGTCAGATTGATCCAAGCCTTCAAGCCTCACTTTAAACAGGAACTGTGACAGCAAAAGGAACAACGTGTCCCAAACCCCATCAAGGGAACCAGAATCACACTTTATATCCCGATTTTTTAAATCTATGAACTTCACATTTTAAACTCATTAAACTTTCATGCAGGCTAATGAAAAAAAAAAAATAATAAAATAAATGTTTTGGTGGTTTTTAAAAAATTCTCTACCAGGAAAATTAACCTTTTTTTTTTTTTTTTTTAAATCTTCTATACATGTGCACATTGCCGCATACATTTTTCACTTGCATTTGACCTAATACCACTGCCATCGTCTAGTAAAAGCAAGTAGCATATTATAGTTTTTCTGGGCTGTAACTAAAAAAAAAAAATATTATAAAAATATTATAAATAAAAAATTGGACTGAACCTGTTCACCCAAAAATGAAAATTCTGTCATCATTTACTCACCCACAAGTTGTTCCAAACCTGAATGAATTTCTTTCTTCTGCTGAACACAAAAGAAGATGTATTTGAAGTTGATGGACCCCATTGACTTCTATAGTATTTGTTTTTCCATTCTATGAAAGTCAATGGTGACCATCAACTGTTTGGTTACCGACATCCTTCAAATATATCTTCTTTTGTGTTCAGCAGAAGAAAGAAATTCATACAGGTTTGGAACAACTTGAGGGTGAGTGAATGATTTTTCACAATTTTCGTTTTTGGGCGAACTATCATTTTAAAACTTCCTGATGGAATAGAAAATACTTTGACATATGAAAGAAAAATAAATAAATATAAATATAATAAATTGAAAAAAGGTCATTATTTTATAATGAAAAGTGTCATATTTTGATGTTTAGCCAAAGTATTATTCTTTTTGTTTGTAATTTTCGACTTTTTTATTTAATTTGGCCCCCTTGCAGTTCCATCATGAACCCCTAGGGCTTCACAAACCCTTTTATAATACTTCAGCTTCAGCTTAAAATAAAAAAAATATATATATAAAGGTTGGGACAGCATTTACCTGGAGGAGCTACTCTGTCCTGCCAGGTGGGTTTGTAATCGTTCAGGGTGAGGAGGAGAACCTGGATGGTTCCGATAAAGATCCCGGCCAGACAGCCATAAAAGATGAGATAGAAGAGGAAGATTTTTGCTGTGAAGAGAGAGATAGATGAGAACATTTCAGCATGCGTATGAGAGCGAGACATTTTGAGTGGTGATTCTGATGTTGTTACTGGTTTTTTATCATTTTATATCTTAATCGATGGTTGAAAATTCCAATGCAATAAAGCAAGTGTCCAATTCCAAAAATGTTTACAAGCTAAAGTCATTATTACTAGAACTTATTACATATACAACCTATATTTACCAAATTCATACATTAATGAAAGATTATTATTAAAAATGACTGATCCCAGGAAACTCACTGATGCTACATTAAACAGGCATAACTGCTGACACCATACCAGCAATACAAATGTCCTCAGTCTGTCACCAGAAAATATAGAGGTGCCAGCATGACAGGATGAGTAATCTCAATGTCTCAAGCATCAACAATGTGTACGGGCATCGCAGTCCAGTGAAACCAGTAGGGTCATATCTTAAGTTCTTCCCAGACCAGTCAAACCAGTCTGTCCACTTTTATCCCAAAAGAATTCACTGACAGCCTGTTCAGATATGAATCAGACCCAATGATTAGACTGTATAAATCATTACAGTGCTAAACTCAATTTCAATTGCTCATGCGCAGTTAAGCAAGGGCAAAAGGTCTGTTTGGTTTCCAGTGGTGCATAAAGCAATGTCACAGGGTCACCTGGACTAAAGCTCAGCGAATGTCAACGTACTAGATGATGTAACGGCCATCAGAAATCCTGGGAGATACACTGACATCTACAAGGTAATTATGCATTGCTTTGCTAAAGCGCGACTCATCTCTAGGAACTTCTTACACCTAATAGCTCAAGCATGGATTTTATGTCCACACACAACTGGCTAGACACATTCAAGGTATTTTGAGTTGAAATTATATTAACTGGAAGGCAGATTCATTTACTTACCAAGACGGCGGTGTTAACTTTAGACATTAGGTAAACCACATTTGTAAAACTGAAGCCTTGGAGTCTATCAATTAGAAACTGTTGCTGCCTCAAATACATGACGTCAATATTCAGTGCAACCTTAGATGAATCAGTCAGACCCCAAATACTAGGCCTTTCACCTTGAGTCACCTTGAACAATGATGCATTTTTAACCCCTTGTATGTGAATCACATTAATAATGACAAGTGTGCTAATTAAATGACACGCTGATTGATATCATGGCAAGCACAGAGAAGAAACAACCAGCTTTTATACAGATACAAGCCTTTAGCCTTCTCGTTATTTGTTTAATTATTTATTTTTGAGGAGGAAAATAATATTATTAGATTTCATCTTAGCATTAAGCAGCAAAAATCAAACTGGTAAAAAATCTGATGCTGTCCTTTGTTGACCTTTTGCTCCTCCATCAGCGTCGAATGCATGCACAGCATTCATTATATATTCATGCATTTTTCTATTTATGTAGAAAAACGAAAAACACATCAAACCTGTCTAAAGACCGCAGGGTCTCAACGAAACAGGTGGGAGACAAAAAAAAAAAGAAAAAAAGAAAAGAAAAGACCAACAAATGAACATACGTGTTCAAGAATGATTTGAACTTTCAAAATACACCCGTTAACACGGCAAATCGTGCGTTGAGTCCGTATATAGATATATGACAGTCCGTGAGACATTTGCTGCAAAGTCAAATCAAACAGGTTGCATCGTGACCAGACTGGCAGTCTATCTGTACCTGCTGCTATAGAAACGGCGATGACAGGCATCACAGCGCTGTCCAACGTGCTGAAATACAGCGATACTGGCCATATTAGATCTATAGGATCTATAGGTTATACTTACACCAACTAGAACCGGTGCGCCCCAGAAATTCCTTCTTCTCCGAATTCCATACAAAGCTCTTCCATCCTCCTTCATCTTTATTTTGAGAAGGCATTATGTACTGTAAGGTTGTGTTTGTCTCCTTGAGCAGAGAATTCCCTCGTGTTTCCTTTCTTGCCTTCTTTGCTAAACTACACCCCTTTCCCGGAGCACTATGCCCACCGTGACATGGAGCCGTACCCGGCTCTCTCCAAGGTGCCCCGCGTAATATATCCAGCGGAGCGCCCAGGTCCCGCCCACAGTCGCCGAGAACAAATCACAAACAGAACCTCTAATGACGTAACATGGTCGTGCAGCTCACGAATTCGGGGTGGGAATCACTTTACAATAGGGCTGCGTAACGAGACGTAAAAGCCGCTGTAAGAACAGGACAGGTTGAAAGGGAGTGATGTAAAAACGCATGACGCAAGATCCGCGTTCAAGAATTGGGGAAACGGCTCTAGAATGCCCAACGGCGGGTTTTTTTTAAGGATGCTGATCCGGCTGTTATTTTTAGACAGTACCTACATGCAGATGGATGAGCATATGCCCGTGTGCCTGAAAATGCTTGTCATAAAAAAATGGTTCCTTCTGTCTATAAAACTTGTCATAATCGTTTCTGTCACTTCTTTGATAAAAGTGCAACTAAACTATCAGTGCAGGCTGTCACCTAAACACCACTTTGAAGCTACCTTAAGGCAGTAATTAGTTTTCAATTGGGTTGAAATTTATAACAGTGTAAATTATTTGGGATGAGTAATAAAGTCTTGAGTCTTGCAACTTCATATGCAAAAAAAAAAAAAAAAAAAAAGATTTCCCCATCCCTCATTTTCCTCATGGAATTTAACAAACTTTAAGGAGAGGAAAATTGACTAAGCGATATTTTTAAGCTACCGTAGAAGCACATTTGAACTTCACTGACCGTCACAATGAGCTGCTTTGTAAGAAAGGTCAGGCTCTTGCTTCCATTGAAGCACAAGATGCTCTTTCATTCTGAAATCATGCTGGAGAACAAACTGTTCTTTATGGCATTTGAGTGCTGTGCTAATATTAAAGCAATAGAGAGACTTCACTTAAACTTTTACTTAAACTATAATGCTGATAACAGAAAATATGTACGTGACGGAACATATGAACTCTGACCAAGATTATAGAATGAAATGTAAAGAGCTTGTGTGAGTGAGTTGTGTGAATGCCCATAAATACTATATGTTTACTATGAGGAACCACATCACAAAAATACCATACACACCATATAAACACATGCACATGCAGGAGCGTAGGAATATGAAATGTAGGATGATTTGAAAAGATACGAAAATTGGAAGGAAGTTTCTAGAAGTGAAGTGACAATGATTAACACACCCCTTTGCATATGTATGAGAGCACAGAGGTGCATGAAGAGCCACCACCCACACACACACACACACATGCACCCTTGAACAAGCACTGAACCACCTTGGAACAGTGTTTACATGTATACAGAGAGTAGACTGAATCACAAATAGAGCACACAAAAGAGGCAAAGCTGTCAATGTCAAAAATGTCAAAAACAGATTTTTCAAGATCACATTTGTCAAACTCAAGGTGAGTTCATGAGGAGACACTACGCACATTAATTCTCTGTCAGTCCACATTATATGCATTTATGGCTGATTTTCCTGAACACACAGATACAGATTTCGTTCATTGTCAGATTTACAGTTAATACCAACATTTTAAAGCCACATTTTAAATGTGAATTGTCAATTTGGACTCCACTATATACAGATAAGTATGTCTAAATGAATTTTATGATGATGAATATCCTGAACGTTTATTTTGTTCAGTGCAGCACATTACTAAATCGATGAGAGTCGATTAAGAGTCGATGTTAAGTGGATTACACTATTACACTGGACATTTGAAATCGTTTTAATAATCTACATGCTTTTTCATGTTTGACAAATGAGCATAGTGGTTGGTCTATTGCATTATAACCTCACTGCTCTTTATCTAGAATGGATTCTACCAGCAATTTAGCCCTGACATTGATCTACTTTACTCATATTATGGAAAAATGTCATTAAAAATGGAAATACTAATGGAAAAAGCGTCCTCACGACACAAAGAGTTGTAGATCAGAAGATAAGACATCGCCACAGCAAACACAGACTTCCTCTGCTGATGTTCCAAGTGATATCAACTTACTCAGCAAAGAAATGTGAAGCTTAATATGGAAACTGTAGTGTAGACTTTTAAAAAATAGAGGTTCTTTTTGGGCATCACTGGTTCCTGGAAGCACTGGAAGAACTTTTAACATCCATGGAACCACTAAAGGTTATAAAGGTATACTTTATAAAAGTTTCCCCACATTAACCCTTAACAGAGGCTACATGCACAACAGGATACACACTCTTTAATCTCTTTTATCGAATTTTTCCTGCAATTCTGTTAGCATTATCATAGTTGAGTCTGTTTGGAGTATGTGGGTCACATGACTTGATTCAAATTTTCTGTGCTCGTTTTGTCAGTTTGACCTAAAGCCTATAGTGCTGGACATTCTGTAGAAATTGTGCAAATGTTAATATTCACATAAAACATGATATTATTTTGCTTAGGCCCGGTTTCACAGACAGGGCTTATATTAAGCCAGGATTAAGCCTTAGTTCAATTTAGGGCATTTAAATAGGTTTTTAGAAACAAAACTTGACTAGTGTGCATCTTGAGACAAAACAATGGCACTGATATATTTTAGGATATGTCAGTGAAAGTTGCTTTCAGCTGAAACAGCTCAAATATGCATTTTAGTCTGGGACTATATCTTAAGCCTTGTCTGTGAAACTGGGGGTAAATTAACTACATCTTTGCATTTTTAACTAGATATTTTCTTTGCAGGGTTTCACACAGCTCATTTTATGGTCGAACAGGGGTGTCCAACTCCAACCCTGCTCCTGGAGGGCTACCGAGTTTAGCTCTAATCTAAGTCTTCAGGATTACTTAGAAAATGATATGTTGTATCATAATTTACTTTATGGATTAGGGATGGATCTAAACCCTACAGGACAGTGGGCCTCAAGGGCTAGAGTTGCCCACACCTGGGGTTGAAGACGAGACAGTTCAGCAGTGTAAAAACATTCATTTTCAGACAATTAGACACGTCATACATGCAGTATATTTTGCCATTACATTTTTATTTATTTTTTTGCATCAAATAAATCATAGAAATATTGATGACTTTGGCTTTTTTTATACCAAGGGAAACGTATCCTAGAGATACAAATCCAAACTATATCAAATATTTCAAAAAATTCCTTTGGATATGTTTTACGTAAATCCAGTTAATTATTTTTTTGCTGATCATTTTCCCACTCTTGCCTGTTTAAGGGTTAAGAAAAAAAATGGTTATTTTAAGATCTGTTCACTGACAGGTTAGTTGCGGAACCGAAATAGTTCTTCTACACTCTTAAAGGTTCCAAAAGGGTAGTTTTTGGTTCCCGTTTCTGGTTCCCCAAAGAACCTTTCAGTGATCAGTTCGGAAAAAGAACCATGTTTTTCTTGGTGTGACGAACATTTTAATAATCTAAAGAACCTTATTCTAGTATAAATAACCTTTTGAGCAATTGGAAAGGTTCCATGAAACCATCAATGCCAGTAAAGAACTTTTATTTTTTGCTGCGAAATATATTTTTGCTGTATTTCCCTTAGTGACTGCGTCTAATTTGAAAGTGTGAGCATTTCTCTTCCATTATTGAATATTAATTGGATGTCCTGAAGTTTCATCTTCCAAACACCTCCGAAGGACCCTCAACATGAATAAACATATATTTTTTTTAGAGCATGAAACAGGTTTGTCTCTCCATCAAATAATGAGTCTCGTCTGTCACCTAAGAAGACATTCGCTGAGTCACTGCCTCAGTTGCCATAGCAACTAGCTCAGCTGTATCTATGTGCGAAGAATTTGGACTAGGAGCATCCAGAGAGCTGCATGAGACCCATCACAACACTTCAGACAGATGTTTTTGTCGCTTTCTCACTCCAGCCAGTATGGCTAAATATAACAGGATTCCACTTTAGGACCTCATTGTTGCATGCTTTGTCCAAATGCAGCAGTTATAGCTGCTAAAGGTTTAATATAGAAATGTCATCATAATTAATAGATTAATACAGAGGATCCATTTGAACTAATGTCGGATATGCATGCACACTGTCCAAACCCATCTGGGTTTACAGGACATATTATTGTAACTATTTTGCCGAATTTTTGACAGCATACGGAACTTAATAGGTAATCAGTGTAGAGATAGTAAAATTGGTGTTATATTATCATATTTTCTTGACCTAGTAAGAACTCTAGCAGCTACATTTTGGATTAATTGTAGCTTGTTTATTAAGGGTTAAGGACAACCAGCTAATCATACATTACAGTAATCTAGTCTAAACGTCATGAATGCATAAACTAACTTTTCTGCATCAGAAACAGAGAGCATGTTCCGTAGCTTAGCAATGTTTCTGAGGTAGAAAAAGGCTGTTTTTGTATCATATGAAATATGATTTTCGAAAGACAAGTTGCTGTCTAATATAACACCCAGGTCTTTAACTGTAGAGGATGAAGTTACAGTACATCCTTCCAAATGCAAATTGTATTCTAAGAGATTCTGTGTACAGGTTTTTGGTCCAATAAGTAATACCTCAGTCTTTGCTGAATTTAATAGAAGAAAATTACAGGTCATCCAATATTTTATATCTTTAACTTACTCTGTCAACTTAACATCATCATACAATCGTACATCTGTCATACAACCTTCTGTATCATCGGCATAACAGTGGAAATTAATTCTATGTTTTCTTATAATATTACCAAGTGGCAGCATATATATTAAAAATAGCAGAGGGCCTAACACAGTTCCTTGTGGCACTCCATAATTGACTGACATTATCTTAGTTTCTTCCCTATTTAAGTAGACAAAATGGTAACGGTCTGATAGATACGATCTGAACCACCGTAATGCCTGTCCCTGAATACCAGTGTAATTTTGTAATCAATCTAAGAGTATTTTATGATCTATAGTGTCGAACACAGTTTTTTACAGCCTTTTTAAGGACTTTTTTCAATTGCGATTTTTTTTTTTTTAATAAATAATGTAACATTATTTAAATGATGCAATGCAATGGTATAAAAAAGCTGTTATATAATACTAGAGGGGAAAAAATCATGTAGGTTTAAAGCGGACAGTCATATATGACCTTTGTACTGTCCACCCACGAGAGCTGTTTTCACGACAGATTCTTAGATAGAGAGGTTTGTGGTGTACAGAAATGGTTTGTATATACCGTAAAGCTGAGTCAAGCAGTATTAGCATGTGTTTAAGCAACATTTCCTACATGATTTTAGAGATAATAGAACATCCGTTGCCGTCAAGGACACCACTACCCATCGGTCCCCTACCAGCTAGCTTTGTTGCAGTATTTACTGTTGCGACTTGCCAATTCTCAGCTTAGCCTCATTATTGACTGAAGCAATTCTCTTCTGAGAATATCTGTGTGCGATTCCTTGGAAAGTTTGTGGAACAATAAGGTTTAAATACTAGTAAGACAGAACGTGACAGCAGGTATTTTATACATTTTCCCAAAAGGTCAGGTCATAAACAATTCTGATTTTGCACATCACAGAAAACTTACAGCCGCTTTGTTCACCTGCAACCGAAACAGCAATGATGTGCTATAAATATCTTTCTAACAAAACTGCTGAGTTGTCAGTCGCATGATTCATTTATGTCTCATCATAGTAAACGACTACCGCAACACATTCATTTTGTTCTCCTCCAGGCCTCTATTGAGGAGGTATGGGTTGAAAACAGTCAAGAGAGTATATATATGTTCTAGTTGAGTGACCTCACTATCAGGGCGTGTGTATGTTAAGGTGACCTTGTCCTGAAGGTTTCAGACCTCCTGTTCACACTCTCGTCATCTGCTGGTGGTTTCTGGTCACTGTATATCCATCACTAGACTGAAGGTCCACTGCTAAAGGAAGTCAAGGGTAGCAACCTAAACTGTAAAATGACCGCGAAAACTACGATTTAAACAACGCTACTAAGTTTTGACAAAACCAAAAAGTTTCATAAAATGACAAACCTCATTTCAGCCTAAAAATGGCAGACGGGCTAAATGAAGATGCAAATTCATTCTCTGACAGTAGGTGGCGCTTATGTATGGAAGCCCATTTCGGCCACATAAGATAACTGACACAAAAATCATTCTTTTGTAAATCATAATTATGAAAGAAAAAATTATGACAAATTAAGTCCTATTTATGAGATGAAAAGTCAAAATGATGACATACCAAGTCAAAATTATGAGAAGAAAAGTCGAAAGTATGACTTCAAAAAGTCATCATGACATTTAAAAGTCAGCAAAATTATGACATACTAAGTCGAAATTTACATAAAACTTAGAAGCCTATTTTATTTAAGTCAAAATTATGACTTAGTATGCAATATAATGTAATCATTATGGCTTTCTATGTCATAATTTAGATTTACCAAAGATTGTTTTTTATTATGTGGAGGAAATGGGCTTCCATAGAGATTCATGATCAGATTTCAAAGCCAGCACAGATGTAGCCTACGATATCCCACAGTCCTGCTCGGCCTTCTGATGAAGCAAATAAATGAAGCTTATATTATATTTATTTCCATTTTAAATATTTCCATCTACTAAGGACATTTACTAAGGACAAAAGCATTTTTTATGGTGAAATAAGCATTGTAGTCACTAAATATTTGCTTAGTTATCTCTAAAGCTTATACCTGAGCTTGTTTTAGATCATTGGACATAACTTTATGGTACCATATGAGATACTTTATTCACTGAACAGTAAGTTGGCTTGGGTTTTAGACAGCCTGTATCATATGAAATACATCTGGTAACTCACCTTTTCCATTCGCCTCAGCCTACAGGGGAATACGTTTGTGAGCGCCCTCCAGTGGTAGGCTATATTATGTGCAGAGTCATGCAAAGGCCATAGTTAAAAAAATTAAAAAAATTCCAACACGTGCATATTTATATTCTGTGGAAGCTTGTTTCAGCCACTAAATAAAAAATAAAACTGATAATTTGTAATTCTTACTTTTTCCCCCTCAAAATTGTGTGATATAAACTTGCAATTGCGAGTTATAAAGTAGTATCTTTTACATTTTTTTTTTTCATTATTATTCTGTGCCGGAAACAAGCTTCCATACTATTCAGTATTTAACATCTCAGTGCATGATTGTCTCATTTGATACAATGTGTGATCTGGTACTTATTTACATGATGCATTGAAAAAACAAAACATGTATGTTTACAACAGTTTTTTAAATCACCATGCCAAAATAGACATGTCCTTCCTCTTCAGAACAATTGTGTGGGTACTTGTTGAAACCACAAAGGACTACTATAATAATAATAGAGGAACACTTTAGTTCCTCACGGTGACATTGAGATAAGCTTCTGCACCACAGAATATCTTCCAGCTACAGTATATATTAAAGGGACAGTTCACCTAAAAACAAAAAGTGCATTGGGGATCAATATTTTGTAAATAATATGTGGTAAATTATTATTATTATTTGCACAAAGCACTCACAAAGCTTCATAAAATTGAGTTTAAACCACTGGAGTCACATGGATTACTTTAATGGTCTTACCTTTCCAGGTCTTGAAAGTAGTCTAGTTGTGTAGGCTATCAATGGAGGGACAGAAAGCGCTCAGATTTGTTCCAAAGATGAACGAAAGTCTTATGGGTTTGGAACGACATGAGGGTGAGGAATTATTGACAGAATTTTCATTTTGATTGAACTAGCCCTGTTAAATATCATGCTTAAATGTTGGTCATATGTTGGTAAATATTAAGCTGCTATTTTAATACAGTGATTGTCCCTGGTCTCCATTCACTATCATTGTACGGAAAACAGAAGCTTGGACATTCTGCTAAACATCTAGGCTACTTTTGGGTTTCACGTTTGGAACAACATGAGGTTGAGTAAATGATAGCCTAACAGAATTTTAATTTTTATGCGATCTGTCACTTTAAAGAGCTTGTATGTGATGCCATCAAGGGATTTCAAAGCCTTGTTAAATTTGTATGAGTCATAACATAATCCTAAAATAATGAAGTTCACATAAGCTCTCGTCCCCGCTGACATATGTGGACAAGGGTAAGCTAATTTATTCATATCAAGCTTGTGGCTTCTTGTTTTTGCAACTCTTTCTTCACACTTTTTATTTTACAGAAACGTCTACATTTTGTGTCCGATATTAGCACGAATTCCTCAGGATAAGGTGGTCTCCTGCCTTCACTGCTGTGAGATCGAGGCAGTGATGTCCGGTTCGTGAACGAATCGTTCTTTTGAACCGGTTCTTTTTAGTGAACCGGTCGAACCACGTAGGCTATGCTACACTAAATCGGACTGAATCGTTCGAAACAGTTCGCGTCTTGCGTCAGCGCTGATCCACAACTACTTCACTTTCGGACATGCCTGACAGTCCCTCTGACTCGAAGTAAACCAATATCCCGGAGTATATTAAGTAAATCCAACAGTTCACTGAACTGAACTGTTGTGCTGAGAGAAGTAATGAGCACGAGCAGCTGATACTGAGCATGCGCGAACGTACAGGTAGAGAGGTTCTCAATCACCAGTACAAAACCGAAAACTGTTTCTTTCGGACACGTTGATGAGCTGACCATGCGTGCAATTTTTATCAAATGGACGAAATGCATAGCCTATTCTTAAGTATTTTGTTGAACATCAATAAGTGTAACAAAATAAAACATGTTGGAAACTAAACTACTGTCTTTTCACTGTGTTGTTTTAAAGATTGGAAACACAATGAATGGATTGTAAAACTATACAATTATTATTATACTAAAACATTATTTTCAGGAACAGCTCATTTAATTCCGAAGTAAGTTCGAAGGCTATTTGCCAAGGTTTTAAGGTTGCAAATGTTTATAATGTGTTAATCAAAACATAACGTATTAAACTGGAGACATGCATCGACTTTTTAGTTAAGTCGGCTTTTCAGGTTTCAGCAGTTCAAAGCTCACATGAGCACGGGTAAACCGAGGACTTAAATGAGGGGCCGAATTCGGCGAAATGTAGCCTAAGTTTATTTAGTCAGATAAATAAATTAAAATTGATGAACACCAGCTTATTCACTTTATAGGCTATGGTTTAGACATGTAAAACATCCGCATTTGCAGATCGCATGTAGCCTACAGGGTTCATTTGCCAAGCGTCATTACGTGAGGACGTAAAAAAAAAAAAGTTTTTTATATGGTTCATTGAAACGAACTGTCCGAAAGAATCGGTTCGGAGAAAAGAACCGGACTTCCCGTAACTCATCTAGTGTCCTTCGCACTGCATAATCGTTCGTCCTCAGAGAACAGCTCTCTCCATTGCTCTTCCTGTCTCATGCACCATCCCCCTGCACCCCCACCAAACTCACACGTGCAAACATGTGCACGGCTCCTAGGCTACAAGAAGGGAAAAAAGCACGGGGAAACCAGGTGGGATAAGCAGGTCTACCTTATGGTGGTCAGTCACCCACACACACATGCGCACACACATATACATACACACACGCGAGCGCGCGCACACACACCCACCCACGCACGCACGCACGCACAAACACTTACCCTTAAGCATTATAATACGGAAGAATGCTTGATATACAACACCAGATACTCCAAATTTGCTAACTCTGAGAAAGGATTGTATTTCTGTAGGTCCATATTAAATGCATCAATGTGGAAAAAGAAAGAGAGACAGAGAAAAGAATGGAACAGAGAGAGTGTCATATGTCACTGAGATGAATTGGAACTGCCACTGCAGCAATTTAAGGCTTGACCTTGAAAGCAGGAGATGATGGGCTGGTCACATTACCAAGGCAACAGTGAGCTGAAGTGAAGAGCATTTAATTGTACCTATTTGATCTCTCATAAAAAATAGACAATAGAGCACACTGCCTCTGGCCCTGAATACACCTGAAAGATCTGACCAAATACTTCTCCGGAAGCCAAATGGAGCCCGATTAATGAGATTTAAGGTGTTGGTCAGATCAGTTTTGCAGATGGTATATTTGCCATTTATTTTCTTGGTAAAACCAACCAGATTATTTTAGTTATTAAGTTGAAATTGTGAAAATGACGAATGACAGTACAACATAAAAGTAAAACTATTACCAGAAGTCATAACACGTGAGTATACTATGCTGACTAAATTAAATTTGTAAGTAAATAAGACTTATTTTCACTTAAACAGCTTTACAGTTGCATTTACAGTTAGCCTATTATATGACCTATAAATATGACCCATTCTAACAGAGGGAGTGAGACGTTCACAAGACTCTCTCTCTTAATATTTACTTTATTATTTGCGCTCACAACTGCCAACTGGAGTCATTCAAGTCAGGTGAACGGGTGCGAAGTCTGTTTCCCGGATATAACTTCCCTATTTAATGCACAATTTTCCTTACAAATTATATTATCAGCATTACAATGTAAATGTAGCTGTGTAAAATGTAAGGGATGATGCCACCCTTCTAGAACAATGTGCATTTACGTTTAAATTGTAACATATTTAATAGCATGGAATTACAGTGTAATTAGTGTTAGCCTACTATCTTAGCCTTTTTCAGTGCAGTAGGTGAGGTAATCTGATCATATTAGTGATTCTCATTCATCAAAACACTAAAATTGGCAACAGTTTGGAGAGAAATTGGGTATTTTTTAATCTCTCTATTTAACCCATCTCATGGTTTCTCACTCATATGAGTTTCTAAAGGTTTTTGAATTCTTTGCACAGTTATGAATATTGATATTAATAGCATGCTCAGGCTCAGTGGCCTTTTGCCTAATTTTAAATGCTTTTTTTTATTTTTTTATAACATGATTTAAATGGTGATGAGTGTATTGATGTGATGCATTTTAGTGTTTGTGCACAGTGTTTATTATAAGGGGGTAGAATCCGCAGCTCAGTACTCACTACTCATGAGTTTTAAATAAGCTACTTTTTTACTTTTACTCAAGTCGTTTTTTGGACAAGTACTTTTTACTCTACTCACACTACGTTGTTTGGAATGTAATGGCACTTTTACTTGAGTATGTTTTTTCAGTACTCTTTCCACCACTGAGTTTATGCATATTTATCTATTTAGTATATAGAAGCACACAATCAAAAATAAATAAATACAATGACATTTAACAGTTTTTGATCAAACAATATGTAACAATGTTTGTATTGCAGTACTATTTATCACTTAACGTTATAAAGCGATAAAAGCTTCTTATTCTCTGTGAAAATGCAGTCTATTTTATTTTATTTCTCCTGTGTGACTCTACCCCCGCTCACCGTAAAATCTCATTGGTCCAAAATCCTGCTCCTCTAGTTGTATATTAAACATCAATGCTCTGATTGGCTGACTATATTGCATCACACAGCATTTTCACTTTCAGTGTCAACAGATTAATTATTTGCCTGGTTAGGAGACAATATTATGTATTGCTTGTAATGTAACATTTTACCTAAAATCTTCTGCAAAATTGCTAAATATAAATGCAAATATAAAATTACTCATACAGCTGTACTATTTGTTCATATTCATGCAGAAAGCAGAACACAGAATTTCTATTCAATGCTGTTCACATCTGACAAGAGTGTGGGCTGCAGAGGTGAAGAGTGACGTATAAGTTTTGAGACAGACTGATGATTCAACGCCCTGTCTACTTAAAATAGAGTCAGTGTGTAGGATACACTGAATGCAGGTTTAAAGGGGATTCACGGGTCTAATAATAAAATGATGCATGTGTTTGTCATAAACCCTTGATTCCTGCTTTAGCAGTGGAGAGGGTCTGGAAATGTACAGTGCTTAATGACCCTTAATCTTTATTGAAACTCGGTGTGTATGTAGGATGCAGCTCTGGAGAAAAGTGCACCGTGGACTCAAACGCAAAGATGAGGGATTACAAAACAGTCTTTTGTCCCATTAATCAATGGTAATTCAACTTTGATTTAATAAATGCATTCATTGACAGATAAATTACTATTATGTTCAATAACGCGCTACAAAAAAACCCACTTTAAAACATTCTGTCTATCATTGTGTGTATCTGATCATCTGATCTTAAGAAAAAAACACAACATTGATTTGGCATACAGTGCATTCATGTAGAACTTTAGTTTTTGTCAAATGACCCTTAGTTTTTTTATTTTAAAGGGGTCATATCAAATGGAGGAATGAAATGACCCCTTAATCTTTTGAGAAAAAAAAAAAAAACTTGTCGTACAAGAAAAACGTGACTTTCAGAACTCAAATCATTTTGAGTTCTTCTGGACATTTCAGTCTGATCTTAGTAGTTTGTATGGCACATTTACACAAAGAAGTGTTACATTTACATTTATTCATTTAGCAGGCGCTTTTATCCAAAGCGACCTAATCATGAGGAACACAACTGGGCCATTTTTAGGTTTTCTTTTTTTCCAAGTCTTGGAGAAAAAAAAAAAAAACTTTAACATTATAGGCACCCCTCCAGTAACTTTTTTTTTTTAATTACGATATGACCCCTTTTAAACTGAGAAACTGATAGAAAGGGATCAGAATAACAACACAGTATACAATCAAGAACACCAGAATTACAATCAGCACATCTCAATTTTCTGTGATAACATTTTAATATGATTATAATGTTATGATGTTTTTTTTTCAAAAGAAACCTATTTTACACAGATTTGTTTGATCTATATAATATGAATTCTGTGTGCAAAATGCTGCTTCATTGCTTTTACAGTAACTGAAAGAACAGCAAAACTGCATCACCGCTCCACTTCTGTCAGACTAAATGGTACTTCAAGTCTGCTGCACTTCCTCTCCTTTCTTCTGGAGCTCTTGGTTGTACCTACACACACAAATACAAAGTGCGTCACTCCTTTAGAATGCATAATGGTTTAGCCCAAGGGAGGGGGGGGATTTGGGTATGGGAATGGAAGGTGGCCACCCACCGGCAGAAACATAAAAAGTTTTCCCTGTCCACCAACATTTAGGCGTGGTGTCACATCCACCAGCTGGAGTACCAATAATCTCCACCAGAGGGCAGTCTTCTCCACTCCTGGGCTATATCTCATCATGATCTTACATTCCCATAACCCATTGCCTGGACTCATACCCTCACTTTCACAGACAAGGCTTAAGCTAGTCTCAGACTAAAATGCATGTTTGAGCTGTTTTAACTGAAAGCAACTTGCACTGACATATCTTAAAATATGTCACTTTCATTGTTTTGTCTCAAGATGCCCACCAGTCATGTTTTTTTTTCTAAGGCATGTTTATTAAAGCTACTTAAATGCTCTAATTGAACTAAGGCCTAATCCTGGTTTAGTCTAAGCCCTGTCTGTGAAAACGGGCCATTATGTTGTGTCTTCTTAAGCCCTGGCTGTGTCCGAAATTGCATACTCTCTCGAGTAGGTACTTATTTTGAATAAGTAATTACTTCATAACTACTAAAAAAATGATGTTCTATAGTATGAGTGTGTATAGTATGAATGTAATCTGGACATTCGCCATGTTATCACTGTCATGTGACCTACCAGCGTCAGTTGCGTCGCTTCACTGACATTCACAAATCTTCTCCCGTGGCCTCATGGGATAGTAAAGTGTCCATTGTATGCACATATTGCCCTATTAAAAAGCCGCATTTGGATCCTCAACCAAGCAGTTTGTGACACCTGTGGCCATAAGACTTATCTTAATCATTTATGGAGGCCGTAAGTCAAATATCTCATCTTTTTATGTACATAAAACATGTTTTAAATACTAATGGAGATCATATACAATTCTGTAGGATTGTGGACTTCAAGAGCCAGAGTCGTCCATCCTTGGACTATTCAATGATATCTTACGCATGTTAATCTGCAGTGTTTTTGTAATATATGCGTGTTATTCCAGCAGTGTAATTAAAAAAAAATTAAGGAATCAGTAAATTTACTAATTTGAAAATAAATAAAAAATTAAAACAAATTTTACTTTACAAATAGACAAATACATTTAGATATAAAAAAATAATAATAATTTTTTTAATATATATATATATATATATATATTTTTTTTTTATCAACCAGCAAACAGTGACTGAATTGGAAAAACACCCTTTTGATAAACAATGTCTCTCAGCAAAAGTAAATAGTGGTACTAAATATATAGTAGGCCCAAGGCAAGTGTGATAAACAAAAACGTTTGTTTGTTTTGTAGTGTGAACATTACAGTAGAAGCATTTATAAGCCATTTGATGTTTAATTAAAAAAAGCGAGTCAAACTGTCCGTGTTGGTGAATAAAATTAAATAAAACTAAGATGTAGTAATTCAACTGCATTTTAGTGGCTTGATATTAGCTTTAAAAATACTGAAGCTTTTGATGATGCCACTCCAAGTGAACATTCTAGATTTTCTGACAGATTAATACTTAAAAAAAAAAAGAGTTTATTTATTTTTATTTAGTTAGTTTTTATGCGTTTAAAAATATGACACATTTACCAGCTTAAATGTACTTTTTGTTAGTATCTTGTTGAACTCCAAACCATTGAACTCAAAGTCTTTGCAGCTTAACCCTATAACTAAGCTTGTCACCTGTGTGTATTTACTGATGGTAGAAAACAAAGCTGACCTTAGAACAGAACTCATAATGACTAACCTCCATATTCTCATGAGCTGGACGCTTCCACATATGCCCAGGAAGAAGTTCACAGCAAACAGAGCCCAGTTCTTGGGAATGATCACCAAGCAGTACCTTGACCAAATTAATCCTGGAAAGAAACCAGAGGGAAATAAAAATCCTTATTGCAGAATCAACACTGCATTGTGGGTAAAGTGGGTTAAGGCCATTAGCCTTGTGAAATTAAGACTTATATGGGTCAAACCGTAGGCCAAGATCACACTTGAGCTACTGAATGGTAGTATGAGAATTTTTTTAAACAGTTATGTTGAGAGAAAAGACTAACAGTCTCAGAAATGCTCTGTCAGAGTCACAGAGAGAATATTTTCTTGACTGTCAAATTAGAAATTTGAAGTTCATTTCAAGCTCTATTTTCAGCCAAACTAATCTCAGGTTACTATGAGGCTTTAGATGAGATATTCTAATCTAGAGGACACTGACAACAGCTACTGATGTTGATCAATCTTGACCAAACAACATCGAGCATGTCTCTCCACCTTGAACACGTACCTGTGGCTGTAATGACGCAGGACTGAGAGAGACTGAGCTTTTCTGGTGGCCGGGTCATATCTGAAAATCCAGCCACAACTAAACCCTGCATGAGGAAAGAAAGAGCAAACAAGAGTGAGCTTGCCATAAGGCCTTGATCAGCAGGAAATTCATGATATGATTGCACTGATACTGCAGCATTACAACATTTCGAATGGCAAAATCGAATTCACTGCCAATTTGCACAACTCAAAAATCATCCTTATCACCCAAATGCCTTTACAAACCAGTGGCTGTCAAGGTCAAAAAAGCAGCACAAAAGTAGTCTATGTGACTTCCACCCTACATTCTAAATCTTACACAGCCATAAAATTGTTTTGTGTAAGAACTAGAAAAATGTAAAAACAGAAGATGGTAAAAGGTGATTATAAGTGACATATATTGTAACATTTGTGTATATTTAAACTGTGAGGGGAAAACAATTCTCAACTCACCCATTTAAAAACAGGTGCCCAGAAGAAAACCGTCTTTGGCCCTGAGAAAAAGAAAGAAAAAAAGAGAAAAGATGATTTTATGACAGTGAGCTGAAAGTGCTAGAGTTGCACTATTATGAATAAATTGAGAATCAATTATACATAAATAAAATAAAGATCACAATTCTCCCATAATTCTGAATTGACAACTAAACAAAATAACATGTAATTTACTAAAGGTTCTGATGAAATCTTAATTGCTGTAGTCTATTTAAAAATATCAAATGAATTTGAATTCTTTTTGTTAAAAATAGATTTAAATGAATGATTCAATGACTCACTTCACTTGTTTTTGAACGGAACTCTTAAATGAATGATTCAATGGCAAATACATTCAATAACAAATAACAGTCACATGTCGCCACCAACTGGTGTAATTATGTAATTGATACAATCATTATTTTGAAGTGTCAAGATACTTTTAAAGGTGCAGTGTGTAATTTTTAGCGACATCTAGTGGTGAGGTTTGCGAATTGCAAACAGTCAGTCACTCACGGCCTATCCCTCAAATTGCAAACTCGAAGGAGAAGCTGCGGTGGCCGACGTAGGATCGGAAGATGTCGTCGTCTGAGTCTGAGTCAGCAGAGAGTAACAAGTCAAGCAATGAGGTTTCTTGATATTATATTTTATAATAAATTATATTTACTTAATTATTCAGTAAAACCACATGTTATTGCGATTGTTATTTTTACTTGTTCATCATTGTGTTAGTCTTTTATTCACTGACTTTACCATAGCTTGTTTCCATGCTAGTTAGTATAAGATAAGAGCTATGGATAAGAGCATCAAAGCAGCTAGGTAAGGGGAAATAGCTAACGTTACGATGTCCGAGGCGTCGTTCAGACAGCATGTTTTTCTCCATGTTTGCAGAGTCAGGGACAACCTGAGTATTCTGCTGCTTCTCATTCAAGTTAGTGACGAAACGCGCTCTGTAGCGCTGTTTGTTCGCTGTCGGCTACGGTAGAAACATGGCGTCACGATATGTCGACCTTCATAGAAGGGGGTGCCCGCGGTTATGTAGATATAAATGACTCATTCTAAGGTAATAAAAACATAACGCTTCATTAAGTAAGGTCTTTACACCACTGAAAACATAGTTATGGATCTTATATTACATTTCTGTCAATAGATCCTCAGATATATTACACATTGCACCTTTAAAACATGATTTACTCCACGGCTGCACAATTAATTGCAATTAACCCGAAATCACGCTTAAACCGGCTTGGGCTTAGTGCGTTTATGAAATCGCAAAGGCTGTGATTATTTTTTTATGCGCAGCTTGTCAGTGAAGCACGGCTCTGTGATCAGTAGCAAACGCTGCTCCATCTGAAAGCACTGCGAGTTTGAGTCGCTTATGACATGCATTTGAAAAAGCAACACGCATCAAACATCTTTCCAAACATGAGAAGTATTTATGAACCTCATTTGAAATGTTGAAAAAAAAGACAACATTTAATAACGTTTTTACTCCAAACTCACTTCATAACGACAGTTGAGTGTTTGAAAATATTCTTCTGTGAGATGATGTGGCTTCTTACACAGAATAAATTACACAACACAACTAAGGCTTTGTCGAGTAGCATTGAAGTATAAATATACTTTATTATCATGAAAATACCAGAGAAAGCTTGAAGAACTACGATAAACCATATATTGTCGTAGTCGTGTGTTTGTTCGTCATGTTTAATCAATCAAAGCGTATCAATCTTCTGTTTATTCAGATACAGTTATAGTGTGATGCCCATAGGGATTTCCTGGAACAATGTGTGTTATCATACTTCTGCGGGGCAGATTTGGAGTTTCTGCACAAGAGCGCCCCCTTGCTTTAAGATAAAGCAGCATTTACTACTGATCACAGAGCCATGCTTCACTGACAAGCTGCGCAAATGCAAATCTAAATGTCCGCTGTGATCATGCTTGTCGATTGTTTAATAATACATAGCCGAATCGTTGTAATTTAGGAAAAAAAGATAGAGGGAGCGTGGGTGTTTAAATCGAGATCGCAATCTTTTAAGGATTAATCGTGCAGCTCTACAAAGTGCTAATGTAAAAAACAAACTTGCTGTCAGTTAATTTTTTTTTATTCGATGCTCTAAATTCCATAAAACTTGAAAAATGCTTGAGATCAGATAAGATCCATCTAAAAATGTCATGCAGTATATGATCAGAAATTATCACCCAGGAGCGTTGGAGTAGTCTAAGCAATGTTTCAACTTTAAGAGTACGTTTACATGACAACAATGTACTTAAAACGAATCAGTTTTTCCTTTGCTTTATTCACGTACAGACGATAATGTTGACAAAACGATCCCCATACACACGCATCCGCTAAAACGACTAAAATGCTGTATTATGCATGCAAGGCCAGTAGTTGGTGGTGTCACTACGTGCCTATAGACTGAACACGTAATACGCATGACGTCACCATTTACATAAATTTGCGTTTTTGTAGTTTACACTGAGACAATAACGATATCATTTTCAAAAACTTGCACTATGAAAACTGTTTTCAAAAGTTTATTAAATTAAAATGTAGGGCCCGTTTACACACCGTTTTCAACTAAAATCAGGAAACTTTTCATGCGTTATGGCCGTTCATTTATATACGACAACTGCGTTTTTGGGGCCTGAAACTGCAAACTTGTGAAAGCGGTGACGACGCCATGCGTTATTACATGTTCAGTCTATAAGAGCATATTGTTTCAAAGGTACATCACCAAATAGGAAACCAGGTCTAGGTGGTTATGGTGGACAGGACACCAACACAATGTACATGATTAGTGGGACAGAAAGACTCACTATAGCTCATTCAAACTGTACAAGCCAGGCCCTAAAAGTATTTTGATAGTTAAATCAGACTTAAAATGTATGAATTTCGTTGCATCAAATTGCAGCTGCAAACAAATGATGATCCTACCTTTTCCCAGAACTAACAGCTCTCTCAGCCATTTTGTGATCCCAAGGTTATTATGGATGTATGAAGGTAATTTAAATAGTTCATAGATGTTTTCAGTTAACATCTGATGTTTAATTTTTAAAGGTAGCCTATAATTTGCTTTACATCTTTACATGTGAAATGTTTACATGAAAAGGTGTGCTTGTGCTATCTTTCTTTATAATAAATGCCACTTGTCTAACGCACTCAAGTATCTGCAAATTCTATGACTGCATGAGAAATAACATCAATAACTGCGGAGATAATATAGAGAAGATACTATGTAATATAGAAAACATGAATGCTTTAGAATAAGAATACAATAATTAGCCAATGACTGACTAGTGTGTTACTTCAGACAGGAGAAGAGTAATTTCTTTACCAGCAGGATGATTGTAGATAGGTCTTAATTTAGGCGGCAGCATTAACTCGATCCTGTCCAGGGTCCGGTGATACGACGCTCTCAAACCACCGGAATAAAAACGACATGATTGCAGTCGTAAATAAAGTCTGCTGCTGCTCATAATCATTCAATGCCGTGATCAGAGCACGATGTCAATGGGAAGTTATTAGGTGTGCACCTTCTCTCCACCCTTCGAGACGACCTATCACAATGTCACCATCAGTGAAAACACGTTTTGGTGCCAGACAGCGAGCCTACAGAAACACAAACAATGAAATACGTGAGACCGTTCTTGAAAAATACACTGAGAAATGAATGAATGATTGAATATATGACCAATCTCTCACCCTACATGCATTCTAAAATGGGCTCCTTCGATCTCTAAAGGGAAAATGTGGCCATATGATCTATAAATAAGTAACCTAGTTGAATATTAAAGCGACTGCACTGGTGCTCGCCAAAAAGTACTAACGGCTTCCGTCCAGCAGATGTCACTGTCGGTCTAATCGACGCATAGGCCTAATGAAAATCCCGTTGTGGCTTGTGGAATCGAACGAAAAGAAGTGAAAAGAGAGTGAATTTGGAGCAGAAAATTGTTCAAATCTTTAAATAATCCATGGTATGAAATCTCATTTCACCATATTACTCGATTGCTAATCAAATTTTTGATGGTCAGATTTTAATAAAATTGCATAAATAATAATAATAATAAAAAAATCGCAGCAGAGAATAAGAGAATAATAATAAAAAAAGAATAAATATATATAATTAGAGTATTATAGTAGGCTATATCATGCTAATTTCGGTTTAACAAATAAGTTTATACATTCTCTCAAAATGTACCTATTACGCAACCTTGACACAGTCAACTGGTTTAAATTAGAAGTAGTAGGCTACTTACTGTCTGTGCATGACTGCTATATGTACACATAACACAAAAGTGAAACGAATAGAGTTATTATAAACCATATACATTTCACACTACCCCAAATATAGCACGGGGTGGTGGGGGTGGGTCACATCTTTACACTAGTGAATGGGAACATTGCCTATTCCTGGGCTCACTGAATTCACTTGGCAGCTCTGAATATGGGTAAATGTGAAAATAATGATAAGATGCTATTTTGCATATTGCCTAGTATGAAAAACAAATGATTCTCTAATCATGTATGGCATCAAAAAACAACTGGATCAACATCCTTCTGTATGTCTGGGGAAAAAAATTGTGCAAAACACAAAGAAATGCTTTATGCATGTGGTTGCTTGTTTTTGTTTGCACGTATAATACTTTGGAATTTTTGTGTTTCATTCCTTAAGTTCCCTTTTGATAACAGTAAATAAACACTACCAGTAACTTGTTACGCAATATCTGGCACTTAAGTAATTTATGTAACTGTGGGGAAAACAAAGCCACGGTTGAATGGTAATCATTGATCGTAACCATAAATCTTAACTTTAATCCTTTTAATTAATACATTTTTATAAAAGAGAAGTTCTAACAGAGGTATCAGAGTGGGTTTTTAGATTTAAATCAATAATTAATTCATTAATATGGTGAGTTTGATCTGCCCCCATCACAAATTACAATACTTTAAATTACAATAGGCCTACATGCAAAATGTAAATTTTTGTCATGTCTCATTCCATGAGAGATTTTATAGCGTAAACAATTTGCACAAATTTATAACAAAAACATTGTTCAGTGATAGGTTGAAAAAAGAGGCAAAGAGAATTCAATCTGGAACTGTAACACCAATTAGAAAAGGGTTAAATCATACCTGTTGTAATTCCACATTTGGCTTGAAAATGATTTATGATCTGTTAATGGATGTTGTTTAATTTGATATAACATCTACTCAAAACCTAAATGTATATATATATATATATATATATATATATATATATATATATATATATATATATATATATATATATATATATATATTTGTGGTTGACTTGATGGGAAGGTTTGTAACACATTCCAATATAGGCTGTTTCTATTGTCTACACTCTGTGTTGGACATTAATTCACACAATTTAGGGATAAGTAGAATATTTTTAAACTACTTTAATTTGTAGCTGACAAATATTGGAATATTATATCGAAGTTGAGACACACAGCATGACACACCCAAATTCTGGCCTACTCTTAAACATTCCCAGGTTCTTCCTAGGAATTGTATACATTTTAGAATGAGAAAGTTCCAATGAATAAACAATAGCACAAGCATTCAGTATAAGTTTCATTACTTTTACATTAATTAGCATTATAAACAGCAAAAGTCCGAAGTGAAAAATAAAGTCATTTGGAGGCGCCGGATTCATGTTTATTTATAAGCAGGAATTAGGCTTTAATTTTGACAGACGTGAGGTCTATGTTTCACGCGGATCGGATGTAGTCATGAAATATTCCTAATCATGTGATTACCGAGACTGAATGAATCACACTCTGAGTTTTCATCCGGTGTTATTTGTTAAGGCCTCATTATACTTCTGCGTCGGACCTACGCCGGAGCCTATACGCCGTAGGCAACGTGTTGGTTTTAATTTATACTTCTGTGTCGTTGTCCGCGTTGACGCGCACCTAGGGAGCATGAAACCCCGAGGGAGGGGTTCTGGCAGACCAATCACAGCGCTTGTGTCCGCGTAGAATTGACGCGTTGTTACATTTTTGGAGAGGTGCACGTCAGGGTACGCCGAAGGGTACGCGCGCTACATACAGCCTACGACGTAGCTACGGCGGCAGTTCGACGCAGAAGTATAAAACAGGCTTTAGGCTACTGTAAGCGCTTGATAAATGCTCGTGTTTTCTGAATACTTCGCTCAACACAACATTGTTACATTATGACTTACGTTTTTGCATCTAAACAGTCGCCGCGTGAGCGTGTGGATTCATTGTGAAACTTACAGGCAAGTCATTCCAGAGGTTTCGGTTACATTTTTAATATATTATTCAATCAATAGTTAGGACACTAGAGTGAACATGTAGACTGTATGTATTGAGATGACCTGATATAGAAGCATTGCATGACTTCTCAAAGCGGAAGTGTTTTTATCACGAGTCACATTTGGCTACTGTACGTGTTTATTTCTGTGGAAAGTCCGGGATAACCTGCCAGAAAATCCCGGAAATTATTCAAAGATTTACTAGATAGATAGATAGATGATCACTTGTGTTATTAAAATGCAAAAGATCAGAAGAGTTCAACACAACACTGAAATCTGACCGTCGATCCCAAAAAACTGAACACATCCACTGGACACAAAAAAGTATTTGGACACTTATGTCACAATTTGCCGCATTATTAGCAGATGTCGACTTATAAAAACATTATAAAAAAAGTGTACATAACAATATGAATGTTATTGTGAATATTATGCAAATGCATGTCCTGATATTTGTTCATTTCACCGTTCAGTCTCAAGTTTCACGGAAAACAGAAAGAAGGATTTACACTGTCAAAGCTTTCATTTGAATCAAACTTTTGTTTGCAATATAAAGCATGACGCTCCAAACAAACTCAGATGTGTATTCTGAAATATAAGGATATTTGAAGCCAATCATAAAATTCCCCTTTTTACTGGAAGTTTGGGGGGTGGCCCAAGTAAGTTATATATGTATCTGGTCATAGATAGAAACCTGACTATTTTAAACATGCTGCGCCTTCTGATCATGTTAAGTTTGCTCAGAAGAGGTCGGTAATTGACTTATTTTATGGCTAAACCTGAAACTGCTCTGGCTGGATGTTGCTAAACTGGATGGAGATGGTGGGAGGCTTATAACAACATAATTTTTTTCATTCCACAGCTTACCTTTCAGATATTGTAGCACGAGGAGACACAGGTGTTGTGCTGGGTCAGGATGCTTCACTCTCTTGTACGCTGCCCTTCGCGTCTGGAGTCAAACATGTCACCTGGCAGCGGGTGCGCACGCACGAAGATGTACAAACTCTGGCAACATTCAGCGAACAATTCCAGGATAATGTGGATGAGGAGTATGTGGGAAAAGTCGATTTAACCCTGGCGACATTTAACTCAACGTCGATTAAGATCAAAAACACAACATTTGAAGACGAGGCTTGCTACATTTGTTCCTTCAAAGTGTATCCATCAGGACCCATACGAAAAACCTTGTGCCTCACTGTTAAAGGTAGGTATATACCTGCAACCAAACTAAGGGAAATCACTAAGGTTATCAATGAGATTTTGAGTCAGAAACACAAGGATCAATTAACAAAGGCAGTTTTGAACCAAATCATTGAACTGTTTTTTAGACTAGGGCATATCAGTTTGGGGAAGGTTATGTGTCACATGTTTTTTTTTTAAATGTGCAATTTCTTTTTGCCAAAACAGTGGTTTGACATGCTTTGCATGTTTGAAATGGCTGAAAAGCCATTAACGGCTTATAGTAGGCTAATGGCAGGTTCCCAGGAAGTGACCTGTATTTTGAAATTAAAACTAACTGAAGTCGGCCAGTAAGTAAGAGCTGTGCGTGTAAAACTCACTCCCCTGGCCTCAAGAGGTGCACTAGAGACTGCAGCCTTTAGTGTTCTTGTTAGCGCGCCCCCCTACCACGACTGGAGACCCCGGTTCGAATCCCGCTTGGAGTGGGTCAAATAGGACCCGGTTACACTCGTATAGTACGAACGGTAACAATGGCATCGGTTTTACTTGCTCAACACATCCTCATTCTTTGGAAGTACATGCAAATTAGATTTGCTTTTGCAGTGCAGAAAACAGCGTCTTCTCGACATGTCGACAACATAAACCAAACTCTCCCAGGCCTAAGCTACAACTACAGTGTTTGAGGGTGAAAGTAGACATTTTACACGGGCAGCTGGCATTATGCAGATGTGTTGCAAACCTATCTAAGTTCATGCAGGAATTATTGTAAGACTGAATTTACTTACGACTTTTGGGAGACAAAAATTCCCGTTATCATGAACTTTGATCTTTGAAACTTTACAGACCTTTTATTATGTCCATAATAGGGGCACTTTAATTGCTTTTTTGTAGTCGATACTTGAGGGGTAATTTATTCTAAAAGTAAACCCTGAGAAATATTCCCTGAAATACATTTTTTAATACTAGCTTCACTAATTGGTCAATAAGATGCAGAAAGTATGGCAAGTGTAGAGTATATGTTGTGTAAGTGTCAAACAAGCACTTTCATCCAAGATAATGCAGATCATGCCCAAACTCATAAGGGATTGCGTGAATCAGAAGGTACACAGAGATCTGTCTAATGATAATGGATTCTCAGTGCAAGACTTTCATTCAGTTTCCAGTTCCAGAAAAACGAAAGCAAATGTCAGCATCATAGGGTTAAGATAGTATATTATTATACATTGTGAACTTTAATAGACATTTTGAGCTTTGGATATCACATCATTTATTGTTTAGTGTTAAAAGATTGTACTTAAGTAATTATGTTTCTGGTATTTTCCAGGTATCTCAGAAATAAAAGCGGAAGTGAATCCTTCACCCACTTCTGATTCAGATGTTGTAGTCTCATGTTCAGCCACTGGTAAACCAACTCCAACAATCCAATGGAAATCATCAGAGACAGAATTGACCTTCAGGACAAATAATTTCACTAACCTCAACGAAGACAGTTCAACCACCATTACAAGTAACATCACAATTCCACTGTCACAGTTTCATGGGAAGTACGTGGAATGTTTGGCTCAGAGTGACAGCGTGGAGAAGAGGTTTCAAATTTATGTGCCTAAAGATGATAAAAAAGGTAACTTGATATGACTTATTAGACAAAAGTGTTTGGGTGGTTGTGGTTTATGGGATTAAAAACTGCATGAGCTAATAATAAAACAAGCAAGCAGTGGTAATATTGTAATTTCAGAATTAAGCTAAACAAGATGCATTTTCATATTTAAAATGAAATGATCTTTATCAATATTTACATGCAAAAAATCTTTTTTTGTTTCACAGAAAATAACGTCACATTAAGAAAGTATATCATTCCGATGTTGGTCGTGGTTATCTTCAGTATTGTCATAATTGCCTTCTACCTTCACACAAAGTTAAAAGGTAAGCAGAAATATATTACTTTCTATCAGGACCACATTTATTGCAATAAAGAACAGCATTGCTAATTATGTATATTAATCATTTCTTCTTTTTTTCAGATAAAAATCTGAAATCTGCTTGTACAGCATGAGCTACTGGTCATCTGCCACTTTCTTCAGAATCTTTTATGTGCTACTTTTGTAGTCTGCTACAATAATAATAAAAAAGAAGAAACATCCCGTTTACTTTTGTGAATAAGCTAATATTAATATAATTGTATAAATATCTGTTCACCTGAAAGTCTGTATTTTCCACAAACAGTTTCTACATCCTGCACCTGCACTTTATGAACTTAACTTTGTTTTTTCTACCTTATATTTTATTTATTGTTGTGAGAATTGTGTATTGCATTTTGAAGAATTATGTTTCAGCAGGCTGTCTTTGAGAATACACTATATTTTGGGTTATCTGTCCATAATGCTCAAAGTTTTCCAATAAAATTTGCTCGTTGGACCCAAACATTCAGTCATTGATGGCTAACCCACCATTAACAATAGCATAATTAGGTAACACTTTATTTGTCATTGTGTCATCATGTTACATGCAGCTGCTATAGTAATAACTATAAATTATGCATAATTACATGCAACTAACCCTAAACCAAACCACACCCTAATCCTAACCCTATAGTGATATGTAGTTACTTAATATTCCTCAGTACCCAAATGTATAATTACAGTGTAACAAAGACACCTTCAAATAAAGTGTAACCCATAATTCTTATGAATTCCCTTTGTGCATCATTTGCCTATTTGGAACCGCAATACACAGGAAAAGTATTACATTCAAAAGAAAAGGATAGATCTTATGAATAATACATGGCTTTGTCATGTTCCAATGACACATGCACAGAGAATTTTGTTTGTCAATATGCAGTGACACCCGTTCCAGTGAGTCACAATCAGCATAGATTTTTATCCCGAAAGAAAAGTCCCAAAAGTAACCCTTCCATCACAGAAGAAAGTTTCAGTTTCTTCCTTCGGCAATGCATCAGTAATCAGTAAAATCCTGTAAGACAATAGAACTTTTGCAGAATTTCCAGGCTGCTCTTTTCCATGTAACAAAATTTGAATGGCCAATATAGCTGTCAAATTTCAAAAAGGTAAAAACAAAGTAGTGCATATTCCTTCTTAAAACAAAATTTTGTTATACACAGAATTAAATTTAAGTTTTTATTCACTGAAAGTCTAGCATTCCCTCTCATTCACATTTAAACCTGGCACATCAAAGGGATAGTTTGCCCAAAAATTGACATTTTCTAATCATTTACAATACTCACCCACATGCCATCCCCAATGTATATGACTGACTTTCTTCAGATAAACACAAATTAAATTTAGGAGAATAATCCGAGTCCATATAATGCAAGTGAATGGGTGCGCCAGTTGACGCTTAAAAAAAAACACAGCTATCATCATGACGGTAATGGTAGTGGATGAATCAATGTCTTCTGAAGCAAAATAATAGGTGTGTGTAAGGAAAACTCTCATATTTTTAACTATAAATCATCGCTGCTGGTCTATATGAGTGTTCACGAGAGGGACGTTGTGACATAACATAAGTGCATTGTGAAGCTGGCGTGAGAAGTGATGGTCCTCTGTGCTTCTGTGTTACTTCTCGTGCAAACTTCACACTTATGTTTTCCAAGCTGAACCTGTGAATGCACCTTTGTTGGCCAGCAGTTGGCCAGCAGCGATGGTTTTAGTGTTTGTCTTACACTATCATATCACTTAAAAATATTGTATCATCCACGGGGGTTGTTTACTGTCACGATTGCTGTGTGCGGTTTTTCCAAGTGTAATGTTTCCTGAAAATCTTTTGTTTGTGTTTATATGAAGAAATAAAGTAGTATATATTGGGGATGGCATGATGGTGGGTAAAATGTTGAGAGAATTTTCATTTTTGGGTGAACTATCCCTTTAACAATGCATAAGAACTTTTTAGTTTACTTACAGAAAACCCACTTCCTGATGGTTTGGTCCACTGGGAGGAAATTTAATAAGAAAATGATGATGCATTAGAACATTATTTGATATGTAAAGTATGATATATATAGGATAAACAACTCTCTCTCTTTCTCACTATATATATATACTGTTCAAAAGTTTGGGGTCAGTAAGATTTTTAATGTTTTTAAAAGAAGTATCTTCTGCTCACCAAGGCTGCATTTATTTGATTTGATTAAAAAAAACAATAAAAAAAACAGTAATATTGTGAAATATTATGGCAATTTAAAATGACTGTTTTCTATTTTAATAGATTTTAAACTGTAATTTATTCCTGTGATCAAAGCTGAATTTTCAGCATCATTACTCCAGTCTTCAGTGTCACATGATCCTTCAGAAATCATTCTAATATGATGATTTGATGCTCAAGAAACATTCATTATTATTATCAATGTTGAAAACAGTTGTGTAAAATGTTTTCAAAATTATTTGATGAATAGAAAGTTCAAAAGAACAGCATTTATTTAAAATAGAATATTTTCTAACGTTATAAATGTCTTTACTGTAACTTTTGATCAGTTTAACTTATCCTTGATGAATAAAAGTATTGATTTATTTTATTTCTTTCCCCCAAAAATAAAATTAAAATTCTTACTGACCCCAAACTTTTGAACGGTAGTGTTTAATGTTACAAAAGCTTTAGATTTCAGATAAATGCTGTTCTTTTGAACTTTCTATTCATCATAGCATCATGAAATAAAAATGTAAATAACTGTTTTCAACATTGATAATAATCATAAATGTTTCTTGAGCATCAAATCCACATATTAGAATAATTTCTGAAGGATCACGTGACACTGAAGACTGGAGTAACGATGCTGAAAATTCAGCTTTGATCACAGGAATAAATTACACTTTACTGTATATTCACATAGAAAACAGCTGTTTTAAATTGGAATAATATTTACAATATTACTGTTTTTATTTGTATTTTTAATCAAATAAATGCAGCCTTGGTGAGCAGAAGATACTTCTTTTAAAAACATTAAAAATCTTACTGACCCCAAACTTTTGAACAGTAGTATATATATATATATATATATATATATATATATATATATATATATATATATATGTATATTTGTGTATACATACATACATACATACACACACACACACACACACACACACACACACACACACACAAGTTGATCACTTTAACTTAATCAGGCTTCTAGTGGATTTTGAATAATCCGCTGACAAATACAACCAACAACCTGGTTTTAAATTATGTTAGCAAAAACATTTTTGACTATTTTTCTTACATGTTAATATATCCATTTGCTAAACAAATAAGTAGCCTACGTGATATCCTTTTCTGTAAAAATAATAGCTAGAATCTAAATCATAGTGTAGCCTACAGTAGCCTAATGTGGAGTGCTGAATCTGAATGCTGTGATGAATTCACAGATTTGTCACGACTCACGAGACATTTACGAGAGACAGCAAATATACAAACCAATTAGTTTCTGGGAAATGTGAGTCTTCCTGTTTAACATGGACATTATCCTTCCCAAAAGTGATTGCTCATTTTACCTGTCATAATACAAAATATCCTGCCATTTAAATAGGATATGCACATGGTGACGTAGGCAATTCAAATTACATGAATGCAGGAACTTTACTGTATTTTTTTCATGTAGGCTGTAGCTATCTATTAATATTGCACTCATGTTTCATTTCTTCTTTTTTTAATGTTAATGACGAGAATTTCTTTTCTTTTCCAGTCTCCAAAACTATCACAGAAATATCGCATAACTCTAAAACACGTTCATCATAAAATAGGTTTTAAAATGTTCAATGTATTTTTTTTTATGTACGTTTATCTCCTCTTATACTGTCTATGGTTTGTCTGCTACTTCCGTAAATCACGTGAGTTACGCGAGAGGGGGAACCCGATTTTTTTGTAAGCTCACAACCAGTAATGGTGCGTCATATGGGAAATTTCCTTTTACTTTCGAAAATGATTCGACTATATATTGATGTCAGATTACAAACGGACCATGCCAAACATTCGACATGTTGTGTCTGCTGAACTTGATCGTAATTGTAAGCTTCATAAACAGAGGTTAGTCATGAGAATCCTACTTTATATTCAATACATTGCATTTCTTTTTAGGACAAAACTGTGTTAAGCTGGCAAACTAATAACTTGTTTATTTTCATTCCACAGCTTACCTTTCAGATATTGTAGCACGAGGAGACACAGGTGTTGTGCTGGGTCAGGATGCTTCACTCTCTTGTACGCTGCCCTTCGCGTCTGGAGTCAAACATGTCACCTGGCAGCGGGTGCGCACGCACGAAGATGTACAAACTCTGGCAACATTCAGCGAACAATTCCAGGATAATGTGGATGAGGAGTATGTGGGAAAAGTCGATTTAACCCTGGCGACATTTAACTCAACATCGATTAAGATCAAAAACACAACATTTGAAGACGAGGCTTGCTACATTTGTTCCTTCAAAGTGTATCCATCAGGACCCATACGAAAAACCTTGTGCCTCACTGTTAAAGGTAGGTAAAAACCTGCAACCAAACTAAGGGAAATCACTAAGGTTATCAATGAGATTTTGAGTCAGAAACACAAGGATCAATTAACAAAGGCAGTTTTGAACCAAATCATTGAACTGTTTTTTGGACTTGGGCATATCAGTTTGGGGAAGGTTGTTTGTCACATGGTTTTTTACATGTGTAATTTTATACATTTTATACAATTTCTTTTTGCCAAAACAGTGGTTTGACATGTTTGACAAGTTAAATATTACTGTGATGATACCAAGGTAGTCATGGTTTTAGATAGTTTGGTATACGGGCTAAATGCAGCAGTTCGTACTCGAATTAAAAGATTATTTTAAAAGTCACTTTATGAATAAACAGCACATACCTTGTACTGTATCTTGACTCGCACAATGATCTTATGTGGCGGGGCATGTTGTCACAGTGGAACCTGCAAAAACATTAAGCATATATATACAAACTTATATTTAGAAGTTTTTATAGTTTAAGTAATTATGTTGCTGGTATTTTCCAGGTATCTCAGAAATAACAGCAGAAGTGAATCCTTCACCCACTTCTGATTCAGATGTTGTAGTCTCATGTTCAGCCACGGGTAAACCAACTCCAACAATCCAATGGAAATCATCAGAGACAGAATTGACTTTCAGGACAAATAATTTCACTAACCTCAACGAAGACAGTTCAACCACCATTACAAGTAACATCACAATTCCACGGTCACAGTTTCATGGGAAGTACGTGGAATGTTTGGCTCAGAGTGACAGCGTGGAGAAGAGGTTTCAAATCTACATGCCTCAACATGATGATGAAGGTAACAGGTTCAACATGGATATCGGCTAGAATTGCATTAAGAAAATGTGCAGTTGTTACTTTCTACCTACAGTCACTTGATTCAGTCAAACTAAATATTGTTGACATAAGTTTAGATGTTACAACTTGAAACACATTTTTAGAGACAAAAGAGCAAAACCAATTAAGCCACACATTCATTGTTGCCATTTTGGCAGTTTTTAACTGCAATACTTTTTCTCACTATTTAATGAAAACTATATTTTCTTGTCTTACAGCGAACAACACTACACCGAGAAGTTACGTCATTACATTTTCAGTCATCATTGTCATGGCTATTGTGATTACTGTCATTTTTGCCATCTGTCTTCACACCAAACTAAAGAGTAAGCTGCAAAATTCTATCCCTCTAGTTGAAATTGGTTAATGCAACCCCACATACTGTCATCTATTAAGAACAGCATGTCAATAACAAACTAATTCAATTCTTTATTTCTCCCCACCAAGGAGACAGGTTTGGGATGAAATCTCTTTATGACCCAAACGAGGAATGTTAACTCTGCAGCTACCTCATAGAATGCATTTTGTTTTTGCTCATGACCTTTGTGAATGTGAATTTTTGTATGTTCCTTAAAGGAATTATGAATAGTATTTATTTAAAAAAACAATTTTAACTTATTATTTTACATATTTATGTGTAGATTACTGTGTGCATTAATATAGTTTAATACGTAATATGTTTACCACTATGTCAGCATATTTTGACCACAGAGAATGACTGTAAGATAGATAAAACTCATTCATTAAGTCATGTATTTTCATGTATCAGATATGCATTTGCACTTTAAGAGTTGTTTGAATGTACTGCTTGAATGTAATGTAATTCCTCTGGAGTTGAGTATGTGACAGTTATTTATAAATTCATAAATGCAAGTTTGGATGTTTTCATGATGTCATTGTTCAAATTATGTCATTGATGTCAAACCGAGAATCTAAAGGGTGAAAAACCTAGTTTTCAACATTGAAACAAAGTGAAAGTTATGTCATTATTGGAGACAGAACCTGTTTTGTGGTTTTCTGCAGGAAACTCTAAAGCCTGCTCAGAGAGGCCTCGTTTACACTGCAGGTCTTGATGCCCAATTCTTTTTTTTCGTCCGTTTACACGTTATTTCAACTGTGACCAGAGCCGTCGCATAAACTGTGCAACCGCACAGGGCCTCGCGCCACTAGGGGGCCTCGCAATCCTGCTGTTTTTTGTCCCCACCACTTTTTAAAACATCTCGCGGCATGAATGTACCAATTCTACAAATAAATAAAACATCTCCAGTTAACTGGCAGAGCATTCATATCGTTCGTTTTTTAAATAAGAGACGATCCAGCGCTGAAATGTGTTTTTTTAATCAAGTGATCAAAGTGCTCGTTGCCGCTGCGATCAGTGGGGCAGAATCGTGACCCATATCCGATTCATGTGTTTACACTTGCCATAGGTTACTATCTGAAACATCGCGCATGCTTAAAGGGTTAAATTATCTTGCACAGATGGGCGGACGCGAAATATGCTTGATGCTCTGCGATATATGCGAAGTTCGCCAAACATCACCATGATTTTGAGGCGAAGAAGGATGAAAAGTGCCATCATATGCTTCAGTTATTGTGTGTGAGAGAGATCTCAGGACTGGTGGGAGCATACTGGCTTTAAATATTGGCTTTAACGAGGAGCAGTGGGTCCGAAATTTTGTTGTGTACAACAATATGTTGTGTCAACGTTTGTTCACATTCCTCTCCTACGACGACACAACGTTTCGTCGGGTCATCCGTCCCTTTGCAGATGCGCGTCGGGGTTTCTCTCGACATTCAACCGCGGAGATGTTGCCGAATGCCTCAGAAAATCCGATCTGCCTGTTTACATGACAGTCGCATTGGCACATATCCGATTTATTTCCACATATGAATGAGGCCTGAAACCGATCTCGAAATATCCGAATGCATGCGTTTTTTTCCTGTTTACACTGTCATAGTCATCGGATCTGTGTCACATATGAGCAAAAAAATCGGAATTGGGTCACATGACAGTGTAAACGAGGCCTCTGATGACTTTTTGTTACTATTGTTAGTATTTGTACTATTGCTATTTGTACAAGTGTGTCTAGCAAGATTGACTGTAAAGTAAATCAAGAGTAGGCTATAAAGTTACATATTTGTGTTTGTTACAGTATATGTAAAGAAAACTGTTGTTTGCAATCAGTTTGAGTTTGCCAGTGGGGAACTAGTTCACCACAGATGTCCGGTTAGAGACATGAAGAAGGAGCAGAAAGTTTTCTTTGTAGCTTTATTTTCTCCACAGCAATTTCATAATGCTTCAATAAGCTTAGCACATGAGTGCAGATGAGTATATTCTTGAGACCATGAGTATGGGTGTGGTCTAAAACAAAGCATACAATATATATATCAATATAACATAACAAAAACAATTCAATAACAAGATAAATACATACAATGTGATGCAGCAGAAATTATTCCATGAAACGTAAACAACATCATGCAAATGCATAAACACAAATGAAATCCCTAATTATATGTGAAGTATCCTTAAACAATGAATAGACAAAATAGTATCAAACAAATGCATTTCATTAAACAGTTGACATGAGTTGAAATACATAAACCAACTTGTATAAGATACGCACATGCACACCTCAATGGCAAGAAAGCAGAGTCTGTTTGCTACACTCACATGCAGAGCTATTTACTGCTAATGCCAATCAATGCCACCTGCTAGAGATGGGCGGAGCCTATTGTTATCACGTTGCTGGTTTGACAGCGTGCTCTGAGATTGGCTGATTGCCAGAGCAAGTCTCACACTCAATACAAAATTCACAATGGGCCTTTTTAACAATATGTCTAACCTGCAATTTGCACTTGCATTGAATTAAAAACAACTTGTCAACTGCTCCATTAACATTACTTACATTTCTATGCGTAACCCTAAAAAGGGAAAAAGTGTGGCAAACACAGGAAATGTGCAGGGCACATAAATGATGTCAACAAATTAGTGTGACACAGATAACAAGACTAAAAATATCATATGTAAGATTAATCAACTTCCTGAAATCCCCTTATAATCATAGTGTCATATAGCATTTTGAGCAAATTCTAGTTGTTAAAATTATTCAAAAAAAAAAAAAGTTTTGACTATTTATAACACTGCAAATGTTGAAAAACGGAGAAGTGAAGTGAAAAGAGAGGTCACCTGGTCTGGTTGAACTGAAAAGGAAGCAGTAACCACTTGCTAGCGGTAAAAGTTTAGGCATGATTCCTGTACAAGGTATAAACCTACACAACTTGCAGTATAGCGGCGAGTTAATTTCAAGTTTTTGCTCCCTCAAACGACCAACTTGTAACTTTCAAACACTTCTTTGCTGCCTGTTTTTTCAGCAGCCACGTGGTCTGTGATTGCCTGTCTAAAATGATGCAGCAGTGCTGCATCTGCAAAGTTCAAAGGAAGTCCTCTCGATGTGGTTAGAGCTTCAGACAAACTTTAGGTAGCCATGTTCAAGTTAGCCATTTTCTTCTGACTAACTGACTAAAGAAACATGCAGATCTTTCACCCGTCTTCTGTGTTTCTTACAATGGTTGTTCTCTGCAGTCTGCTATCGTCTCTAGCAGGGGGTAAGTCTCGCTCACTTCTCGACTAACATTTATGTATATAAATCAGACACATTTGTTTTTAATGAAGCTTTCCCAGCTGCAAACTTTCTGCCAAGGTTCAAAGTTATGAACAAAATGTTCTTTCATATTAATAGACCGTTAGTTCAAAGTTATCTGGACTTTAATAACGTCATTGAACATTTGCACAAAAGTGTTATTTACATAATTCATGGTTAGACATTTTTAAACATTTTAGTTAGACATTAGTCAAATGTGTATTAAACATTGCTACTTACTACTTTTTTCAGATGGTTCAAAGAACGTTCAAAATTAATGTTCCCATAATACTTGAAAAATTATAAAACAGAAAATATTAAGGGAGTGTTTTCTCGATTTGATCATTTTGCAAGTATTATATAACATTCACCAAGAACCAAGTGTTTTTTTTTTTTTTACATTTAAAAAATTTGACATTTTTAACATTCTGACAACATTCTGAAATAACGTTTTCATGACTTAATCGGAACGTTAGCAAAACGTTCTTACAACATACTTTTGCTAGCTGGGTTGTTGTCAAATTTTGGTGTTAAGGTCTTTTTTAATGCATTCAACATTTTTGATGGGCTTACAAATGAAATGCAAAATATTCCCCATGTACAGTGCTTGTGAAATACTCACGTGAACCGGTGACGAAGACTGAAGGCCATTTTCTGTCTCTCAAGTGTGAGGTGCAGTATGAGATGAAGAACTGTGACATTGTGACCAATTGGTGGTACATAAAACCCAATGAACAAGAGTACAAGCCCATTACAGATCCGAACCAATATTTAATCACAGTAAATGAAACCGAAAAAGAACAATTCAGGAACAGGAACATTTTCCTCTCATTCAATTCCTTGAGCCTTAAGGACATTGGATACTACCAGTGTGATGCCAAATGTCTCAACAGTGGGACTCAAGGGAAAGGCCATCTTCTGTTCCTCAACGTCACAGGTTTGAACTGAAACAAAAACATTACTTTGTTGTTACTATGTTCTTGTGTCTAACATTTATTAATATGAAAAACCTGTTTCTACAGCTGATCCAAACAAAGGTCTGAAGGCCTCAACGTGGAGTGGCCAGATAAAGGCAGACAACGCTGTGCTGGCACTCAGCGCCATATTATTTTTAAGCCGTTATTAAATGACATTGTGTTTTCTGTATGAACCAACACAAGGTATCAACACCTACTGTATACTTTACCAGCTCTATTTAATTATTGCTGTAGAGCTGGTTACCTGATTTTTTTTAGTTCATTAAAAAATTTAATAATAAAATGGTTCTTTATTGGTTCTAATTTAAGCCTAAAGCAACATAAACTGAATTATTAGAATTTTATTTCTATATTTTAATATTCTTATTGCCTAAAAGATAATATATACTGAGTAACTGAAGATGTCAAAAAGATGATGAATTGCACAGTCTGTATATAAATTATATTTTTGTGCTACACTCATTTTAACTGCAATGGAACATTTCAATGCAGCGGTCCAGACTTGTGGCTAAAACTGAAACCAAACTCGTCTCGCTAAAAAGAACATGAACCTCCACAGTTGTTTGCATTTGAGAGTGGACTTGCAATACAATGGAAAGTATGTGTTTTATGGAAAGCAATGCGCTTTTTCTCACTTGGGCTGGTCTTGCATGTCTATTTTTTTTTTTTTTTAATAACAAAATAAAGTTCTATTTTTGGCAAATGTAAAGGCCCTTTCACACCAAAAACGAATAAGCCTCAGGCTGAAGGAAAAGCAAATTCACACCTGTACAGAGAGGGTGCAGCTCAAACAAACCTTTCAGCTGTGCTGCCATTCTGGGGTGCGTTTCCCGTACAACGACGTAACTCGATGCTTCACTACCATAGTACGATGCATCGTTGAAGAAATCAAATAGTCACGACTGTTTCCCGAAACCATATTGTCGCAAAGTGGTCGTTCAACCACGTTGGTTTATAACGTCACGCACGTGGTGAAGTAATAACTTAGAACTTTTAATGAAACTGTTTGAGATCGAATTAATGTTTTGATATAAATTACAGACATGGCACCTGAGGACTATTTCTCATTTTTCTCAGTTATTTTGCTTTATTTCCAGATTTGTTCATTGGCTCGTAAAGCACTTAGTAGAGCACGTCACGTTCGCACATGCGCACTCTTCAAAGACGGTGATTTAAATCTCTTGACAAACTCAAAGACGTAAATTACATTTGTATGTAGGCTATTCTAAATAAAAGACACAGGTTGTAGGCCTACTGAATGTCAGCTTGCTTATTTTGCTCAAGATTAGGATTTATTAAGTCCACATGTCATGCAATATGCTTCTAACCACAGCTGGAGAGCTGTTATTCCCATAGATATCATATATAAACGCTAGATGTCTTATGGCGCAGTCACTTCCGGCATCACCGTTCGGCCATCTTACGGCAGTGCTCTGTGCATTAAGGTGAATGATCAGCACGTACACAAATCCTCATATCTCGATGAAATCTCGACGGATTTACAAACGGTTTGGTTTCTTACAAACGTTATTAACATGGCTATAATTCCGAATGCTTGAACATGCATGTTATAATTTTTCATATGTATGCAGTTTATGTATGCAGTGTCGTAACTACATCTCTGACGTTTATAACAAACCAAACCGTTTGAAAATCGGTAGAAAATTGAGCAAGTTATGGTTATTTTAAAGTACATGCACCATTAAACGAGTGAGCGAGCACCCTGTCGGAAGATGGCCGCCGTGTGCGGACGTCGACCTCCATTGGCCAACAGCGCGTACGAGGTATCTAGTGTTTATATATATATCCATGGTTATTCCAACCACACAACTTTGCGATGCTGTTTACGAATGTTCGTTGGAACGATGGTTTCAGGTGTTACAATATATTCGGTTCCTGAAATATTTGGTTCCAATGGGTGGAGCTATCATGAATATTCACGAGACCATAGCGTGGGCGGGGCGACAAATACAAGCGAGGGGAACAGAAATGATTAGCGTGAGCGCCTCAGATCGCGTTCTGTCCTACACTAGGCTACTCCTAACTGTTTGTTTCTCACGAATGATTGAGATTAAGCTTTTTAAATGTCTATTATTGCATGTTTAAATAAATATTTACAAATATATTCTTGTGTTTTGATTCGGCCTCCCAAAGTCGTCTGTAGGCTATTATTGAAATAGCTTTTATATTATAGGATGATAGCTCAAGACAACATAGGCTACTTGGAGTCCTTGCATGTTGTTGCATGCTTTGAATGTTGCTTTACACTCAACTGAAAATCTTTTTGATACACAACTGTCAAAGGTAATCATAAATGTTAAAGGAACTGTATGTAAGATTGTGGCCAAAACTGGTACTGCAATCACTTTCAAATTACTGTAGGGCAGTGTATCCCCTCCCCCTCCCCCTGACTCCAGGTTGCCAGATAGGCTGCAGGATCCAGCAGGAACGTAGGCTGACACGTTTGTAGCTGCAGCTGTGGTAACTAGAGCAGAGCTGGCAACCCGGATGCTGAAACACAGCTGACTTCGTGATTGGTAGGTAGGTGGAGGGTGGGGCATCAGGCCAAAACACAACATGACAACATCAACATCAGTTGAGGGCTGCAACTATCACTTTTAAATGACAATATCCTGGCCGGACTACTGTTGTCAGTGATATAAGTATTTGAAATTAACATGATTTCTTAATGTCTAGTGACATATCAGGGCCATTTTATGATTAATTGAAATACATTTCTTACATACAGCTCCTTTAAGCTTATTCAGTTGCTTTAACAGTTGTTTTCTCTAGCAATGCTTTAGAACGTTGGTCAAATTAAAGTGATAATTATTTCAATTGTATTGATGTATACATAGCAAGGTCCAACTAAAGTAATGTTATACTCAGTTTGTGCAATTTGTAGTTTTGAATGTACCATTCCAAAGGTAAGTGCACTTAATAATAAAACAGAGACAAATCTCTAGCAAATTGATTAATTTAATTTAGTTTTTTATTTGGCACTGCCAAATTTCAAAATTTCTTTCATTGATATCATGCATGGGAGTACAAAATGAAGGGTGTTTGCATCTAGGGCAAATAAAAACCTCACTGTATAAGACCTCATCTAAAAGTAGTATGTTTTGTTATATCATGAAGAGACAGAGAAATCACTCGCCTCTCATTGTGAAGTTCTGTGCCCTTCTAAGAAGGACATATTTTTCTTTTTTTTTTAGAAACACCATGAGGAACCTTTCCAGATTTTTTCAATTCATACAAGGTTTTAAACATTTCCTTATCTATATTGACAACCAAAACGACAAATTCAACAAAGATGGGTAGGTTTATTTATATGTGGTTGAGACTCGTGATTCTTTTAAAACATCACCATATAGCCAATTGGATGTTGAATGCTTGACAAACTATATGTACTGAACCAATTATTTCTTGGCCAAAGCTGTGTACAGTAGTAAATTGCACAGAAATAGAGGTCAGAAAAAAAAGTTTCTCAGGTGTGGTGGGTGATGGACATATAATTAAAAAGTATTCTCATTTAAAGAATATAATATATATAATTTTTATAATATAAAACAATATGCATAAAGTTATCTACCTATCCTAAATATGATCTAGACTGTTTCAATTTGATAAACAAAAACATCTGCCTCAACATGTTTCTGTGTAAAAATTGAGTTTTTTTTTTAAGCATTCATTCATTAACTCGAAATTACTTTTATAGTAGGGTACAGTGTCTTAAAATTACATATTTTATTCATATTCATCTGTAAAAACGAGAATGTTAGACAAGAGAAAAACATGGGATCAAGGACAAAATTAATACAGCAGGACCAATAAAATATTTACTATATTATTCAAATATGTATTTATAAATATACATTTCTTTCATTTTTTGGTATACCCATGCCTTCTACACCAGTGTGTTTTTGTGTTCACTTGTTTACAAAAAGATTACATAAGAATGATAATATTACTAAACTGATAAGATGTAGGCCTAATTTTTATGGTTAGTCATTATTATCAATTAATTTGACCAACGTTCTAAAGCATTGCTAGAGAAAACAACTGTTACTGCATCTGAAGCTTAACATTTATGATAACCTTTGATAAAGTAAAGATTGTGTATAAAAAAGATTTTCAGTTGAGTCAGAATAAAGCAACATCTCAAAGTTCTTATGTTGTCTTGAGCTATATCAGCCTATAATTTAAAGGCTATTTTAATAATATGTAGACAACTTTGGGAGACAGAATAAAGACACAAGAATATATTTGTAAATATTTATTTAAACAGCAATCACACAGCTTTAAAAATCCTAATCTCAATCATTCATGAGAAACGAACAGTTCTATATCATAGAACGTCAGCAAGAACTAATCTGGGAAAAATTGGAGAAATATGCCTTTATTGTAGGTCTTCCAACGCTTCCTACAGGATCAGGTCTGTAATAGTTCAGGTAAACTCAGAGCAGGCCTACTGAAACACATGCTACAAAACGATGAATTATTTATAAAATATATAGGCTACGAGTAGTTTAAGCTTAACTTCGTTCAACTTTATTACCTGTTTAAAATAAATAATCAATAAAACAAAACGAGGCGCTCACGCTAATAATTTCTGTTCCACTCGCTTGTATTTGTCGGCCTGCCCACGCTATGGTCTCGTGAATATTCATGATAGCTCCACCCATTGGAACCAAATATTTCAGGAACCGAATATATTGTAACACGTGTTACACCGACTCGTTGGCTGCGGACTTCAAACGATGCAGCCTATGCGTCCTCCGAACGACACACCATGTAGCCTTCGTAGGATTTCCTAATTGTGCAGCCAGGTGTTCCCGATTATCGCTCCAGGCGCCAAGCAACGGTGCGAGAGTATGCTGCCATCCTGACAATTCATTTGATATAATTAAGTAAACTAGCCTGGGTGCCAGCCCGAACCCCGCCCACAATATTTTTTGGTCGGGAAGTTCGGTCTGGACTCGCTCCGTTGAGGAGCTATTATGCCCGAACAAAAATTGTTCGGACCAATCAAATTGTCAGGGCGGGCTTTATACGATGATGGACAGATAAGCAACGGTAACGTCATCATCCACGTCATCAACGAGCGCTTGGGTTGAATTCAAATGACTGCCGCTGAAGAATTGAGATTTCACGAGTTCACGCTTACAAATAAGTCAGATAGAATAAATGCATATTTGGCGTGCTGTCTGAGGAGAGGCTTCGGGCTCGGTATTCGGCCCGAACCCAAAGTACTCCCCCCGTATTCCTGGCTGTGGAAGAACAAGCCAAGAGTGAGTGCAGGGATGCTGAAAAGTGAAAACTGTCATGTTAGGTGAGTTGACCGAGTGAATAAATATATGCTTTCCTCTCATGCTGATAGACGGTTGATTGGATTGATTATTTGAATGTGCTCCTCCTGAAATTTGTTTATAAAACATCATGTGTAGATTCCGCCATCGCGTCTGTTATAGAAGATATCGACAGCGCATTAATTTTAAAAGAGGAACAGAGAACCGCGATCGGAAACATGAATGAAAAACATACGTCACTTACTCCGTTGCTCTGATTGGTTGTAGGTCTATCCAATTGAGTGCAGAGGAATTTTTTTTCCTGGTTCGGTTGAAACACGCCCCATAATCAAAGCTCAATGGAGAAGTATCAGACTCACATTCTGACTAGAATTGAGTATGACGACGTCAGGCTATAAGTAAACAGCTATGGAGCCAGAATTGGCTATTGTCATTTTTATGTTTTATATTTTACTGGAGGACCAGTTCATGTAGGCCTACTTTCGGCTTAGCCGAAGATTCAAATGTTCATTTATTCATCTTACCTTGATGCGATTTTGTAGGCTAGTGTATTATTTTTATTATGCACATAAATGGACCATGGTAAATTTTACACAGGCTTTCAACCCTATTTGAATATAAAACTCAGTTGAATATAAAAAGTCCAGTGCGAATGTTACTCCCACTCGTCATCGGCAGCTGTCAGTCACTGTTGCTAGGCGACAAGAACAGTCCTACGTAGGCTAGACCGGTCCGAGCGCTTCGGATGGAGCTGTAGTTAGCAACAATTTGTTAATATTGTGACAATAGGCCTACATTTTGTTAGTTTAATTTTCAAAATAACCAGTGGTGGTATGTAAGGAACTACATCGTTAATACTCGTAGTGATTTTCCCACACAGGACAGCAACACTACAAAATTATTTTACAATATGATGCATTGTTTTACAATAAACTACACAAAAGTATATAGTTTAAATGTATCAACCTTGAAAATATTCAGAAGTAAAATGCAACATATGCAGTAATATAAAAGCAGATATTTTAACCATCATAAAAACCCTGACAAGGTTTTTTTCCTCCAGAATTCCTTTACTTTTACTCTTGATACTTAAGTACATTAGAGTATGCAAGATAAGTTTGCTTAACTAAGGTTTGAAATATATGACTAGTAGTTTTTCCCCAAAGCGGTATTAGTGGTTATTAAAAGTACTTGTTGGTAGACGTGGATAGTGTAAATATGCAGTCAAACACTCTGGAGACCATCCCAGATGATGTCCCACCAGCAGAAGCCTTACCAGGGTCTCTATTGTGGAGCCCATCTCGGTCCAGCAGCACACCAAGGTCTCCCACTCAGCTGAATACAAGTCTACATCATTTTTTCTTATTTTATGTACTGTAAATTTAAATGTTTATGTTCATTTTGATATGTTTAAAGTATGTTGTAAATAGTTGGGGGAAAAAAGTTATAGAAGAATTTGTTTCATGTAGAAATTATGACTGTCATTACAAAAATAAACAATGTCCCGAGCAATGAATTCTCTTTTATTTACACATTTAAAGTTGCTTAATTTTTTTTTTCCTTTTAAAAAATATAAGTGAAAAAAAGTTAAACAAGAATATATATATATATATATATATATATATATATATATATATATATATATATATATATATATTTCTCAATCATTCTTTCAAGAGGAGAAAACAGCCTGTCCATTCTCTCCTGTGCTCTCCTCGCCTCTGCAGTCCCATGTCTTCTCTAATCAAGTCCAAAAACTCGTCCTCTCTGTCTTGCCTTCATCGTGGTGCTGGTCCTGGTGCTGGTGCTGCTGCTGCTGCCTCTGGCTCCTCCTCTTCTTGGTCACACACTGCTGAACTCTGCCCTGGTGTGTCCTCAGGGATTGAGGCAATGAGGATGCAATGCCTCTGTCCCAACATCTCATCCATGAGGACAAACCAGGGCCAAGTTTCAGCAGTGGGTTTCCCACTCACACCCTCTCCTGTCCCAGGACACGTGCAATCCTAAGGCAGAGCAAATTAACCATGGCTTGTTAATAACAACAGCACAATACATTTCAGCAAAGATGTGATCTCAACTTTCTTACTTTGTATTTTTAAAATCATATTCATGAATACTCAAATTTGGTTAAAACCTTTGTAGACATAGCTTGCATGACAGCACTACAAAAACACATAAAAGTGAAACCCCATTGCCTTATCTACTGCTTTTCTTATGTTTGTGGGCTTTATAGGGTGAGTGATATTTCTTATTTACACAAGTTAGACAGACTAGTGCATATATTACAATAAAATTTAATTTAATTTATTTAGTTTATTTATTTTTTAATTGCAGTTTAATAAATTGAGCTGTCTGCTCCTTGCTCCCTGAAACAATTATTAAACTAATATTAGCACAAGTTTTGCCTCAGACCACCTTACAAATAAAGCCACGGTGATGGAGTTAAGATGAAGTTTATAAGAAAGAAAAACTTGTGGCTTAACTGTGGTTTCACTAGCTATTTGAGTAAATGAAAACATAATACTTACATTTAAATGTGAATTTGCCGTCCACCAGCGAACTCTCGGCCGTCATTTTTTTTTAATAAAAATGCTGTCGTCACCGACGCGCGATGACTTATGGGGTAGGATAGTCCGCTAAGTGTCCATTTATGTATCCTTCCTTTCACGGGGAAACGAAGGGTGCATTTGGCGTCGCTTTAGCCTTCGTCGCGCCGCGATGACGCAACCGGCCTTCGAATGCGGACTTCGGAGGATGCAGAATTGAATTGGGACAGCCTTCATCGCGCCGCGGTGACGCAATCGGCCTTCAAATGCGACCTCCGAAGTGTGCAGCCTTTGAATTGGGACGTCCTTCGACGCGCCGCTGTGACGCAATCGGCCTTCAAATACGGCCTTCGGAGGATGCAGACTTCACATTGGGACACAGCTATCGAACTATGCAGGGGTGCGTTTCCCGAAAGCATATCGTTAGCCACATAGATATCATATATAAAGGCTAGATGTCTCGTGCGCACTGCTGGCCAATGGAGGTCGACGTCCGCACGTGGCGGCCATCTTGCGACAGTGTACTCGCTCACTACTTCAATGGTGCATGTACTTTTAAATAACCATAACTTGCTCATTTTTCTACCGATTTTCAAACGGTTTGCTTTGTTATAAACGTCAGAGATGTAGTTATGACACTGCATACATACACTGCATACATATGAAAAATTATAACATACATTTTCAAGCATTCGGAATTATACGTTAATAACGTTTGTAAGAAACCAAACCGTTTGTAAATCCGTCAATATTTCAGCGAGATATGAGGATTTGTGTGCATGTTGATCATTCACCTTAATGCACAGAGCACTGACACAAGATGGCCGAACGGTGATGCCGGAAGTGACTGCGCCATAAGACATCTAGCATTTATATATGATATCTATGGTTAGCCAACTATGGTCGCAAGTTCCGTCGTTATCAGCATAGTTCAACGATTTGGTGTTTCCCGGTTCGCAAACAGCATCGCAAACTTGTGTGGTTGGAACGACAGCTCTCGAGCTGTGGTTAGAAGCATAGTTTCTAGTTTAGGCTACATGAGATGTAGACTGAATAAATCTTTATCTTTAGCAAAATAAGCAAGCTGACATTCAGTAGCCTACAACCCGTGTTATTTATTTAGAATACATACAAATGTAATTTACGTCTTTTAGTTTGTCAAGAGATTTAAAGCACCGTTTTTGAAGACTGCGCATGTGCGAACGTGCTCTACTAAGAACGAGCCAAATATTGAGTCTGGTAATAAAGGAAAATAACTGAGAAAAATTAGAAATGGTCTTCAGATGCCATGTCACCAAAAAAAAAAAGTCACCAAATTTTATTCCACTGAGATGAAGGGAACCATTGTTTTTAATGAAAGAAAAGTCGCTTGGGGTCATATTGACCCCAAAAGCACAAATGAGGTTTAACAACATTAATATTTTATAATTATTTAAACTGATAACTGGATTAAAGGTGAACACATACAGTAAATCTTGTTCACATCTTACTCAGCCTATTCCACTCTCCCCCTATTATTAAGATGTCGTCCCGACATGTAAACACTTATGAGGCAATAAACACATTCAACAGTCCCTTTATATTTCCATACTTATTATGCAATACTAATTAGTCGTGTTAATAAACAGATACCTGGTATTCTGAATACATTGTCATTTCCTTTTCTTTTTTTTTCACATTCTCTCTTTTTTTTCAGTCCAATGGGTTGGAAAATGCCATATATAGACAAGAGTCTCAGAGTTACGCAACAATAGTCCATTTGAAGCGTAGGGCGGCTTAACGTGGTTGTGTTCAGAGCCCTAAAACAGTCCATGTTATTTGCTATCGCATGAAAAAAATGGCAAAGAGACCTTCAAGGAAGAAAAAGATTCAAAAAGTGTCAAAAAGAAAGTCTCAAAGTGATTCCAAGTGTCCACAATTTCAAAACTGCACAACAGTCCTTTTTTTTTTTTTTTCAAGAGTTTCTCACTATGGGCAATAACAGTCTCTGGGTAATGTTCTGTATAGTGGCATTTCATGCCTTCGACACAGGGACTAGTCATGGGGTGAAATTCATGTGATAGTGCAATTCAAAGTTAATAGCACACATATGAAGGCTGGGGGTTACAAAGGGGTGTTGATGACCAGGGTGTCACAGCTGTCATCCCACAGATGCAAAGTGTGGGTAGTGGTTGTTGCCCACTATCTGCACATTGTAGCATGATGGGGACCCAAGATTGTCATAGGTAAACTTTTTAGGCGGTCGTCGTTTTCTCCTGGTGAACTGGTACCCGTTTTCTCCCTCGGAGGTCCTGTCTCTGGACCCAGGAACTGTAGCTGCTTCCCTATCAGGTAAGTCTTGTTGCATTAGGTCAGCCGTTGGTTCATTTTCATTCGGTTCTTTTCTTATTTCAGGTACAGACTCTGGGAGATCCATCTCTGACTCAGCTGGAGGTGACTGTGGCCTTGGTTCCACCACCGGAGAGTTAGATCGAGGCTCAGAAGGTACTGACTGTGGTGATAACGCATTTCTTTTTTCTAGGCAATCACTGCTAGCCTGGTTCTACCAGACTCTCGTACATTTCTGAAGGGAAATGAAATTGAGCGGAAGTACGTAGGAGGGCAATCCGTGTATCATTCGTTCAGTCGTTTTTTTTTTATTTAATATTGAAAGTAGAAAAATGAGAAAACAGTTCCTTTTTCGATTTTCATTTTTTCCAAAAAAACGAAAAACAAGAATTCTGCTTGATTTTTCGTTTTTCGTTCTGAGGTAGAAAAATGTATAAACAGCTGGAATATTCGAATTTTACACTTGGGTGGGAATGAAACGCCCCTTTCCTTTGATTTGTCAGCCGAAGATCAAACTGTCCCGTCATCAGTTCTTCCTCAGTTCTGCACTGCAGAATAAAAGTCCTCGCGTTGTGATTCCTAACACGTTTTTTGCAACTACATTTCATCTTTTTTTCCCATCAAATAACCAGACTAACATGGCTCGACACAACCCGTACTGGGAAAAACACTAGACAGGGCTTTCTTCTGTGTAGATATAAATTCACCTACGCTTTGCATCAGCTGGGTATGCCTAAATGACGGCTGTTAGCCTACATGGTCGCCCTCGCCCAGTATTTTTTTTTTTAAATAATAAATGAAGATATAAATCAATATAATTAGTTGTAAATTTAATATTTTTAACACTAATACAAAAAGAAAAGAATAATGCATTGACAATATAATATTTCTATATTAACGTAAACGCATGACATTCAGACTGACTATCTAACAACCGGAGAACAGAGAACAACAGAGATATTAAAATACACACTCTTCTGAGTTTTATGATGTAGGCCTTGTGTTTTATTAAAATTTATTAATTTATATCTCAAAGATGTGCGCTTGTAGGCTACGCAGCGCACCGGGTCATGTTGAGAGGGAAACAAACGCATTTTATTATTAGCCTATTCAGAAATAGTGTAAAAGATCGGTAAATAAAATGCAACATTAACATTATAAACACTATTAATAACATATAGGCTATGTCTATGCGTATTTTACTTCCCCTTACTGTAGCCTATGTCAAATCCTTAAATGAATGGTAGGCCTATTCAGAAAACAACAAGAATGAAAAATAAGTAGCCACGTATAATAAAAATATAGCCTAATAGCTTATAAAAATAGCCTATTTTGTCCTTTATTATAAACAACATTTAGCCAATTTTAAACGCCAAGCCTAAACGAATTTATTTGAATCGAAACTGAAACTGTACCGACGTTGGTTTCGCGCATCTCTCATTCGGTCCAAAGTTTCCATATTTGCAATGTAACATTTGGATGCTAACTAGTAATGTAAAGAAGGCTTTATACTTAAGTCGAGTCCCAATACACGTATAGGCTAAATCAGCATCTTCACAGCAAGGGAAATGAGTTTGGAATAACAGCAAGTAGCCTACTGTGCGGCACAGCCTTTATATTGTACAACAGACCAATTAAATTAAGCAGAATAACTTTTTATATGTTTGGTTGACTGTGTTTTATTTTAATAATGAACAGGCTGCGATGTTAGCCATGCCAGAAGTGAACTGATAATAGCCTAGAGATGCTGTGTGAGCGAGCGATGCGCCGGCGACATCACTTGGATTTGTTGCTCAGCAGGGGAAATAATAATATTCTGTCGTTTAATACTCTGTCATTCGAAACAGTAACATTTATATTTTTATTTGTGTACATTCAAAATGACTACAAAATGTCATGCCTTTGGAAAATAAAGAAAACAATATGATGCGCTGCTTTAGCGCGTCTCAGTCTCCTTGAACATCTTTCTGGCGCACACCAAAAATGAACCAAAATAGAGTGAATAGCCTTCTGACGCACCTACTTTTCAAAGTCAACATTTAGATTATTTTAAGTAAAATGCATTATATAGTCACTTAAGAATAAAACACAGCGTGGTTCATGATAAAAAAAAAAAAAAAAAAACGTGACTTTACAGTTCGGAAATAGGAAAATAGCAAACCCCTGGCACTTGAGAACTCCTGGTCTACACAGAAGAAAGCCCTGTCTAGTGTTTTTCCCAGTACGGGTTGTGTCGAGCCATGTTAGTCTGGTTATTTGATGAAAAAAAAGATGAAATGTAGTTGCAATAAACGCGTTAAGAATCACAACGCGAGGACTCTTATTCTGCAGTGCAGAACTGAGGAAGAACTGATGACGGGACAGTTTGATCTTCGGCTGACAAATCAAATGAAAGGGGCGTTTCATTCCCACCCACGTGTAAAATTCGAATATTCCAGCTGTTTATACATTTTTCTACATCAGAACGAAAAACGAAAACTCAAGCTGAATTCTTGTTTTTCGTTGTTTTGGAAAAAATGAAAATCGAAAAAGGAACTGTTTTCTAATTTTTCTACTTTCAATATTAAATAAAAAAACGACTGAACGAATGATACACGGATTGAGGGCGGAGCCAGGCTAAATCACTGCTTTCCTGTGGTCTTATCTGGAAGGGCTCCACTTGAAAGTAGTAGTCATCCTCTTCACTTTCATTATCGTACTCTGACTCACATTCTCTTCCCCGGACGGGCTGAGTTCTGCTGTTTCTTGGTTGCTGTCCTTGTTTTAGTTTAGTACTTTGAGCTGGTGTGATTTCAAGAGGTAGATGGTCACATGGAAGGAGAAGATTGCGATGTAAAACTCGTGATCTGCCTTTACTCTGTTCAGGTTTTACTTCGTAGACTGGAGCACCATCTGCCACCTGGCGTGTAACAACATGAACCTCATCCTCCCAGAAATTTCGCAGTTTCCCGGTCCCACCTCTTGGAGTCAGGTTTTTTACGAGGACCCTGCTTACTGGGAACAGGTCAGTACACCTCACTCGTTGGTCATAATTCCTTTTGTTTCTTTCTGCACACTTGTTTGCCTGTTCTCTCGCAATCTCACAAGCTTCCTGCATTCCTTTTGTCCATCTTTCCATGTACTCACTGTAACTTTGGGAGTTATTGTCGGATTCGAGTCCGAAGAGAGCATCGATGGGCAACTTTGGTGAGCGTCCGAACAGCAATTGGAAAGGTGAGAAACCAGTCACGTCACATCTAGTACAGTTATAGGCAAAGATCAATTTGTTCAATGCATCTTTCCAATTAGCTTTTTGTCTTTCAGTCAGGGTTTTCAGCATCTGCAATAATGTCCGGTTAAATCGTTCCACCTGCCCATTCCCCTGGGGGTGGTAGGGGGTGGTCCTTGAGCCGGCAACGCCGCTGTACTTTTTGAGTTGGGTGAGTAGCTGGTTTTCAAATTCTCCCCCTTGATCGTGGTGAATTCTAGATGGAAAAAAACTAACGCTGACTTTTTTGACCAATGCATTACACCGGCACTAACCCATGCGCCGCCAATTAAGCAAAACAAAACGAATGGGCCGCCGATGTATGAGTTTTATGGGACGTTAAGGCACGTCTCAGCACGCCTCTAAAGCACGTCTCAGCCCACCGGGAATCTCCCGGTAGTCCCGATGGCCAGTAGCCTACATGCCTGGACGTCACACTTTAAATCCTACCTGTTGCCTTTCACCATCCACTTATTTAGCTGCTGTCACATTAATTGACATGCCATCTTATTTTCCCTCTTTCTTTTTCTATTTTTAGTCCCCGACAGCTTTTTTGCTTTATCCATCTTTTTTGACGACCACTCACTAACGTTACTTGTTCCTGCATGCTCGCGCAGCGCTCATGACGCCCGCGCCCGCTCGCGATTTTTACATTTTTATCTAATTCCTATTTTTAACATCATGAAAAAGACTATTCAAACATGACATTAAAATATAAATATATATATAAAAAAAGTACATTTCTTGGGGGTGCTGGGCAGGTGCTATGGCTATTATAGGGGGAGCTACAGCACCACCTAGATCCCCCCTGGCGCCGCCACTGAGCAGTATTAACATTAAAGGTGCTCTAAGCGATGTTGGATGAAGTCACTTCTTGTTTACGTTCAAAGTATTGTCAAACAAAACAGAGGCTAGCTCGACCCTCCTTCCTCCTCATCCCGTCCCCTCCTCCTCCCTTCCGTGCTTCCTGAAACAGTCATGAACCATTTACTAAAACCAAACTGGATTTACCCACCTGTCCAGCAAAAACAGAGCCACCTGAATTTCGGATTGGAAGCCCACCTTTTGAACGCTTTTCCGATGAAAATTCGGGACTTCGCGTTCCATCTCCTTTTCCCTCTTCTTTGTTATTTGTTCATCAGAACGTCTTCTCTTTGGTCGTGTGTCGGCAGAGCCGTCGCATAGACTGTGCGAACTGTGCAACCGCACAGGGCCTCGCGCCAATAAGGGGCCTCGCAATCCTGCTGTGTTTTTTTTGTTTTTTTCACCACTTTTTTAAAACATCTCGCGGCACGAATGTAACAATTCTACAAATAAATAAAACATATCCAGTTAACTGGCAGAGCATTCATTTCGTTCGTTTTTTTTTTTAAATAAGAGAAGATCTAGCGCTAAAATGTGTTTTTTAAATCAAGTGATCAAAGTGCTCGTTGCCGCTGCGATCAGTGGCGCGGATACAGTGTTTTCTCGTGTGGCTTATTTGTGCACACGCCGCACTGTCTTCATTTGGACGCGCGCTTCAATCCGTTGTGGATACTCTAACATAATGCACACAAATGTGTCCCTGCTTGATATACAACCACTGATTAACATAATCAGTTTTAATGAGAAAAAAAAAAACGAACGTTATACGAGAAAAATAAAACCATATGAGAGCGGTTTCGAACCCAGAACCTCTGACACGCTTGGCGATAGTTCTACCACTGGACCATTAAGATACACATTGGGTTAAATAGACGGATTCTCGATGAAAATTCTCGAGCTGACTTGATGTAAAGCCACTGGTTGCACAGTTTTTTTTCCCCTCTGAAATAAATAGCAAAAAGTCATAGCTGAGACTATGTGCATGATTATGCTGTATTATTCTACTTGATAAAAACGTATTGCAGCAAGATTATGCGTGCAAAAGAATTAGAACAGCTAAGTCCGTGTGACTGTAATTGCGCAATTAAGGATACACATCAAAGAGCAGGGCCTCGCATTTCATGTTCGCACAGGGCCCCACACCCCACCAGCGACGGCACTGTGTGTCGGCCATATCAAAATTCTCAAGAATTTAAATGTTTAACGTTAGTCGTTGTCGTTGTCTAGGACATCTCTCCTCTAGCTAACTTCCCTCTTCATGCTTCTCTCTCCTTCACTCCTCACACATTTACTGAGACATTACCCTTCATGTGCACGCACACTAGCCCCCCAACCCCCACCCCCAAATCATTCTTGTCGGTTATTGGCTGGAACACAGTTTTTTATGTTTCGTGATCCAGGCTGGGCCAGTTTGTTTTTCTTGCCGTTTGTGGAGCCTGGGCTGTCTACAGAGATCGCGTTTTTCAGTGTGTTCAGGGAACAGGCAGCTAGTGGATAGTGAGGAGATGTTTGCTGTATATGACAAAAAAAGTTTTGGCCTAAAAAACGCATGACATCGCTTAGAGCACCTTTAAGTGACATATAGTAGTGAGGAGTGACCCATAATAGATTTATTTCGTGTCTTTCCTAGAATGGGCAGTTTGTGACTTTGCGAGATAAACAACATAAAGTAGCACTGGTGTTACAAAACATTCAGTGGCACATACCAATGCGTTTAATTGATATTTAAAATATCACAAAATTAGGCTATTTATTTAGGATTTTGTGTCACAATTACGTCAGTATAGGTGCTCGATTCATCTGTCAGTCACTACTGGAGGTGTCACAACATGGTGACATGTTCCACGACTCAGTGTCAGTCAGAGGTGTCATGTCAGTGTCAGTGTGTCGCGATAATGTCAGTGACACATGCCAATAATGTCAGTGGCACATGTCAATGAAGACCGGATGTGCCACCGGATGTCCCAATACGCATAGTGACATGTGCCATTGGCTTCTGTGCATCAGATGCCATGTCACTTAATGTTAATACCGCCTCTCACTCTATATCATATATCATTTTGCAAGTATTATATGACATTCACCAAGAACCAAGATTTGTTTTTACATTTAAAAAATGTGACATTTTTAACATTCTGAAGTAACGTTTTCATAACTTAATCGGAACGTTAGCAAAACGTTCTTACAACATACTTTTGCTAGCTGGGTTGTCAAATTTTGGTGTTAAGGTCTTTTTTAATACATTCAACATTTTTGATGGGCTTAATGAAATACAAAATATTCCCCATGTACAGTGCTTGTGAAATACTCACGTGAACCGGTGACGAAGACTGAAGGCCATTTTGTGTCTCTCAAGTGTGAGGTGCAGTATGAGATGAAGAACTGTGACATTGTGAACAATTGGTGGTACATAAAACCCAATGAACAAGAGTCCAAGCCCATTACAGATCCGAACCAATATTTAATCACAGTAAATGAAACCGAAAAAGAACAATTCAAGAAAAGGAACATTTTCCTCTCATTCAATTCCTTGAGCCTTAAGGACATTGGATACTACCAGTGTGATGCCAAATGTCTCAACAGTGGGACTCAAGGGAAAGGCCATCTTCTGTACCTCAACGTCACAGGTTTGAACTGAAACAAAACATTACTTTGATTGTTACATTGTTGTTAAAATGTTCTTGCACTGTAAAAAAATTCTAACCTCCCTAACTGACAGTCACTCCCTAGTGACTGCTCACATCTACATTTTTCAATTGGCCCAAGTGAAATTCTGTAAATGTAATTTTATAATTTACAGAATTTCACTTTGGTCACATCTAAATTTTTCAGTTGGCCCGTCACTAGAAAATTTTGAGTTGGGGAGGTTAGACATTTTTTACAGTGTGTGTGTAACATTTATTAATATGAAAAACCTGTTTCTACAGCTGATCCAAACAAAGGTCTGAAGGCCTCAACGTGGAGTGGCCAGTTAAAGGCAGACGAAGCTGTGCTGACACTCAGCGCCATATTATTTTTGTTTTCTGTATGAACCAACACAAGGTTTCAACACCTACTGTATATATACTTTACCAGCTCTATTTAAATGTTGCTGTAGAGCTGGTTACCTGATTTTTTTTTTTAGTTCATTAAAAAATTAAATAATAAAATGGTTCTTTACTGGTTCCAATTTAAGCCTAAAGCACCATAAACTGAATTATTCACATTTTATTTCTATATTTTTAACCAAAAATTCTTATTGCCTAAAACATAATATATACTGAGTTATTGAAGATGTCAAAAAAAAAATTATGATTTGCACAGTCTGTATATAAATGATCTTTTTGTGCTACACTCATTTGGAACATTTCAATGCAGAGGTCCAGGCTTGTGGCTGAAACTGAAACCAAGCTCGTCTCACCAAAAATAATTTATTGCCTTCTTTAGACACATATAACCTACACACATGCGAATATGTTAAACCTGGCTGCAGGGCATATATTTATTTGATTGAATCGCAACCTTTGTGAATTCACAATAGCACTTCGCTATAGCATGGTTTTAATATATCGTGCAGTCTTATAATTCAGTTCATGGATTCTTGTCTGTGGAATGCGCTAAGTTAATACTTTTAAGTTAATATATTTCACAAATACGATAATAATAGTAATAATAATTTCAATTATAAATAAATAATTATTTATTTAATACATTGAATTTCATTAAACTAAACAGTTTTATAAATCAACAGTTCATGTTTTTTTTTTTTTTTTTTTTTACCTGGATACATTTGCTAAAACATTAACATAAAACTCTTCTGCCATGTAGAAAATCTACTGTGTGCAGATTTAGAGGCAAACCAAGGGATTTGGATTGATCTCAGAAGATAAATACTGCCATCTACTGGATATCAGATATCTTGTAGAAATCACGGAAAATATAAGGAATATAGCCTACTATTTCTCTCCTGTCTGTGATTTATTCAACTCATGGACACAGTAATAAAAGGTGTTCTTTTTGTGGCCAATAATAAACCATCTAAGGCTGTGCGAGCACTGTACTTCTGCCTGAGATGCTAAGGATAACAGGTTGGGGAAGATTTAACATTGTTTTATATAACCAATCAGCCTGATAACCTATTAAATGAGCTTATAATAAAAGGATTAATGGTCATTACGAAGGGGTAAAGTGACCAGGTTTTACCTTCTATCACTGGAGATATTTGAGAGTTGCAGGGATTGAAGTGCCCATCTGCAAATTTAACCTTCAGTGAGCTTGTATGGTCTGTTGACTTTCTCTTTCTTTTCCTGTCAGTTTATCTCTCCCTATCTCTCATTTGTTTTCCCTTCATGGGGACTTCATCCAGGAATTATGCCAGGTAATTCTGAAATTTCATTTTCAATTTGACTGAAAACTCCCCCAGTTATTTTTCTGCTGGTCACTCTAGCTATGACTGGATCTAATTACAACTACTAAGGTTTTAAAGGAGTGTTATATGTTTCATAACAATTATATTTCACAGCTGATGATACTACAGTATGTTGTAATTTCTGACCTCAAAATTGTTTTATTTCTTGTAAATCCTTTATATATATATATATACTTTTTTTTTTTTTTTTTACACAGAGGCTTCAACTTCCCCAATAGGTTAAACAAGATTTGAGTCTTGAAAAAACTTTTTGGTTTTGTTTTGAAATTACTGGCAGAACATGCAGAATTAGAGTTGAAGTTTCACAGTGCTCTGCTTGTATCACCAAAAAGTACAGTCCGAAAATAGTATTGGTATTCAAATTATTTCAGTAAGCAATGGGGCATAAACCTATCAAAGGGAAGTTTAGAGGTAGCATCTGCATTTTGGTTCAAACAATAAAAAAATCACATGGTTGAGCAGAAGTTTGACTAAAACTATGAATGTGAGTAAATACGGTCAATAAAGTTTTTCAGCAAACTGTTGACAGCATAGAGGTATAGTGTAAATTATGGCTGTCATTCTGACTAATCTTTAAATACTTGCTCACCCTCTCATTCATTTGTAATTAGATGTCAATGTGAAAAACAATCTCATTCCACCAATCCCAGCACTTCTCTTTGCAAGCGTCCAAATTGCACCCAGGTTTAATGTATTATTTAATAGAGCCGTCCAGGGCAGTTCAAATTCATCACTTTGTCAAATGAGCATGGAGGGCTTGTCCATTGATAATGTGGCTCATAATCAGAGGTGAGAGGTAGTATAGGTTTCTGTTCTTATAGTGGAATCATTTTAAGCTCTATATCAATTATTCATTCCCAGGAATGATTGAAGCAAGCAACTGTGGATAAATTGCCGTAATGTATTATCAGGATGTTTAACGTAATAAATCCAAAGTTTCCTGGGAGTATAAACCATATTTTAAATGTTATTACCTACCGATTACGTTTTATACAATCATGTTTGAATATTATTTGTGTTATTTAAGTATACCTTTAAATCACACATAACATATGCTAAATGTGTCAGTTTCATTAAATAAAAATATCAAACAAAGAGGCATGAGCATTCAAAAGAACCTAGAGCTTTTCTGAAATGTTTGTTTGATAGCCAATCTTTATTTAGCACAACATAGTCTTTTTTTTTTTATTTATGCAATGAGCATTTGGGAAACGTGAGTTACATAATCAGATTAAGCAATGCATTACTTTTAAATTTACAGCAAAATATCTGAGTTGCTTTTTTAGCTCTCCATGCGAGAAATCAGGAGTAAGTGGAGAGGCGTTGTGTGCGATGTGTAAACATGATGGCTTTTGTTCTATCTAGACTAAATGTGAGCATGCATTTACTCATCTCAGATTCAGTATTCCTCAAAAGGAACACAAAAATATGATATGCAAACTCAGAATATTACGCAAACCTGCAATAATTTTATGTTAAATAACACAAATATACTTTATGTATTTAATCTCATTTTATTAACCAATGTCTTTGCTCGCTGACCCTTGATGATCCAATTCAATCATACAGTAAGCAAAACATAAAACACAAATGTAATGTTTATCTAAAGTAAGAGTTTTGTTTTTTAGTAAGAGTACTGAACTTTCTTATCCTGTGTCATATTCTTCTGAAATTCAGAATGGCAGCACAGCTGAAAGGTTTGTTTGAGCTGCGCCCTCTGTACAGGTGTGAACTTGCTTTTCCTTCAGCCTTATTGGCTTATTCATTTCACCTTTGGTGTGAAAGGGCCTTTACATTTGCCAAAAATAGAACTTTTTTTTGTTATAAAAAAAAAATAGACATGCAAGACCAGCCCAAGTGAGAAAAAGCGCATTGCTTTCCATAAAACATACTTTCCATTGTATTGCAAGTCCACTCTCAAATGCAAACAACTGTGGAGGTTCATGTTCTTGGGTGTATTCACACCTGCCTCGTTTGGTTCGATTGAATCGAACTCTAGTTCGTTTCCCCCCTTGGTGCGGACCTTTTGGGCAGGTGTGAATACAGCAATCGAACTCGGGTGCGGACCAAACAATCGAACCGAGACCCAGCTGAAGAGGTGGTCTCGGTACGGTTCCAAACGAACTCTGGTACGGTTCGTTTACGGTGTGAACATGAACCGACCCAATTGCAGAAAACTGCGCCTTTTTATTTGACTACTCTTATGAGGATACTTAACAAAACGGACATTTTGACATAATGGTGTCTAAAGCGAGCGAGCGAGCGAGCAAGAGCGCGCGCACGGCAGAGAGAGAGGGAGCGAGAGACCTTGCGTGTGTGTGCCAGCTAGTGTGCCTCACGAAGCGAATGTAAGGACCCAAGCAATCAATTGTCGGTGCGGGCGGGCTTTTATCTATACCATATAGTTTCTTCATATTGCGTTTGTAGAGAATAACACCAAATCAGTAAAATAACAAATATTACATTATATCTCCATGCTGAGCCTGTTTGTGCACTTCCTGCTTTTCCCTGCTTGAGAATTCCTGTCCAATGAATGGACGACCTTAGCACACGTGTGGTTTTGTTTACACATTTTGGTTCATTTGCAAAAAGAGCAGTGTGAAAGCGAACCGTACCAAACAAAAAAAATCAACATCCTATTTGGTCCGGACCAAAGCAAGTGAACTAACGGACTTTCCTGGTGTGCATACACCCTAGCGAGACGAGCTTGGTTTCAGTTTTAGCCACAAGTCTGGACCGCTGCATTTTTTGCTATTTCAAAACAAGCAAGACCAGCCCAGATGAGAAAAGCCTTGTAACTGATGAATAACACAGTGAATAATATCTATTAGATCTGATGTAGTCTGTGATGTCATGTTTCCAACAAAGCAACATTGATGGATAATGAAACCTCAGTAGAATTTATTTGAATGGCTTGTAATAGATGTAAGGGAAAAGAATGCCCTTTTCCTTTGTGGAGAGGAAGCACATTTATAATTTATTATTACTTGAAAAGACAGATAGAAAACTAGGCAGAAACAACTGCTACATGGACATTTATAGATTAGTGTGCTATGCTTTCATTTCAGTAATAAACATGCGCCAGGATTTCAAAGTGGTCCTCAGCTCACTGAGTCTATTGCAAAATCATTTTTCAACTTAACCACTGGGTAAAAAATATCCCTTTCACCAAATTAACTTAAGTAATACTGCATCAAATGGCAAAGTTCATAAAAAACAAACAAAAAAACACTAAATGTAGAAATAATCCCTGCATTTACTACAGTGCACAGTTTTCATACTGGAAACGAGATGTCACAGTAAGTAGTCAGAGCTTATATCTTGCATTTCAGTAACACACACATTTGTTTTTCAGTCATGGTGTGGATTTTGCTTACACTTAAATTGTTTTTATATTTTGCATTAATGCCTTCTCATTAAGACATTACTTAGCATGTGTGGGTCAGGTTTTGGCTGGAATGAATGCAGTTAGTAAAACCTGAAATCACCACAGCTAAAAATCTAAACAGCTAAATGTTGGCATACTATTTACTTTCTGAGACTAAATCATAGTTTATATTAATTGTAACACATAGGGGAAAATGTCCAAAAAGAGCATTTCTTTTGCCTCTACTCTCTTAAAGAGGTATTGGCAAAATGCCAATTTCATTGGCAAAATGGGCTTTCAATAAAATTTGGCTGCCTATACATTAGAAAGGTGATTTTTATTTTTTATTTTTTATCGGTGCTACCTGACTAGAGAAAAAAGGCTTTTGTCTTCCAATTTGCCAAATAAGCTTCAACACCCATAATGCATAATGTCAAATACTGCCTTGCTTTATAGGAAATACTTCTTAGCAAACTTTATTCATAATGATTCAAAGATAGCCTAAATGTTAACCTAAATGAGTTTCTTTCTGTTTCCGGTGAAGGATCCAGTGCGTTGCAGTGGCTAAAGGCTGCAAAGAATCGTAAATACGGAAAAAATGGCGCGACATTTCGAACTGGATGACCACGAACACAGCCATTTATGCCAAACGGAGGGGAAAAAACGGAAAGAAACGACCGTTCAGTCAGTTCCGCCCAACCCCACAAAGCCAAACTCTGTTGTGTGCAGGTAAGAAAGATGTTGCCATAGTGTTCCATTTGTACAATAATGCTGTTTAAAGAGTAGATATAGTACAATACAATTTTCAGTGATAAACCTACCCTTACAATAACTGTTCTGCTAATATCCCTCTGTTGATCCGACTGTCCGTGGGTGGGAATGCAGAAAATGCAGAAGTATAATCTGTAGTTTTCCCTAAAGCCCTGTTACACTTTGGTTCTTTAATGGCATCTGAAGAACCTTTAAAGGGGTCCTATAATGCCCTTTTCACAATATGTAAAATAAGTTTCTAATGCCCCCAGAGTGTGTATGTGAAGTTTTAGCTCAAAATACCCCACAGATATTTTTTTATAGCATGTTAAAATTGTCACTTTTTGAGGGTGAGCAAAAACGTGCAGTCCCTTTAAATGCAAATGAGCTGCTGCTCCCGGCACAGAGGGCGGAGCTTCAATACCTCATGTGTTATCGTTCAGAATTACCTCATACAGACACACACTGGAATTTTCAAAAACTTTTAGCCTTTCATGATCAAACCGGACAAAGATGGAGAGACTGAAGAAGAAGTGACAACATTTGAGAATGCAACAGGACATTTCTGATTGGTTAGTTGATGCATTTATGTAGCTGATATGGTGTTAACTATCTTTAAGTAATTGATTAGCATACCAGCCATTTCTTGTAGTCCTTAAAAAGCGATTTCTGTAAAAGAAAATATCTCCCTTTGCTTTGAACTTTGAGCGTAGTAACTTTGCAGATGTTGTTTATGCTCAAACAGCAACATTACACACTAACTAAAGTTAAAAAAGTGAAATCATAACCAACCACCTCGTTAACATCCATGGATTTATTCTTTACGGTGGAAAAAAGGTTCTTTAGATTATTAAAATGTTCACAAGAAAAACATGTTTTTTAGTGAAGAACTTTCACTAAAAGGTTCTTTGGAGATCCCAACATGGAAAAAAGCCTTTGGAGCATTTATTTTCTTACTTCATTTGTTTTCAAGACTTTAAAGTGAGATGTGAATTCAAGAGAAAGATGTAGATTATGTGATGGGGACAGAGATTCATCTGACAAGTTTAGGGAAATGTTCCTTTGATGATGGATTGAGCTGAGAGGAGGTGTGTATTTAATGATTATTTAATGGTGATGAGTGTAAGATCACAGCGGGACTCTATAATGTTTCTCTTGTGTTCAGGTCTTCAGCTAATAAGGGCAAAACAACTATTGTGAATCACATATATGCCTCGAGGCGGCTAGAAGAACCGCCAGTCAATACCCAGGGACATTAATTTCCAAAGCTCTGTCCAAACACATCACTGACTCACACATTGGAGAGTGAGAACGGGTGCTGTTACTTCTCTGATTCCGCTCCCAATTACAGGCAAGTCAAAGTGAAGAGATATATTGGCATTCATCCACATATTCATACAGGGTGATCAGTTGCCATTTTGGTGCTTAGTGTTGAATATTTGATGCTGAACAATCAGCACATTTGAATTTGCAGATCTTATAACTACAGCAGAATTTTGAGTGAATGACACAATTGAGAATTCTTAGGATCTGTATAGCACAAGTCATATGGACATCCTTTTTGGAGTTTGACACCCCCTTGTCACTATTCTATTTATGGAATGGTAAAGAACAGATTAGGGTCCAATTCTCATTATTGCTTACTAACACTGAAAAAAATGATTCGTTGAAATTAATAAATTTTTGTATCGTAAGTGGTTGCATTCAATTGATTATATCTACATTTAAACAAATGCATTAAGTTGAACTTAATCAATTTTAGTTCAACTTAGTGCATTTGTTTAAATATAGATAAAATCAATTTTTGTTTATTAATTTCAACTAATAATTTTTTTAGTGTATGATATTGGCTGTTTATTAATTCTTATAAAGCACATATTTATGCCTTATCTACATCCCGTAATCCTACCCAATACCTAAACTTAACAACAAACTTACTAACAATTAATAAGCAGTAATTAGGAGTTTATTGAGGCAAAAGTCAATTAACGTCCCCCTGTGGTTAAAATCAAGCTTTTAATGTTGTTTATATGTCTATGTAGTGTTTTTAATATGCTTTAAGACAAATTTATAAGTCAACACCATTGCTGAGTATTTTCTCCTTAAAACTCCAGTGAACAAAGACGTGTTTTGAAATCGCTGGTGTTTCTGACGTCACGAACTACCTCGTAACCAATCACATCAACGTGTGATCGTCAACGAGTGGATCTCTGAGCTGGCCTGAGTGAGTGGAGGCGGGGCTAATTTGCATATTCATAGAAGCGGTATACTAAATGAGGCAAGGGTGTAGAGTTACATTCAAGCTATTTTAAGGCATGAAGAATATTTTTCAAGAAAAAAAAACCGTTTAAATATATCATTTTGGTGATAAACGATGAATTTTAAGGGTTACAATTATTGACTACAGGGGGACTTTAATAGTTAGTTAATAATGAGAATTAGACCCTAATCTAAAGTGATCACAGAATTTTCATTTTTTAGTGAACAATTCCTGCAATTCCAAATCATAGCAATTTAAATTATACATTATTTTACAGTAGCCTAAATTTACAATAGCTGTTTTTTAAAATGTTTTACAAGATAACTGGTTAACGCAATATTTTAGAGTCTGTATAGTCTATGTATAGTCCCTGGTTACGATATGCTTTTGTGAAATGGAGAGAAAAATGCAGCAAAAACATTCTTCAGAACATCTCCTTTTGTATTCTACAGAAGAAAATGCATATGGATTTAGAATGACGGCTGAAAAAATGACCGAATTTTCATTCTAAGATGTTCTATTCCTCTAACAGAATCATTCCCATTTTTAGAAGGTTTAATATTGCAGTAAAATCATCTCTATCTCCAACATTTAAGAGTTAAATTATAAGAAGGGAAACCCCGTAAGTGTTGTTAACCAATAAAAGAAAACTTGTAGCAATTCTAACGGTTGTGTGATGTCACGAATCAAGCGCCACGGCAGCATCCCTCAGTCTGACACCATGACAACCGCAGCGCGCGAACGCTGGAATCTTTGCTGCTGCCGCGAAGCCCAATATGAAGACAAGATGCCGCCATACGAGCGCGAGACGCACTTGTTCTTTTGAAATATTCCTCGCTCCGCACTTTTGGAAGAAGACGTCGGAGATTTGCAAAACCACCTGTTTCTAGCGTCCGTCGGCAATGTGAGTTAAACAGTCTTTCTTGTTGGCCAAACCTTAATATTTCTGTGCCGTAAGAACGGCGCTGGTTTGAATACACTAAAACCAGGAGGGATGAAATGCGCATTGGAGTCAGGGATGCTCCTCATGGCGTTTACGCGTGGAGAGCCCACTGGGGCGTGTGTGCTTGTGCGTGTTAATGCATGTGTGAGAGAGTGAGAAAGGAAAATAGAGGAAAGAACAGAGGCTTGTACATTCGCCGCACGCGTTCCACTGGCTCTAAATGGGGAATATGAGGATGCGAGGACGCCAAAGATAAATAGTATTCCAGACTCTCCTGCCACATAAAAGGACCACGGAACACGCTCCTCAGAGACCCCTTGTTTAATACGAGGTGCGATTGAATATCCACATAGTAAGACGCATCAGGTAAGCGATACGGGGGTTGCACTCCCATTTGATGCGTCGCAAAAGTGAAAGCGCACAAGCGCCTTCGTACCTACATATGCAGGTGTCAGTGCGTGCGCTTGATCAACAAAAATGGACATCACAAAACTGGCCACGGAAACCTGGTCTGCAAAGTACCTAAATTAAGCGTTTTCATGCGGACTTTAGTCAATTGGGGAAGCTTCTTGAGATTTGACAGCCAATTGAGACCAGTTCATTCGATAAGAGTTATCACAATATTTATGTTCTGTACTTAAAGGGTCTTCTAACAACTTAGATATCATCTTGTAATGATGTATTGGTCTTCCATCATCTTAAACGATCCTGATTACTGCATGGATGCTTAATGCTGCAGTGTTGGTCTGAGTTCAACTTCGAGATCGCACGGTATTGCTTTTTAATGACGATATCAATACAGATTATTTATGATGTGTCCAATAACCGATACGCATTACAGATTTGTAACTATTATATTTTCCTGCATTATGACACATAATTATCATAATACAACAACAAATATGTTATGCCTTCTGAATAATGTATTATTATCATTATTTCCATGATATTTATTCAAAGTTGATTTGTGATCTAGATGGTTTAGGGCTGTCTGAATATTAAACTACACAATTCTCACTTCTCTGGACAAAATTCTTCTCTTCTTATCAGGACAAATATTGGTCAAACTGAGTATCAGTCTGTATCTGTTCAAAATGTCATTATAATGGTTATGTAAAATATATATATATATATATATATATATATATATATATATATAAGTAGCGAGGCACAGCTTTCTGCAGGATAATTATTGATACTCGCTGGCGCTGCTCTCTGAGGGCTATAGAGTGTGATGAAAGATTCATACACTCATTCCAGGCACTGTCATGTGTGGAAACAGAGGTTAGGAAGTAGACAGGTTTTGTCCCAATAGATTGTCCATGCTCATTGCCTCAAGGGAGCGGAGGGAAAAGAAATTGGTGTGAGCAAAACAATTTGGTCTGTAAAGTAAATTAAGCATTTTTTAATGCATATCATTAATGATTTGGGGAAGCTAGTAATATTTCACAGGCAATTGTCTCCAAGGATTCAAATGATAGTTGTTGTAACATTTATGTTCCGTTTAGTTAATAGGGTCTAACAACATTAGATTGTATTGTAATTGTGTGTCTATAGTATTTGGGTTCCATCAACTTAAAAGAGTTATCCTAAAAGAGCATAATGCAGTGTTGGTTTGAGTTCAACTTTTTAGATGGTAATGGTTATGTAAACAAAGATAATTCATTTTGGCATGAATTAATGCATGTCAACTTTACACTGCGGCACAGAAGCTGGAACTGAAGTGATATATTTCACAAAAGGTGCATTTGTACAGACATTATTAATACTGAAATTATGTTGTAAAATGTTATTGCCTGTTAGCTGTCAGTGACCCAGTAGTGGGACATTTGACACGTTTTTTATTGCCTTTTCCCCCCCATCACAGTAAATTAAAGTACAAAGTAATTAACATTTTTTTTAAGTGACCTAATACCTTAATATCTGGCCATCTCTGAGCGCTGATGAGTGTGACCAATGGTTTATACACTCGTTCCAGGTGCTGTTTTGAGTGGAAACCAAAGGGAGGCAAGTATAGGGTTTGGACTGTCCATGCACATTGCCTCAAGGTTAGCTCAGGGGAAAAAAAGGAAATTGGTGCAAGCAACACTTGGAACACTTATTAAGAAGTAACAGAAAAAAAATCTTTACTCTATAACATTCAGTTTGTTGGTATATGAGAGACGTTTTGAGTTTGTAAGCCAGGGTTCATTTGGGCTAGTGTCTACAGGGATCAATTTAACCTTGTCCCCAGTTTTTCATCTCCATGGTTGTAATGAAATTGCACAGGACCCATCAGGGTCCAACCTTTCAAACCCTTGATTATAAGTGAGTGACCTAGTCTCTAAAATAAGATTACATCGCTTAATGGTGCATTACATAAGACAAAGAGATTTGGGACTTAGCAAATACAGGTGTGTGTTTACTGGACCGCTCACAGGTCTCCAAAAACAGTGGATCGTCATGCTTTTAGCAATTTGTCATTATAGAATGATCAATAAATTATCGGAAAGTTTCATAAAATATTTTGTTTCCTTAAATATTACATCTCTATAGTACAGTGCACCCTAAGTGATTTAAAGGATGCTAAAGCATTCAAAAAGAGTTCTTGAAGGACAAAGACTAACAACGTGTGTGATAAGTTCTCCAGACCTCTTATCCTTGATTCCTCTTGCTTATTTTGTCATTGTGGCCCTTGGGCATCATTCAGGACTTGAAGAAGATAAAACAGACTTATTAGCACCAAGCAAAGCATAGATTCTTCAAAAGGTACAGTGGTAAAAAACAGTGAAAGAGTGGGAGAGGAAGAAGGAAAAGAGAAAAAAGGACAAAGGGAGAAGGTCAGATTTACTTAGTGAGAAGATAATAAATCTAATAGATTTGCAGGGTGTCTGGTGGCTTATGCTGTCTGGCTTTGCTGTGACGGAGTGTTTGAGACCAGCTGAAGTCACCTCCATCAAAGCCCAGACTCATACAAGCTGCTTACGTGGTTTATATCAAATCAGAGCTCATTACTGAAACTGCCGGTGCTCTTTAGCAAGAATAGTGTGCCATTGTTGGAAATGCTGAATGTACTATACTGTTTTGGTCATGACAAAACTGCTTTGGAGGCATTGTGTTTAAATTATTGGTTAAACGTTTAAATTATTATTAAATTATGGTCCGCGTGATTTCAAAATGGATCTTTTTAAATGCCTCACGCTAAAGGTAGCCTACACAATTTGCCTGTTTGGGAAAACATACATTTGTGTTTTATTTACAATTATACAATGTTATTTAAATTTGATTAATAGTCTAATCAAAATCTAAAGCGCACAAATTACCGACCAGTCCTATCTAAACAATTTTTTCAATGCATTATATTACCAGAGAAGCTTTAGTGAGTTTGGAATTTAAATTTTGTATGAATTTTTTTTTTTTTCATATTTAGCTGTATAACATCAGTAACTTTGCTGCAAGGTAAATGAATCTCTTTCAAATTATGCTTTTTTTTGTGGTTCTGATATACTTTTTTTAAATGCAGTACTGCATAATTTAAAAGGCAAAGACAAACGGCAGATAAAATGCTTTACAAAATCACACTTTACACTTCCAGCCAATGTACAGTAAGAATAATATCCAATAAAAATAAACCTGCTTATAAAAGGCATTATGTGCTCCAGACCCACATTCAATTTGGCAATGTATCGCTAAAAATAGTTATTATGGTTATTACATAGTAATTCATGTAATTATAAAAATATGATTGTACCCAATACTTGTGATTTTAATGCTTAGAATTTCATGCTAATGTCTCCAGTGAGTCAATTCTGAGTGCGTTTCATGTGAGACGAGCTATTGGTGTGGCACATGGATAGAGCGCTCCAAATCAGTCACGTTTGAGGTTCCTTACTCTTTAGGATGCTGCACTAGATGCTCGCTAGGTTGTGAAACAGAGATGCAGACACACAAATCAGAAACTTTGATCCCATCTCACATCGATGACACATTCTTTAGACATGACAAAATCATGGCTTTGAAGTGTCGCTTAAGTTCATGGAGAGGAGAGTAACTCAACGTGCCTGGCATATTAAACTCTCACACCGATGCTCTATATCACTGCCACAGCTTCTCCATATGTCACTGCGCACAGCTCTTAACCCTGAAAATGACTCACAAGATGAACTCACTCGTGGCTTATTCTTTCCCGTAATTATCGCCGCTACTGAATTAAACAGCCTTTCCATAGACCAGCGAGTTCGTTGACGTGGATAAATGATAGAAAATTGTGTTTGCGTGTGTGTTTATGTGTTACAAACGACAGGGAGACTATGGGTTGTTGATTATCTATTAAACTTAAAGGTTAAACTGCATGGAGACAGGCTGTTGGGAATACATTCAGGTATGACTGGATGATTAAAAAGAAAAGTGTAGCCTATTTGTTGTACAGAAGCGTACAGATATGACTGAATTTAGAGCTGATTTTTAATAATACATAAATAATAATAATAGATACCTCTAATGAGAGAATACAACAGATTTCAGAATTGGCAGCATATGCCAGGAAAGTAGCTAGAAAAGAAAATATTTGATCATATTTGATAATGTAATGCAAAGCAGCCTACACAAAATAGCCCCTTTCCTGCTTGCCAACATTTGGAAAAGCAGATCTGGGATTTTCATGTTTATATGTGAAATATGCTGGGAAGAACAGGCATAGTCGGCGATGTTTCCATGCTTGTCTTTCGTGAGTTTGTTTTGGATCATGAGAGATTGTAGAGCTTAGCTCTTCATAAAAATGTAAAGGTTTCCCAAACACCCTCAAGGGTTTGCTCATGGCTTTATGACATGATGGTGGAGCACATGGCTGAGTTTGCTAAAAGGAAAAGATATAATAGTGAGGCGAGCTGTCACTTTGTATTGTTAGAGAATCTGACAGGAGGAAGCATTTTCCTTCCTCTCAGACGTATGTTAAATTTTCATTATACGTCTGCCTGTCAGTGTTTGTTAGGGTTTGTCGAATGGGTAATGGAAAAAATGACAGAGGTTTCCTCTAAATGTTAACTGTAGGGCACGACATATTGACCACGATAATAAATTCTGACATCAGAAAAACAACGGAGGTTGAAAAGGGAAGGTTCTCTGTTGTTGCTTTTAAAAAAGTTTCATGTTTAAAGTTTAATGTTCATTCAGGCCTTATGTACTAGGTTGTAGGACAGATAGACAGACATTGACAGATAGAAGTAAACACATTTTTTTTCAATTTCTTATTCGTCTTTGCAGACGGCTTTGCAGACTGTCTCTCTCTCTCAACACACACATCACAGAAAAGAGTCTAATTGGATTACAGTGGCGTAAACGTGGCATCCTTCGCAGTCGGCTGTTGTTTTGTAGCCGTGCTTACATTTCTGATGTCTCTAATATCCGTAAATGTCTTCCCAGTTGCATGCCATCCCTGCCAGCTTGTTCCTTTTTAGTTACGACATAAGCTATATGTGCTAATCTCCCTGCTTCCCATAATTCAAGGAAACTGCCCTCAAGACACAACTGTGCTGTGTCAGGGCCATTTTTAAATTAATTTACTCATCTCAAAGGACCAGACAAGCCCAAATGAATTCTTATGAGCGTCTGTGTTTGATTCTCTTGAGGTTTCTCCTGAGAGATCCATACTCTCTGTCTGATCCAATCTGGAAAATACTCATCGATGTATTGATTTAATCAGTGTGCCCATTCGGACCTTGTCAGCGGCTTTTCATTGATCGTACAAGTTAAAGTTATTTCCCCTCAGAGCACAGTTTGTTTCTTTTTACTGCGGTTAAAAACAGGGAAAACAAAAAGCAATTCTGCAAGACAATGTTACAGAGGGGTTCAAAAAGCATGTGACTATTAGTGAAAATGTTGCTGTTTAGCTTCTTTTTTTCTTTTTTTTTATCAGCATACAATTTTTTTTAGTCAAATGTTGATTTGAAAAATGCATATGAATTTCAGGGTTCCTCAAATCCGGTCTTGGAGGGCCACTGCCCTGAAGAGTTCAGTTCCAGCCCTAATCAAACACTTGAACAAGCTAATCAAAGTCTTCACAGTTGCTAAGATTACAGGTACTGTAGGTGTGTTTGATCAAGGTTTGAGCTAAACTCTGCAGGAAAGTGGCCCTCCAGGGCTGGATTTGAGGAACCCTGTCTTAGTATTTGGAATTTCTCCCTTCTCCCAAACCCCAATGATCCACATTTTATACAAACAGACCAAAATTTACTTTGTATAAAGGATTGTGACTGTGTAAAATATTTCACATACTGTTCTGTTACAGATAATGTGGTTCATTATTGCAGTAAATAAATGAATGATTTTGCTAGACGATATGGAAGGAAGTATTACTAAGTTAAGGCATTCCAGAATGGCTCTCATTCCAACCAGAGAAGCGCAGTCCACTTCAGATAGATCACTGGGGAATGTCCTGCACACTTAGTTTACGTCTAATTTATCAGCTAATGTTTGGCCCAGCTTATACTCTAATGATATTCCTCAGAGATACGCAGCCCTTAGAGGACTGAGAACCACAGATTAATTACACAATTAAGCCATCTGCGATTAGACTGCAGAGATAATTGCTCGGTCAGAGTGGTGCTTTGTAGTGGAGTCACTGAGGCTGTCCAAAGCATGCCTTCCTTTTATCTTCTCATCAGGGTAAGAAGCAGGGTAAAGTTTATGGGTCATCCATTGTTAGAAATCATTATACAGCAACCATATGAAAGTAAAAGAAGCCTAAAGAAAGAAGGCAAAAAAATGAAATCTATTACATAAATGAATTATATAGATTTTATTATGAACACTTACTCTTATATATATATATATTTTTTTTTTTTTATTGAACCTTATAATGTTTAGTCAGAATTACATCACTCAGTCTTCCGGTGAAAACGGCAGACTTCTTTCTAGTGACATAGCCATCTTTCCGCAATCATTTAGTGTGCTTAAACTCCGACACTCCACATTTGACAAAAAAAGCATGCATTCATGTCTTAGACATTCATAACTCAGGTAATCAGTTACCCCTTTAAATCCCAACACACCACATAATAATCTTGTGCAAAAACAATTATTTTCAACAATTATGCTCTTTATTCATCAAAAACATGGTTGGAACTACTGCTGCAACTTATTCATTTTATGTTCATCTGTTATATAATCAGTTATTAAGTTCACATAACTTTTTTTTATTAAGTTGAATGAACTTTCAGTAAAAATGTTAGTGAGATTAACTACTTTCATTTAGTTATCTTCACTGTTCGCTTTTAAAGTGTAATTAAAGGGATGGTTCGGAGTAATATCAACCTAGGGTCCTTTGCACCATGACCTCGAGCCAAACACCCCCCCAGAAGCCTTTTTTCCCTTGGTCGAACATTATTAAAGTTAGAGCTTATTTAGAGATATCAGCCGAATGGCTTAGTGCAGGCGCTAATGGATCCTATGATGTATCTCGTAAATTACCCCACTAATAATGCCCAGAATGGTACCAAACTTATACAGTAGTACAAATAGGTTATGTACTCATAAAACGAGGCATTGGAAAGTTTGTAAGTACATCAGGAGTTTATTTAAATAACACTTGCCTGGCGGCTCATGCTGCTAACCCGGACGTCGATGTCACTTTAGTGATTTGGGAAAGAAAAGCGATGCATAAGGATGTAGTGTAACAACGCCCAGTTCCAGGAATGCACTAATATTTTGTTGGTAGTACCAGTTTGCAACAATTATTAGTTAACACTAAGTTGTTAACACTTCGGAAAAAATTATAATTCTTCGTTACACTACATCCTTATGCATCGGAGGGGTTGTATCTGAGAGAACTATCAAATCGGCCAATTTACAAAAACGCAAGGTACAGGGGATGTGTAGAACTTTGTAAATGTCAAAACGTCTCACTTCTATGGCTGTCAGCAGAGCTTTCATCTGAGTTCTGCAGGAGCAGATTCCATAGGATTCTCTATAGGAAAGCATATACAACTCACTTCTCAGTTCTTACAATCTCTACAATCTTTGCTTTTCAGACTAACCAGCAGCATTCTAACACAATGGATTTTTTTCCCCCTAAAGCAACCAGAATCCATTTAGAAAACATCACTGATCCTGGACCTGTTCGCCTGTGCATGCGCCTATCCAGTATCTAAAAATTAGCATTAAGGAGCAGAAAGCTGTGTGGGTGTACCAGCTGCAGTGGGGGCAAGTGCACTGATGTGTTCACCAGCATCGGATTAACATGGTGTGGATATTTAGAGTGGTTGAGAAAAAGAACTTGGATTTAGTGATAAAGTTGCAACTTGTTATTTGGTAAAATTATTGTTAGGTACCACAGGCTTTCTTTCTATGAAAAAATTGAAGTCGCGATGTAACGGAAGTAGATATTTTCTTCCATATTGTGACGTACATCTGAGTGAAAGTGATTATCAAAAAAGAAAAAAGTAGGGCAATTCATTGGTGGTTGATTGGATGGTTGCAGATGTGAATGTGAGCTTGGGGTCGACGGTGGTGGGGGCAGAGTTTAAGCGGACTAAATGATTCGAGAAGTCCAGCATGTCAAGAAGTCTATCATTTCATCATGTTATATTTAGATGTTTTTTAAAAAGAAACATGCATGGATAAATAATTTACATAATAATTCTATTTCATGCCAACTTTAAGTGTAAATGCAATTGACAAAAATTGACAAGCTAAAATAATTCTATTAAATTAAGTCATAGTTACTGTAGTTCCCCTATAAAAATAAAAGAAACACATTATAATAACATGACATTATGTTATTAGTGGATTAGAGGATCTGCATCTATTAGACACTGGTTAGACCCCATAATATAAAATTCAACGCAACGTGTAAATTGGGTGCTAATGAGTCTGAATGTGCTGATAAATGTGTGTGTGTGTGCATATGTGGTGTCAGCTGAAGCGAGACCATATGGAAGACGCCACCTGGTGTGTCTGTTCATCTTCTTCAGAGAAGAAGATCAAAGCAAGACACAACATCATCACCGAGTCAATCACAGTAATTACTCAAGTCTTCCCATTTATTCGAAAATTAGAGGGATATCTTTCATTGCTGATCGGTACACTTTGGAATGAGTAGAGATGAACTGCTGGTAAACTGGAAAATGTAGAATTACAGTAAACTGAGAGAAAAACAAAACAAAGAAATATGTATCCTGTTTCCTGACCAAACGGCAACTTATGTAAGGTTTCCTTAAAGGGATAATTTGGGTTTAGTTTATGGGCCGTATCTGTAAAAATGCTGTTGATTACCACACACAATAATTTCAACCTTCAGTGTGTATAATTGAAAGAGAAATGCTTTTATAAGTGTATTACCATAATAGCAGCCTAGCAGGCAAGTGGTTCAACTGCAATAAATGTTTAATGTTTAGTATTGCTCACCTACACTGTATGTAGAGAGTTCTATCCGATTTTTAAGTTAATATAATGGCCAGCTAAAAATGTAAATCTAGTTCCATGTGAAGATATCCGGAATACCATGGGAAAGATGTGACGTAACTACTCATAACAAACTGTTTACATGGAGCCAACAGCCAAGTTTTGCGAACTACACCCACAGGAATTACACTAGAAAGGCACAATCAGAGGTTCTTCCAGCAAGTCCCACTTCAAAAATATTTTACAGATTTTTTTTCCCACCTCGACAGCATTTCCACAGATACTGTTCTTAGACGTAATAGTTGTAAATAATGTTCATTTAACATTTGATATATGTACAAATACTGTATTATCTTATGTCTAAACCACAATTTTGTCCACACATAGCAATCAAGTACGTTCAATTAGTAGTTTTGACAACTAAATGTAAAAGTAATCGATTCATTGTGATTTTGGAGCATTTACACTTGCGTTCTTTGCCACTTAAGAGTGTGTGGATGTGAAAAGTTGTGTTCCCAGTTTATTATCTTGTTTTCCTTAGTGGACAGGCTGCGTCTCGTCATACTCTCTTCAGTAGGTACTTATTTTGAATATAGTAATTACTTAAAGACCGCTAAAAAAAGTATAGTATGAGTGTGTGTAGTATGAATGTAATCCAGACGTACTACTTCAGCAATGTTGTCATTATCATGTGACCTACCAGCATCAATTGCATCTCTTCACTGCCATTCACAAATCCTCTCCCGGGGCCTCATGGTATAGTAAAATGTATGTACACTTCAGAATCTCGTAGTAAGTAGGTCATCCAGGTACTTTTTGCCTATTCCTTTATGAGTACTGTGAATTCGGACATACTTCTTTTGTCACACACTGTTTTTCGCCTACTATATAGTAGGGAAGTATGCGATTTTGGATGCAGCCCTAGTTTCCTAGTGTGTGTTTTGTTAGGAACCTATTGTTTCCACCGGCCCCATGTTAACTCATTAATTTAGTCTCTCTATGAATGGATTAATCTGAAAGAATATTTTTAGGTAAGGTATAACGTTATAAGGTTCAATTTATATATTAATCAAAATCTCTCTAGTTTGAACAACCATTTTTAAAATTCCATTTGGTGCCACTAGTGCAGCTTTATGAGTTGACTGCATATGCATATCCTTCCATACACTCTTCCATCAGACACTTGTATAAATATCTGTATAAATATGAGTGTGCCATTAAAGATACACCAAATGTAAATATCAGTCAAATAAGGAATGTAATAATGATTTAAATTATCACTGCACTCCTTTTCTAAAGGACTTCCTCTGAAGCAAGGGTGACAAAAGAGTGCGATAACACCATCATGTTTCAACACAAATGTATTTGCTGTACTTCTTTTGATAGACACCTGAGGTGTATACATGTGTGTGGTTAGTATTTCACAAAAAGCATAGAAAATGGCTGTTCAGTTGTGGCTGAACCTGAATTACTGGCACCACAGAATGACTGAACATAATAATAACAGAGATAGCTGTTGCTTGTGACCATGTTGTGGCCATTAAGAAAAATGACTTGATGCATCAGTCACTCCCGGAAACGTATAAAAAAGGAATTACAAGTGAAACCGGGCCTAAGTCTTTTTTTAGATGTAGTGAAAATAAAGGTCACCAATTCATTTCCCACATCCATCTACAAGTATCTCTGATTGAAATGTACTAAAAATAAAATGCAACGAGCAAATCTTAATGGATTTCAAGATCATAGGACTTACTTAGGCTATGTGGAATGATAAGATATATCATTTATAAATGTACACTATTTCCACGGACAGACAGCAAGCAATCTGACTTTTGTAATGATTTTTTTTTTTTTTTATCAAGTGCCTATTTCCTGTTTGTTAGTAAAAATTAAATGATTATAGCTTCTTTATCTCACTTTTCTGTCTTCTAGCAGCATCCATCATGAATCCCATGTCACATCTATACTACAAAAAGAGCAGCTACTCTCCGTACCGGGACCGGATCCCTCTACAGATCGTCCGGGCAGAGGTAGAGCTGTCACCAGAGGAGCGTTCGTTCCTTTTGGCCGTGGAAAAAGGCGACTATGCAGGGGTCCAGCATGCACTGCGTGAGGCAGAGGTCTATTACAACATTGATGTGAACTGTGTGGATCCACTAGGCCGCAGCGCGCTGCTAATTGCTATTGAGAATGAGAACCTTGAGGTGATAGAGCTACTTCTGGGTCACGGAGTGAACACTGGAGATGCTTTGCTCTACGCCATCCGCAAAGAAGTGGTGGGAGCCGTGGAGTTACTGCTGTCCCACAGGAAACCCAGTGGAGAGAAACAGGTATGCATTTTCACTGCTGAAAAGAGATGCTTTAGTCTATAGCATTATTATTTCTGTTGGGGTCCAGGCTGGTTTATGTTGTACAGTTTCTAGTCTAGACTCGTTCTGACAATGCTGATAAGTTAGTTAACCCTGTGAAGCCTGAGATGTTAAATAATTGTCATAATATTTTTATTGAATAGTTTATTAATCACAGAAATCTTTGACAAAATTTAGACAAAAGCTTTTATGGCCCAAACTGAGACAAAATCTGCAGTTTGGTGCAGATGTTGTTATTTTATATGGTCAATAAGTAAGATGAAATTCTGATAGCTTGTAATGTAAATCAACTAGATTTGGATAACAGTATAGAAAACAACAGTAGGCTTTATATGGTTAAGCAGCCTGATAGGTATATCAGCTCAACATATGATGGTGACCAGCCATGGTGATTTTTTTCAGCTGGTTTACACTGAATACTCACCCGGTGCAATGCAACAAACTTAATTGGTCCCTCTCACGTTGTGTCACAGCCAGTAAGAAAACATAAGATGATTTGTATGCTGTTATGCAGAGCAGAATTATGCACCAATGAGATTTCCGTGTGAGCAGGGCTGTCTAGTGCAATGCAACATAAATAGAAAAGGTTAGGACAAAAAGAAATTTAACGATTCAGTATATCAGCCACTCGCTAATAATTAAGATTAAGTGCAGTTCAGTGAGTAAGGCTTAGACCGGTCCTGAAAGTTTCTTAAACAATTTAATCCATCATGGGTTTAAGATTGACCCAATTATTAAAAAGAAGAACTTAATCATATGAGTCAAATGTGCTATTGTGGATGTTTCTTGCATACAATCAGTGAGGACAACCCTATAGAACAGTGACTCTCAACCAGGGGGCCTCAACAAACTTCCAAGGGGGCCTCAAGGTGACTGAAATGTATTTAAAATAAGACAAAGCAAGCATTAAAATGAGCTAAAACAACAAAAAGTGTAGATATTTCTTATTATTTGGATATTTCTAATAATGAATATACAGTCCTCTAGTTACGCCAAGTTCTAAAATATTTTATTGGGTAGAAATTGTGAGTTGGAGGGCTTTAAAACATTGTTGTGGACAATGGGTGGTTGGGGCTTGAGGGACGTTTTTAAAAAACGGAACTGATTCTGAATAAGAACCAGTTCTTCATTCCCACACCAATGCACCTGGTTATGACACAATATATATAAATATAGAATTTTCATATGCATTTTGTCAGTGTCCTCCTTCTTATGCAATGCCTAATCGTGTCTGTTATTGAACAGTGTGCATGCAGGTGGGAACTGTTCATATTTGTGGTTGTACTCTATGTGCATGTGTTCGGATGAGTGGGTGTTCCAAAGCTAATAGAAAAGATGAGATGGCAGAGATTTATCTTTCAGATTTGATTTTCACCTCACGTAGCACGACAAATCTTTATTGGATTGCATTTTGTTATCCTCTAATCTTTCCCTTCATTCAATGGTAAGATTAACCTGAAATGCTTGCGTTCCTGTATTCTCACAGTTCATGTTTTGTGGCACGCTTGATTTCATAGTGGAGGATGAAGGGGAATGTAACTTTAAGAGAGTTCTGCTAGCATACTCTGAAAAAGGGCATGTGACAGCGGTATTCACTGTGAACCGAGGTTCGATTTGTACAGCACAGTGCCAGAAGGAAGCCACATGCACACAAAAGCTATCACTATGAATTTATCATTGCTTGAGGTTATGAATGCACTTCTTTAGGGGGAGAATCAATTATGCACATAAAATCACTCCCATCTCCGGGTGAATAGATACAAGCACAGGAAATGCAGAAGCTGCAGAATCTCACGAAATAATTTTGTTAAAGATTTTTTCATATAGTGCAATTCCATTGAGAAGTCTTTACAATTCTTTACAAATTCACTGAACTTAATTCAGTTTCGAGATAATGGTTTGTTAACATTAAAGTAATCTGTAAACTCATGGAATTTAGTGCTTGAGTTTCTTCGTTTCAACTAGAATTTCTCACTCACGTGTAGATGTATATCAACTCAGGAGCTCAGCTGCTGTGTGATCTGAACAATCAGATCTATTTATACTTTATCTAGTCTTATCGCACATTTGAGGTGGACAAGGTGATCAACTCAAGCTCCACTCTTCACCACAAGGGTACCCTCTAAAACACCAACTAAAGCTATCCAATCAGAGAAAACACATGAAGTGACCAGGTGTAAACAGGCCCTAAGACTTCATTTCAATATTTACTTGCCCCAGCCAGTCCCATGATAAGCAAACTGGAAATCATCTGTCCTTTTTCAGTAATGCAGTGTTACTGCCAATGAAAAATGTTCATGCAGAGGATTAATGGACTGAGTAAACTTCTGTTTAACAAATTTAAACAGACTGCATGCAGTAAAAATAAATTGTGGTAGCTTGTTCAAGAATAGTTTTTTATTGGCTCATTTTAATTATGTAAATTGTGCAAGCAGGATTTTTTTTAATGGAATATCCAGTTTTTTCCCCCAACATGATGTCAACCTAATACATAATTTCAAACTATCCCTTTAAACTGAAAATTATTTTCTTATTTGGGATGAGCTCTTCAATATGTCACAAGGCAAAGAAAACTGAGCTTGTCATTTCATTTTATGTGGTATTTTTTCGAATTTTAGCTGTAGCTTGCTTGCTAGTGTATAATGTACTGTGAACAGTAAATATTATTCTAAACACGGTTTCCACTTGTTTATACACACGGAGGGAGGATTCAAAATTGCTGCAAGTGGTACATGGCACACATGTGGTACATAAACATTAGGTTGGAAAAAAAGTGATTAATTTATGTATAGTAAAATGTTACTTTATTATACGCAAGTAAACAACAATGTCCTTAAAATTAAACAATAATATTAAAATAAACTGCATACCCAGCTAACTAGAGAATGTTCTCAAACATTGGCTAACACTCTGGCAAGGTTCTCTCAAGTTACGGACAAACGTTCTTCCAGTTACGGTGATAGAACATTCGTTCAAATATATGTGGTCTTGAATAACATTATCAAAACATTAGCACAAAAATGTACACATTATTCATAGAACGTTTTTCTGAAACATTTTAGTTGTACGTTAGGCTAATGTTTTTCAAACAATACTAATTAGTTTTTTTTTTCAGATGGTTCAGAGAACAAAAGTAATGTTCCCATAACATTTGAAACATTCTAAAATACAGAAAACATTCCCTTAAGGTGTTTGAACTCTGATGTGTGTCCACAGTGTGTGTAAACAACCAGCCTATAATGGTAAAACTTCACCTATCTCCTATTTTTATAATCTCCATAAATCATAAACAGTCTCTCCTAAATGAGCGGTTCTAGATTTCCCCCTACTCTTATGTAAGAATAGGTGGAAGCCCCACCCATGACTGGTGACGATCTGCCCTATTAGCGTAGATACTACCCTGAGTGAGCCGCAGCAGTCCGCCATTTCTGTTTCAGCCAGATAATACAATGTTGAACATTACAAATGTTCTGATATTGGATGTACCAATAAACATAAGAATCTCCATAGACTCCCAGCATCTGAGCCACTGAGGACACCATGGTTGAATTTCGGGAAACTGTTATATATTTGCGTAAGGCATTTTACACCTGACTGCTTCATAAATGAGGGTCAGTTCAACGCTGGATTTGCACAAAAGATTAACATGACTGCACATGCTAGTCGATTAGTTGAATCAACTTAATGCCGCAACAACTAAATAAATGTATCCAAACTTACAGTTGCATTCTAAATGTTGTAACTTCTTCCTGAGTTTCTCCATCAGTATCCAACTCTGGGTCGAACATGTAAGGGTGAACAGCGCTACTGACAATTTCTGACATTTGGGTTGCATGACATTCCCCAGTTTTGTTGTTGCAGATGTATACGAAGCGCAAAAAGGCTCCGCCCTTTTTTGGAAAGGGGGCCGGGGCTCATTTGCATTTAAAGAGACACATGTTTTTGCTCACACCCAAATAGGGGCAAATTTGACAAGCTATAATAAATGACCTGTGGGGTATTTTGTGCTGAAACTTCACAGACACATTCTGGGGACACCACTGTGAAAAGAGAATAATAGGTCCCCTTTAATGTTTTCTGTAAGGTTCACAATAACCAAGAAAACATTAAAAAAGACGTTTTGTACATTCTGAAAACATTCAGAAATAACTTTTCATAACTTAATGGGAACGTTAGCAAAATGTTCTCAGAACTTATTTTTGTTTGCTTAATAATAAGCAAAATTATTAAGATTAACATTTCTGAATGTTTCTGGTAAACATTTTTGAAGTCAATCAATCTATTTATTTTTTATGTTATATATTTGAATTTTATTATATGTTGAATTTGCTCAAAGTCTAGAGTGACCGCCCCATTAGAGTGAAGATGCAGGAGACATGAATTATTTTATAGCTCTTTTGTAATTCTACAGCTTCACTGACTTACAAATGAGCAGCGATGATGTTTATGCAGCTCCAGGTAGCTTTGGTGCTCCCTCTTGGATTAGACATACACAGTTTTATGAAGTGAAGTGCTACATCACTAATACTGTTCAGAAGAGAAGCACAGGCTTCCTATACATTTGATGTTAGAGTGAACAAGCATTAGGGGAAATAAAGCCGGTAGCAAGGTTTGTTCTTTTTGCTTTATTATTTGGGTTTCTAAAGTGAACTCCGTTGGTGTAGATACATCAAGTGAGATTGTTGCGGGAAGTGCCGTGGGGCCTGAATTGGAATCAAACCCATGTACCATGTGCATGCCATTCGCAGAGCATGGGCTATTTTGCATTGCTATCACTATAGCAACCCTTGCAGCCACTTGGGAGTTCTGGGCGAGGACTGTTATACTAATGGACTGAAAATAAATCTCAAAATAAAATGCATTTGCAAACCTCACTTAATCACTGGCGTGTAGCACCGCCATACCACAAATCATATTTCTGTAATGTTCTCGTAGCAGATATGGCTGTCTTTATGATAGGATTGAGTATTTTGGTCATATACTGGCACTTAAAAATGGATTAATGGCGTCATGCATATGATATGCTTTTAAGTGTGTTTGTGTATTCACATATAGTCATCTGTGCTTAAAAGTAAAGCCCTTGACTCCTAAACAGAGGTAAACAATCAGTGTAAAACGGGAAGGAATTACAAAAAAGGTTCATGGGAAGACCTCTGAATGACTGTGGATGTGATGGATGGGGAGAAAAGATGCAAATGGTGTGAAAGACATAAAGAAGGAGAGATGAAAGATAGGAGAGGCTCTAACTGGCTTGAGGTTCATCTTTCTGACAGTTGCAAGGACAGCATGATAAGCAGTTCTCCTCCATCATCGCTTGTTTCTTTGTTCGCTCATCCTGTAAACAGTCTTTCTGTCATGTACCTCTTTGTGAGGGGAGGAGTGTAAGGCAGAGGAGGCGGGGCCTTGAACTGTCTGACATCATGATCTGGAACCTTCTGTTTTTAACCACTTCTCATTTCTGTCAAATTAACATTTCTTCTTTCATCTCTGAAAACATGCGTCAAAATATAAAGCTCCAGTCTTAGCTACTCCCGCTAACATGCGTATATTGTGTATTTGGTCCACTCCCTCTCTCTTTATTCTGTTTTTCATTCAATTCTAAAATCCGAAATAAATGAAAATTCTCTCATTATTTACTCATCCTCATGTTGTTCCAAGCAGTAACCCAATTTTTTTTTTAAGAGCCATATATTTTAATTACGAACCTAATTGTTTACATCACAAGAGTAAGTTCCTAAGTTATTATTAGTAACTTAAGTTATTCTTAACTTAGGAATTCTTATTGCTTCCTAAGTTATTTTGAATTGGAGTCACGGTTATTGGTAGGTCAATTGTGAACTCAGTAACGGCTCTGAACGTTTTATTGACTGAGTTAAGTCCTATTCATTGGGTGTGTCCAACTTTGCTTTTAGATATACACTCACAAACTACTAAGTGCCACAATTTTGAAGTGAGTTCCACTTTGTCAAGTGGTTGAGGGAAGTTTATATGGATAGGCCCTTTTCCCCTCAATTTTGACCAATCTACTCCGATGTACATTTCAAGCAGCTCTTTATCCCACAATTCAACTTGATTGTCGTCATAGCGATCGCGCTTAACTGTAGCGTATAATAAATATTAATTATTTGGAGAATGTATCCCATAATAGTGTATAATATATTAATTATCTTGAGATTTAATCGCATCTACCTTATGTTCACAGTCAAAGTTTATACTGTTGATATTTTTTTCTGTTTGTGTAATAAAATAATTTCTCCAACAGCTATCTATTGGATTTTATATATTTTCTCCAACAACTTATACGCATATAGAATTGTATATAAAACACATTCATAAGTAAAAAAAGGATTTAAATAATAAATCAGCTCCATAGTGAATTCCAAGTGATCAAGGGCTTAGTATGTTCCATTTAAACCTTATTTACTAGATCCGCCAGTAATGGGCACTCATGCACTTCCGAGTTCACGAGAGGGAGGGAAGTTAGCCAGTAAAGGAAGAAAAAAAATCATAATTAGCCAGTAAAGGGCATAACAATTTGGAGTGGAACGCAGCCAAGGAGAGAGTTTGAAGCTCTTTTTTGTATCTTTTTAATTGACTCACTACAAAGAACCAGTTCATAAGAGTCACACTGTGATTGTTGCTACCTGCAGATAGATGATTTTGAATGAAATCTCTTAAATGGCCACACATTTCTCGTCTTTGGAGAAATGTGGTCAATGGAGACTAGATTTTAAATAATTGTCACACATTTTTATTTTTGTCGCATTTGCGAATATTTTAGTTGCACTCTTTTTCAAACTGTCAAAAGTCTTCATAAGAAAGCATCTAATAGAGATTGATGCAAAATCGCTGTCACGGACACAGAAGCAATACGCTTCAGCAAGCGCTTGGACTCACGCATTAATTGCATTTGTAATGTGAAGATGAATTTGTACAGCACTCTTTTAGGGAGAGGTTTATTGAACTGACAGACAGCATGCAAAAATACAGAGTCAACCAATCCTGCCCAATTCCTACCCAGAGCAGACACACATGTAACGGTAAAAGACTGTAAAAGTGCTATGTTAAAAACGTGTTCATTGGTTAAAGGTACAGTAAGTTCCCTTACTCTATACAGTGAAAAACTGTAATAGATATAATGGGACAGTCATGTAATTTTACAGTAAAATACTGTAAAATGTAGATTTAAGTAAATTAGGGCTATGTTGTTATTTTGTCATGCCTGTTAATATGATGGTGTTTTGTATTCATGTATTTATGACATTGTGTACCTTCTATTTTAGTATTTACCTCAAGCTGAACTTTGATCCATCATGTGGCTTTGTTTTTATCAACTGTGTTTTTCAGGTGGTTGCCAGTATTATAAAGGTATCAGTTTTTATTAGAGGTTATTTTATACTGAAATATGGTAAAGGTCTGGCAACCGCAGCTGCCGTTATTTCAGATTTTGTAGGGCCTTTTTCACTGACTAGTTAAAGTCTCCATTTGTTCTTAATTTAATCTTATGGCTGGTACAGCAATCAACTGGGATATTAGAGAGCTGGCTGCACTCTTGTCCAGTCATCTGTATTCTGCTGCTTCAGTTTGTGTTTACATGCAGTGCAGGTTGGTGGATTGCCATAATGATAGACTCGCAGCAGCTTGTGCAGGTGTAACGCTCCATGAATCTTGTGTTTTTCACACTTTCGTTCTTGTCCCCTCTTTCTCAGGTTCCATCGTTATTGATGGACGCCCAGTTTTCCGAGTTCACACCTGATATCACTCCCATCATGCTCGCCGCCCACACAAACAACTATGAGATCATCAAACTCCTGGTCCAACGCAAAGTCACCATCCCTCGGCCGCACCAGATCCGCTGTGACTGTGTGGAGTGTGTGTCCAGCTCTGAAGTGGACAGCTTGCGTCACTCTCGGTCCCGTCTCAACATCTATAAAGCGCTCGCCAGCCCCTCTCTCATCGCCCTCTCCAGCGAGGATCCCATCCTAACCGCCTTTAGATTGGGCTGGGAACTGAAGGAGCTCAGTAAAGTGGAGAACGAGTTTCGACAAGAGTACGAGGAGCTTTCTCAACAGTGTAAGCTCTTTGCTAAAGACCTGCTGGACCAGGCACGTAGCTCCCGTGAGCTGGAGACCATCCTCAATCACCGTGATGACCAAAGCGAGGAGCTGGACCCGCGAGAGTGCCGAGACTTGGCCAAACTCAAGCTGGCCATTAAATATCACCAGAAAGAGGTGAGGAAACTTCCATTAGCTTCTTGAGTAAACCTGTTGCTGGTCATTTCTACCCAGGCTGATGTTGAACGTACGATGGGAGATTTCTCCTTCACTTTATTGAATGATGCTTTTGGAGAAAGTGTCTATTACTGTGAGTTTGGCTGTTTTTTGCAATTGTATCTGAGATTTCCCTCCTGCCATGGACATACATTACTTCTGCTTCAGCATAGGCAGCACAGAAACCTCACTTGAAGATTATGTGTGAATCTCAAGAAAACATGTCCATTAAACATTATCTTGAAATCTCACAATTTTATAGTTTTGCAGAAAATAATGAAGCCTTTTATTTTTTTTAGGGAAATATATGTAATTGTCAATACCATAATTCATCTGCATACATTTTTTTTTTCTTTTTTTTCTTAATTCTCAGTATTCACTTTGGTTATTCTTATAATATATATATATATACATTTAAATCAGCATAAATTAAAAGCAGTACAAAAATGCTACAATGTAGTATACTTTATTAAAAAAAAACGTTTATTATTTTTTATTTAATTCATTATAATGTAATAGTAATGCAGTTTCAGAAGAAAACATTGTCTCGATTTTTATTTATTTAATTTTTATAAAAATAGGCTTCATATTATTTAAGCAAAATTTTATTCTTCTTAAGACATGTTCTTAACAGGTTTTCGGAGATGCACCCATTTACACCATGACATTTTTTGCACTTGATTTAAACTTTAATTTTTTTTTTTGCCGTAACAATGCAGCATAAACACATCAAATTTGAACCGTCATGCCTTTATTGTCATTCTTGTCATTCCCTTAGGTGCATGACATAAGCCAATTGCTTCACCAACCCAAAATTTTACCAGCTAGAGAAAAATCTATCTTTTGTACGAATTTCATTGTATGGCAAAAGTCCACCCACTTTTTTGTGTTTATTCTGTACACACAATTTATTATTATTCTGCAGACCCTCGGAATATTCTCTTCTTTAGAATGTCGTGTAGGGAATGTGCCTTTCTATCTTTCTCTCTGAACTTTGTGTTCCACAGGGAGATACGATGTGTGCTGAAGACCAGAGACTTGACGAGATTAGAAAGACAGGAGACAATGAGAAAGAAGCACTAGACAGATGAAAGACAGGAGCTTTGTTCCAAAACCTTGTGAGCTGCCACACTGCCTACTGCCTATAGTCAGCTGCCTTCGAAGTCAGCATCCAAATAGTCTTGGAAGTAATTTGAAACTCTCTAGACAATAGCAATCAATGCAACAAATAAATAGAGCTTTGCAATTGAGACTTGACTTAAAATGTATTTCAAATGACACAGTACTCTAATAAACATAAAAATACATCACACACAAATATTGGGTTAAATTTGAATTACACTGAACCATTTTTATTGACACTTCTTAGTACTGAATGTAATATACATTTAATCTACATTTCTCCTCATCTGCCATCTTGGATTTATTTTTTTTCCCACTGAGCTTGTCGCAGTGCATTATGGGATTGCATTCTCCACAGAGGATCCATGATGCTGTCTTAGAATTTGGCCAAAAGAAGGCAGCATAATTAAGTTTTGAAGCCTACCTTTTGGAACAGCTTTCGTACTGGAAGCGCTCCAATGATGCCTTAAAATGCTTCCTTTGTTGGCAGATCACTAGGTTTTGGAAGAAGAAGAAAAAACAAGGGAGTGATGTGCTACAGTAGGTAGAATGTTTGCAGCATTTTCTGAACATATTTGGATGTAGACTTGCATCTGAATTAAATTTCTTTCAACATTTTGACTATTTTGCAGCTGTTGGCTTCCATCACAAAGCAAATATCTAAATCAAAAACAATATCAATGTCCAACTGAGGGTTTATTTTGGGGGATAATTATTAAGTGGGATCATTTTCAGTCAGAATAAACCCTTTCAGGGCAATGGTTTGCATGCTGGGTTTATTTTGTGATAAAGACTGGTTTGTTGTAGCCTGACTACGTCAGACTTCTTACTTCCGCTCAATTTCATTTCGCTTCTGTACTCAGTCTGAGACAGCGTAATAGCTTTCCGTTTTCCTCCGGCCTGAAAACAGCCGGCCAATCAACGAACAGAGGGCGGGCTGAGAGCCGTGACGTAGACGCTGATTGTACTGTGGATGCGTAGATTTACTTCACATAATCTGCAAAAGTCGTTCACAGCCATGTTCACTCCGGTATTTCGCTCGATGGTTTTGTTTTCGCATCATACATGTGTTTACAGTGGAAGTTAGATGCGGCTGAGCATGCGCATAACACACGCCATAACCAAACGTTATGTGATTGGCTTACGGGAACCAATGAATTTAAACTTCAGACAAGCGCCTCCCCGCAAGAAAGAAAACGCTTTTCAATTATGCCATGCCAGACTCTGTCTACGAAGCAAAGCGAAGTAGCAGAGTTTGGTATTACCAGGCTAGGTTTGTTGTACATAATTTCTTACTTTTTTATTACTGTTTACTTGACATCAAACTTAAAGCACGTACAAGTGAGTTCAAAAGTTTTTTTTGAAAGAAAATGAATGCTTTTATTCAGCAAGGACATATTAACAAAAGTACCAATAAAGACTTTTATGTTTGTTAAACAAAAACAATCTATTTTAAATAAACACTGTTCTTTTCAACATTTTATTCATCAAAGAATCCTGAAAATAAAATTATTACGTTTTCCATAAAAAATATCAGCACAACTGTTTTCAATATTGATAAGAAGAAATGTTTCTTGAACACGAAATCAGCCAATTAGAATGATTTCTGAAGGATCATGTGACACTGAAGACTGGAATAATGATGCTGAAAATTCAGCTTTGCCATCACAAGACTATATTATGTTTTAAAATGCATTAAAAATAGAAAGTGGTTACTTAAAATTGTAATAAAATGAAATAAAGCTAAAAGCATCTTCTAATATGTTATATATAAGATGGTATATAAAACATACAGTAAAAAAACTAAACTATATATACTGTATTTTTGATGAAACAGATGCAACCTTGGTGAGCATAAGATTCTTTTCTTGTTTTAAAATCATAAAAAAATCTTACTGACCCCAAACTTTTGAACAGTATACGTTGCAGCATGGATGATATCTGCAGTAAACAAAAAACTGGGGGACTAAAGTCATAAATAAAAGGAAACATGCAAGGTGTAATACATGTTTTAAAGGCTATAATGCTTTTCAATCAAAATTGTGTGAAAAACACTGTAATGGTACATTGGAAACCACCTCAAGTTATGTTTACTCGAGACCGTCATGGGCTCTCTAGGGAGATTACAGTGATCTTTTTCATTTTGAAACCCGAACTGTCTTGTTGCAGAACTGACACTTGATCCGAACGGAGGATTTGAGAGCCTGTGTCAAAGCGGTTGGTTTCTCTTCCTGTCAGTCAGAGGTGATGTTAGCCCTGGCACTACGAGACTGCTCCTGCAATTAGCTCTAATTGTTTTGTGCACCTCAAGGAAAGCTGCTGTGAATACAGATCACAATGCTGTACGCATACACACACAAGGGGAAGGTGGTCAAGACAGATGTGGCGCTTTGAGCCAAGACATGCTGAAAGAGAGATCAGGATTATTATGAGCACATTTAGTGTGCCATAATATTTGTAGTGCTAGTGATTAAAGTTTTAGGATGAGATTAAAAATTGAGAAAACGTTAGCTTGAGATTTCTAGCTAGTTACTTGAGATGTAATTTGTCTAATATAAATTGTTAATATGACAATGAAATGAGTCAGAGAAGATGACGGCGTAATACTGGGCTGAAATGGTGAAGAGAGTGCAGAGAATCAAATACAGCCAGACAGGCTTGCTTGAAACATCACTAAAGGTTTTTATAGTGACAGATAATGCTGCTTATGGATTTCATTGTATGCTCACGAGTCACAGGTCTCAGGAAGAGCCTTTGTGCTGTTGCTTAGAGCTATCCTTTAATGGGATGGTTCTGGTCTCTCTGAACGTTCTGGTCTTTTTTGTTGTTTATGTTGCTGATAAAGGGTTGTACAACCTAGTACACAAACGTTGGCAAGACATCTACTTGGTTTCTGGGTTTTCATCTTGTAGATGCAATTTGTGTTACTGATACCTATAGGGATTGGAACAAGCTTCAGACATTAAGTATCAGTGTTATGTTAGTATTATTTATATACTATTATAGTATTTATTGATATTTTGTATTAGTATTTATATATACAGGTGCTGGTCATAAAATTAGAATATCATCAAAAAGTTGATTTATTTCAAGAATTCAACTTAACAGGTGAAACTAATATATTATATAGACTCATTACATGCAAAGTGAGATATTTCAAGCCTTTATTTGTTATAATTTTGATGATTATGGCTTACAGCTTATGAAACCCACGAAATCAAAATCCCAGAAAATTACAATATTACATGAAATCACACAGTAATTACACAGTAATGCCATGGTCATTGAACCAGGTTTTGGTTATTTTGGCAGTGTGGGCAGGTGCAAATCCTGCTGGAAAATGAAGTCAGCATCTCCATAAAGCTTGTCTGCTGAAGGAAGCATGAAGTGCTCTGAAAATGTCCTGGTAGACGGCTGCGTTGAGTGGACAGCACAGTGGACCAACACCAGCCGATGACCAACACAGACTGTGGAAACTTCACACTGGACTTCAAGCATCTTGGATTGTGTGCCTCTCCATTCTTCCTCCAGACTCTGGGACCTTGGTTTCCAAATGAGATGCAAAATTTGCTCTCATCAGAAAAGAGGACTTTGGTCCACTGTGCTTTATTAAATCCAGAGTCAACGCAGCCGTCTACCAGGACATTTTCAGAGCACTTCATGCTTCCTTCATTTTCCAGCAGGATTTGCACCTGCCCACACTGCCAAAAGAACCAAAACCTGCTTCAATGACCATGGTATCACTGTGTAATTACTGTGTGATTTCATGTAATATTCTAAATTTCTGGGATTTTGATTTTGTGGGTTTCATAAGCTGTAAGCCATAATCATCAAGATTATAACAAATAAAGGCTTGAAATATCTCACTTTGCATGTAATGAGTCTATATAATATATTAGTTTCACCTGTTAAGTTGAATTCTTGAAATAAATCAACTTTTTGATGATATTCTAATTTGATGACCAGCACCTGTACATTGCTTTGACCAATTGTGGTAATTAACGCATTAATTTACACTTTTAGTTAATAAAATATGTTATTAAGAAATTAATACATTATGACACATTTAATTAATAACAATTCATATATTACTTAATATATTAACCATATAGAATCTTTATTAGTTGCTGAGGCAGTAATCATTAATTAATGGTTTAGTTCTTCATAAGTCATTAACACATGATTATCTGTGCATGTTAGTGCACCCATATTGTAAAGTGTTACCCAGCTTTTATTTTTATATTTTAAGTTTTTAATTTATTTTAATTTAATACATTTAAATTTTAGTTTAAGTTTTGGTAAAAAAAATTGTTGGTCATTTTTAAATATTTCTATTTAGCTTTCATTTCTTTTTATTTCCGTTTTTCATCTAATATTTATATTTATATTTTATTTATGCATGTTTATTTTGACATATTACAGAGCCCCAAAACACAAAGTACCGGAACATGTACACTTTGTACAGTACAAAAATCATTATTACAAAAAAAAACCCAAGACAGGGTGATCAGGACTCTGATATGAAGCAGACATGAAAATACAACATTTTTATCTCAGAGTACAGTCAATGACCAAACATATTTGAGCATTCTAGAGGCGCAGTGTGAGTTAAAGCCAAAGCATGTCATTTTTTTCAATGTTGAAATTAGTGATGCCCTGAAATTTCGGCTGCGGATACTATATTCAGCCAAAAAGAATTGAAAATAGATGCCATTTTATATTGCATTTTTGTTCAAGTTTTCATCTTTTATTTGATATCAGCTTTATTTCAATTAGTTTTAGTTAATAACTTTAGTGTATAACTTATCCCATGTATGAACATGAATGATACCCTGAATTATGTGTTTTTTTTTTGTGTGGAGAGGTGGTTACATTTCTAAGCAATCAGATTCTAGAGGCCCTTTCTATCCTTCTTCTGAAGTCGTTCCCATCTCATCATTTTTTTTCTCATCACCTCCTGTCCTTCCATCGTCTCTTTTTTTTTCTGTAATTTTGGAAGAGGGAGGAAAGTTGATTTACTGCAGTTGATTTAACCCCCCCTCCCCCATTCCCTCCGTTCCCTCATCCCACCCCTCCGTTCATTCGCTTTTTGAATCGATAAGGATTACATACCCCATATACTCTGAGCAGCACTTTGCTCAATAACTGCTGTGCTTCAATCTCATTACCTCGCCTCTCATCTGAACTACTGCTTGAAATCTGTGCTGTATTCATGCGCATCGATAGACACATCTGCTGCTGTTATAACTGTACAGAGGTGGGATAGGATTTGGCCAGTGTTATTGAAGGGGACTTAAAAGTGGTTGATAAGTTGATCTGTTACCACGTTTTAGGTCAATCATGGCCAAGTTGTAGTAATTCCTTCCTATGATTTATTAATTTGTTCCCTCCCGTCTTGAAATCAATGCTATGACTTAACTTAAATGCGGGAACAAATTAATAAATCATTGGAAGAAATTCTTAATTCGTGGCAACGATTTCTTTTTCTTTTTTTTACATTTCATGTCTGGGGCTCCATACACTTGGATATGCATCACAACAAAGAAGAAAAAGATGATTTTTCTGTTTCATGCTTACTTTAAAGCTTTAATGACCTCATCAAGCTGAAGTGTGTACATTTTGTAAATATTAATCTAGGACACTATAATGCACTATGCACTGAATTTTTTTCTTCTGAAACAGAAACCAAATCTAAAGTTTCAGTAATTAGACTTAGCTAATTTGGTAATTGAACTCAGTTTGCTATTCAGTATTCTTGTATTCTCAAGTGATAAAGTAAACCAGTTGTAAGTTCTTCGGCAGTGAGCCTCTCGATATTTCAGCCAAACAAATTTTACATATTGCTATTCTAGCATCATTTTTAGTCACTGTGAAGTGCGTTCAGACTATACTAACATGTTTATCTGTTATAGTTTATCTACAGTGTGTGCCTCAATTATCTACTAATTTACTGCTTATTAATAGTTAGTAAAGTAGTTGTTAAATTTAGGTATTAGGTAGGATTAAGGGATGTAGAATATATGGTCATGCAGAATAAGGCATTAATATGTGCTTTATAAGTACTAATAAACAGCCAATATGCTAGTAATATGCAAGCTAATAAGTAACTGGTTAATAGTGAGAATTGGTCTCCAAACTAATGTGTAAATAATTTGTTGTTGTTGCTTTTTGGCTGAATATCTCAGTAAATGAACATACTTCAGTTAGTACCTCAGAATAGAACTCTTCAGCTTTATTAAAATAAAGAAATTTCAGTCATTTTAAGACACATGAAGCATTTACCCACCCTTGTGTCATTTCAAACCTGACTTTTCTTTTCTTTCATTGGAAACAAAAAAGAGAAATTTAGCAGAAGCTGCTAAATTCATTGAAAGTGATTCAGGCTCCAAAAAAGACAACAACAAATCACCATAAAAGTAATCTGTACACCTCGTGCACTACATTCCAAGTCTTCTGTTTCCTTGTGATAGCTTTGTGCAAGGATCAGAAGCAGTGGCGTAGGCAGAAATTGTATTTTGGGCGGGCCAGTGAAAAAGTGAGTGGGCCAATAGTTTTTCCTAGAAAAAAAATGACTTAAATAATAATTAATAAGTAAATAATAATAATATAATAATAAGCACGGTTTGAAATGAATAACAACACACTCCCCAATTTCTGTTAAATCAACCATATACAATGCAGCCTGGTGGAAATTAAGCTTTTGTGCCAAAAAAATTGCAACTAATTTAAACTAAACAATGTACAGTAGGCTAGCCTATAAGGCATTCAGCTATACAGTACACAACACACCAGTAACTTAAGGCGAGACAGGTGAATAGGGTAACATTTTAAAATAATAGATATTACCATAAAACTTCCTCAGTTATTCTGGAGAATGACAAACAACTAATTTTGAGAAAACAGCATTTAAAGATTTGTAATGTAAAAAATCATACTTTTTTAGCAGAAACAACTATTTACAGACACAATATCTTATCAAATCATCAGCAACAACAATACAAACCACCTAAAACACATCAAAACTTATAACACAGCATTTATGGCCAACAACTGAACAGAACCCCAGTCAAAAACAGTCAAAAACACACATCAAAATGTCAGAGCACGTCACGTGATGCATCTGAACGAATCACATTGTCAGAAATTGACATCAGCCAATGAGATTTCGCTTTTAGAGTTTTTTTCACGATTGGTTGCTGATTAAAGGAAATTACCATATTTGGATCCGACAGCATTGTGTACAGGAGAAAGTAGAGAGCTTTTCAACGGTGTTTGTGTTATGACAGGTGCAGACAGCGATCGCGGAGCAGCATATTGATTAACAACGCCAACTTTTGTTGAATTTAGGAGAAATATACAGACGCAAATAGACAAAATGTAGTAAAATAAAGACCTAAATGTGTATTTTGGATTTTTTTTTTTCACCACAAATCTGAAATAAGGCATTGAAGAAGACAAATAGCCCAAAATCTTAAAATTGACCAGTGAAAAAAAACCCTGATGTTTTTGCCGTGTCTCGCCTTAAATCACTTCACGGGCAAAAATTAAGGAAATTAGTTAAACAACTGGCCTACCTTTGTTGTTTTCATTCTACAAAACAAGATGCAAGTGCCTGGGTTTAGTATTAAAAACAGAAATGATCTCATCATAGTCCAAAGAGTCACAGAGTTATTTTTCAAAGAACTAAAGGCCGCCAGAGCCCGCCGCCTAGAGAGTCTTCCTGTCGGACTCGGAACCCCTAGCAACCATAGCAACCAATTACGTTCCAGAGGGAGGCTTTCACGCATTTTATTCGGAAACAGAATTAAACACACACACCAGTCAACAATAAATCAGGTTTATATTAATATATTTTCTTAAATACATTTGAATAATAAAAATAAACTAAAAATGTATTTTGATCAAACTTGCCTGGGCGGGCCAGTGAGTTATGTGGGTGGGCCAGTGCCGCCCTGGCCCATTACTGGCTACGCGCCTGATCAGAAGGGTCCCCCTTCACTTTTAGAGAAAAGAGCAGCTTGGGAATTGTGTTAAACTTGTACTTTTATGTTCTATGGAAGACAGAAAGTCAAATGGTTTTGGACAACATGAGAGTAAGTGGATGAATTTTATGGGTGAACTATCTAAGGGGACGTTTACACGAGTCACGACAGTTTTCAACTAAAGATTTTGGCAGTTCATTTACACGACAACAGCGTTTTGGGGGCTTGAAAATGCAAATTTTTGAAACCGACACTGTTATCGTCTCCACGTAAACTACAAAAAAGTGAATTTGTGAAAATGGTGACGTCATGCGCATGCATATAGATTGGTGCAGGGATGACGTAATTTTGTAGGCCCATCCGGAAGTTAGCATCACACTGGTTCTCTCAACAAAAACCCAATAGGATTTTTCCAATGGATTTTGGATTGCAGGTCAATGACTAACCAAAGATTATAATTCTTATACATTTTGTTCATCATGATAATCTTCACAAACGAACACAATTTTTATCGATTTCAAACCATACATACAATCATCAGAAGTCTAAAGCTAAACGTCGTCTATATACGAACTACACCACAGTCGCATGACTTCAACATCACCATCACTAAGCTTCCAAAAACTCTTTGTTTTAGAACATTTTTGCCTAAAAGTTGAAGTTAATACTAGTTTTCAAGAGCGCGATTTTCCAACACAAGGAGGCTGTGATAACGGACTAGTGAGTAGATGAGTTTACCTGTTCAGCTGATGCCGTTTAATGTCCCTTTCAACCTCTATAGTCCCATTTAGCCACTTGTTAGTAACCACCTTTTTCAAGACAAGTAAAAGGTTTAAAAAAGTCAAATTTTATGTCATAGAATAAACCGTGCAAATATCTTGAGCTTGTGTTTGCCACAGACCTCATTTCAGGCACCAAAAACCCATTGACTTCGCGACAATGGAACCGGAAGAGCTAAAATGCTAACTCGTTTCCATGTTTTGGCCTACAAAATATGTCATCTGTGCACCACTCTGTTGCATGTTCAGTCTGGCACTGTAGAAGAATGTGTATGTGCGTAGTCACGTAGTGGTTCTTTAGAAAGTGACATCGCCAACTACTGGCCTGGCATGCAGAATGTATCATTTTTTTTTGTCATTTTGGCAGATCCGTGTGAATGGGGATTGTTTTGACAACATTGTCGTCTGTACGTAGAACTTTTCAAAAACGAAAAGGAAAAACGTTTCCGTTTTTAGTACACAGTTGTTGTGTAAACGACCGCTGATCTCCCGCTTGTTCTACACGCTGGATACTGGATGAACATTGGATATCTCCCTGTATTTTTAGCTCTGTACCCTGCCGGAGGAATTGCTCGCTCTGTTCTCACTGCACGCTCACTTACGGCACCCTGGGATTAGAGTATACGCTCCCTCCGCTCCCTCTCTCAAAACATTATTTTCTCTCTTTCTCGTACTGATCCAAGTCAAACACACATACAGAGTGAGGGGGGCAGAAAGGATGAGGGATAGATAAATAAAAAACAGTAAAAGTATCTGACTGAGAACAAATTGTTGCTGAATAATACAACGCAAATCAATTCCTGGTCGGCAGGTTGGATCGCTCCCGGCCAACTGAGCAGCAATGGCTTCTTTTGTTCTGATAGAGCAAAGGAGGAGAGAGAGATAGGTTTTTCTTTCTCTCTTGCACTCTGCTGCTCTATTCTGCTGTTCTAGACCTTGTGTGTAAAGACAATCAATGCTTCTGCGCTTTGATGACTTATTTCGTTACAGGAATCCACAATAAGTTAAGCAAAAATGTCCTTATATTCATAGTATAACAGAGAGATTATGGGAACTTCTTTGGGCATGTGTATGAAGTGTATTTTGTAATATACAGTATATAGTGTTATTTTAGTATTATTTATATACTATCATAGTATTTATTAAAAGTTATTTTGCTTTTATTTTTATATTAAATTTCTTTGTCATTTTAGTTTGTTATTCTAATTTTGTTATGTGCTGTTGTCATTTTTATTAGTTTTTTTTTTATATTTCTATTTAGCTTTAATCAGTTTTAATTTTAGTTATTTTGGTTTTTCAACTTATTTTATAACTGTAATATTTAATTATTAGATCAGAATTTGAACATGGGTCCCCTTGTGCGTTAAATGAAAACTGTATCACTTAACCAACACTTAGCCTATAATTTTTTTTTTCCTTTGGTTGTATTTTTTACATTTACAATATATATATATATATATATATATATATATATATATATATATATATATATATATATATATATATATATATATATATATATATATATATATATATATATATATATATTTTTTTTTTTTTTAATAGTTTTAGCCTTTTCCACATTAAAAAGTTTTACATCCAAAGATATTAATTGTATTTTTGGATGATTTGTTATATTAATTTACTTATTTCAACCACTGAGATGCAGTGAAGACTGTAGGATGGACAGTGAATGATACTATGTCTATAAAAACCAACCAGATAAAGAAATCTTGGTAGACAGGATGTTAAGGAAACACTAGATTCTGACATTGGCTTTTTACCGTTACATGTTGCCTGCAATGGCAACATTACTGACTTTTCTGGCAATCGACATATTGTACAATCTAGTACAAGCTTCCTGTGCGCACTTATCCTACTTGTGATGTCATACACTGTTAAAAATTATATATGTGCTGTTTTGCTCAGTCACAGCCTCATTAAACATTAATATGAGCTGTAAATTGGACTAAGCAGGAAGGAGGAAGCAGGGAAAGGAGGTTACAGGAAGCTGAGAGTTAGAGAAAGAGAGACAAAGAGCTTATTCCAGCCAGGAGAAAAAGAGAGATGACTTTCTGGCTATACAGTAACATCAGGCTTATTCTTGGCAGCTTGTGTGAGAACAAGAGTTTCAGTTCGCTGCCCGTCTGCTTCTACTACACTACACTACCCTGCCCACCCTTGTCATTTATTCATCTCACTCGGTAAGAATAGCAGGAACTGCATAAATTAACCAGCACTCCAATGTCTCTGTGACAAGCCGATTTCTCTCAACAACTTAAAAACACAAGGAAGTTATGACGAGGGATAACCCATTAGACAAAATGTTATCTTGGCTTTTGGTGCATAGTTGACAATACATATTTGTTAATGTGAATGTTAACTAGTTCCACCCAATGCAGTATTGGGTCAAGCTTATTGCCTTTGTGTTTATATACTAGCGAAGTCAACATTAGTAAACTAGTATGTTTTTGACTGCACTGCTTACTGTAAACAGCAGGGTTGGTTTTATAGTTAAAATGACAATTCTCTATATTCTTCAGTGTTTGTGTTAGTAAATAATGAAATAAGTTCATTTAAATCAGTCTGCAAACAATGGTTATTTATTAATTTTAGCATGTGTTTCTGATGTACGCTGTGTTGTTTGCTTAATTATGAATCTTTGTCTGTTTACAAAGAGGAGCTGATTGTGTAGATCAAAAACAACTCACCTACATTCAAGTATGCATGGAAATGTAAGTATTTGCGAGTGAGCTACAGCCAAATTAAAGGACAGTTATGTGGACTACTGCGTTCATGCCAATTCAGAACAATTCCCCACGGTATGTCTTTGTTAAAGTATGTTGTAAATGTAAGGATACGGTAAAAGGTATGGTTTTGTTCTTTCTGCCTTTCAAGAGTTCTGAAGATTCATCATTTTCAGCAGCCATTAATCCAGTCTTCAATATCACATGATCCTTCAGAAATCATTCAATATGCTAATTTGTTGTTCAAGAAACCTTTATTTTTATTATCAACGTTGAACACAGTCGTGTTGCTTAATATTTTTGTAGAAACTGTGATCATTTATTTGAAATGGAAATCTTTTGTAGCATTATAAATGTCCTTTAGTTTTTTATCATCATTTTGTATCCTTGCTAAATAAAAGTGTTAATTTCTTTAAAAGAAAATCTTACTGACCCCAAACTTTGAACATTGGTGCATATCTGAAGTTTTAGCAAAAAAAACAAAACATTCTTTTTTTCTCTTTTGTTTCTTGTTATCACAACTTAATTTTCTTGTGATAAAGTGGCTTTTGTTATTGCCAAGCCAAGAAAAAAAGAGTATTGTATTTATACTGGATGTAAGCATATATAAAATATTGTATTTTGAGAGAAGAGTCATTCCTTAGAAAACATATTTTGATATGTTGAGATCATGACCAAAAATAAAATGCATAAAAAGTAAAATATGAAAGTAAAACTTTTCATAAACCATGTGAACACTGCTGTAGGGAAACTGGATAGTTGCACAGTTTGATCAGAGGCGGACAGAGTACACAGCTACATTACTTGAGTAAAAGTACAGATACCCCTTGCTAAATTTTACTCAAGTACAAGTAAAAGTACTACAGTCAGATGTCTACTTAAGTAAAAGTACTGAAGTACTTGTTTTTAAAAGTACTTGAGTATCAAGAGTACAAGAGTACATTTTCTAAATATTGCATTACTACTGCCACAGTGCTTACATTGGTAAAAACAGCAAACACTTGAAGCGAAAACTATCATTAACTAGTCTGGCGAGGTGGGGCCACGGCTTGGCACAGTCCCGGGATGCGATATTTTTTTTCCCAGGATGGTAGGGGAAGACTCCTACCTACCCCTAACCCCACCCCTAAACCTACCCGTCACTGGGGGTCTTATGACCTCCATAACACCGGCCCTAAACCTACCTGTCACTGGGGTTAAGACCAATCAGGGATGACTTCCCTAATGAATATTCATGAGTCTTCCCCTACCATCCTGGGAAAAAAAATATCGCTCCCAGGATGGACCTGCTGCGTCTTCATCCATTGTTTCGTCCATGGTTTCTTCTCTTATCTAAATCTGACCATGGAGGTGACTTTGGCGGAAAGCTGAAGGTGATTGCTGATAGGCTGTCCCAATCAGTGGCGCCTGCACAATCCAATCACATTTGAGAGGGTTTCCGAGATGTTTCTTTTTTCCTTTTTCCTTTTTTTTTTTTTTTTTTTAGAAGAAGTAACGGGTACTCACAGTTATGGATAGAAATGTAGTGGAGTAAAGAGTACAATATTTGCCTCTCAAATGTACTTGAGTAAAGTCATGAGTACTCCCCAAAAATGATACTCGAGTAAAGTACAGATCCCTCAAAATTGTACTTAAAGTCCGCGTGAACCGGAAGTTGCAAACGACTTTTCTCCAGTGTTGTGACGTATTTCCCAGTGAAAAGGAATATTGAACAGAGGGCAGGGTTTTACTCTTTCGCTCCTCCTCTCCATCTCTCGCTCATTACAGACTAACGGTTTGAGGGGAGTGGTTAAGCGTTTCCCAAACCAAGCCGTCAAACATACGTCATCAGGGAAGGTCCTCCAATGCAGAGGGGAGGGGCATTTTCAGATTTTGATTAAAGATTACAAAGCCAAAAATTTTTTTCGTGTGGATTGACTTGCACGGATGAATTGTTCACCACAAAACTAACAATTTAGGCAAACAAAGTAAATATGGTCAATTTTGAATTCATGTGGACTTTAAGTACTGTACTCAAGTAAATGTACTCAGTTACTGTCCGGCTCTGAGTTTGATTATAGATTCTCTGGATTTTCTCAGGATCTGATGTGTGCTGTTGTGACATTTATGCATATTCTGCATCATTAGTTTCAGAAAAGCATTAATTATATCTTTACTTGCCTCAGTGTTAAACGTCACCTACAACTGTTTATAGTATGTATCGATTAAACCACTTCACACCTCTGCAAGCACTTCAGTGTATAGTTGTGATTCAGCTGCATGATTAGGTAAACTAAAATCAATGGTTCACAATCTGCTCTGCTTGTTGTCATTGTCTTTCTCATTGACATTCATCATTATTCTCAATTGGAATAAAAAATAAATCCAGTTCAGAGCAGCGTCCTCACATTTCACCTCCGATTGTACTTTGAATTCTGCCATGAAACATTTATTGCTGTTAGCTCAAAGTTGTTTTGTGCTTAGTGGCCAGATTAAATATGAATTATGAGGGATTTCATCATATAAATGGCTGAATTATACATTAGCACTGTTCATAATTCAATTCAGACTATTAAAGCGGTATTTACACATTGTACAGAGAAACACATTTTGCCATGTCATTTTCGCAGTTAAACATGCCAGCGGGCACAGCTTACTAAAGTGGCACGATGCCTATTAATCTACCCCTGAAGCACCATTTCTCAGCCCTGTGAGGACAGCGGCCGTGACACCTGCCAAGAGTTAGCGCTTTATCCATACTGTATCTCCAACAGCCCATTTGGTCTCCATCCTACTCTTATTCTGTCTCATCAAGATTCTCTTTGACTTTATTTTTTTCCCTCTGCGTCCTCCCCTCCCTACAAACAGGGACAGAAGACCTCCGTGGAAAAAGCTGGGAGCGATTAGTCTTCACTCCAGAGTCTTACACTTGCATTTCTGCTTCTCTCACTTATTCGCTGGCCTCCGCCTCCATCTCTTAATCTCTCCCTCTCGTTCGTCCTCTATCACTGGCAGCGGTTATTTTTATCTATTCTGTGGGTTTGCTGGTGAGTGAGTGTACAGGTTGTAGAAGTTCTCACTGGTGGATTGTGCCCTGGAGAACACGTCCTGATGATTCCTCACTCTGGAAATCAGGGGAAGTGTTTACAGCTTGTTTTCTCATGCGGTACAGCACTGGGATTGGACTTCTGATGAATGTTAGCTGATGACTGGTGTTTAGGTAGAGCTTGGTTAGTAGAATATAACCATTATATTGTTCTTGAGCATTTTTCTATTTGAGCACAAATTATGAGCCTAGCTCTTTAAAGACCCATGACATCAATATTGTTGTTCAGTTGCTTATACTGTAGCTTCTATCTGGTAGCTTTAAGGCCATCTATATTAGAGCTGCCCCCGACTAAAGTTTTTTCTATTCGACTAGTAGTCGTCCATTAGTCGACTAATCACACGTTTATATTAAATTAATTTATATTATACTAAGCCATAATGAGCCTTTAATATATAGGGGCGTGATATAGCCTATTCTGTGCTCAAGTGCACGCATTAAGCTTGCCGCACAATGCCGTACTTTGATATGTTCCATTGAAAATACATCAACACAGGAAGGAAAACTGTGCTTGTGAAATTATCTCCTAGGGTTTTTTCCTTGAGAAGTTTTTAAAAAATTCTTCAGGTTTAAAATGGTCTCGTTAAGCTATTTTTTCTCGTTAAGCTTTATAATAAAGAATCTATTTAAAGATCTATCAAACTTATCAACTTGACTCATGAAGATTAATTAAGTTGTATGACGTTGTCCCATTACTCCTATCTGATTTGCTTGCAATATTTGCTGTTTTGTAACATCTGATGATTACCAATGTTATAATGCTTTAAAGGAACACGCCGACTTTTTGGGACTTTAGCTTATTCACCGTATCCCCCAGTTCAATAAGTCCATACCCTTTTCATCTCCGTGCGTGCCGTAACTCTGTCTGACGCACCCACCGCTAGCCTAGCTTAGCACAAAGACTGGAGGTAAACGGCTCCAGCTAGCATACTGCTCGCAATAAGTGACAAAATAACGCCAACATTTTCCTATTTACATGTTGTGATTTGTATAGTCACAGCGTGTACAAATAACAAGGTCACATGAGACGCAGCCATCTTCTAACCGTATACATACTGGGAACTATATTCTCAGAAGGCGAAGCACTGCTACTTCTGCGGAGTGATTTACTCCAACTCTGAGCGAACTCTCTGCTCCTCAGGCTTCTCAAGTGCTGCGAGCAAATCACTCCGCCCAAGTAGCAGTGCTTCGCCTTCTGAGAATATAGTTCCCAGTATGTATACGGTTAGAAGATGTCTGTGTCTCATGTGACCTTGTTATTTGTACACGCTGTGACTATACAAATGTTGGCGTTATTTTGTCACTTATTGGGAGCAGTATGCTAGCTGGAGCCATTTACCTCCAGTCTTTGTGCTAAGCTAGGCTAGCAGTGGGTGCGTCAGACAGAGTTACGGCACGCACGGAGATGAAAAGTGTATGTATGGACTTATCTAACTCTGGGGGATACGGTGAATAAGCTAAAGTCCCAAAAATTTGGTGTGTTCCTTTAAAGGTCTTTGACATTATTGGATATGCAGTTGGTTGCCCTTTGTAGGGGAGACTGTTATGTAAGCCACACTAATTTACATCTATTCTATTCTTTTAATTATAATGATGTCATTGAGAGTGTATATGATGAACTACAATTACATATAGCATGCAGTGGAACAATATTAAATTAATATTTTACTCCCCTGTTGTGCAGAGCAAGTAAGAATTGACATCATGATTTGTGAAGTTTGGCTGGAGTGGCATCCGACACATCCTGGAGCCAGCGGTGCATTATCTGCTGGGTTGCTCATGCTCAGCTAAAGAGCGAATGACAATCTGCTTACAGTGTTCGTGATCTGTCGTTTGGAGCGCTGCCGGGGCTTTACAGAATTGCAGTGGCACTGCAGCAACAATGCAGCTGTGGGGACTGGAGAGGCTAAGTGAATTAGCATTTAAATCACATCTAACCTGAACTGTGCAAAATGAAGTTGAGCAAGCTGAACGCTTATTAGGGGAGGTTGAAGGAGAACCGCATGGTGGGGAGGAAAAGATAAGAAGCGTAGAGTTTGAATAACTGATCTCCCCGAAAGTAGTCATTGTAGTCACTGTATTGTCATTGAAGACCATATTATAATATTGTATTATATTTGATACATATTATATTATAGTATCATATTTGATACATCAGGCTTTAATGACTCGTATAGTATGATATAGGTCAGGAGAATATGGAGGCCCAAACGGAGACTGTAATTTGGCACAGATGTTGCTATTTTTATGTCCAGAAAGTTTGGCCTAAAAGTCTTGTAATGTAAATCAATGGGATCTTTATAACTGTATAGCACACTGCTAACATAAAATGAATATAAATATCAGTTATTACTCTGAAAGCTCTGTAGTTTTTATTTTGCAAGATTACCGATGGCAACTTTATTTTGCAGAAATAAAAAAGATGCTGATCAAAGTGCACTTTTGCTGTATTTCTGTAAGCTTTTGAGAGTGCAGTAAAGAAAACTGCAGAAAAGATGTTGTTTGGTGGCTACGGTATGTTTTTATTCACAGTATTTATTTACAGTATGTTTTATTACAATACGTCACCTTAAAATAAAGTGTAACCAACCAGGGGTGCGTTTCCCGTACAATGACGTAACTCGCTGGTTCACTACCATAGTACGATGCATCGTTGAAGAAATCAACTAGTCAGTCACGACTGTTTCCTGAAACCGTATTGTCGCAAATTGGTCATTTAACCACGTTGGTTAATGAGGTGGTGGAGTAATAACTTTCTTTAATGAATCTGTTTGTGATCGAATTAATGCTTGATGTTTTGCTATAACTTATGAACGTGCTTTTTCGGGCATGGAATATGATCCATGGTATTCTTTAAATTAAAAATAAATATGGTCATACTGTACCATGTTATACAGTATATCATGGTATTACCATCTGATACCTACCTTATCCTGGAACAAAATTCCAGTCAACCAATCAGATTTGAGGGACAAGCTTACAGTTTGTCAAGTTTAGGCTTACAGCCAGCTTCTACATCAGTGTTATTTACCTATCATTTCCCTCTGCATTTAGGGATAAGTTATTGGTAGGGTTAGGTTTAGGGCTAGGGTTAGGGTTAGGACTACATTTTGGACAGTAATGTTGTTCCAGGATACACAAAATATGTTGATCCATGAACATGTCTTACAGTATGTTTCAAAATCACGATGACCATACCATGGTACTGCCACACTTTACATTACTGTATGTATGTTTTCAAATGTTGCTGTTAGTAGGCTATTTCTTCGATACAGATCTAGCATCACCGAAATAAACATCATGAGGGGGGAAAAATCTGTTATGTAATCCTGAAAAAAGCAGCCAGTAATAGCTTACCTTGCTGTAGATAACTTTTTTCAAACATACTGTCTTCTGTTTTTGAGGAACTGTCTGTTCAGACCGTGATTCAAGTAGATGCAGCTGACATGCCGATAACGCTATACTATTGTGACTTAAAGTAGCCTGTAGCCTGTACCCACTGCCTTGTCAGGTCTGCAAGTTCCATTACTCAAATAAAGTCAAAGTGGCAGCTAAATAGTGCTTGTTCGGTAATCTAAAGGGAGTGCTTACGCACCTGAATAACCTTTTGTCCATTCTACATATGACATATTAATCTTTTCTTTCTGTATGAAGATACAATAAAAACCATATGTATTTTATGGACATCAGGATTTTTAATTTTTTTTTATTGAGCCTCGAAAATCTTTACCCTGTGCATAATGATATTTTAATGTCTTTTTTTTTCCAGATTGGAATATAAACGATTATTGCATTGCACTGAAGATGAAAACGAATCACCATCCCTTCTCTCCCTCTCTCTCTAGCGCTCTTTTGTACTGCAGTATGAGTTTTGATTCACCTCCTACTTTATTGCCAGATACGGTATGCAATTTAGTCCACCAGCTCATATTGAGAAACTTTGATGCGCAAAGCCTTTTTACAGCAGATGGTTTCAAAAGGATTTGGGAAGCATTGCACCCTTACAGAGACAATTCCCTAGAAAAGAGCCATTTTTAAAAGATTAAGGAGGTGCTGTGTCTGGGGTTTAGGGAACAACAAGATCCCCAGTGGCAACTTAATTTGTCAGAAATAAAAAAAGACGCTGATCACCGTGCAGTTTTGCAGGTTTCTGTAAGCTTTTGAGATTGCAGTAAAGAAAACCGCAGTAAAGATGTTGTTTGGTGGCTACAACAGAAGACCACACTGATTTCTGCTGCGACATTCAGATGGTAGGGTCAGAATTTTGCATAAACGACATGAAAGCATTATTCTATCCTGCCTTGTCTCAACGGTTCAGGCTGATGGTGGTAGTGTGGGGGAGATTTTCTTGGCACACTTTGGGCCCCTTCAATTGAGCATTGTTTAAACGCCATAGTCCACCTGAGTATTGTTGCTGACCAGTTCCATCATGTAATGATCCCAATGTACCCATCTTCTGATGGCTACTTCAGCAGGAGAACGCTCCATGCCACAAAGATCAAATAATCTCAAACTGTTCTTTTGAACAACACCTTTTTGAATCTATGCCACAAAGAAATAAGGCAGTTCTGAAGGTGAAAGGGAGTCCAACCCGGTGCTATAGCAAGGTATAAACTGGCTGGTGGCTGTTTATATTGCAATGAAGTTGCATTTTAAGGCAGTGGTTCTTAAAATGTTTTGAAGGTCTGTACTGATACAGACAAGAAAACAACACTAAAAGACAATAATAAATCATAGTATATCATGGAGTTGAAAAAATAAATACTTTTAAAAAGAGAAAACTTCCAAAGTTGGTTATTGTTGATATTGAATGCAGTTTGTCCTAAGAAACCTATTACTTAAAATGATACAAAAGCTACGAGTCACAAACATGATTTGTCCTTTGTGTAGTAAATGACTGGCTAATGAGAGCATTAAACCATTGAAATTCAATTATGATAGAACAATAGACCCCTTTTCAGTTAGTAAACATGGTGACGTTTTTTTGTGGGCGGAGCTTAGGTGGAGGCAGAACGATTCCTCTGGCCGCTTCATTAACGCTAGTTGGCAAGTTTTGTTAGCTTGTTTTTTAACAATGACTGGAGAAAATCCAATTGTATTTTAATGTGTAAGGTCACTCACTGTCCAGGACCACGATTGTTATTTGCAAAAGTACATTTTAACGGACGGAACCAGATTGGCCGACCCGTACACGCTCACTCAATGGATGGACGATCTGACAGGATTACCTCCGGTTGAGTGGCCTGACTTCTACACCTGCCTGATAGAGAATATAACTATTTGCTGAATGGTCACGTACACGACTTGTGTGGTATGATCCGAAGTTCTGCCTTGTCAGCGCCAAGGCCAGAAGACGACCATGTAAAGAGTGACATTACAGTGCAATTTTAATGATGTGAATATTTTCTAGAAATAAAAATTCCAGATGCAGCAAATACATTTTTTAACTTAATGTATTTGATTATTCTTTGTTACCAGGTTTTTCAAAAAGTCTGTTCACAATCAATCCACAACAATAGATGATTCACAAATAATCACAATAGTTTAGAAAACATTATGCGATTAAAATATCAAATTGGAGTCTGTACTCCGTCGATTCTGGCACCCAACAACACAACAAGATGACATTTTAAGCTCCTTATGTAGCGAATCTGTGCTGGTTTGTATTGGCTGCCTCCAGTTTTCCCTTTGTTTTGCCTCCAGCTAACGCCGTGATGTAATTGTGACGTCGACGTCATATAGATATATTGTTATTTTGAAACCCTCTAGTTATTAGATGTTAGTAAAACATGTTAATGTGATAATCTACACCTGTTTACGGAGAACTGACTTCATACGTCCACTAAAAATCATGATCATGATAACACTAGGGTCAAGCATATTACTAGGAAATTGGCTGTTTATTAGTCCTTATAAAGCACATTTTAATGCCTTATTCTACATTACCATATTCTACATCCCTTAATCCTACCCAATACTTAAAATGAACAATTACCATACTAACTAGCAGTAATTAGGAGTTTATTGAGGCAAAAGTGGACCATAATCTAAAGTGTGACCAAAAATGAGTCAGAAAAGTCAGATCTGAAAAAAACCCTGTAACATAATTTGTTTGCAGATGCTGTTTTGATATTTTGTTATCTAATGCATTCATACATTTTTAAGCGTGACATCAGTGTCCAAATACTGTTGGGGCCACGGTCATATTATGCAGGTCAAATTCATCTCATGCAGGTGTTCACAGTGTTATGGAAAGTTAATGTATTCTTTGACTCTGCATTAGAGTCAGTTACTCTTCAAGAGTGAGCCTAAACTCTTTGCATTATCAGAGCTGGAGATCAATCCTCATTAGCATACTGCTCCCTAGCAACCAGAACATGAACAGGACATCTGTTGTTCTGTAATCGCTTCTGTCAAACAAGGCAGAAGAACAACAGATTACATCATTACCTGCCCCTTTGTTCACCTTTTGACCTGTCTTATAAAGGTCGCTCAGGGTAAACCTACAAACTAATAGCGCTGATTGATCCCAGTGGCTCGACTCTTTTGAATCTCTTCACCAAAAAGATTAATTCACTGATAACTTTCTTTAGCTTGAATCATTATGCCAATTCAATTATGAGTGAATAATTTTATCATTTACCCAAAATATTCATTCAAAACACTATCATTTAATTTATTAAAGTGGATATTCATTCACGTATAAACCAAAACAATGAATACTGCGAATAAAAAAACCCAAATAGGTTCTCCTTCCTTCAATGCGCCACCTAAATTTGTCTTTCACAGGTTTTAGTTCTGTGGGCTATCATTAAGAACTGAGAAAGACAAATTTATTTATAAATTAAATGTAATTCAGTCATAATTTCGGTTTTATATCTTTTAAAAAAGCAAGACAAAAATCTTTGCGAACTGTCCTTGATTGTGAATCTCTGTATTGAGAGATTTACTGGAAAAGCTATCATGTGGCTGAGCTTCTGTCACGGTTCTGAGAATTAGTTAGGTTAGTTGAATCACTACTTTGAGTTAGTTAGTCCACAGGACCGCATGAAAGTGAGCAAGAACGATTCATTCATATCAGAGTCGACTGAAACACCACTACAGCAAACTCATCCATCTTTACAGTAATACAGTTTCATTTATCTTCAACGCAGTGTTGCAGTACATATGTGCGCCATCCCTGCTTCAAGACCATTCTCCCGGGTCAGAATACAAGACGCCATTTATTTACTTGCAAGCCATGTGTTGTAAGTCATTACTACAGTCTGTAGTGGTGCATGCTGGCTGGGATGTTGTGAGTCTCATTTCATGGGCAGGTTGAGGAATGATGTTGTTAGCTAAAGGGCCGCCTGAAGGTTAGTGTTCATACTGATGGATGAAGAAGCTTATTGCTGTAGTGTTACTCTCACACCATGGACGAAATACCAGCAAGTCAGGTGTGGGGAAATGACCCATCTTCCCAAACTGTTCATTATAAAATAAAACCTGAAGGAAATTACTGTCCTATCTCCTTTCTCAAAGCTCTTTGTTAAATTCACTCTTGTGTCCTTCTTTACCTTTTTCCACGTCCCCTCCCTAGGGTTCATTAGCTTACTCGATTAAGTGGAGGTTGATTGTCTTTTTCCTGCGGGACCTTTTGTGATATATGCAACGAGTTTGTGGGAAACCAATGATTGGCTGTGGGTTTGGATATTCAGAGGGGCACGGCTGGTTCAGAAGCCATTGCTTTCTCAGGCTTGCTACAGAAACTCTTGACTATGGAAACTTTTAAATCTGAGATAGAGTTGTTACTCATCTATCATGCAGTGTTGTCATCCCACGCAGCATTTTCCATTATAGCCACTAGATAACGTATCACAAATGGGCTATGAAATATGAGGCGAGTCAGTTCTTGGCTCGCTTCATTTCAAAGCAGATGTTTCTGAGGACGCTCTCCTACAAGCAAGTATCCTACAGCAGTGAGCTAAACTGGTAATTAGCTTTGTTTACACTCGAAAGAAGCGCTTTTCCATTCATCCTCCACTTCCTCCTTTGAGAATGATCGATAATAATGATACTTTTTGCATCATTAAAGAAATAGTTCACCCTAAAATGAAGATTTTGTCATTATCTAATTGCTCTCGTGTTGTTGAAAACCTATATGACTTACTTTGTGTGGATCACAAAAGGTATTTGTATTTAATAATTTTTTTAAAGAATGTCCAGGCCAGTCTTTTAAATATAAGTGAATGATAACTGGGGCTTTCAAAATGACAAAAAGTCAAGTTTTCCAGTGATTAACTGCTTATATTTGGATCTGTTCCTTACACAAAGTTATTAAATGGCTTTAAGGGTGCTTTCACACATGGTTCGATTGCCTGGTTCAAACCCGAGTTCGATTGCTGCCCCCGCTGGATTGTGTTCACATTATATATTATTTCTGTCCGAACTGCATCAAAGCAGCAGCTGTTTACCCCATGCATGGTTACGACGACGCAGGAGAAGGTGGCAAAATGCACAACGGTGCTCACCTCACTTTTGGTTTCCAAAGCATCGGCACGTAATGGCACTTGTGTCTGTCTGACGCAAATGTGTGCAAATGTTCTAAAGAACACGGGAGTCCATTTCTGCTTAATAAGATCATAAATTACATATACATTCTCTCTGCTTGCAGTATGTCAGTGAGTGAAACACAGTTTTATTAAATCAGACGTCATTTATAGAGGTTCACTTCTGCGATTTAGTACGATTGCGTTCATATCAGCAGCAAACCGTACTTGATTTCACATGAACCGTACCCCAGACCACCCTTTTTTATGCGGACTGGTACGGTTCACGGGTGCACACCCGAGTTCGGAAAACAGAGTTCACATCATCCAAATGAACCGAACTCTGACATCAATCGAACCCGGGTGTGCACCAAAAGTGCTAGAGTGAAAGCACCCTAAAAGATTGTGAATATAGCAAGCACATCATATATTTTATTTTCTGACACTTTTATTGTGCTTTTGTGTCCTTTTTGACACTTGAAAGCTTCAACCCCCTTTCTTTGTCTTTGTCGTTTGTCTTCCTGTTCCAACATTCGCATTCAGCTGCAAACCATGAGTGACATTTCAGAGCTAAATGTGTTAACACGCACGGTTCAATCAACAACAAATGCGGAGAAATGAATCACAGTTTTGGTGTGTCTTTTAAAGCGAGCCATGTTTATGCAATAAATGCACATAGATTTATCATTTTTATAGATATAGGCAGTTACTTTCACTTTTTGGTTGTACTTTTGCAATTGCATTTGACTGTAAAGGAGACATTATATTGTTGCTGGTAAGATGCATCATAAATCATAAATGCGATTATATAGAGTACCCATCAAAAGTTTGTCCGTGATTGTTTGCATGTGAAGTTGAAAACATCTTCAACAAGTTCAGCTCAAGACCGCATATTGCATTTAATCTTGTTCCATTCTGTTGCTTCATCTTGCAGTTTTTTGACACTTGAACGCATCCTGTGAATGTCCCATAAGAAACATATCTGATTTTGAGTCTGGTCTGGTGGACCCTAATTATACAGGTTCTCCTTAAGATCAGCTAGTCAACTAGTCAATCATGCCACCCACCAACAAGAGGATTAAGAAAATATGTAGTTTTACCCATCTGTTGGATAGATGAAATATTGCTCATTCTTGTCAGAGTGAGTAATGCTCCTTTTTCTCCTAGCTAATTGGTCCTTCTGCGTATGGTTGCCATTATGCATGAGCATTTACAAATCCATTTACAAAGCTCTCTTTTTTTTTTTTCCAGTTCGTGGCACAGCCAAACTGTCAGCAGCTCTTGGCCACACTATGGTATGATGGATTTCCTGGCTGGCGTCGTCGTCACTGGGCAGTTAAGCTGGTCATGTGTTTCATTATCGGCCTGCTCTTCCCTGTCTTCTCGCTGGTCTACCTTCTGGCTCCCAAAAGCGCGCTGGGGCTCTTCATCAAAAAACCCTTCATTAAATTTATCTGCCACACAGCCTCCTACCTCACCTTCCTCTTCCTCCTCCTCCTGGCCTCACAGCACATAGCACGCACCAACCTACACATACAGGGCCCTCCGCCCACTGTGGTGGAGTGGATGATATTACCTTGGGTGCTGGGTGAGTATGATTGTGTGTGTGATGATGGGGATGTAGGTTGTTTAGCTTGTAAAAATTAGTAATGAAATATATAATGAAATTGCATATTTATAGTGTGTGCAAGTTGACGCTGTATGAGGGATTTTTACTTAACCCTTAGCCCTAAGTAATAAAGTCCTGCAATTATAATTAAGCCCTAACAGCTTTCAACTTTTTTGCAGATATTTTTTGATATTTTGATATTTATTTTAGTGTTTTCAGACATGTTTTAGACCTTTAAGATTAAAGTTAAAAAATCTCATATTGACTTACAATTCAAAGTGTAACTGACATAGATTGAAATGTTTGATTTAATTTGTAATGTTAAAGTCTATCTCATACAGATATATTTATATAAAACATAATTTACAGTGCATAGTGTGCAATAACAAATGTAATTTGATAAACCCATTATTATTATCCTATTATTGCCAATAACCAATAAATTGTCAAGATTAAAATTAAATGACATTTTGTCTAAATAAAAACAAAATAAATAAAAAACATTAAAGTGAGTTTCGGCATCACAGCTTTATAATGTACCGTTGATATTCATTGTGAGATTTGATTACATTTAACTGTGTTATTAAATTATTAAGTTATTAGTGTTTTAAAAGTTAAAGTGAGTGTTAAACAATGGCAAAGCTAATCTAAATGTAAAAGTGACAGAAATGAGCATGAACAATTAAAAATGCAATTTCATCCAATAAATGCATACAAAAACTGATACAATAAATTTAAATTAAAACAGTAATAACTAAAACAAATCTACAAGTTAATTCAGGCATCACAGCGTTATAATTTACAGTATGAAAAATGTATATTCATTGTGAGATTTGCTTATGATTAAATTTAACATTGTTATTAAATTGAACTTTTTCATTATACTAACTATAAGTAACTTTGCAGCTACTTGTCAACTAATTCTCATTAGAGTAGACTAGTAGACTGTCAGGTGTTAGGATTTGGGGAAGAAGAATAAGTTGACATGTAGTTTCATTGTTACTTAATAGAATGTCTGTTAAAATATAGTGATAGCAGATATTAAGCAGACAGTCTACTAATACTTTAATTAGAGTTAGTTGGCATGTAGTTACAAAGTTACTTGTAGTTAGTTGGTCTAAATTGGACAATCGAAATAAAGTGTAACCGTTTTTTTTTTTATAAATAGGGGAAATGAGCATGCACAATTATTAATGCAATATTATCCAATATATATCCAGTTATATCACCCCATATGATAAATTAAAGTATTTTTCAATAACTGATATATTCCATCCCAAGTTTATTCCTATATGTTTGTGTGTTTTGCACATAGGCTTCATATGGGCTGAGATTAAGGAGATGTGGGACGGAGGTTTTAATGAGTACGTCCATGACTGGTGGAACCTGATGGACTTTGCTATGAATTCTCTGTATTTGGCAACTATTTCTTTAAAGATCGTTGCTTATGTCAAGGTGAGCTCCTCCCTTAATTGTTTTGCTCTCGGTTCAGTCATCCTCGCTCAATGCACGCGAGCACATGCACACAGACACACTCCAGACTCCATGACCATCTGCAGCTGTGTTAGTCACCCTGCATGGAAGGGTCTCAGCCCACACGAGTCCCTTACAGCGTGTGTGTGTACATTTGTGAGATGAGAAATCCAATGGTTTAAGCCATATAATTTATGTTCTGTTTTGCATTTGGACATGTTCTCAAGAAATGCATTTAAAGCTATAAATGGCTGTGTGAATGTTCCTGACTACATGTATTATCATTTTATAGTATGATTTCAAAACGTGGGAATAGATGGTGAATTTATGAGTCAGTTAATATTGTGGTCTCAGTAGAGAGCAGAATTTAAAGCAAGAAGAGCTCGGCCATGCCTTGCACTCAAAAGCCAGCCTTATTTCTCTGCCCACTGAAACATGGAATTGAAGGATGGTGCAGAGGGAAGAAGCCGTCTTGTTCCGCCCTCAAGTTATGCAAGGCAAAAGCTCAGGAAATCTCCAAGAACCCATCTGACCGTTGACTCAACTGCCTGGAAAAACAATACAAAATCTAATGGATCTGTAGTTGCCGCATTAAAAATTTCCATTTTTTCTTTGTCAGACCATTTCAAAACATTCTAGAGGGAATTCAATTCACTAATGATTTGAACCTGTTGATAGTGTTGTGTCATTTGCATCTGTTGTCTGTATTGTTACAGCACCTGATTAACTCAAGGAATTATGCAAATCAGGTAATGGTGCAAACACGCCCACAAAATTAGTGCTGATTGCAATTTGCATTTCAATTTTTTTCTTTCCAGTGCTTCACCATTGCAATCTAGGCTCTTTAAAATGGCTAAATATTGCTCGACTACACAGCACGTCTTTTGCTCTCCATCTTTTGATCATCATTTGATGAATTACTGCTGCCACGATCACTAGAAAATGTACAAATACTTTTTCAATACAATTACTGTCAGCTTCTGCAGGTGGTAATAGCGCAGCGTTAACTGCATCAGGCAAATAAGCCAATCCGTCCATGTTTGTGAATTCGATCCATTGAGCCACATTTGCATAAAAAGAAGGCTTATTTGCCCAGAAACAAATGACAGTGACTTGGCAATGAATTGAAATAAGCATGATGCAGCGCTATATCAGTGCATTTAGCACCTGCTATGTTGGACTGTGGGTGTTACAGTATGTGAATAAGGCTAAAAATGGACTCTACACAAATATGGAAACTCTTGGCCAACCAACTGTAAGGATGGTCCCATTGTACATACACTACCTTTCAAAGATTATTAAGCAGGGCAACCATTTTCCACACTGATAATAATATTAAATGTTTCTTGAGCTCCAAATCAGCATATTAGAATGATTTCTGAAGGATCATGTGACGCTTAATGATGCTGAAAATACAGCTTTGCCATCACAGGAATAAATTACATTTGAGAATATTAGTTATTAAAATAGAAAGCTGTTTTTACTATATTTTTGATCAAATAAATGCAGACTTGGTGAGCATAAGAGACTTCTTTCAAAAACCTTACCAACCCCAAACGTTTGAACGGCAGTGTACGTGACATGCATTCTTGCAGTACTTTTGCATCATGTTTGCGTAGCTAGAATCCCTTCTAACGCTGAAACTAAATCATGAAATAATTAGCAATATTTCTGAATGTTTTTATGTTCTCTCCAGTATAACAGTTCTCGTCCACGAGAGGAATGGGAGATGTGGCATCCGACGCTGATCGCTGAGGCTTTATTTGCCATTGCTAACATCTTCAGCTCGCTACGGCTCATCTCCCTCTTCACAGCCAACTCTCATCTGGGCCCACTGCAGATTTCTCTGGGCCGTATGTTGCTGGACATCCTCAAGTTCCTCTTCATCTACTGTCTTGTGCTGCTGGCCTTTGCCAATGGACTCAACCAGCTTTACTTCTACTACGAGACCGAGGCAGCAGACGAACCCAACCACTGCAAGGGGATCCGCTGCGAGAAACAGAACAATGCATTCTCTACGTGAGTTTATCAGCTTTTATGACCGGGCTAGCATCTTCATATTTCTTCATCCCTCCCTTTTGTTCTTTTAGTTCTTTAGTGAATCAGTTTGTTTGAATCAGAAAAAAACAGTCACAGATTAATTATTGTCCCTGCAGAAAATCCTGTGTAGCATTTTACTTCTTTTTGAAGTGATGTACAAAATAGAGTTCTCGTTTCTATACAATCATTTTGTAGTTCTGTAGTTTATCACTATGTTATATATAAACTAAGTGGTTTTCTAATTCTATTTGTGGTATTAGTGTAAATTGACTGTTATGTATCATTTTATGTTACATATTTAAAAAGATATTGGAGGCTTTTTTAAATAGCTTCAATATATAGTGCTGCAGTGATGACGTATTTTTGTCGGACAACCCGGAAGTTATCATCACCCTGGTTCACAATGGGATTTTCCCATTTTGACTTTTGGATTATTGCAGAATATAAACTCTGTGACCAACAAAAGTTTATGATTCTGGTTTCGCTTTATTTTGATGGTCCCTTTAACACATTCTCTTGACTATAAGTAACGTTACACATACATGACTACTAACTCTCATTAGAGTATTAGTTGAGTATTAGTAACATTAGCGCAAATTTCATCTAACAGTTGGGGGGACAATAAACAAAATTTCTCAAGAGCAATTCACGAGTTCACATCTACATATAATTAATACAATAAGTTTATGCGTATTTGGCGTGCTGTCCGGGGGGAGGGCTCCGAGCTCGGAGTTAGGCCCGAACCCAAAGTACTCCCCCCAGTTGGTAAGTGTAGATGGAACTGGAAGTGTAGATGGAACTGGAAGTGAGGAGATGGGGTGGAGGAGGGATGCTGACAAACTTTCAATGAACAGAGATAGGTCTGCTGTGAATTTATACTCTGTCATTGAGTTGATTACTGATTAATCTCCAGCTGTGCATAATTTGGTTAATTATCTGAACCTGCTCCTCCCGAACTTTGTTAAATAAAACCTCATTTATTTAAGGGGACACAAACAATACAGCCAAAATTGTACTTGTAAGGATATGTGTACACAGAGGAAAGCCTTACTTACAGTTATTAAATTATTTGCGTCCTCCACTGGGACAGAGGACGTCTCTTACTTAGATATTCAACTGCAGCAAGCCCACTGATCTGCCACGTAACATCATATTGAGCAAAACCCAACACAAATATCTTCAATATTAGCCTAATATCAGTTCACACAAACTTATCGCCATTATAATTGCTAGCATAGCGGACTCGTGGAAAAATACATTGGATATCATAATTTTTTTGTCATGACTAATTTATTAATGACTCAGCATCATCTGTATTTAAGCAAAAAGAATCACTTCATCCGATGTTTAAAGTGAATAAAATAGCCTTGACAGTCTACTTATCCCAATCGTGTTCCGGGCGGTAAAATCCAAGTTTTTTGGCAGGGTTTCTCTGGTAAAAATCACATTCTGGGAGGTACATATCGCGTTATTGGGGTCTCTACAACACGTTTCAACACTTGAACCAGTGTAAACGTAGCCCAATTTCGCCAACAAACACTTGTTTTTGCTCCGTTTGCGTTTGTATTGTTTTACAACTTACACAATTATTTTAAGTATATATCATTATATTATTTACAATACGCAGCTTGGTTTTTAATGACATTTTCAGTGGTGGACAACCCTCAGATAGGGTTGGTCCCATTTAGCCATTTGTTAACAACCGCTTTCTTCATTGTCGTCGTGTCCAGGCGCAGTTCCTTCATCAGATCTGGAGACAGCCTGGATCCGACGGAAAACCTCGAGATAAACAGAGAGACTAATATTAACGTAGACGCCATCCTTCTTATGATGTAACAAGTACATCAGGATTTATGGGAAGTGTTCCCGGTTCCGGCTGACCTAAACTATGCAACCTAACATTGAATTATAGAAGTCTATAATGTGTTATGTGTATACTAGGCCAAAGATATGTGTTTTTAGTTGGATTTGTTAACAACCGCTTTCTTCATGACTAGTAAAAGCTTTAAAAAAATCACAAGGAGGTATTACTGATGTATTTTATGCCATAGGATAAAACATAAAAATATCTTGAGCGTATGTTAAAAACAGACAAACAAAAATCCATTCAAAAAACCCATTGACTTCAGGAAAATGAAACCACAAGTACAAAAATATGTCATCCTGCAGAACTCTATTGGCCCCCATATAGCTTCAATGTAGTTAACTACATTTTATTAGCACTATGTAGTCAAAATGGTACCTTGTCTGTTGTTTGAAGGAAGCTTGCTTAACACTGTTTGTTTACAACATACATTCATCCTTCCCTGCACTGCAGCTCCAGGTCAGGCTCAGTCAATGCTGATGCTGCTTCTGAATATTCATCAAGACCTCTTGCTTTTCCTGTGATTTGTTGATCAGTGACACATTGATAACTGCACAATCATCAACCACTGCACAATAACACAATAAATTCAAGAATCACCTCATGAATATTTGAGAGCAAGCATTGAGAAAGAAGATAAATCTGTGCTGTGTCTCTCAGAAAACTGCAGCTGCTCTGTGAAACATAAACACCTGAAACATAAAATATCTGAGCATGTTGTTGAATCGTCCTGGGATTTTCTTGCATTTCCATCAGAATTCTGTTTTTTTTTTTTTTTGCCTGCGGATGCACACGAGCTGTATGTGGCATTACCACACCGAGATATCAAATCCCTCAAATCTGAAGCAGCACAAGCTCCTTCAGGCTTCCTGTGGTGTTTTCTGAGGTTCAGTCACAGAGACTCCCCTTCACAGATTAAAGTCTTTGACATCCCATACGGCTTGAGCCTTTCAAAGAGACACGTTTTTATTAATCAGGATTTTGTCTGCTTTCCCAGTGATACTTGCACTATTAGCATTTTTAATCTGAGACCATATTGAGAAAAAAGAACAATTTCCCAATAGGGTAAGAAAAATCAACTTGATTCAAGATTTATTCTCTGAAAACAAGTATTCTCAAATAATTGAGAACTCAATTTTAAATTTATTCAACATTTTGTTTCGCTTGTCAAGAAAATGTATCTGGTTTTTATGGATGTTTAGATATAAAAATTAATATTAATATTATTATTTTTATTTTATTTTTCTTGCAGTGCATTGCATTGCAGCAAAAAAGATTTCTTAGGACAGGTCTTACTCACAGTACACTAAAAAAATGTTCATGTCTTCTCTATTATTTTGGCCTTTGAATTGGAAAGCTTGAAATGCCAAATGTCGGCTGAACCGGCACAGGATGTGCGGAGCTGCTGGCTCTAGTGGGCTGCCAGTTGTTATGTCACTATCTCTGACAAGCCAGTGAGGTGCTTGAGGCAAACCTGTGTGCCTCCATTAGGGCTCTGCCACGGCAGGTCTGTCACGGCAGTCATGTGGTTTTGGTGCTGGACACGTTTTTTTATTATTTTTATTATATGAATGTGGCAAAAATATAACATGGATACAGCCTTCTAAATTTGGCCTGTGTGATCAAAATGGACACCACTATTCATACAGATATATCGATGCCCTGCGGAGGTCACTTGCCTCTTCACATATACTGTGTATATGTATATGTATATATATAGTATATTGAATAAAGATCTGAGCAACTACTTTGACAAGGGCCACATTTTTATGGTCAGACAACTGGTTCATAGCATTTCTGAAATGTCAAGCCTATGTGTTGCTCCTGGTCACTATGATGACCCCCGTCCACAGCCGAAAGCCCCTACAATGGGCACATGAGTGTCGGAACTGACCTTGGTGCAATAGAAGAAGGCCTTGTTCGACAAGTCCCGTTTTCTTTTACATCCTTGTACATGTGCGCCATTTACCTGGAGAAGTATACACTACAAACTATCGTGTTATTTTTATTGTTTGTTTTTTGGCCATGGGCACAAAGTGAGTCAGGGCTTGCCATTGCTGTTGGGAATTAAATGCAGCGAGAAGTCTGTTACAAACAATAAAATATTTTTTTCCCCACCTGTCCCGGATGCTGCACTTTTCATTCCCAGCTTTTACTCCATAGCCTTTTTGTGTGTTTCTGTGCCACTGAAGTTCCTCCCATCAAATGCTATCACACGCTGTTTAATACCTGCTCCCATGCATGATCCACAGCGCTATGTCATTTCTGTTCTGTTCAACTCCTTTTTCCTATTTTCTGGAAACCATATTGTATTTATCCCTGCCAAAACTTTGATGAATGCTGACGATGTTGAATATTTAATGCAATGGGGGGAAAAATGACTATTCCTTTCACCCTAAGGGAGCTCGTAGATGCACAGGAGCTCTGTAGCGTCTAGCTGGGTTATTTACACAGCTGTGAGACTCATGTCTTATTGTATGTGCATGTTTGTGTGTGTGCAAACCATCAATTTGTGACATTCATTAAATTTTAAATACATTTTCAGACTGTCAGTGCAGATGAAGATGAATTTAAACTTTCTAAATGCAACTGCAATAGAATAATAAATATAGCAATGGATTTAAACACTGATTTATCATATATATATATATTTGTAAGCGTTGTAAGCATATTTTTCTGCATTGGAAGCATATTTAACAAAATGTGTGACTATTTGAAGTGTCCAGTGCTTTTTATGTATATATACATAATGTACTGTATATGTTATTTACTTATTTACTTTTTTTTTTTTGGTGGGGAGAGTGAATTGTTACAATTGCCCCATCTCAAGTTATAATCGCTCACATTCACCATCATTCACACACAATAATAACTTGATCCATTTCACATTATTTCCTAATGAACTGTTTACCCCTGGAGCTTCGTGATCTTCTCTTGCCCATCCTTAACGCATCTGTGATGATGTTGCACAATGTTCCTAATCTAATATTCCTTTTTTCTTTCTTTCTTGCCTTTTTTCCCTTAATCTTTCAGGTTATTTGAGACACTTCAGTCTCTGTTCTGGTCGATATTTGGCCTCTTGAATCTTTATGTAACCAATGTGAAGGCTCGGCACGAGTTTACTGAGTTTGTTGGAGCCACCATGTTCGGCACCTACAACGTCATCTCACTGGTGGTTCTCCTCAACATGCTCATCGCTATGATGAACAACTCCTACCAGCTGATCGCTGTGAGTACTGAGCACAATAATCCAAAGGCCAGAAATATACAGTTTCAGCATCCTGCTGACTTAGAGAGGATCGAATATGAGAGATGTAGTCTTTCAATAGGTGTTCACTACCATTTAAAAGTTTATGGTATGGTTTATGGGTTGGTTTTTTTCTCATATGTTGTTCTTCTCACCAAGGCTGCATTTATTTGATCAAAAATAATAAAATAATATTGTGGAATATTATTACACTGCTTTCCACTTCAATATATTTTAAAATGTAATGTTTCCTGTGATGGCAAAGCTGAATTTGTCTAGTCAGTGTCACATGATCCCTCATTCTAATACGTTGATTTGATCCTTTGATGCATAGAAAGAATTTTGTAACAGTATAAATGTCCTTTTTATCACTTTTGATCAGTTTAATCCATTCTCGGATGTAAAAAAAACCTTTACATCCCCAAACTTTTCAACGGTAGTGTATCATCACAAATTGTCATTCATAGTTTTTTTTTTATATATATATAATATACTGTGTAATATAAATATTCATTTGTTTTATTATATACTATATCAGTGGTTCTCAAACTTTTTGACTTGAAGCGTATTGAGAGTATTGATATATTTGTTAACCATGATGAATATGAGCTGTATATTCTTCAATTAAAACAATAGTTATTGAGTGAATTTGTTTTAAAGTTATTTGAATATATTAATAATCATTTATTCATTTAAATACTTTGAATTCATCTTGCGACCCCCCTTGGAAGTTTGCTTAGGCCCCCTGGTTGAGAACCACAGTACTAGATGCATTGGTAGAATATTTTGTTGATTATTATGATTCAGTTCTTCTTCTTAATTCTTTGGTTGCTGTGCCTCAGGACCATGCTGACATCGAATGGAAGTTTGCTCGGACCAAGCTGTGGATGAGTTACTTTGATGAGGGTGGGACACTCCCTCCACCGTTCAATATAGTCCCCAGTCCTAAGTCCTTCTGGTACCTGTGTCTGTGGGTACACGGGCGGCTCTGCGGGTCGGAGACTGCTCCACCTGAAGAAATCCCCAATAAACATGAGAATCTGAAGGAGTTTACGGTAAAGAAAAACCCTGAATTAATTTGAACATTCTCTCTGTGATTTCATCTGAATCTGATCAAGTGGTTCTGGTTTAAATGACACTTTAAGCACAATGCAGCCGGCTCATTGTGTAACTGATTACCCATTACAGTGACTAACAGCACAGCCACACACATATATCAGCATGTTGAATGCTAAAACAGCTCATTTACATTTTTATTGCTTTTGAACTATTGGTTTTTTGACACACAGTGGGCTGCAGTAATTGTATTTGGACTGGTATCATCATGCATTACCAGGTATCACTGGGTGAAAGAAATACTGTACATGTAAAAACCTTTGACTTTAAGAAAGACAACAACTTAAAAAATCTAGCGCATTCAAATCAACATCAGATCAAATATTCTGCTTCAAACCTTGATCTTCCGATTAAGTCAGTGATGTCAGAGTTGTATGTCTACAACACCTTACACCTCAAACATATCTGCAGTGCACATATACACTCATTGGGTTGCTTTCTTTTTGTATAAACACTACCGTTCAAAAGTTTGGGGTCAGTAAGACGAAAGAAGTCTCTTCTGCTCACCAAGGCTGCATTTATTTGATCAAAAATACAGTAAAATAACTGTTTCAATTTATTCCTGTGATGCAAAGCTGAATTTTCAGCATCATTCCTCCAGTCTTCAGTGTCACATGATCCTTCAGAAATAATTTGAATATGCTGATTTGCTGCTCAAGAAACATTTATGATTATTATCAATGTTGAAAACAGCTTAATATTTTTTGTGGAAACCGTGATACATTTTTTTCGTGATTCTTTGATCAATAGAAAATTCAAAAGAACAGCATTTATTTGAGATATAAATCTTTTGTAACATTTTCAATGTCTTTACATTCACTCTTCCTTGCTGAATAAAAATATTGTATTCCAGGTAGTGTAACTGAAAATTGGTAACCATTACTTCTTGTCTTCAGTAGTACCATTTAAATGGTCTTGCATTATACACATTTTAAAAGTACAGTTATTCTGTGTAGTCTATCAATTAATATGAGCTCAAGAAAACAGCTTGGATAATTCTTATAAAAGATTTGGCAACATGCAGTTTAACATAGTTTTTAGCATGGTCAGCTGCATTTTATCTGAAATACCCATTTATCAGGGCTACTATGGCAAAGGCTTGGTGCATGAATATTAATTAAGTTAGATAACCAGGAAGGTTACCTAGCAACGTCAGCATGACCTAATCAATATTCATGAGACAGGTCTTTGCCTTTTTTTGACATCACAATCAGCCTATCAGCCCCCCTCCCCCCGAACTCCAAATACTGCTTTCATTCAGAGTGGCCAGATTGGTAGCAAATTTCATTTCAATTGAATCAGTGGAGTTTCATGTGAATTAATTAAACTTCTATGAAGGAAGATTCCTTTATTCAACAAGTTTGTATGTCTCCTTTGATGATGTAATGAGGTGTAACATGGCCCAAGTCTGTCTGGAGTTTAACCTCCTGTGTTGCCATGCAACTTCGCTCGAAACTCCCGGGACTTTCGTCATTTCTGTTTCGAATATAACCTCTCTGTTCCACCTGATGCACTGATTCCACTGTCATTCACGCGCGCACATACACACAACCGAAGCACACTCACTCAAAACTCTCTCCCACATGTTTGCTGGCATTGCTGTGCTGGGATCAAACCTTGATCATTATATAAAGCTGCCTACATGTAGAGCTAAGAGGAGAGCAGCTCTCCCTGCAATATCTGATAAGAATATTAAAGATCTTTTACAGCTCATACTGCAATATCAGAATGCCTTTTTCTGCATATGCATCACATTTTGCCCTGGTTTTCAGAGTGTGCGAATATCCAATTGAAAAGCATCTGCTGGATAAATACATCTCAATACAGTGCAAAAGCATTGCAGGGCTGCACATGAGAATTTACATTTAAATAGCATTTGAACATTTTGATTAATTCCTTCATTGTGGATGTGAAAGGAAAGTGTTGATATGAACCCAAGATTGTTTCTTTGTTTCCATAGTTACTGTGTCTTTTTACTATCCAACTTTTTTGTACACTACTGTTTAAAAGTTTGGGGTCAGGGCGATTAAAAAATAAAAACATTAAAACAAAAACTTTTATTCAGCAAGAATGCATTAAAAGTGACAGTAAAGACATTCATAATGTAACAAAAGATGGTAACACTTTATTTGACAGTGTCATTGTTATGTTACATTCAGTTACTAAATTATGCATAATTACATGCTATTAAAGGAACACTCCACCGTTTTTTCATATTAAACTGTGTTATTCCCTTAACTAAGACGAGTTGACACATACCTCTCTCGTCTCAGTGCGTGCACTCAATCGCTCTGGCGCGCGGCGACACTTTGATAGCACTTAGCTTAGCCCAGTTCATTCATTAGGATCCAAACAGAGATGAAGCTAGAAGCGACCAAACACCTCCACGGTTTCCCTATTTAAATACAGTTACACGAGTAGTTACACGACCAAGCATGGTGACAAAATAAAACGTGGCGCTTTTCTAAGCGGGTAAAAAGGATAACTATAATGTATGGCGGAATAGCACTTGGGAGCACTTCGACCCGGCGCAGTAAAGGCCTGTTCACACCGGGACGAATTTCGCGCGCGATATTCGCCGACGTTTAACGCCTCACGACTAAACAAAGGGCGCCAATGTGAGTGTGCACACCGACGCGAAAAACGCCACGCGTAAAAGCGTCATTTTTAAAAAAACGCCTCGGGTTCGTTTTTTTGGTTTGACGCCCCGCGTCAAAAACTATCCGACCAATGAGATTGGCGCTTTTGCTCACGTGTCTGGAGCTTCTGAAGTTACAGTAAAACACAACTTGGGGGCGCTCAAACACAAAACGGTCTTGCCGAGCACACATAGGCCTACAGGCGAAGAAGATAGCGTCTACACTGCTGGGAAGAAATAAGACGAGGAAGATGCAAGGCAAGATGAATGTAGAGCTGCTGGCCTCGTTGGTGTCTGAACATAAAGAACTATATGACAAACGCGACTACAAAAATCTTGATAAAAGAGAACTGTTATGGAGTGGTATTGCAGAGCAAATGGGCCTTGATGGTGAGTTTCATTTTACTTAATTGTCTTTCATGTACATAGGCTTGTAACTTTTTCCCACGAACGTTTGACAATCGCGCCATCTAATGTCAGGGAATGAATTTGCATGTTCACTCGGCTCATCGTCAGCGAAAATCGCTTGGGTGTGAACACAAAAAACGCGTTGAAAAACGCTGGCGAATAACGCGCGCCGATATTCGTCCCGGTGTGTAAGGCCCTTAATATCATCACTCCTGAAAAATCCTCTCCCCCTCTCACTTCTGTCATTAGAACCAACGTGACTTTTTACTGCGCCGAGTCGAAGTGCTCCCAAGTGCTAATAGGGAAAACGTGGAGGTGTTTGGTCGCTTCTAACTTCATCTCTGTATGGTCCCTAATGAATGAACTGGGCTAAGCTAAGTGCTATCAAAGTGTCGCCGCGCGCCAGAGCGATTGAGTGCACGCACTGAGATGAGAGAGGTATGTGTCAACTCGTCTTAGTTAAGGGAATAACACAGTTTAATATGAAAAAACGGTGGAGTGTTCCTTTAACACTAAACCTAAATGTAGTTGCTTAATATTACTCAGTACTTAAATGTATAATTACAGTGTAACAAAGACACCTTAAAATAAAGTGTAACCCAAAATATTTCTATTTCAAATAAATGCTGTTCTTGTGAGCTTTCATGAACATCAACCAATCCTGAAAAAATTTAATAAAAAAAATTAAGCAGCAAAACTGTTTTCAACAGAAATAATCAGAAATGTTTCTTGGGTATCAAATAGACATATTATAATGATTTCTGAAGGATCATGTGACACTGAAGACTGGATTAATGCTGCTGAAAATACAGCTTTGCATCACATGAATAATATTTAACATTATTTCAGTTTTTACTGTATTTTTAATCAAATTAATGAAGTCTTGGTTAGCTGGAAGAGAAGAAGAGACTTCTTTCAAAAATTCTTACTTCTGTAAAAAAATCTTGCAGTCCGCAAAACTTTTGAATGGTATTGTGTGTTTATCAACCTCTCCTATGCTAAAATGTGATATTAATATTGGCAAGGCCGATATGAATGCTAACATAGTGGTAACAAAAACTTTTCTTCTTTTTTTTTACCCTAAATTTACAATCATCAAAGTACAGTAGGGAAACGACTTACAACAGTACAGTAAATAATATGCAAAAACTACGGTAAATGTATGGTTTACTATTCAAGGCCATTCAAATGTAGAAATGACGAATGTGAACATGCATATTGAATGACAAACATAATTAAATCTGTAATCGACACTAAATTATATATAATGAATTTATAAATGTATTTAATTCAGATTCATTATATTATATTATAATTCATTTAAACTTTGGTGCCCTGTTAATGTCAGTTGTAAGTAATGGGGACACGTCGCTTACAAATGCCACAGTTTATTGTGAATGACCCTGGAATATAATTGAATAATTATCCAACAAACAAATAAATAAGTGGCATGTATTTGATTAGTCAATGAGCTCAATGACCTTGTAATTACAGTGTGAATATTTGTTTCTCCTTTTAGGAAAAGCATGTTGACAGGCTGATACAGAATCAGCATTATCAGGTATGCCAGCAGATAAAGCTCTGCAATTACACACATATGCAAGAAAACAACATTGTGCATGTAATTGCATTACATCACTTCGCCTCTGGCTTTGTTTTTCCCGTCTCTCTTTTTCCTTGCAATGTCACACCGACGATCCAGCTGTACATTTCCAGATTAACAAGATTAGGGAGTTCTGTCTGATTGCTTGCTTTCTCTTCTTCTCCTTCAACCCCTCAGGAGGTCATCCGTAGTCTAGTGAAGAGGTACGTGGCGTCCATGATCCGCAACGCTAAGACAAACGAAGGGCTGACGGAGGAGAATTTTAAGGTGCTTCTGAAACTGACTGCTCTCTATTAATCTTGCATAGACATTAGGAAATGGATGCTCACCAACAAAAAAAACTTTCTAGTGTTTCTAGAAAATCTGGGCATCTTCTTTTGTATTGTATTTTTATTATCTTTATTCACAATTTTTGTTACTTTTTGTTACTAATTATCATGTAACAAACCTTTTTGGTACACTAGCACACGTGTTACACTAACACTACACCAGCACACATGATAAAAACTTGAACAAATTTGAAATATATATTATGATCACTATTTTAAAAGTAAAAAACCTGTTTATTGGTTAACAGTAATGGTACTTTCCTTACAAAATACAGTGATAAACTATATCTAAAGGGACAAATCATATAATTGTACAGTAACATTTTTGCTAAAAAAGTTTTGGAAATTAGTACTTACCTCAGCTCGTGGAAACGCTACTTTGATTCATCATGTGATTTCTCTATTTCTAAGGTTGTTGTCAGTATATTATAAAGGTACAAGACAGATTTTAGTACTTTTGTATATTAACATGGTCACACTTTAGTTTGGGGACCAATTCTCACTATTAACCCTTTGCCTATTACTTGTAAATTGGCTGTTTATTAGTACTTATAAAGCACATGCCTTTTTCTGCATGACCATCTACATCCGTTGCACCCAATACCTAAACTTAACCACTACAACAACTACCTTACTAACTATTAATAAGCAGTAAATTAGGAGTTTATTGAGGCAAAAGTCATAGTTAATGGTGAATATGTGTTCCTCAAACTAAAGTGTTACCATTAACATCAGTTAATAAAATAAGTTTTTTTCTGTAAGTTCAATCTGTAAAACTTAATGTTGTTACCAATTTTTTTTACAGTAAAGTTCTGGCAACCACAGCTGCAATTTTACCATAAATTTTGGATATTTTCATCCATTAATTGCACCTTAAGTCATAAAGCAATTAATCCATTACAGTGCCTTCATTTTAGTTTTCTTTCTCAACCCACGGTGAAATCTGGTTTCTAAAAACAGTTCATCAGAATAGTAACATTGAATATGTTCTGACTAGTAGTGATTTACTTTGTCATGCATCATGTTAGAATCTTGGATTCTGTTGTGCTAAAATACGGATATTTTTCGAATGCATCATGTAATTCTGTAATACTCTGCTGCAGGAGCTGAAACAGGACATTTCCAGCTTTCGCTATGAAGTTTTGGACCTTCTCGGCAACCGGAAGCCGCCCCGGCGGAACTATTCCTCGAGCAGCGAGGCCACGCTTCGAGACGAGGCCAGCGACGATGGCGAGGCCTGTTACCACAGCGACGGGAGCAGCATCGGGGCCAAAGGCGTCTCTTTCAAAACCATTACGCCTTCAGATCCGTCGTACGGAGTCTCCGCCCTTTTCCGCTCCATCTCCGGAATGGAGGCCTCCACGACGGCGACGACGGAGGCAGCATCGTCTGCGTACAGGGAAGGTAAACCAAAGATCAACGGACTGAGGAAGAATCCCTCGCCCTCCTCTTCCCTGTCCTCAGTGGCTCCAGCAAGACCTGCACTTTCACGAACTTGGAGGCGCTTTTCACGCTTCTCTAGTTCCAAGAAGAACTCCTTCAGACGGCTCGGGCTGCTGTTCTCACGCATGGGCAGCCACATCCCGCAGGCCGCAGGTGTCACTGCTGCAACATACACTATCTCAGATGGATTGCTTCACCCGCCGGGGGCCTGGCAGGACTTGGGCTTCACCAGAGGCGATGGTCCGGTCACCCGCAGCGAGACCAACCTCAATCAGGTGGACGTGGCCGCTTTAAATGAGGGCGACCGTGTTGCAATGCCAACCAGACAGAGAGCTAACGGGAGGGATGTTTTACTGACATTAGGACCTCTGTCTCCACCTTCTTCCCTGCACTGTGCTTCCAGTTTCTCCGCCTCCAGCTCCCGCCTCCTGGACTCGAACGAGGACGTGTTCCAGGGGTTGGTCGGGCCCTGCGGCGGACGAACGCCAGACTCGTCCCGCTGGGTAACGGAACAGGACGATTCGGTGACCACACAGCTATAGTATTGCTAGTCTGTACTGTACAGCACTTTGATAATAACAATAATCAGTGATGGTATCAATAACTATTACCTTGACAACAACCGATTCTTGTTTGTTCTTTTGTTTGCTGCTGCAATATTTTTCATTTCTCTCTGAGATTTAACCAAATCGAAAGTCATTTACAAGACAGATGGGGTGAGTAAATAAAATGATGGATGACAGAGATTCAAAAAGGGACAGAAAAGTGCCATAATCAGCAAACTCATTTTTGACCCAGGACTCATTTTTGTGTCTTCATTGCATCATATCATTAAAGGGATAGTTCACCCAAAAATCAGTCAGTTTCAAACATAAGTACAAAACCTGTCCTAATTGAAAGAAATCCAATATTTGGTGATAATATAGCATAACGAGAGATTTATAAGCTATTTTTTGTATGCCGGTCATTTTTGACCGGGAACACCACAAGTGTGGCTTTGTTCCATTTTGTACAAGTGTAATACCACAAGGTGGGGGAAAAAATCTCCAAAAAAGTACAAAAATTATCCCTCAAAAATTGGGAAGTAGTTATACCCTGTGTGAGTGAAGTCAGTCAGTTATATTCTAACGCGATAACATTAACTAACATTTTTGGGAAAAGAAAATCCTCTCCAGGTCAAAATATCCCGAACACAACATGAGGTTTAAGATTTTGGGTGAACCTAAAAGTCAACTTGAAATCAAAATTGACAATTTATTTTCTTAATCAATTTTTCTGGTTCTATTGTGTATGCATCAATGCATGTTTTTCCAAAGATAAAAATATTATAAATCAAAATGTAATAACCTGCTCCGCCGCTAAAACGACTTGTCTTTTTGGTTGATGCGCAGGCTATGAATTCGATTTTCTAACTTCTTTTTATCGAATTGTTAGTGCATCAATTTAATGTCAGTTAAAGAAATTTACGCCAATAACATCACATAATTGATTGATTTACAAAGCGTTACTAATGGGATACTTTTGGGAATGGTGGACTTGAGTCCCACACTACATTATTTTTAACATTGAATGTCCTATTTCACTCACAAATGTCACATTACATATGAAAAATTGTTTGCGTGTGCCATTTCATGTTGACGTAAACCCTAAACCACACCAGTCAATACACTATATCAGCAATGTGCACTGGAAGCATTGTCAGTTCATGTATTTCATTTTCATAGAAAGCTCTCATTGGAAAGTGTACTTGAGCAAGAAACACATCTGATATGGAGTTACGGTGAACGTTTAAGGACATGATGCTCTCGGTGGAACAGGTTTGGATTTTTTTCTCTCTCAGTAACTGATCAGTGAGCCGCTGGCACTCACCCGGTGAAGGTTTCTCACATTAGTGCTATGATACGTGCACATCATAGTGTGACGTTACTCGTGTTATGCACCCGGAGGGCTGAAGTTATGCTAGAATCTAACATGACTGAAATCTTATTTTTGTATTTTGAATAGCATGTACAAATGATTTAATTTCAAGACTGTTTTAGTATAGACAGACATTATTTATAGATTATACTATTACAATGTTTTTGGAGCTGTTTTTTCTTTTCTTTGACTGCTTACTTTTTACTGTATGTGAATATTAATTAGTATATTATTATAATCAGGTATGGGGGAGATGCATCGAATAAGACATCCCCCTGCTCTGCGATGATGAATGCTGATGAACCATGTACAGTGCCTTGCAAAAATATTCAGTCATTTAACCAGCTCTGATACTTTACTGAGTTATAAATATGACATTAGTCATACTTGTGTTTAGAAGTTATTTTAATTTGTCATTGTTTTATGTTGGAAAATAGGAATAAAAGTTGGTTTTGGGGCAGAAATTATCAAAAAATTTGCAGTTTGCAGAGTATTGGATAATATGATATTTATGAAATACATATAAATTCAACAAAAAGGGGATTGTCTTACAATTACGCTATTTAAACATTTCTGAGTGATGCTGTCATAGCTGTAAAAAGGTTCCAAAATATTACAATGAAGGGATTAAATGTAACAAAACTGAGAGAATTTTGTTTCAGTGCAATGGGCACAACTGCAATGTGGGACTGTGTAATCCAGTAACATGACAGAATTGGTCAAGGCCTGATTACTTTTGCCAAGGCGCTGTAAATGCTTATGTAAACACTTGAATGAAATACATGCTACTCTTGTATGATTCTTACAAGTTTCTACTTTTCCTTGGAAATGTGTGAACATACGATGAAGATAAAAAGTAGTTCTGACAGCCAGAAACTGAACTCAAGGGAATGCCGAATATGCAGATTCAATAAAGCTAAATAACCCTGGTGATGTCTTTGGTTTCTTGCCATAGATATAAATGTCGATATGTGCTCTAATTTTTCCTGGCTCTAAGATGTACAGTAAATTGAGAACAGAGTTTTGGTATTAACAAAACAAGTACCTATACTATGCAAATATGCAATGCTTTCCTGAGGGATCCATGCAAACACCACGGTACAGTAGTTAGTAGTAGAAGTAGTAGTAGTAGTCCGATAAATGTGATGACTTTTGCCTTGCATTTTAATTACCTTTATTAATCAGCACATTCAGTCACTGAGGTGAGAAGTGTACAGTAGAATTGACTTGATTGTGTTTCAAGGTGTTAAATCAAGCTGGACTTTGCACGTGCAACATGCATGTATAAAAAATGTATGCATGTAAAATTATTTAATGTAGGACAGAGGTTCTTAAATTTAACTTTGGACTCGATTTTATTTTATTTTTATTTTTATTTTTGCGTTAGACATCAAGTGGCCACCCAACACAATACTAAACATGTTTATTGTATGAAGGCAAATAAACAATGCCCTTAAATGAGGACATTTTATTAGTACACATTTATTTATATTACCATGAACTATGTAGGCGGAATATGAAAAACGAAGCTGACATCCTTTGCAAATGAGGGACTCTTGTAAATGACAGAGAAAATGTTCCTAAGAGTCTTTGGCAGGGGTAAGATTAGGAAACACCGCAAACACATGACATGCTAATTTATGAATGCAATTTTTCGTTCCTGTGGAAAATCTAATTATGTGGAGTGCGATGCCCTCTAGTGGTTGCGTACACCCATTGCACAAATACTCTGGTAGTTAAATTCAGATTAGATTTTTGTTTAATTGTATTGGTCTAGAACCTGACCTGCATAAGAGGAATTTCTACCACATTTAAGATAACGTACAATTTCTTTCTTTCTTTAAACTAACTTAACTTACTGTTGAAAATACGTCAAGACATTCTGTCATAAACATCTCTCATGCAAGAATACTTATCGTCGACCCCGCCCACGTTTTTCATTGGCTCGTTCATGCCACTTCGGCGGCCGTGATTGGTCCACTCCGCTCAGTGTCTGCGTCAACCTGCCACAGCGGAAGTGAAAGCTTCAGTGGAAATAGCGGCTAGTTAAATAACTATGTCCGGTATTTTAGTATTGCTCATTGTAAATATTTCCCACTAACAAAAATGAATGTTTTTACCTGCGTCGTGTTATTTCTCGTTTGTGCCGCAGCTGCTAATAAAAGCGGGGACGATGAGTGGGTGCATCTGCCAGATAAATGTGAAGGTAAACTGTACTTATTTATAATTAATCAATATTTTGATTTAAAATACATCATGATCTTTTGTGCATCTCAACATCAATGTTCAATGCTTGATAAAATCATGCTTCAATGCAATCGCACGCACATATTTTACATAATATAAGAGGTCTAAGATCTGTTTCAGACTCATTTCAGAGGTTCATGTAGCCTATATCAATAGCAGTCTACTTATTTTTATGTTTCATAACAGCGTTAAATCGAAAAAGATCATTTCAATTTCCAAAAACGGCAAACTGTCTGAACATTGAACTAATTGAAGTATACCACATTATTTATTTTACCTGTCGTACTATATGTGGTATATATTAATTGTACTATACAATTCTAATGATTAATGAATTCTAATAATTATTATAAATAATTTAAAGTATTGTATTGGTATTAAGCAGCATATTCCCCTTTTCAATGGACCTTACTTGGTGTCTCAAAACCTAGTGTGCTGCCTACCTAGACTGCATAGAACGTTTGAATGGGCCTATAATGACCAACAGTGCAGTCTATGTAGGCAGTGCACTAGCTTTTGAGACGCAGCAGCTTTCTGTTCCTCTTTCTGGTCTTCTAAATCTGAATATGGTCTATTTGTTTGTATAGTGTGCAAATTTGTGAGTATTGAGATGAAGTCTGCATTTGAAGAGACTGGCAAAACAAAAGAAGTGATCGAAACCAACTACCGTTTCCTGGATGATAAAGGTGCACCGCCAATCAAATATGTCAAATCGTAAGTGTTTTTAATGCAAGCCATGATCTTAAGCTAAATAATGAGGCATCTGGTCTAGTGGACATATGCATACTGTATTTAGATGCAGTGTGAGTTGAGCAACATCTATTGCTGTCTTTTGCTTTTCAGTGATATTCGTTTCATTGAGGTGATGGAGAACGTTTGCTCAAGGATTATGCAGTACAATCTACACAAAGAGAGAGATGGCAGCAATCGCTTCGCAAAGGTCGGCTACTACATGCTCTTCTACCACCTCTATGTTTTTGCACTACAACTTTAGTGCTCTTGCTGAATAATGAATATCTGTTGAACAATCTTGAGTGACTAAGACTTGGTTGTAGAGTGAAAAGTTGTGAATGAATGAAAATTGAATGCACCAAATTGCAGTGCCAATGATAAATGATCACATTTCATATCATGAATGCCATAAATGTAGTGTCAAAAGGTTTCTTTAACTGATAATCTAGTAAATGGAGGGATGTACAGTATGTGATGTTGAGATTTTGAATTATTTTACTGTAATATCTATGCTGTGATGTGTCATGTGTCAAACGGTGAGATCTGATCATTTCTCTTTCTCTGTTCAGGGTATGTCTGAGACATTCTCTACCTTACATAACCTGGTTAATAAAGGCGTGAAGGTGGTCATGGACATTCCCTTTGAACTGTGGAACGAGACCAGTGCAGAAGTGGCTGACCTAAAAAAACAGGTGTGCGAGTGACTGAGAGATTGTCATTGGATACAATTTTGCCATTAATGTGATTTCATGCTGAAAGTCTTATTTTTTTATATATATATACAGTAAGTACAAAAGTTTTTTTTTTTTATTATGAATACTTTTATTCAGAAAGGTTGAATTAAATTGGTCTTAAAGTGGCACTAAAGACATTTATAAAGTAATAAAAGTTTATATTTTAAATAAATGCTGTTATTCATCAAACAATCCTGAAAAATGTATCACAGTTTCCACATAATATTTAGCAGCACAACTGTTTTCAACATTGATAATAATTAGAAATGTTTCTTGACCATCAATAACAATTATCTTAAATTGTTTTAATAATATTTTACTGGTTTTACTGTATTCTTTTTTTTTTTTTTTTTTAAATACCGCCTTGATGAGCAGGAGACTTCTTTCAAAACATTGTGTATATGGGTCAAAACACAATACAATACAAAACAAGCCGAGACCTAATTGTCCATGTTATCATCAAGTACATATACATACATACATACACACACACACACACACACACACACACACACACACACATATATATATATATATATATATATATGTATGTGTGTGTGTATGTATGTATGTATATGTAATGTATGCACACACACACGTGTATATGTATGTATATACAGACCCTTTCCAAAAAATTTGAATATCATGGAAAAGTTTATTTATTTCCATAATTCCATTCAAAACGTTAAACTTCCATAGATTTTGGATTTAGGGCCCACAACTTGACATGGCTCCCCAAACCAACACAGACTGTGGAAACTTCACACTGGACTTCAAGCATCTTGGACTGTGTGCCTCTCCATTCTTCCTCCAGACTCTGGGACCTTGGTTTCCAAATGAGATGCAAAATTTGCTCTCATCAGAAAAGAGGACTTTGGTCCACTGTGCTTTATTAAATCCAGAGTCAACGCAGCCGTCTACCAGGACATTTTCAGAGCACTTCATGCTTCCTTCATTTTCCAGCAGGATTTGCACCTGCCCACACTGCCAAAAGAACCAAAACCTGGTTCAATGACCATGGTATCATGTGTTTTCGTGGGTTTTATGAGCTGGAAGCCCAAATTATGTACAAATAAACAACTAAATACTTGAAATCGTTTAAGTTGTGGGCCCTGAATCTATAATCTATGGAAGTTTAACGTTTTGAATGGAATTATGGAAATAAATAAACTTTTCCATGATATTCAAATTTTTTGGAAAGGGTTTGTGTGTATATATATAGAGATGCAATTTTGAGCGTGGCATGGTTGTTGGTGCCAGACGGGCCGGTCTGAGTATTTCACAATCTGCTCAGTTACTGGGATTTTCACGCACAACCATTTCTAGGGTTTACAAAGAATGGTGTGAAAAGGGAAAAACATCCAGTATGCGGCAGTCCTGTGGGCGAAAATGCCTTGTTGATGCTAGAGGTCACAGGAGAATGGGCCGACTGATTCAAGCTGATAGAAGAGCAACTTTGACTGAAATAACCACTCGTTACAACCGAGGTATGCAGCAAAGCATTTGTGAAGCCACAACACGCACAACCTTGAGGCGGATGGGCTACAACAGCAGAAGACCCCACCGGGTACCACTCATCTCCACTACAAATAGGAAAAAGAGGCTACAATTTGCACGAGCTCACCAAAATTGGACAGTTGAAGACTGGAAAAATGTTGCCTGGTCTGATGAGTCTCGATTTCTGTTGAGACATTCAGATGGTAGAGTCAGAATTTGGCGTAAACAGAATGAGAACATGGATCCATCATGCCTTGTTACCACTGTGCAGGCTGGTGGTGGTGGTGTAATGGTGTGGGAGATGTTTTCTTGGCACACTTTAGGCCTCTTAGTGCCAATTGGGCATCGTTTAAATGCCAAGGCCTACCTGAGCATTGTTTCTGACCATGTCCATCCCTTTATGACCACCATGTACCCATCCTCTGATGGCTACTTCCAGCAGGATAATGCACCATGTCACAAAACTCGAATCATTTCAAATTGGTTTCTTGAACATGACAATGAGTTCACTTTACTAAAATGGCCCCCACAGTCACCAGATCTCAACCCAATAGAGCATCTTTGGGATGTGGTGGAACGGGAGCTTCGTGCCCTGGATGTGCATCCCACAAATCTCCATCAACTGCAAGATGCTATCCTATCAATATGGGCCAACATTTCTAAAGAATGCTTTCAGCACCTTGTTGAATCAATGCCACGTAGAATTAAGGCAGTTCTGAAGGCGAAAGGGGGTCAAACACTGTATTAGTATGGTGTTCCTAACAATCCTTTAGGTGAGTGTGTGTGTATATATATACACATATGTATATATATATATATACACACACACACACACACACACACACACACACACACACAAACACGTATATATATATATATATATATATATATATATATATATATTGTATTTTGTTTTATATTATTATATTAGTGGTTAAGTGTATAAAATAATCTGTGTAAATACAGTTTGCAGTATGTGTCTAGGTAAATGCGAGATCTGATATGCCCCAGTAAGAGATGTGTGTTTTCTTCCCTCAGTGTGATGTGATGGTAGAGCAGTATGAAGAAGTCATTGAAGACTGGTATAAAGGCAGCCAGGAGGAAGATCTCACCACTTACCTGTGTGAAAAACATGTGCTGAAAGGACAAGACACTGGTAATGTGAAACTAACAGCTGTTTTACTTCATCACGCACCCACTTAACAGTTAAACCGCACTAGACATAATATTATGACTTCTTACAGACTAAAACTCTTGATCTCCTTTATCGGCACCGGTTTTAAGAGCTGTTGTTTCTGGGAAGAATCAGACAGTTACTCAAGGCCACAGGAGCATGACGTACTCTAAAGCGTATAGCAGCTTCAGCTGGTGTCCTGTGCGCCTGCTTGTACAACTAAATGGACAAGGCTTAAAAAAATAAATTATATATATATATATATATATATATATATATATATATATATATATATATAATTATTATTAATTTTTTAATTAATTTTTTTAAAGAAATGATTTTATTCAGCAAAGATGCATTAAATGGATAGTTCACCCAAAAATTCTATCATCATCAAAATATTTTGAAGAATGTTGGTAACCAAACAGTTTCGGTTCCCATTGACATTCATTGTATTTTTTGTGCATACAATGGAAGTCAATAGGAACAAAATTGTTTGGTTACCAACATTCTTCAAAATGTCTTCTTTGGAACAACATGAGTTGGATGAGTACATTTTTTTGGGTAGACTATCCCTTTTAATCGTCATTTATATAGTTGTGGTCAGAATACAAATGATTAGCTGTCTGTCTTCATATCACCAGCTTGTTGCTTCCTGTTATAGAAGATTAATGATTAATTTGGTATTGTGCTGGCTCTTATGTCATTGCTATAGCAACCAATATAGATCTGCCAGAAAAAGACATCACTTCCCGAACACAAAGCTCTGATTTGATCACTTGTTGCTAATAACAGTGCGAACAGTCAGTATAAAGATCGGAACTGTGCAAACAATTGCCTCTGACTCTCTCTCTGCAGACTGTCTTAAAGAGACATGGGCTGGGAGAAAGGGAGACACGGCAGCCATCGCAGAGGACAAGAAGAAAAAGAAGGGCAAAAAGAAGAAGGGTAAAGACAGCGAGGATGGGCAGAAAAAGGAAAAGAAGGTGAAGAAGAAGAAGAAGGAAAAGTCCAAGCTTCACAACACCAAAAAGCGGAAAACCGAAGAAGCTGGACACACCTCAGATGAGGAGGAGATTCAGAAGAAAGTTCCTCTTAATCAGGAGAAAACTGAACTCTGATATAGTTCTTTGCCTTTTTTGTTTGTTTGTTTTCTGATGCTTGACCCCTACCAAGATGTACGTTGAGTTTTAAGTCCACGAGAAGGAGGTGATATTGAGGTCCTCTTTCTAGATCAGACAGAACATGTCACTTGAATGTTACATGAACAGGAAGATGCTAAAATCAAACGCCATTTCAGATCCTAAAATGGCAGCTACTGTAGACCAATCAAATCAGAGCTTGGATTTAAACGTTTGCTTGTGTTTGTTCTCATGCTGGTACATGCTGGTGACATTGATAACATGCTAAAATTGTTCTTTCAGCAAGTGTTTTGAATCAATGAAGCTGGCAAGCTCTTGGAATGGATTCTGGAATGGTTCTCATTTCTATTTCTCTCAATCATGTTTCTTTCCTAATATTTAGTTTAGGTTATAGGTTATAAATTTAGTCTTTTAATCACTGTTACTTTTACTTGCCATTCATTTTCATCATTGTAGATCCCTCATGGATTCCAAATAAGAATATACATTATTGGAGCTTTTTTCAGTATTAATATGATTAGAATGCTAAATTTTACCTTCTTTTTTTTTTGTATAGGATAATATTTGTATGAAAACATTTTATGTGATGCAACAGATATGTTTTGTTTTTTTGTGATTCTACATGTCCATAAAATGTGATGATATATTTTTCTCCCCAAAATTTCATTTTATTATTTTATTTTTAGATGGAACAGTCTGACCTTGGCACATCTTAATTTTCCACATCTCTCATTTCAGTAACACAGATGTAACCCTGAGAAAGCAGGGACATTTTCTTTCTTTCTTTTTTTAAAATCCAAATATGGTTGTACCATTTTTTGCTTGATCTGTCCATATTTGTTTTTGTGTTTGCAGTGTTTATGTACGTGATGTCACTTCCAGGGAATGTTTGACTTAATTTTTTCTTAATACTTTTCTGTATGGTATTGTTCACTTCAACTGTTTATATATCAGGCTATTTCCAAAAGCTGTATGTATGTATGTATGTATGTATGTATGTATGTATGTATGTGTGTATGTGTGTGAGCTCCTGCAGGTGTTTGTAAATCTATTCAGATTAGTGTTGTTTGGAGTGCGATGTGGAGTGTGTATGAAAGTTATTGACCTGAGATTGAGACCTGAACTGGATATGCACATGTTGTAATGGGAGGAACATGTGCCGGTTTGTGTTTCTTGGGACCAGCTCATTAGCTGATGCTTTTGACAAGTGAGTTGTATGACTGATGAATAAAAAAGAAACCAACAACAAGCAACTGTTGGGTTGAATTATTATTAACATTATTAAATATGTCTGAAGAAAATGTGTTTTAAGCAGTTGTTTTGCAGCCTTTACCACAAGGGGGTGGTAACGCCAAGAAGAAAACAAATCCTTGCTGTTATAGTTTTATGTGAATGTGGGAATGTGTTACTACGATATTCTGAATAGTTTCTTTGTGGTTTGTTGTAACAGACTATTCAGGTTCGCATTCAACGAGTGTGTGAGAAGAGAGATCATGGTATTCCCTACGACTTTATGTCCCCACCACAAGTATAGTAATAGCAGAATTTTTGACCTTATTGAGACTTTTTTTTCACCAAGTGTGGGTATCTGCAGATTGGACTAATGGAAAGGTAGGTGCGTGGAGAAAGGTCTTTATCATTGGTCGCGAAAGCTGTCTGTCAGGGTGTGGGGTCAGTTTCCGTTGGGGGAAGTCACCTTTCCCATTACTCCGACCTGCAGATTTCCCTGTCTCCCCCATGAGTAAAATTAAATGACGTCTCCAATTATTATTTTTTTTTTTTTGAAAATGTAAAAATGCAGAAAGTTTTCTGTTAGGGTTGTGTTTGTGCATACAGTTTGTACAGTATAAAAATCCTTTGTCTATGGAAAAACACGGAAACCCAACGTGTGTGTAGTAGGCTATGTCACAACCTGTCAAACCACAACGATCCCATCTATTTTCAGGACAAAATAGAAAATATAGTTTTCTTGTTCGAGAGGCCTTCTAACTCGGTTATGTCACAAAATCGCTAGCCTAGGCTACTTCCGTTTCATACCGACATTGTAATGTAGCTTTGTCCTTGTCGGTATGTTTGTGCGCTATATAGTAGCAAAGCTAACCTTGAGCAAAAACAACAGAAACGGAAATTATTTTATATTACAAATCTATCAAAGCTCTTAAGACAGATGTAAGAATTGTTGTTTAATACACAAGCTTCAGTGTCGCTCCGTTTGTCACGATGACTGTTTATCAGTCAGTGACCCTGAAGGCTTTGTCCGCGTTTCCACTTCTCAATGTCAAATTCCTCTTCTGTTATGTTTGAGCAATCTGTATTATTTGCCCTTCAGTATTGGAGAAAATGTCTATTCACTTGCACAAACACATCTCAATGAATAATTCATAAAAACAAACATCTTGCCCCCAGGCTAAAACCTTTTCATTTTGCTATCAGTTATGCCGGGAGATTCTTCCTTCGGCAGATGGAGAAAATCGAGTATTTGATTGTTCTCTAATCTCTGAGAATAAAAATGCAGTCTGAAATTGAAATATTGATCTTTTACATTGCAATCACCTGGTATATTACACCAGAGACAGTATGTGAGCAAGAATATGAATATCTCTTCTGTAGGCCTTCTTTTTTTTTTTTTTAGTCAGTGAAATCATGTATAGCCTATCCTGCATGGTTTCCAGTTTACCCATGGTAATTAACATTTAATTAGAAAGATTTGGGCCTGTTTTTTTAACCCTGTTGGTGGAGTTAAGATTCTTAGTTGTTAAATAATATGAGTGTGGAGAGTAATTCATATGTAGGCTATATATTAATTTAGATCAATTTAGTATAGTATAGTATTAATTATTATTATTTAAAATATAAAATACTAAAAATATATCGGTTTTCACAAAATTAAGCGGCACAACATTTCAACATTGATAATAATAAAAACCAAATCAGCATATTAGAATGATTTCTGAAGGATCATGTGACGCTGAAGAATTGAGTAATAATGTTTAAAATTCAGCTTTGCATTCACATGAATAAATAGCCTAACATTTTATAATATATTAAAATAGAAAAAACAAAGTTAATGAGAAAAAGTCAATAATAACAATGACAGATATTTTAAATCATATTTCACTGTATTTTTGATCCAAAACTGCAGCCTTGGTGAGCATAAGGAACTAAAAAATCTCAATGAACTTTTGCAACATAGTGTAGGTTTATAAATATATACATATTTTTTTCCTTGTATTAACAGCCATTCATTTAAAGAAACATTCTCATTCTTCTATATGGTGGAAGTCAAAAGATTAGAACGTTGGTCACTTTAAATGAGGAAAAACATCCTCTGTTCTTATTCGATGTCAAGAGAAAAGTTGTTCATGGGTTCAATGACTTAATCACGATTTAATAATTTCCTTTCAAAGCGTTTCCTCCCTTTCCATCCCAGTGTGCCCTAATATGGGTAATCTAGTTAAACAAACATTTTTTCATGTCTTATTTAAGTGCTTTCTTCACAATGTGTATCTTTATTTGAAGGCTGTGGTGCATGAAATGGTTCTATAACTCACTGGAGGAACAAGCTTCTTCAAATCGCATTAAAAAAATATCTGGGCTTCCTTTTTCATGAGTAACAAAATAAACTCATGTTTCTGTTTGGGGTATTATGGGTAAATCGTTCAATGTGCCTCTGACTATCTATAGTCATAGTCATACCACCCTGAGAAAACAGCAGCCACCCTCAGTGCATCCTGGGAATAATATGACACATTTGTTTATCTGGCTCGAGGGAATTGAAAAATGGCCCACAGCTTGGATGACTGTTTTGAAGAAAATAATAAATGCCATAAATTGGTTTGCTGTCGTATAAAAGTTTTTTCAAAGTTTTAACAGAGTACGTTTTACAAGAAAATGCAACTACAAATGTTCACATTTAATTAAATGTTACTTGCCATTGCTTTGTGAAATTTCTGAGTGAAAATAGTTTCAAAGCCATTTTTATTTCAGTTTATCGGACCATGTTCTTCATACACGAGGTTTCGTTTTTATTGTTTATTTTTTTGTTTCCAGCCTACTTAGTCAGTGATCACACAATATCCTGTATGTAGTTTCCTTCTACATAGGGACTCAAAACTTGTGTGTAACTAAAATAACATATTTTCCAGGATGCTGCAATTGACTGAATACACAAATAAATGCAACAGTACTGAGATACTTCTCCCCAAACAATCATTGCAAAACAGATGCCATTTCTGTATCCTAAACACATATGTTTATCTTCCGTCTCTATCTTTTGCTAGCTGTAGTTTTTAAACCCAACATTTCCCACGTTCCCATTTTTAGAGTGCAATTCTAAATCAGAGTAAATTGTTTTCAAATTTATTTATGGTCCCCACAGATTTATGGTCTCGGGTGATGATATAAAGTATGCAAAAGAAAAATATTACGATTCCACGTTACAGTACTGTACTTTAAGTCATGATATCCTTGTTTGGAAAAGGAAATTGGTCCTTTTAGACTCATGAGTACAGGACACACACTTTAATGACACTTTAGCTTGTGTCTGAAATGCCGGATCACAAACTGAATGTTAATGAGGACTTTGATATGTGTCAATAAAGGCACTAATGGGGTCTCATTTGCATGACCTGAATCAATAGGACTGTTTGATGGCTTTTGCTTCGTGAGGAACGCTATTGACGACAAGGTGACACCGGTGACATGAGCATCGCATTGTTTATTTGTGTCGTCGGTTCTTTCTGGTGCACAAAACGGTGACAGACATCGATCTACACCTTTCAAGACATCATTTAGCATTCAAATGCCTATAGGAATGATGGCTCAAGGCTCGTCCTGACAACATCAGCAGGGAACTTCTGTTCTGCGGGAAGTCTGTTTTCCTCTTTAAGTAACACTCAGACTAAATAAAGACTCGTAATGTTGGGGTGAATGCCAAATATCCTCTGCGGTCTTAGTGTCTAGTTTTAGCCAATGCTAAAATGGTTAGTGAATCAAACCTCTGTAAATGCTTGGGAACCACAGGTTTCAACAAACCTGGGCAAAACATTCAGGGAGACGTTTCGAGACTTCTGAATGAACGACATGGTGGTAACACTGTATTTCTCATTAGGAAAGATTCCAAATACAGAATAAACACATTCAGTAGCTTTTCCTTCTGACTGAAAGCCAATACAATAGCTAACGCGAGGTCTTACAAAAGAAAACTAGCACAAACTGAAGAGCAGGTGAACATTTTAAACAGTATCAAGAAGCTAAACTGGCCTACAAAAGAGAGATAAATGGACAGAAGAACCAGAAGATGGACAAACAAGAGAAAAGCAACACAATGTAACATTCCACACTCTTCAGAGTCTTTCAACAAGAATGAAACAAGCCAGATTCATCTCTTTTCCTTCTCTTTCCCTCATTTTTTTTTTTTTTTTACATCAGCCCATCCTGAGGGCATTAGACTGAAGGTCACTGTCCTAAAGGGATGATGTCACGGCTTCAAAACAAGTAACAGGACGTCAACCGTCTCCACAGGGCTTAAACGGGGAATAAAGCACAATATATGTATAAAACAACAGTTGAGGAATCTGGAATGTTGTGAGGATGGGAATAAGAGTGGATTGAGCAATCGACCAGGTCTTCTCCAACATAGCTCATTATGTAAAACCTTGAAGTCCTCTCTTCATTGGAAACTGCATTCGGGAAGTTGATTGTTTTTTGTGTAGGGATGATCCATGACGTGGAGAACATCCTCGGCCTCTCGTTGGGAGTTCACCTCCTCTTAGTACATTAGTGGGTTTTTTGTGTATGTTCTGCTTTCTGTAAAAGAGAGACATAAAGAGGAAGGTTTGAGAGTACTAAACCACAGGTTTAACTTGTAAATCACAGCAGTCTGGAAAAAAATATATGGTACTTTCTATGTTCTTCTTATGTACTGGAATGGGGAGAGACTAAAACCACAAAAAGTGTTAAACTTCTCTTGTTAAACTTAATAATAATAATACTTTTATTCAGTAATGACACATTAAATTGATCAAAAGTGAGAGTAAAGACATTTATAATGTTACAAAAGATTTTTATTTAAAATAAGTCCTGTTCTTTTGAACTTTGCATCAAAGAATCCTGAAAAAATGAATCCAAAATTATTAAGCAAGCACAACTATTTTCAGCTTCTTGAGCAGCAAATCAGCATATTAGAATGATTTCTGAAGGATCACGTGACACTGAAGACTGGAATAATGACGCTTTTCCTTTAAAATATATTAAAATAAAAAAATATGACTTAAAATTGTAATAATATTTCACATTATTACTGTTTTTACTGTATTTTTTATCCTTAGTGAGCAGAAGTGACTTCTTTCAAAACATACTTCTGAATGGTGCATGTTTTTTGTTATGTCATATAGTTCATATCTCAGTTCATTTATTTTTTCAGTTACATTATGTTAATTCTTAATTTTATTTAAGTTAATTTAAGGTGGGCCTAATGTTTGACCAACATGCTTAAAACATAATTCAAATGTAATAATAAAAATAACAAAAAATGTAATTAATAAAAATAAAATATTTACTTGTATTTCTAAAATATTATATACAATTTCAAATGCCCCTTTACTCTAAAATAGACCATTTTTGCACATCATGTAAAAAGACATTAGACAGTAAATGAACACCTCTTCCAGTCCAGTGCAGCAGATTTTCTCGGCATTAGGGAGCCATTTTAATAAAATTAACAAGAGGTGTAATTCAAGTAATTTATCATGTAGCTTTAGCTGTCTCGCAGAGGGGGAGAGAGCGAGAGCGGCCAGCTGCAGAAACAGATAAACGGGTGGAAGGGCGGCGCTGGAATATTCATGCCGTGAGGCTTTGCTTACACAGGAAACTTGCAATTAGTCCCCAGTCTTTTGATTCATCCATGTGTTTATTTGCGAATGGTTTCGCTCTGAGACAGAGGGAGCCGATGATCTCATCTGTTTGGAGGACACGGGCGAGTGACACACGGTGTTGCTGAGAAAGACTGATGGGAAGGGGAAGTGAGGTCAAAACAACAAATCTGAATAAGTCACAGCTGAAACTGTGCACGTCCATATAGATACACGCTGTATACAGGAGTGAGTTGATAAGCATGTTTTTTGTACTAGGAAAATATCTTCGTAATATCTTCAAAGTGAATACGGGAAATGATCATATTTATCATTAAAATGTACATCACTGTTCAAAAGTTTTTTGAAATTAAGAAATGAATACTGTTATTCAGCAAGGATGAATTAAAAGTGACAGAATTTGTTTATAACTATTTCAAAGAAATGCTATTCATCAAATAATCCTGAAAAAAATGAATCATGGTTTCCACAAAAATATTAAGCAATCGCAACTGTTTTCAACACTGATTAAAAAAAAATAGCACCAAATCAGCATATTAGAATGATTTCTAAAGGATCACGTGACTGAAGACTGGAGGAATGATGCTGAAAATTCAGCTTTGCTATCACAGAAATATATTACATTTTAAAATATATTAAAATAGTTATTTTAAATTGTAATAATATTTCACAAGATTCCAATTTTGACAGAATTCTTTATCAAATAAATGCAACCTTGGTGAGCATAAGAGACTTCTCTCAAAAACATTTTAAAAAATCTCACAACCCCAAACTTTTGTACTATATATTTATTAAAATATTATTAAAATGTATGAAAAAGGGGCCAGCTCCATTCAATACCTTGTAACAAGCAGTTGTCCTCTGGGCTTCTGCAGCGCTCCGTCTCCATGTCCAGACTGATTGGATCTATGTTAACAGACAGCGACAGCTGACAAAGCCTGCTGAAAGACTATAGGCCTGAATGAGTGTGTGTGAGTGTGTCTCACCGTGTGTGAGAGGGTCTGATGAGGTGGCCTGCTGTAAGGCCTGCTCGATTTGCCCTCTCCGCTTGGACTCATATTCCAGCGCCTCCTGTAACCTCCTCTTTGCCTTCTTCTCCTTCTTCAGACGTCTCTGAATGGTGGCTAGAAGAGAAAAGGAAAAGTTCCATGTGTAAACATCAAACGGAACCGGATGATCTCTGGTTTTTCAATTTTCCAATACATGCATGTCTACCCCGACTGCGTAACTCGGAGGTGAGCTGTCTCTCCAGACTCTCTCTCATCTCTCTCTCTCTGTACAGCTCCATCTTGAGCTCTCGCCTCTCCTGCTGAAGCTGTTTCTCCTGCAGACGGGCGTTCTCCAAAGCCACCTTTAGCAGACCCTGAAACACATGTCCACATGTTATTGATGTTGAACATTGTTTTGTGTGTGTCTCTCTCTGTGTCTCTTCATGGCTGTACCTGGACATTAGTGAGCAGCGTCTCCACGGAGGAGAGGCCGTCTGTGAAAAGGAGGGAAGCAGGGAAGCCCGAGGGAAACGTCTGAGCTGGGACCTTCTCAAATAATGTTGGCTTCACTGCATTCTGCTCAACTGCAAAATAATAAACACAAAGAAAATAACTCAACTTCTCGGCTGACTGATAAAGGAATAGTTTAGCCATTCATTTAATACTGTCAGGATTTACTCTGGGTTATTATAGTTAACTACAACTAAAACCATAAAAACATATTTTCATTACTTGAAAAAATTAATAAAACTAAACTAAAATTAAATTACAATAAATACAAAAAAAAAACCCTTTAACTTATTTTATTTCAGCTAGCTGCCAATCTATGTAAATTAAACTTAATAATGTAATCAAACCTGAAATAAAAATGAATAAAAACTAGACATATTTAAAATAATAATAAAACTGACCAAAAAAGTTTGGGGTAATATTCTATAACTTATTTATTTTAATATATTTTAAAATGTCATTTATTCCTGCGATGGCAAAGCTGAATTTTCAGCATCATTACTCCAGTCTTCAGTGTCACATGATCCTAGTGTATGTCTGTCGGTTTATGCTTTTTAAATATTTTCCAGTACAGGATGATATGTACTGTAGTAGGGCATGCGCATATTATTTTAATTGTTTTGAGATTACTTGTGTATAGAACCTAGAATATTCCATTACAACCAACAATATACCATTACATCACCCAACTAAATGCAATATAAAGGCTCTGTGTAATAATTGAACTATAATGAGAGCAGAGAAGGTCAGAGGCTTTTATGTAATGTTATATGAAATTTTGTTATTTTAAATCGAATATTGTTTATGTTGAGAAAATGCACCTCTGTTGTTGGAAAGTCTGTTCATATGCAGAGCTGAGTCAATCTCCCTTTGTTCATCGTGAACGTCATATGCTGCAGAGAGAGAAAGAAATACAAAAAGACAGTAGATAAATGAAACGAGAAGTTTCCGAGTAGCACAGACTATTACAAACACATATTGCTTTGTGCTGTTATTGTGTATGCAACCAGAATCGTTGCAAGGCTTGTTGATTAGTTTACAGTAACATCTTTTTTCTCTCAATGCAAATCATATAATGTTGTTTACTATGGACATTATACGCAAGATATTATGAAACAACAGCAATATCACATTTCAAGATGAAGATGCTAACCACAATAACTGGGTCTCCATAAATCCACTAAAATTCAGAAACTAAATTATTACATTTTCTGGGGGGAAAAAATTATATATACAAGTATATATATACGTGGTACTATGCTAGGGTGTTGTTGGTGGTTGCCAGCCCAGGGCACTGATATGCATTTGCTAAGGTGTCCTGAGTGGTTTTTATCATATTGCCATGCAGTTACTACAGGATTCTAGATAGAATAGAATAGAATAGAATCGGGCATTTATATAGCGCTTTCATATGTACTACTGTACACCCAAAGCGCTTTACAATCATGTCAGGGGATCTCTCCTCAACCACCACCAGTGTGCAGCATCCACTTGGATGATGCGACGGCAGCCACAGTACAACGGCGCCAGTGCGCTCCCCACACACCGGATATAGGTGGAGAGAGGAGAGAGAGTGATAGAGCCAATTCAATGTAAGGGGATTATTAGGAGGCCATGATTGGTAAGGGCCAATGGTGTGTGGCCATGACACCGGGGTTACGCCCCTACTCTTTACGAGAAATGCCATGGGATTTTTAATGACCACAGAGAGTCAGGACCTCGGTTTAACGTCTCATCCGAAGGACGGTGCTCTTTGACAGTATAGTGTCCCCGTCACTACACTGGGGCGTTAGGACCCACACAGACCACAGGGTGAGCACCCCCTGCTGGCCTCACTAACACCTCTTCCAGCAGCAACCTGGTTTTCTCAGGAGGTCTCCCATCCAGGTACTAACCAGGCTCAGCCCTGCTTAGCTTCAGTGGGCAACCAGTCTTGGGCTACAGGGAGATATGGCTGCTGGTGTTGAGATGTTCTAGGATTCCAAGATGTTCTAAGTGGAACATGGCCTATTGTCCTTCATATGGCACAATAATGTCTTTGAGTTACACTATTACTCAAATGTTTGTGTTTTTGAAAGAAGTCTGTTATGCTCACCAAGGCTCCATTTATTTGATCAAAAACACAGTAAAAACAGTATTGTTGTGAAATAATATTACAATTTAAAATAACTGTTTTCTATTTTAATATATTCTAAAATGTAATTTATTCCTGTGATGGCAAAGCTGAGTTTTCAGCATCATTACTCCAGTCTTCAGTGTCACATGATCCTTCAGAAATCATTCTAATATACATTACATTTGGTGATCGAGAAACATTTCTGATTATTTTTCTTAAGTTTTTAAGTTTAAAAAAAAACAGCATTTCTTTGAAATAGAAAACTTTTGTAACAACACAAATGTATTTACTCTCCTTTTGATCAATTTAATGCATACTTGCTGAATAAAAGCATATTTCTTTCAAAAAATTTACTCACCCCAAACAGTGTTTGTGCATTTGAGGGATTGACTCAGCAAATATTGATGGATAGTTTGATCAATTATAATAAATACAATTGATTACTCAGCATATCATTAATTCATTTGACAGCCATACTGATTAACTCACCTGTTTTTTGAGGAGAGTGTGTGTAAGGGTGTGTGGGGCTGCTGGGAACTGAACTGCTTAGTTGAGGTGAGGGCTCAGTTTTCTGAGGAACAATTCCCTCAACGGATGGTGTCAAAGAGGGACTCTCTTCAAAACACTCTTGCTGAAAAAAATAAAAAAATAAAAAAATACACATAAAAAGTTCAGTCCTGTAAACAACTATACACCCATAGAAACTCTCCCCACATGACAGCACATCTTCATCAGCCCAGTTTGTCTGAAATCCATCAGAGAGTCAGATTGGCTTGAGGTTCATATAATCGTAAAGTAGTGATAAAAAATAAAATCAACTTTTTTTCCAGATACAGCTTTGTGGTGAAGCTAGTTTAATAGTCAAGCTGTGTTTTGCAACACAACACAAGTCCCTAAAGCAGTTTGGACCCCTTTAGACCAAGTGGACCAGCAAATTGCTTTAAGTGACTCAAAATAAATAAACTCAAGTGAGAACTGTGTGAAAAATCCCTGATGACCTTGCAGCAAAAGAGCTCTTGGAGTATATGTGTGTGTTTTAGTGTCTGGTGTGTACAGCATGTCCTACCTTGATGGCAGATGTCGGCCTGGAGACGGGGCTGTGCACCTGTGCACTGGCAACCATGTTGGCAATTGTATTAAGGTGGTTCATCTGGTTCATAGCCATGGCAACAGAGGCGGGAGGAAGTCCAACAGGAAGCAGGGGATGGGGCATCATCATGAAGGGCAGGTCCAGTCCTATGCAGAGAAGAAAGAATCATGGAATAACCACATACATTTAGGTCTGTTTATCACACAAATCTATTGAATGTCTTCAGATTAGACTTGGATTTTAATCATATTGACTACTTTTATTATGCTTTTTAGGGCTACATGATATACCATTTTAGCATTGATATCGCGAAGTGCGCATCTGCGATAGTCGCATCACAGGATGAGCGATGTCAAGTATCGGGATCGTAGTTGATCTGTACGGACCAGGTATCACGGTTCAAAACGCTCGTGATTCTCGGATTAACTGCAAAGTTTAACCGTCATAGAGTGAAAGTTTATAATTTTTAGGTCCTGTCAGTTTAAACATTCGAGCGCAAGAGGACGTGAAAGAACTCAATTCGGAGCACCGAACTCCATTCATTTATTTGTGCTTGAACTTCAAAATGCCGTCTCGTCGAGTATCCTCGTAAAACAGTTGCTTATGGCTTATGTAAACAAACAATTGAGAAAGAAAACAGATGCGTATCATTATACTGGATCCGTGCATTCAGTCTTAAAGTGACAAAAGCCTAATATTCCCGCTGCTGTCTGTGTCATTAATTTTAAGCCGGGTGCACACTGTACGATTTTTAATAGTCCTTTATGACTGTTGCTTGTAAGACTGTACGAACATGATCCTCGCTGTAAACCATGTCACACTCTGGGATCTCAGTTGTCAGACCGTACGGCAGTCAAGACGTGTTAAAAACGGACATCCGAGTTTTACATCATCAATCCGTGACACGTTCAGTGACTGTGAGCTGCATTTACATGCGGGATAGAAATGGTTGCTAGCAAACAAAAACAGTCTCTAGCGTTAATTTTGATCACGTCTTCTCAAAAAAAGCAAGTGAGGTTTGTTGTTGTCTCACTAAATGCATCATCAGGTTTTGCGCTCCTATTGGTTTTTCATTTGACGGCTGTCTTAGGAGAAGCCACACTGCAGCATTGTGTGTCAGTTTTATCGCAATGGTCATTAATTGGCTGTCGGCGAACAAAGACTAAAAACTAGCGATCAAAGACTTCAGATTTTGGAACGGGATCAGAGGAATCTTTTAGGATTCTCAAAATTAGTCTCAGACGGCCAAAATCATCCAATGTGTACCCGGCTTTAATCAAAGAACAAAACACAAAGAGAAAGTCACTTCTGTAGCTGTAGCAAAGATTAATTAAACGGGTTAACTGTATTAGATAGGTTAAGAGGACCAATTCCAAGTATTGGTTACCATACTTGGCCTTCACATGTCACTTTAAGCTTGAAAGCTTCCCATTAATAGAACATAGAAAAAGTCCTAGGTTTGGAACGTCATGAGGGTAAGAAAATACTGACAGAATCTTTGTTTTGGGTTGAATTACCCCTTTAAACACATCAGGGTGTGCAAGTGAATGGTTAATACTCACTGTTGGCCAGTAGATGGGTGTGTTGGAGAGAGTTGAGCTGAGAGTTGTTCAAGCTGTGCTGTGTTTTCTCTGAAGCAGGTGATGAATGTTTCTCTCTCTCCCAGGACAAACCGCTACATCCTGTTTAATTACAAAAGAGTATGAAATAGTCAAATCCACAAAATATATACACATACATATACTAAGCAGATACCAGAATTCAGAAGTAGTCACTGTGGGATTAGACTTTATACTGACACCTACTGGTGTGGATGTAATGTCATTGTGAAATAGCCAATTCATTTTATTTTTATAGCCTTATTGCACTTTGAAACCAAAAATAACTTGCAAGATAGTGACTAATATTACTGAGTTTGTTAAAAGTAAGTGAACTTTAAGTGCACATTTAACCATACACACACAAATGTGCTCAGACTAATTAAATGAGTTCAACTTAAAAAATGTAAGTTAAAAAAAGTTATCAGAATACTATAATATATGCATATTATGTTAATTGTAGTGAATAAAGAAATAATACATAGTATGTTGCCCAGGGACCAGCAGTAACAATGAACTGAAATAATCTATCATCAGCATTCATGTCAGTGCCATGAGAGCAGATGGTGTTTAGGTGGCAGATTGTGGCAAAGGAATCAATGATAACGCAGGATGAAGTCGGTCCCCTTAAGACTTTCACATACTCCAGCCAATAAGGTCTTCACACGACCGCACAAAAATAACCTGATTAAAAACAATAAGCTCTCTCATTACACCACAACACAACACTGCAGTTGCATTACAACACCACGACAGCTTCGCAACCTGGGCCCTTCACCATGACATAAATACCGTACAATAGAGCGGCCATCTGTGCGACGATCTGCACGTCCATGGAAATCAAGACTAGTGTCAACACACGCTCACATATCTTGTAGGACTGTTCTAACGTAAGTGAGAGGGTGCAAATTCACAGTAATCAGACAGATGAAGATGGATGAGAGGAGGGAAAGCAGGAGCAATCAGACAACAAGAGCTGCAGCTGTGCTGCCAAACACTAAAACTATAACAAACATGCACACGTACACACACGTGCATACGGTATATTCTCTTGTGTCAAGTACTCAAATAGAAACAGCTTTCAGCTTTGGGTGGATGTCTAGAACAGCTTTGGTTTGGATTACTGACGTTTTGAAAGGATGGTAGAAGAAATATGATGGCAGATCTGTCTAGAAATGGTCAACATGAAATAAAAGGTTTCCTAATAAAAGACAACTTTTTAATAAACATTCCTGGCCTTACTGTGATTGTGATTCATAAGTGCATGTTATTCAAGATAGACAGATTATTTTAACCTGGTGGATGATGAAACAGGCCACAAATCCCATAGATTTTCATTAAAAGAAGGGCGTGTGCCATGTTTGGAACCCACTCGGCGCACAATTTACAATTAAAGTTTTTAATGCAACATCGGATGATACATGATATCACTTCGCAGAAATGTCGCGACCAGTACGTTCTACCACTTAAAGGTCCCATATTGTCAAAAATGAAATTTCCTGGATTTTTTCATGATAAAAGAGGTCTAGGGGCTATGTAACTACCATATAAGTTTCAAAACAGTCAATCCACTGACAAATGCACACAGCCTGCATAAAGTAGCTGTGTCTTTTCACGAGCCTCTGTGACTTCCGTAAAAATGTGATGTCAGAACTACTCACCGCCTTCAGTCTCCACCCCGAGCACTGCCCACGTCCCTCCCTTCTTTTGCCCAACCCCCAGACAACATCGTTGCTGATCGAGCAACAACAACACGGAGACATGTCGAGAAAATGCTATTCAGCCGATGAATGTAGGAGACCTGCACTCCCGCGGGACCCAATGCAACAGAGTGCGGCGCGGGACTAGATTTGATGGCCGAGTGTGTGCGTAAGGTGCTCGTGTGTGTGCGGGTTGCGGGAGAATAAAACGATTCGCGGGACTCCCGCAAAATATAAATATCTAAAAAATAAAACATCTAAAAACAAATAAATTGTTATTCATATGTTGCACAAAAGCAACAAGAATAACTTGAACTAAATACAAACGATTAAAGGGGTCATATAATGATACATGCACTTTTGCAAGTTGATTGTACTGAAATGTGTGTTGGCAGTGCCTGTACACAACCATCATATAATGATAAAAATCCATCCGGTGGTCTGTTTTTAATCTCCTTATATGTTTTCCCCCGTCTAAAAATCGAGACGTCACACGGTCGGACCCTCCTCCCACGATTGTTAATTGACAGCAGCGTTTCAACACAGACCCCGCATCATAGTCCGCCATTGTTGATACACTGGAGCAGAATGGCGTCTACGCGATTGTGGTGTTCTGTTCTTGGGTGTAATAACGAACACAGCAGTCATTTTGATGTTCCTAAATCCGAACCGCTGAAGACGCAGTGGCTGAGTTTGTTTTCGAAGGGAATATTCCCCACGATCAACGTCAATGCTTTCATGTTTGCGCGAATCATTTCTCACCAGACTGCTTTATAAACGAGGGTCAGTACTAAGCTGGTTTTGCTAAGAAGCTGCTCCTGAAAAAAGGATCGGTACCAACTATTCGTGTTCCTGCTGCACCTCCAGAAGAAGTGAGTGTAACGTTTTATTAACCTTTATATTAATCTTTGCAAATCCCTTGCACGCTTCACGATGAATGCGGCTAAGGTTTACACTCAGGGTACATTACGGCATGTTTTCTATGTACAACGTTCTCAATATAATTCATAATCCCAAGTTTATAATGAACAACGCGTTATGGTTATTGTGTTATTACAAACTGTGTACGCACAGAACAGAGGGGCGGGGTGGGCAAAGCTCATTATCATTTAAAGACACATGCACTTAAACGGCGTGCTGAAAACAGAGCTGTTTTTGACCAGGTAAAATGAGTGTTTTCTTACAATACTAATGAGAATTTATAATTAAAGTGTATAACAAACTTTTCATTTAGACCCTAAAGAATCATAATAACTGGTACAAAAATGGCACTATATGACCCCTTTAACAGGCCAGAACGAGTTTCTTTTTATAACATGTGTTGAGCAATGTCAATCACAGACATATGTGTTGATTTCTTGAACGCAATGGCCAATGAGATGCATTTAAGATAGAATCCACTCACCGCTCGAAACTGAGTTTTTGTTCAGTGCTGAATTCTGCATGCTGGCAAATCCTTCGCAACAAACGAAGTGTTGACATTATGAAAGATTTATTGTGCAGTCAGCTTCATTGATAATAACGGAGCTTTGTGAGATCGCGATGAACTGAGATGTAAGCTTTTTAGGAAAAGGGAGCGCACTTTGCGCTATTTCTGTCATGCCAAACCATGCACGTAGTAGCTGTGATTGGCCTGGCCGTGCGTCACTCAGAAAACAACAGGCCATTCAGAAGAGAGGCTTATGAATATTAAGTAGACAGGCCAAAATCGACCTGTTCTTGGCAGAGCTCCTGAGAAAGGAGCTGTAAAAATATATTGAGATGGTTTTTGGTACTTATAATATACGCAAATATGTATTCTTAAGGACATCAAAATTTAAAATAAAACTTCAGAAAGGTGTACAATACGGGACCTTTAATGAGGGGAAAAAAGAGCCTCTATGACAAGGTCAAAACAAGGTAAAACTTTCTCACAAAAATGGCTATTTCTCACTTTGGAGTATTTTTGGCCAGTAATTAATTATAGTAATTAGTATCCTAGTAATTAATAAACACCAGATGGTCAGCTTGTCTAGACTGTTTGATCAAGTGCGAAATGCTTTAAAAGTCAACTAGAACAGATTTGTGTGTTTCTACATGATTGCTGTCACCAAAACACACACACAAACATTGCCTGCACAAAAAACTACTGATTTAAACAGCATCCTAAAAAAAAACGAGGGCAACTTCAAACAGACAAGATGAGAGAGAGAGAAAGGGGGTGGACGGGTGAAGATCCAAAAATGCTGACCATATGCTTGCAGGGAAAGATGTGCAAACAGATAATGTGTGCGTACACTAGACACGACTTCCCTGCTAAGCGCACGCGGACGTAAAAACAAGCACACATGTGCTAACATACACCCGTATGTGCGCACATCTCACACCTGTTTCTGTTAACGCAGGCAATCACCCGTATGACAGGTTTCGGCCATCTTGTTAAATAATGCATGGAATTTTTCTTTCAACTTGTCAACGCAGGGGGAAAAAAGTATCTCTCACTGTCTCTCTCTTCTCTTCTGATGTCATCCTTGATGCTGATTTTCCTTGACTGCATTCCATCTTTCTGATGAAGGCCTTTTTTTCTTCCCTCCTAAATTCTGCTTGTCCACAGCTGTTCTCACTAGGAACGCTGCGCTCTCTTCCTCCTAAACACTTGTGAGAGTGGCCTTTGAAGTTCACATTATCTGTGTTAGTTTTAGCCACAGTTAGCTGTGTTTGAGGACTCAAGATTTCATGTGATGCCTGAAAATCTGTCTAGCAAGTCTTGCTTAATGCAAACACTAAAAAAATGCAATATTCCAAACACTGGTGTCAGTGAGATTTGTTTTAAAATAAACTTTCCAGCAAAAATGCATTAAATTGATCAAAAGTGTCAGTAAAGTGTCTAAAGATTGTTTTGTTACAAAATATTTCTATTTCAAATAAATGTTTTATTCATCATAGAATCCTGAAAAAAAAACCTGTCTCATTTTATACAACACTAATTGTATAATATCACAGTAATACTGTATTATACCACATGAGACAGCTGAGAAATATAGATAAATATATTTAGACAAAACAAATATAATTAAATATAAATAAATGTGTATTATTAGATCTAGTGTAAATCAAATTAAAAATAAATATAAAAATCATAAAACCACAAATGATGTATCTTCTTATGCATAGAAACACACACAAATATTGTGCATATACAACACAGCATATGCATATGCACAAACACAAGCACCTCTGCACCAAATGTCTTGTTTCATCTCTAAGGCTGGTGTACGATTAACTATTCTCCTGTCCGTTGTTGGTCTTCTCTAAATGCACAGTCAGGCAGCAGTCATTAATGTCACCATTAGTCTCTGTAAACCAAGCACAGCCCTGCAACATGGGCCCCTTGAGCGAGCTCTGTGATGGGGCTCATCTCACCCAAAAGGCCCAGGTTACTATTGCAAGGCCATCTGTCTGGCACATCTACAGATTGCACTTTAAACAAGCTGCCTTTAACATAACACTTAGCAAACTTAACAAACAAATAGTGAAAGCACACCCCATACCTGTATCTGTATTACAGTTGAGCTCATCTGAATCAAATTCTAAGCCATTATGGGCCTTGTGTAGAGTCATCATCATCTTCATCTTCTGTATCTTCAAAGCTTCAGCCATTGTTGTTAGACCTGCAATACAATGATATCACAAATAACTCAGTACATGAAACACTCACATCTCACTTGTTTCTCCCACACAGCAATGACGTAATCAAATGGAGGCTTCTTGTGTCTTCAGAACAGTTTCAGCTGAGATCTTAACAATATCTCAAACTGAGCTCAGATTTGCCAAGATTTTATCCAATCAAATGCAAAAAAAATGCTATAAGACCACATAATCTAAGCTTTTCCATTCAAATCTATTTTATACTGCATATACACTATTGGTCAAAAGTGTATTTATGCTAACCGAGGCTGCATTTATTTGATAAAAAATGCAGTAAAAACAGTAATATTGTGAAATATTATTACAATTATATATATATTAAAATGTCATGTATTCCTGTGATTGTACTTACTCTGTATGATACACTGATACACTGCCATTCAAAAGTTTGGGGTAAGTAAAAACATTGTTTTAAAGAAACTAATACTTTTACTCAACAAGGGCACATAAAATTGATCAAAACTGACAGTAAAGTGATAATAATGATAAGAACCATTATTAATATTTGAGCGATCAATCAAATTCAAATCAGCATTAAAATGATTTCGGAAGGATCATGTGGCACTGGTAATGATGCCAAAAATTCAGCTTTGACATCACAGAAACAAATTACATTTTAGAATATACTGAAGTGGAATACAGTTATTTTAAATTGTAATAATATTCTGCAATATTGCAGTATTTTTCAGCAAATAAATGCAGTCTTGGTGGCCATAAGACATAAAAACATTATTATAAATCTTTAATATTCCAAACTTTGCCAGGTAGTTATCCAATCTCTTTCTATTTTTATTGACAACTCGAAAGAGAAAAAAATATGCTTCTCTTTTTGGTTTTGAAAATCTTAATATACTGGTTTCAGGCTGCTAAGAGATGTGCTATTTATGAAGCACATTAAACTAAAAATTACAGCAATAAATTCCTTAGTTGACAGTGAATGGATGTTGTCATCAGCAGAGTTTTATTCAGAGCAACTGGAGGGTCGCAGTGTGATAAGGGACCTGAAATAACTCTGTTAGCTGGACAGAGAACATATCATGGAAGTCGTCCAAGAAATAGCCATCTGCCAATCAATCACTTATAACTCCTCCTACTACCAGCAATTAGCCAGCCTGAGAGCTCTGGCCTTGGTTACCCTGGATACTATATAAAAAAAAAAGGTTAAAAAAAAATAACAAAGTATTGATTAGTGACAGACGGTCAATGCTCTGGACCAGTGATTGATGTTAGAATTGCTGCCTCTCTCATTGTAGTTCAGATTTTTCAACACGCGATCCTGCAACTCTAGAGATGTCCACTGTGCATGTGATGGTGTGTGTGTGTGTGCCTGTATGTTTTTGCATATGTGCTCGGGTGAGCGAGTGTATTGCATCTGACAAGGTCACGATTGTGACAAAGGAAAAGAAAAGTGCAGGTGATGCTGACTGCTGAGAAGGAGAAAAAACAATAGACCATTAACGTGCACACACACATAGACACAAGTACAGACCGGCATATTCCCTTAGGAGAGCATGGACAGCTTGGCTAATCGTGACTTCAATATCTCTATGTAAACGCTGACTGTTGCATGAGCTTCACTGTGGGCTCATGGGAAAATAATCTTCAGAGACTTGAGTTGAGTTACGTAGGCTGTTTGACAAGAAGGAAACCGCTCGTTCATGTGAAGTGAGACTGTCCTGAGGGAGGAATTCTATTCCTTGAACTCCAATGGTGCACTCTAAAGTTCACAGGTCACAGCCACACACCATGAGAATAGTTAAGATCATGCTTTTTTTTTTTTTTTACTAGTTTTATGGTACTTTTTGTCATTTTATGGAGCTTTGCAATAATGTTATTCACCGGTCAATTTTGATTTATGGTAAAGAGCAGCTGGGACATTCTGCTAAATATTTCCACTTGATTTTCATGTTTAAAATCATAGAATTTGAAAGAACAGAATTTTCTTTTTTTTGGGGTGAAATATTCCAGACAGTGAGAGAATGATAAGCCATATACACACATGTACAAACATAGTGTTATACATGTACAATGTACTATTATAATTCATTATTCATCAAGTATGCATTAAATTGATCAATATCAATAAAGACATTTACAGTGTTACAAAAGATTTCTATTTCAAACTTTTGAACTTTCTATAAATCAAAAAATCATGAAAGAATTTATTGCAGGTTCTACAAAAATATTAAGCAGCAAAAAACTGTTTTCAACATCGATAACAGTGAAAAATGTTTCTTGAGCTGCAAATCTGAATATTATGGAGTAATAATGCTGAAAATTCAGCTTTACCATTAGAGGCATAAATTACATTTGAAAATATATTAACAAAAAACATTCATTTTGAATTGTAATAATATTTCACAAATGAACTGTTTTCTTTTAGAAAACATTTTAACCTATCATATGGAAATCAAAAACTGTATTTTCTCCTCTCCTCTCACTCGTTCGGCACCACCCCCTGCTGTCTGTCATTCCCCTGTCATAAACAATCCCAAAAATTCCAAAACATGCCAACGAGGCCATTTTGAAGCAGTTGGAGATTAGAGAATATGAAAATAAAAGATTTAAATGAATGTCAAAGTCAAATATTACTTGCCAATCTTTCAGAAACAAAATCCATGCTATTGTCACATACCTCAGATCCCAGAAGAAAATCTTGAGGCAATTACTATATAGTATAGCTGTTCATTTAATAATATATGGAAAATTAATGTTTCATTTTGAAATACCTGACATTTGTATGGAAGCTTGTTTCTGCCACTGAATAAAAAATAAACAGGGTAATTGGGTTTTTTCAAGGTAAGTGACTTTTTTCCCCTCAGAATTGTGAGATATAAACTTGCAATTGCGAGAAAAAATTGTCAGAATTAAGATAGATAAAAAGTTGCAATTTTATTTTGTGGCAGAAACAAGCTTCCAAACATTTGATTGCACAGTATCTTCTTTAGCAAACCTAAACACAGTTTGAGACATTTTTGAGATCACTTCTGAAGCTCTAAAGAAACACATTAGAGATTACTCTGATTTTTTTTTTTCTCAGGCAAACAATCAGAGAAGCATCTTAATTAAGATATTAAATACATTTCTGATTTTCTTATATGGAAGCAAAGCAAAATACTGTCATGTCTCCACTGTGTTTGCTGGCCTGTTGTATCATGCTGTTAGAACAGAATCATTGATTCACTCAACTGATGGCACCATGTTTTTTGTGTGCGTGTGTTTTTTTTTTTTTTACCTTACTGTCATAGCCCTAAACAATGACTGAGCACTTGGCAAATCACAGCAAACTGCCCTACTCTCATTCCTAATGAGTCCTGACATCTGGCACTTGACGATGCCAAGACTCTAAGTGACATCTCCACGGTAACCGCTCAAACATGGCAGAATATCACTGCACAGTCTAGCGCATCCTCCATGGTGACCCCACAACTTTGTGTGTGTGAATGTTTATGATTTATGAGGACATGGGTGTTACACTGGTAATACTAAGTAAACGTGGAGACATTTCCTGAATCCTCGTAATTAAAATGGCATAAAAAAACAAACATACTAAATAATGTTTTATTAATTAAAAATGTAAAAAAAAGTTTTCTGTGATGGGTTTAGGGGTAGGTGGGTGGGTTTAGGGGTAGGGTTAGTGAAAGGGGATAGAATAGAACAGTATAAAAACCATTACGCCTACGGAGTGTCTTCATAATAATAGGTGTATCAATGTGTATGTGTGTGTGTGTGTGTGAGAGAGAGAGAGAGATTGTAAGGGGGTTCTTTTTGTGCTATTATTTTGACCACAGTGAAATAAGGCTAATTATTTTACTGTTTACTTGTATTGGCCTCATCAAGCTAAATAATTCCACTCAGTTACAGGGGGAAAAGTACTGTGTAGATAATGTGGTGTGGTGCCAGTTTTGCTATTGTTAACTAAAAGTACAAATACAGCTTTAAAAATTGTTTTTGTTAATTGAAACTAACTGAAATAAAATAAGTTCAGGTACTAAAATGACTAATACATAAATAAAGAGAAAAAAAAGCTAAAAAAAGAGAAGAAACGTAATAAAATGACAAACTTTTCTAACTAAATAACTTAATTAAAATGAAAACTGAAAATATAAAAATCAAATCCAAACATTAAAAATTTGTATTAAATACTATAATAGTATACAAACAATACTAAAAACACTGCTGTGTGTAATGGTATTTACTTATTTTCTGATCTTTACCCTGCAACAACAACAAAAACTATACTAAAATAAATCTAAATAATAATTACAAATAATTATTAAAAATAATATATTTATTTTAATGATAAATAAAATGTAACAGTGGCACAAATCATGTCCATGTATGTATGCATGTATATATACACACACACACACACACACACACACACATATACAGTACAAATATATAGGCCTATATATATATATATATATGACAAATAACTATTGGTATAACCACCTGCAGGATTAAAAGTTAAATTTTAAGTATAGACCATAAAATCTATGTTTGAATCAGGTACTTTGGATCTGAGGTGGGATTCCTTTAAAATTCAGAAAAAATATATAAAAAGTAAATTTCACTTTCCAGATTTTCTAGCAAAAAAAAAAAAAAAAAGTTTCCTGAAAATAAGCCACAATTGTCTGAAAGTGGGAAGGACATGTCCCCTCCAGGTATAATGACTGCTACACCCCTGATTCTGGCGGAAATAAGACATTTCTTTGGGCAAATTTCAGCACATTTTTAGCATCCACCCTTCCCAATGTGATACAGTAGATTTGAGAAGAGAGGACGGGGAATGTGAGGCTTTTGGCCAGTGAGAGGAAGAGGGGAATGGAGAGGGATGAACAGATGGATGAGTGATCCCGCTGGGGTGTGTCATTCATCACTGTCACCCGTAAAAGAAGGTGCATGAAAGATGACCGAACAGAGCGGCAGAAAGGGAGAGAGAATGAAAGATGAGCAGAAGGACAGCAGAGGAGGGAGTGATTTAAGCATATACTTTTCATATGTGTTGAAGGGGGCTGCGAGTGAGTAAATTGAGGCTCATCTAAATTTACAGTGCACTGAACGTGGTGAAAAGCGAGCCGGGTGTGTGTACGGTTGGGTTTACCTGTGGGTGACAGCAGGGCTGGAGACAGAAGGCTGTTTGCTCTGTGGTGGAGGATTCTGGGGCTTTCTTGTGCACTGGCCCCATAGGAACGCTTTGGAGGGCGGCCTGGACGAGAGCTGTGGAGGGTGTAAACAGACATTAGTATGTGCCCATTATTAAGGACAACAGGGACAGACGAGAGGATGTCTCAGAGAACCAGAGAAAAATAGAAACGCATTAAAAGCAAATAATACAAAAGTATGTTTTACGTAATCTGCAAAAAAAAACTTTTTTATTTTTTATTTTCTAGCATTCCAAACTTACATGGTCACCACTGATAAGTTTTGCATTAAATCTAGCAAAATTCCAAGAAAATATTTTACCTTTCTAATAATTATCAATGTTGAAAACAGCTGTGCTGCTTAATACTGTATGTATATATATATATATATATATATATATATATATATAAACATATATATATATGATGTATATAGCTTTCCATTGATGTATGGTTTGTTAGGATAGTACATTGTCCGAGATACAACTATTTGAAAATCTGGAATCTGAACATCAGAAAAAATCGAAACATTGAGAAAACCGCCTTTAAAGATGTCCATTTATGTTCGCGATTGTGCTGCATTCACCCACAAAAATAAATGTTTTATATATTTATGGTAGGAAATTTACAAAATATCTTCATGGAACATGATCTTTACTTAATAGCCTAATCATTTTTGGCATGAAAGTAAAATCGATAATTTTGACCCATAAAATGTATTGTTGGCTATTGCCACAAATATACCCGTGCGACTTGTGACTGGTTTTGTGATCCAGGGTCACATATATATATATTAGAAATATTTCATATTTTTGTAACATTATATATGTCTTTACAATATTTTTGAAGAAATGAATGCATCCTTGCTGAATAAAAGGATGTATTTATTTATAAAAATCATACAGGCCTCAAACTTTGGAACAGTAGCGTATATACACTTAACATAAATATGAGACTGTTTTATGAATGTTAGTGGTCTTCATGGTCAACAATTTAAATGTTAGTCACACAAGAGAGCCCTTTCAGTAAATCATATAGATATTTCAAATGATTTATGGGGAGTATCAGAGGAAACTTAAGATAAAGTTATGAGGTGAACATACTGAGGTTTCAGACTTCTAACTTGAAAGGCGTTATAAAGGTCAAAGCAAGAAATTCATTCTGAAGGTTCAGATTCAGACTGTTCTGTATGCTTCTACGGGGATGCTTTTGCTTTTCCCATTAGTTCTTCCCTTGAAGATATGCAAGTAGTTTTAACATTGCACTGTGTCTGTCACCTGTCAATCATGGGATATGAACAACCCCCATAAAGCAACCTTCAAAATCTGTTAAAATAGCCGAAAAATAATAAATAGGGTGCCCTGTCAGTACGGGTAACAGGAGGAGAAAGAGAGAGGACAGCCGGTAGCTTTTCTTGCCTGTCTTGCTTTTGTTTATTACTCCAAAGGTTCATCTCAGGGAGAGAGGCACAATCTCTGAGCAGTCAAAGGTTAAAAGACACTGAGGGGCTTTTGCCCTGGAAGAATGTGGGAGAAAAAAAGAGAAAGACCTTTAAACAGAGGCCCGTGACTGACAGGGAAACAGACTGAGTTTAACATCCCTCCTTTGATTTATGCGGCAATGGTAGTCGCTGACAAGACTGTGATCTCTCCTCTGATAGAGCAACAATCATGAACCCCTATGTGAGTCACAAGAAAATGACATTGACGTACAGTGAGCTGGAATGAACCAGTGGCATTTTTTATTTGTTACAAGTTACATAAAGTTACTATAGCAATAACTATAAATTATGCATAATTACATGCAGCTAACCCTAAGCCAAACCCTCATCCTAACCAGTTAATTATTAATCAGTACTATACTCTTCAGTGCACTTGAACACGGACACCTTAAAATAAAGCGTAACCGCATTTTTATTTGTACATTTTCCCCCAAATATTACTGTAAATTAAACTTAAAATGTTATTTAAGGTTTCTTTTCATTTTTGTTTATTACATTTGCTTTAGCAGTTAAATTACTTTAAATTGTAAATGACTTCCCCATATAAGCATAGTTCTGTTGTGTCATTCAAGTTAGTGAATGCAACAACAAAAAAAGGCATTGATATGCAAAAGTAGGCAATGACATGTACTTGAAGCCTGAAGGTTTACGAATTAATTGTTTAAACTAGACCTTGACATTTTCTGAAGATAATATGAAAATCTATCACAATTGTAGGTTATTGTGGATGGTTGCCAGGGTGTTGCTAAGGTGTTCTGAGGGGTGTTTGCTGTCATAAGTCTCTATATGGCTAGGGTCCCTCCCTAGGGATCTTTTATCTTTTTTAATCACTCTCTCCTCAAGCTCTCCTCAACAAGCCACGAAATTTTCAGAATTATTCATGAGCGTAGTGTAAACGGTGCAGGGCGTGTTATGCGCTGAAATGTAATACTTTGTGTCTTAAAAGAGCAAGGAAAATCCTGTTTTCTCTGATACGGCCCCTTTGAGATCTCCGAGTATTAACACAGTCTCAGCAAGCAGTTTAGATTTTAAACAGTAAATTTAAAAAGGCAACGAGATTTTGAAACAATAAGGACTGTTTATTGCACGCTTAATTAGTTTGATGCCTAAAAGAGCCACAAGCACACGCAGAAGAATCCCAACAGAGAGAAAGAAGTGGAGGGAAAAAGCATTTCCACGGCAGTTCAGCTGCTCATATCTCTCTTTTCATCCTGGTGTGTAATGTTTATACATCCACTAACCCGCTGTGTCAGCCTAACAGGAATGTGTGCAGTGTGTGTGGGACGGTGTGTTGATGTACGGGGGTGTGAATGGTTTCCTCTTTCTTAAAAGCACAGGCAAAAGGAAGAACGCTGTTTACAAAGCTTACAGTAATGCAGCTTTGGAGACGCTCATTCATTGATCTCTTGATACCACTCGTCTCTTTCTCTCGCTCTGTCTTTCTGTGCACACACACGGAAACACAAAAAAAGCTAATCCAGATCTACTGACAACAGCTCTTTTGTTCTGTATTATCAGAGAGAAAAGAATCCCTCTCTTTTAGTGAACGACAGGATGAGCCGCTGATGGAAGCGATGCAGTCATGCAGAGGTCACTAGCGCGCACAAACTCTCATAAAAATGACTGAAGCACCGATTGTATGGACTGGAAACACACTGGCTAAACGAGCCTGTCATGCCAACACCATGGCATCAGATAAGACTGCATCTCTGTAGCTCAACAGGAAAAGCAAGATGCAAAAAATGCCAAGGTCATGGGTTTGATTCACAACATCAAAAAGAGCGCATGCACACCGATTATAATTAATCAGCCGACTGCGTTTAAAATCATTTAAACATCATGTAAACAGATTTAACTGTACCATAGTACTTTTCATAATTGGTTTGGTAGTGAATCAATCCTTAGTAAAACATTCTATGCGTAAAGAAAATCTAGAGATCTCACAAAGTTTGCTACTGTATGTTACAATATGTATAGTTCACATTTTTATTTTCTGTTTTCTTTTGAAAAATGTGAATATAAATGAGCAAAATATGAGCACCCCACCAATTCTGGTCCCGAAGCAAGATTGTGTTTTTATAAATCACAATATAAGTTATGATTTTCCAGGTATTTAGTCTGTCTTCCTGTGGGCATTGCAAATGTTTTTTAAATCATTAAAATACATAATTAACATTTAGTATTTTGTATTTCTATAAAATAAAACATAAAACAGTGTGACTACGTCTGTATGTAGCCTAATTAATATGTGAAAATAAATCCCACAAAATTATTTACTTAATCTATTCTATTTATGTATCATCTATTTTAATTGAAAAGACACTGTGATTTTCTTTGTCATACTATTTTTTTTTTTTTTTTTTGTCATACATAATGTTTAATTTGTTCGCATATAGTTTTGTTTGTGAAGCCAAAGACAAATTCCCACAGTATAGTGGACAATAAAGTATTATCTGATTCCAATGTAATCTAATTAAACATGCTTGCTCACCTACATTCAGGGCTATTGTATGAGATCTTGATAATATTTGCTGTATCATCGTGAACACTAAAATAACTCTTTATTTATTGATGTTTATATTATTACATTTTATCTCTGCATAAAACATATATCAGACCACACCCAAGAGCCTGTTACTATGGAAACCTTTTCTCAATCAATACTCTGTCATCGGCTATGATTGGTGGCAGATGGAGGACAGGGGAGGATTCCCCAGAGATCAAAGACATATTATTAAAGCTCAAGCGCGCACACACACACGCACACACACACACACACACACACACACACACACACACACACACACACACACACACACACACACACACACACACACACACACACACACACACACACACACACACACACACACACACACAGAGGGTAGCTCTATTTATTGCCATGATAGATATCAAACAGCTGTCATAGCCGTTGACCACAGGTCTCACTGAAGTTCCTCTTTACATTCATAAACGTTCACTAACAATAACTGTTAGGGTGGAATCTCATGGAAACACGTCGTGTAAACGGGTCACACTTCACCCCAAAATTAAAAGAAAATAAAACATCTTCAACTTGTGTATTATCGTTGCTGTCGGCCGGAAAACTTGTATCTATAGCCTACCTCTGTAACTCTATCTATATTTTGTTTCTATTATTTCTGTTAAAAGAGCTTGTGACTAAACCTTTTATCCCCATTGGATCCTCAAAACTGTCGGTCAAACCTCATAACTCCATCCGCCTCTATCGTGAATGACGTGACGCACGGCGTTTGGACCAAAGATATATATACGTACGTATATTTATTTAAAATAAATAAAGTAATTTTAGTATAAAATAAAAAAAAGTAAAATTTGTCCCAATTTTAAAACTACTAAAAGTACAATACTAAAACTTTCTCGTATCGCAGCTTAATGTGAAAAAAAGGTTGATTACCCTGAAAAGCATCGGGTCTGTGAAAGTCTCAGAACATTGCATCTGTTTTTGAGCATTCAGGAAACCTTGGAAATAAATGTTGTGATGTTATTTCCATCAAGAGGTGCATACATTTTTGGTCAAGATCTTGTATTGACAGTGCAAGAGTCCAGCACTCTGTAAAGCCTCCTCCAGAACATCCCAAAGACTTTCAATTAATTTAAGATCTGGACAAATTAATGTGTGAAAATGATTATTCATGCTCCCTCCCAACTATTCTCTCACAATCTGAGCCTGATGAATCTTGACATTGTCATCCTGGAATATGGCCATGATGTGTCTTCCTACATAAGAAATGAAAAGCCACACACTCCATCAATTAGGGTTAGAAGAACTGTTGCCAAACATATAACATGATAGAAACATGATAATCACTGCAATAATGACACAATCATAAGGCATTTCCATTACAGATTTGCGCAAAACTGGTGCGATTTTTTTCTAAATGTCGACAAAAAACGATTGCGAAATGAGGGCGTTACCATTAACCGATGTTATGCGACTAAAACTTAGTTAAATCATTCCAAAAACCATGGCAACGGATGTTGGTAGGTTTATGTACTATATCTATAGGTTTATGTACTATATGGGGGTGGTGTGGCGCAATGGATAAGACACATGCCTTTGGTGTGAGAGACCCGGGTTCGAATCCACTGTGAGACACCAATGTGTCCCTGAGCAAGACACTTAACCCCTAGTTGCTCCAGAGGTGTGCGACCTCTGACATATATAGCAATTGTAAGTCGCTTTGGATAAAAGCGTCAGCTAAATGAATAAATGTAAATGTAAATGTAAATATCTCAGCCACTGCACTAGCCATTATTATTAATCGAAGGAGATGTAGGCCTATGTGTGTTTTCCAAGCATTAATGGTAAGGAACGACCCTTATTATACTTGTGAGCGACACATATGAGGTGTTTCTGGGTGTTTCTCCCTCATATCTGCTTCGAGGTCTTGATTGTGGCATTTATTTGAGGTTTAGAATCCATTTTTCCTGTAATTCTTTTGTCTTATATGGATTTAATAAAGAACTCTGTCTCTTATTCTGTCCAAACACACCGCGTCATCTACGTCAGGTGACCTGTAAATGCGCGAAAACTGTTTCCATTGGAGTTTTGCTAAATATTTCTTTGTCGAATTGCCTGAAAAACCACCTCATGCGAGCGATAAATGCGATTTTTTGCAAAATTGACGTGTTTCCATTGGGCGTATTTTCATTTCGCAATTTCAATTTGCGCAATTTGAAGGGTAATGGAAACGCGGCTATAGACTCTTAAAGCAACACCAAAGAACTTTTCCTCTTCGGTCCCCCTACAGGTTGGAAGCGGAATTGTCCATTACCGCTGTCGTAAATAATTTAGCCTTCCGCAGCCTACTGTCGCGCGCACGCTCGCTGTTTATCCAGCGCCGGCTTTGGAATGAACGATGTCCACAGACAAGGTAGAGTATGTTGCATGATTTTATGAAAGTATGATGTATTGCGACATCAGAAACGAAGAAAAACAAAATAATGACTATTGTAACGCTTGACGTAAAGCAAGTCAAATTTGTAGTTTCTTATGTCTCATTCGAACTACAGAAACGCTACCCGATCTGGCAAACTTGCATAGTGCAGATATAGGGCCGCAAAGCGAAAGCAGAAGTGCCGTTCACCCTGTTACGACTTGATGAACCACTGAAACAATTTTGGAAACATTATTTTAAGGTAAAAAATAATCTTTAGTGTTGCTTTAAATATTCGCCTATTTAAATCCAAACAGCGACTCTTTTTTTCTGTGGTCAAGTGTATTGTATTTTGTTGTATTTTTAAGTACCTGCACCTTCCACTTTTTCTTTCTTTGAGTTTGGGGTGAAATGTGACCAGGTTTAGTGACATTCAACTGTTAAGATTACCGATCTCAACCTATACAAAATATCTCTCCTCATGTACGCATTACAGATATATTTACAAGAATAGCACATATTCCTCATTTCGAGACAATAATTAACCTGCTTTACTGCATCACACACCTGAATTAACATGCTTTGACAGGACAGAACATCCTTTTCTTTGTGTTTTTTTCTTTCTTTGCTTTTTTTCTACTATGATGTCATAGTGCTCAGCTCTGGAGGGAATCCCTCCCTCCTTTATTGATTGGTCAAGGTTGTCTTCTTTACTTTCCTTTCATTTGAGCTAGGTATTGAATTTATGTAGCCCTGTGCCTCTTTTTCTCACTACTATCAAGTATGATAATAAGGACAGACAAGCAGCACACACATAAACACACACACACACACACACACACACACACACACACACACACACACACACACACACACACACACACACACACACACACACACATATACACAATGACATCTATTGACTTTCTTCCGAGAAATACAATAGCTCCATCTTTCTCTGGCTGGTTTTGTGTGGACCACAGAGGAGCTAATTACAGTCTCTCATTTTCAATTGAGTGAGAAAAGAAGGAGAGGGAAGAGATGACAGAGAAAACACACAAAAGGAAAGAAAAAAAAAATGTCCATAACAAAAAATAACAGAGAAAAGTGAGGGAGAAAATGAATTAGATCACAGTGAGACAATTTGAGACTTATTCAGTGTTCAAAACCAATTTCATTTACAGCCTCAGACACTTTATATTGTACAGTATATTATGAAAAGAACACAATGCTTAGGCTCTGAATTCTGACTGTTGCTTATAATACTTAATATGTACAAGCACACACAACACACTAGAATGGTGGTGACGAGTTTTGTATGGGCGAGAACAACTCCAGCTTTCTTCAGAAAATGTAAAAATCTAGTATATATTTATAAAAGAATGTTGTACATTATAAAAAAATCTAGAGGCACAACATGCATGTTATGCATTATTAGGTCAAATTAAAACAGTTTGCTCTAATGTACAAATATATACACACATTACTCCAGTCTTCACTGTCACATGATCCTTCTAATATGGTGATTTGCAGCTCAAGATACATTTAGAATTATTATCATGTTGAAAATAGTTGTGCTGCTTACTATTTTTGTGGAGCACTACCAAAAGCTTGGGGTAAGTTAGAAATTAAGTTATACTTTAATTCAACAAGGATGCATTTTTCAAAAGTGAGAGTAAAGACATTATAATAATATAGACAAAAAATAATAATTTCAAATAAATGCTGTCCGTTTGAACTTTCTATTCATCAAAGAATCCTGAAATAAAGTGCATCACTGTTTCCACAAAAATATTAAGCAGCAAAAATTATTTTCAACATTAATAATAATACAAAAACTTAATAATTAATAATTGAGCACCAATAATAACTAATAATAACCGAGCACCAAATCAGCATATTAGAATGATTTCCGAAGGATGATGTGACTGAAGACTGGAGTAATGATGCTGAAAATACAGCTCTGCCATCACAGGAATAAACTACATTTAAAAATATATTCAAATAGGAAACTGTACTTTTAAAGTGTCATAATATTTCACAATATTACTGTTTTTAATATACTTTTGATCAAATACATGCAGCCTTGATAAGAATACATAGACCATTCATTTTAATACATGTTTTTGATTAATTCTGCATTTAAAAAAAAAAAATCTGAGTAAAATGTATTTAGAAGGCTGAATAAGAAGGATGACTACAGAGAGAGAGAGAGAGAGAGAGAGAGAGAGAGAGAGAGGCGGTTTATCTGCTGCTCTGTTTCTTAACCACACAAAGGCGGCATTCATTCTCTGACTAAAAAGAATCACAGAAGCAAACAGAAAACATAAATGCTGATTTCTATTCATAGAGTGAAAGAGGAAAAGGGGCACAAGGAAACAACAACAACTGGTGGCTTAAAGCATTTTTTTAATGCTTGTGTAAATATAGAAATGTCGTTGAAAGACAAAATGACCAAGTGAACATAATTTATGAGAATGATTTACTTTTATGACACTTATGATCTGCTCTAAAAGCAAGTGAACGGTCTAATTATAATATAAGGTGCAACCTTATATTTATTCCGTTCTGAGAATTATTGACAAAATAGATTTGTGTAATTGTGTCAACTGTGATCAAGCCTCTTTTGCAGATGGGAGGTTGCTAGGGTGTTCTGTGTGGTTGTTAGGTGGCTGCTAAAAGGTACAAAATGACTCCGTCACTGTTTTCCAGCTTAGAAATAGTAGTCCTCTTCCAGCTTCCCAATTTGAGCTTTTATTAATGTCTTTAGCATGAATATTATAACAAATAGCGTAAAATGAGTTACACACTAAAGTTCAATACTTAGTTTTCACAGTTTTTTTAAAACACAAAAGTATTAGCAATAGTAAAAGTGACTCTTACAGTATGTTAGTAAGAGCCACTAATGACCAAAATTCTACACTGACTGATTTTCAGTTTCTGCCTCCACCTCATGAATACTTCTCCTTCTTTATCTTCTACTCTTCCTGTCTTTCTTTTCCTCTTTGCCTCCTGCATATTAAAACATTTACTTATTCAATTCTCTCTATACTTTCCTCCCTCTCTGTCCTCTTTAGATAGAGGACATATTTGCAAGCCAATAAACAATCCTCTGTGTGTGTGTGTGTGAAGTGCCAAGTCAGCACAGTCAGGGATGACACCTTGTGATCGGACAGAGAGACGCGAGCAGCATTCTCAAAGGTGCTACAGGGTGAGAATGGGAAAAATTGGGAGAATATATTAGACAGGAATGGAATAAACCAACACGCCACAAAAGGCAGGTGTTACAGTGATTTTAACATAAAAGAGTTTTCTTAGGCATAACAAAAAGAAATGAATATCAAACTTATTCAACAGAGTGCAACAGTCAGGTTCCAGAAGTAAAAAATCCCATTCCTTTTCTGAGGAATAAGGGAATTGATTTTTAACAATAACTAATAAACCATTAAAGACAAACTGTGAGCTATGTTGTTAATCAATGGCATATCATTTTGTAGAAGCCATCATCCTGCATAATTTAAACCACTTTTTTGTTTGTGGTTTAAATTATTAAATTATTAAACAATTATAAAATTATTCTTTTGCCAAAAGAACTCTTTACCGCCCACCCACTCCCATGAAGCAATTACGTAATTGAGTCAATCTCCTTACACTTGCTAACTACTTAAATAAATAAATAAATAAATAAATAGCTCTCACGCTAAATTGCCCTGTTTAGAAAATCTGGCCCTAAGGCTGCTAAAAAAAGAGAACAACTCCTGTAACAACCCCAAAGTAATATAATTCACTGTGGCTTATTCAGTTAGATTTCAGATTCAAAACTATCCATCCAAGTGTGGACAAAACAACTGTTTAAAAGAATACAGAAAAGTGATAAAATCCCAAGACAGTTTTCATGCTCTTTTCCATACAATGACAATAAACAGTGAATGAAGCTTCATAAAAGCATTGCCATAAAAGTCCTCTGACGATTTGTGAGAGAAACACACCAAAACCTAAGTAGTTATTCATTGAAATACTTGACACCTGCCCTACAGATGTAGGTAATGCCCTACCTTGGCATTTTCACAAGAAAAATTGCAATGTCTGATTTGTGAATGAATCATTGTTTTGAGTCAGTTCTTTTCAATGAATCAATTCATCTGGTTCACAACAACTGTCTGAATAATTTGTTCACAAATTTGACTAATCCAATTCTATCTGATTAATTAATCCAAGGCCTGTTTTTCACACAAAGCTATTATATGACTTAAAAATACACACCCAAACACACTTTAGAGCACGTGTCATGGACTACCATGATGATAAATTCACAATGCTTTTGCATCCTTTTTGAGGTATGAAAAGCTTTCATTGTAATTACATTGAAAAAAGTGGCAGAATTTCTTTTTTTTTACCCATTTTGGTCATATTTTTAAATATAAAAATATATAACGGTAAGTAAATGATCACAGATATTTATATTTTGGGGTGAACTGCTCCTTTAAAAGGAAGGCATGAGAAAAAAACAGTGTTTGAAACATATACTGTCAACTACCACTTTGTCATTTTTGTTTTCTTCAAGCCTCTAACGGAGAGGTGAGTAGGAAGAGAGGGCTTATCATGTGTCTAACATCCATCCATAACATCCACACCTCAACAGGAAAAAGCGTGGGGAGGGAGTGTGTGTGTGTGTCTGCTTGACTGTCTTAAGGGGAAACTGACTATTTTACAACAGCTTATCTCCCTCACTCAGATAAGAGACCCAAACAGAAGTCTGGTTTATTTTGTTCGGAGAAACATTATCACAACGCATCTCTCCATCCGCATGTTACCCGTCTACATGACCGCAATGCAAACACTGACGCACGATCTCGACAGAAGTCATAAAGGAGGTCATGATGCTATGGCTAAAACAAGTGAGATGGGGCATCTGTTAGTCTGAAAACAAGCTGACTCTTGTTGCGTCTAGACGAGATCATTCATTTATGCGTCTGTGAACCCCACAAGCGTCAGGTCATGAAAAAAAGATGCCAGATTCCTCCTGTTTCATTCAGTATCTCGGGTACTTAACGTGCTAACCTGTCACTTAGCACCTCACAATCAGCTAATCACTTGATGTAACATACAGAACTTCCCTTTGTGTTATAATCGCTACACAGAGCTATTGTCTCACAAGTTGTAAAAAGCTCTTAACGCTTTAATTGTCTGTTTGGTTTAACCAACCTATGACTGGAAAAGATTGTATCTTTCTAACTGAAAATAGAAGAAAGGTTTTTCCTGTGATGGCAAAAGTGAATTTTCAGCATCATTTCTCCAGTGGTCAGTGTCACATGATCCTTCAGAAATCATTCTAATATGCTGTTAGTCACGATCATGTCATGTTTAGTTTTTGTACCTGGTTCTGTTTGGTTTCATGGTCATGTTCGGTTTCGTTTTCCTTGTTACCGTTTGCCTTGTTCATAGTTTGCTACCATAGTTTCTGATTTAGTTATGCACCTGTTTCTTGTTCTGTTGATCATTCCGTGCCCTCAGTTCTTTCTGTTCATTGTTCAAGAAACATTTCTCATTATTATCAATGTTGAAAACAGTTGTGCTGCTTAATATTTTTGTGGAAAATTCTTTGATTCTTTGATGGCATTTATTTGATATGGAGCCCTGCACATGACATGCAGAAAAAAAAAAAAAAAAAAAACATGTATATTGTGGCCACGAATGACCAATTCATTACCGCGACTTACTAATACGTCAGCACGTTTTACTAATTCGTTCCCTCATTTTGAATAAATCGTGCGCACCATAAAGTAATTTGTTCCCTCGTTTTAATAAATCGAGTGTACGATATAATAATTTTCTCCGTAATTTGAAATATAAATATTTTTTAGCATTACAAATGTCTTTACTGTCACTTTCGATCAATCTAATGTGAAGTTGATGAAGAAAAGCTTTAATTTCTTTAAAAAAAAAATATATATAGCAGCTGACCCTAAACTTTTGAATGGTAGCATTTAAAGGATGCTATTTCTAAATATTTTTTATAATTAAGACTAAATATACAGCAAAGTGACTTTCTATCATTTCGAATCAGGCACTAAATAGAGTATCTACCCCCCCACCCCCCCCCCCCCCCGACACACACACACACACACATTCAATTACATAATTAAACTGACTTAAAAAAATTGTTGAATCTTGTAAACTTATAAAAAAGTTGAAAATTGCTTAACTTGTTTTGATGAGTTAAAGCAATGTAAAACATATGTTTTCGTAACTAATATATAATAATTTTTTACAGTGTTGTTGCTTAATTATCTGAACCTGCAATCTAACAATCTAACAGTATAAAGAGACTTTATTATCCATATGTTCCTGATGTTCACCTGGACTACACAATAACTTTCTGAAGAGGAAGTTTCTCATATTTACAGCCTGATTCTTGACAGAGAGGCACAATGCTGTGACGCATAAGTCGTACCATCCAACATCCGCTTCTGATGTGGACAAATGTAATTAAGTGTTATCAAAATGTCCACTTCACGCTACACATTAACCTCGCTGAGTGCAACTGCACCCCCAGAGAAGCTCATTAGTACTGAATGTACTGAATGACCTCAGCTGAGACACAACTCAATAAGGAATCAAATGAATGACTGCTGTTCTCCTGGTCTTTCACACTCACTGCTTGAAGCAGCACATAGTCTGTGGACTGTTTTAGAGCACGCATTTAAAGCGGCACCCATATTACAGGTTGTTTTTTATTCGCTTTGGTACTATTTTCACAAGTAAGGTGTACATTTTCAAAACTCTCAGTACAAAAATCCAAACTGATCACACTTGTAACACAGCAAAACCTGATGCAATGCTTTCATTCAGTTGCACATATTTTCAGTCCACATTGTTTCAAACACAAGATTATTGTAATAAGAACATTTGGTTTAATCACCAAACCGCAACAGTATGATCTTCTTTCAGTTTAGTACTTTTAACAATCAGATGTTTCAAATCATCCTTGTTGCTGAATTAATTACAGTAATACAGGCTACAGTTGCCACATTAGAAAATACACTTACATTACCTAACTTATGTAATTGAATCCATAATGTTATGTGCTATCAAAAGGCGTGATGAAGTATGACCCTTCTATTGATGCACCTCTGGTCAATCTGATGTTACTGTACACAGTCTCTCTCTCTCTCTCTCTCTCTCTCTCTCTCTCTCTCTCTCTCTCTCTCTCTCTCTCAACATAGTGCGGTGGTTATCATCTAAGATATATCACTTGTGTAAAAAAAAAGTAATTAAATTTGGCTATCTGTATCGGAAATTGCAAACAAGTTAAGAAACTATAGAATCAATATCTATAGGTGTACTAAATGATACATTTATTAACCATTAAGATCAGTTGGATTAAATAATAGACAAATGTATTAAACTGAACGAGAAGAGATGCAAATAAAAGAGCTTTATTAAAGGCAGTTACTGTGAATGAAACATTTATATAGATGAATTATATTTGTGTAGTGAAAAGGATACTTTGTGATTTTGTGTGTTGTACTAACACAATTGAAAATATGCTGAAATGTAAAAAAAAAAAAGAAAAAAAAAAGTGCACTTTTGATGATCTATTGTGTTGAAATTGAAAGTTTTTGAAATGTACACTTTACTTTGGTACTACAGTAACAGGTTACTGTATTCACGCAGTCTCCACTTAAGCAAAGTGCACTGATGAAATAGAGAAACGGCTTTACTACAGATTCTAAAGCTGGAACTTAGTCTGATCCTAGAGGCCATTCTATATTCATATTACAGCAGACATAGTCCACCGCAGCTCCAAGAACAGACTCACTATTACACCATGGATCACTTCACACTGACACAATCATGATTCAACAACATCTGAGGCATGGACTGTTTTATTGTGCAAGCTTCTTGGTTTTCAAATTCTTATTAATAAATGGTAATGTTCAGTGCATGACAAGCTAGGCAATAAAACAAGCCACCATTTGAGCCTACTGTATTCTTAGGATCACATATGGTGAGACATCACTGTTTATACAGAGAAATAAAATCACGAGTGTATGTGTGTGTTCTCCACAATATATGTCACAGGTCAATAAGCAGTTCACTCATGCAAAGCAGTGTAAACCATCTGCTAGGAAACATAATCCAGACAACACAAAGGTGAAATGTGACCAATACTAAATTCTTAATACAATCAAAAATGATATTGTTCTTCCTGGAATCATTCGGTTATTATCATACTTTTTTATTAATGACTTAATTAACAATGAATTATATTTCTTTAGCGGTACACTAGCAAATTGATGGCCTCAAACAGACATGAACTTAAAGCCACAAAACAGTGTTTGTTTTACATAATTATCTACAAAAAAAAAAAAAAAAACCTGACTGCTATTAAATGCTTTTCTCTCTCATCATTTTCTTAAAAGATCATCGTTTTAAATTTCAAGACGTTTTTTTTCTTCTTCAAATTACTAGCTTCCTAATCTCACCAGAGGCACCAGTTCTGACATTCACACCCCATAAAAATATTTCCTGCAAACCTGTGAATGTATCCAAAAGTCCCTTTGAAACCTGATGACAGACTTTCTTCAAAACACATGACCTAATATGACAATATATCTCCCCTCTATTCAGTCATGGTCTCTGCACAAACAGACCGCAACAAAGAGAAGGATTAGGACATCACATTCAAAGCACCATATTTTAACCTATTGTCTGCTGTGAATAAAGCGCGACCGTAACGTGACTCTGTAGATGTTACATGATCCCAGTGTTTTCACAGCACTGTACAAAACATACTAAAATATATACAGTTATGTAGTTAATCACTTGGGCATTGCACAAAAGCCATTACTCAAATGAAATGTCTAAATGCATTAAAGTATTAGGCTCCAAACTAATATGGTCTTTGCTAGGAAATGCAAACAAATTGGTTCTCTCTCTCTCTGTTTGGAAGAAGACTGTTATAACTGATTAGTAATGAAACTTAACATAGGATGCTCAAAATGTCCTTAATAAAAAGCAAGCAGTGAGATCGGAAAGTGGATAAACAGTTGACCGATGCATATGCGTTTACACAAGGATCTGGAAAATTGATCTGTGTCACGTATGTGAGGATCTAAGGGGATTGAACAGGACAGGCATGCACTGGGCTTCAAAGAACGGCAATTACAATCACAAGCTGACGCACAACGTGTATTCACAGAACTAATGGTTCCTGACGGAACTATTCCATCCAATTAGAGCCATGGGTTTTCATTCAGGGGTCTGTGGACCCCTGGGGGTCCCTGAAAGTATTCCAGGGTGTCCATGGAGAGGACAGATAAGCACATTGTAAGGCAAGCAAACTTCCTTGATAAAAGTTTTATCGTGAAAATGTACCTCATATAGCGGTTGGGGGACCTTGCATTGGCAGAATATCTGAGATGGTCCAAATGCAATCTGCAAACGTTTCTTCTGTCATAAACATGTTTTTACCTTCTTAGTTAGAGTAATTTAATATCTTTTGTTGGGCTTAAAGTAAACAATGTCAAGTGTAACCTTCTAGATTGTAAAAATGAAGTATTGTTAAAAAAGTTTACATTGGAATAATTAGTTGGCATAATATTTGATTGATTTTATTTGCAATTTAGTTTTAAAATATTAATATTAAAAATATTTTGGCTGCCAAATCAAAGTCAATGGGATGTAACCAACATTCAGGAAGCCACATTGTCATTGGCAAGAAAACCATAAAACAAAATCAGTCAACCAAAGTTACTCTCTTGTGTATTTAACAGACAAGTACTGTTAAATCAATATATCTGTGGAAAATGTCTTCCAAAAAAAAAAAAAAAAACATAAACACAAGGATTTAATTTCTAAGAACTTTCTTTTGAGTTTTAGATTTATTCTTAATATTTATTTTTATTCTTAATAGCCTATTTCTTTCATCATTTGCCACCAAGTCAAAACTGGGGCTCCACTTGTTGCTTTCTGTCGCCGTTTGAAAGGACTCAATAACGGGACACTATGTTCCTCTACCCAACCCTGATGGAAAATACAATCTGATTCACACATTTCTGCTTCTGTGCAGTTATTTTAATATTGAAAAAGTATTGGAAATTATTTGTTTACTTTAGGATCAGCAATTTAAAAGTTAATGCATGCACACCAATTATTTAAACTTGCAGTAAAAAAAAAAAAAAAAAAGTAAAAAAAAAGGTGAATTCACCAAACGAACCTTGCATTGGTACAGTCGTTGTACAACGCTTCGAAATCCTTTCTGGAAATGAGTTTGCAGCGGTTCACTCCGGGCTGGATGGCACCGAGTCCGCGCAACACGCGCACCTGCTCCACGGAGCACACCACCGGGTTTATATCCAAACGCTTGAGTTTCGTGTACACGGTGTGCAGTCCGCCGACAAGGTGCTTCAAGAACAGGTCGAAGACTTGCGGGAGACAAATGAGCTCCTGACCATCAACGTTGAAAGAAGCGACTTTCACCCCGTGCACCTCCACGATTTTGCATTCGTTTGTCGCAACGCCGCTCGGAAGCGTCGCGTTCAGCGAGTTGATCGGACGCGGAGAGTCCGTGGGACTCGAGAAGAACGGGTCGGCTCTGAAGAGTTTACCGGACACCACAGAAGTCCCAGAGTGAACCGGAAGAGTCGCAGGAACGGCCATAGTGGTTATTACAATTAAATTTCTTAATGTGCCCTTTTACGTCGTCTACTTTCTCATCCCTCACTCTCTTGTGCGCGTCCCTCTCTTATGCACTGCGTCCAGAGAGCAAACTGGCAGCAACGAGCCGCGCGCCCCTCTTTACCCGTGTGAAAATTCAGATGAACGGAGCGCTTCACGGTTCGGTTGACTCCGCCTCTCATTGGAAGAATGATGCACCATTTTGCCAACCACATGTGCTCCAATTTATGCGTAAAGACTTCACTGGAGGGCGAGAAATTACAGCCCTCCTCCTCTATTGAACGAGTGTCCAGCTCAATGCTTCTCTCAAGCTGTTATGATAATTCAGACGAGACATCCCAACCCATATCTGAAACCATCCATCAATCTCAAAATTATTCTTAACTTTTTTTTTTCTCATTTTATATATATATATATATATATATATATATATATATATAAACAAGGACACTAAAATATTAGGGGCCGTACAAGCCAAAATCCATTCTCCTACTGTCACACACATATATTCTCCTTTCACATACATACATTTCTACACATTCTACTTTCACATACATACATTTCTACTCTCACACACACATACATTCTCCTTTCACATACATACATTTCTGCTCTCACACACACATTATATGAAAGTAAAAGAATGGATTTTGTCTTGTACTGCCCCTCATACTAAAATAAAATACACATCCATATAATAATTTTGAGATATATGCTTTTCTAATTATTAATAGGCAATGTTTATTTGAAGTAACTACAAATAGGCAGATTTATTGGTGAAGGCTATTTGCACAGATTCCGCCCAGTCTGCTCACACAATTTACCACAGTACAAATATAGCCTACTTCTATTTACATTTTGTGTGAATAGCTTCTTTCACTATTTAAAAGTATCACTTTGTAAAGTAAACACAGATATGCTTTTTCCACATGTTGCAAACACAATTTACACTATGTAGCCTAAACAAAACTTACAGGGAATATTTTATAGAAAATCGTTTGTCACACCATGGAACATTTAAGTTGTTATTTTAGTTGTATTTATATAGCTACTATTATAGTACTTTTTAATATTTTGAATTAATTTTAATTTTATTTTAATTTAGTTTGTTTTAGTTATTTTGTTATGTGCTTTCGATTTTAATATTTTTAACTTTAATTTATTTTTATTTCAGTTTGAGTAATTTTAGTATTTCAACAAACTTATTTTAAGTTATGGCAACATTTCTAATCATCCATCCATCTATTTATCCATCCATCCATCTGATAAAGTACTCTTGAACCATTTTCTCCACATGAACCTCTGTCCAAAAAAATACAATATTCACAAAATATTTGGTAACACTTTATTTTAGTGTCCCTGTTACATATGTTACTGTACATGTACTAACTGTAATAACAGTAAATGATGCATACTAAGTACTTACTATGTATTACTCAGTACTTGAATGTTTAATTACACTGTAACAAAGACTCCTTAAAATAAAGTGTAACTGAAATTTCCACTCATACACACAGAGAAAAAAAGTGCAAAAATTGTACCTTTAGGGGTACAAAAGCTTGTCACTGGGGCAGTACCCTTAAAAAGGACATCTGTGTACCTTTTTTCTTTTTTACCACAAAAAGATTCATAGTAGTACCTTAAGGTACGTATTTGTAGTAAGGTATATGCACCTTTTGGAGTAGAAATGTCCTTTTAAGGGTACTGCCCCAGCAGTCCACTGTGTTATACACACTAAACTGTTCATGCACACTAAATTGTGCAGGATAGTCCTATGTCAAGAAAATAAAGCGTGAATCAAGAAGCATGATCCTTAGGCAATAAAAGAATCAGCTTTGTCTTTTATAGGTCAGGCTAAGTCAGGTACTCAAGCGTTTGAATGCCATCTGTTCAGCATCATTGGGAAAACAAGCTCACACATCTGGATGTGTCTGTGGACAGACTTCTGTGCACCCCTCTCCTGGGACTCGTGAGAAATCCTTGGAGAAAAATGCCATTAAAATACCCCACACATCTCCTTAACAAAATGTGTGTTCCCATCAGGCATGCCATCTCTTTATTCACATTAATGAATTTGTAAAATCTCTATTAAAGTGTTTAATGGAAAATGGATAGTTCAACCAAAAATGTTGTCATCAATTACCTAAACCTTATATCCCATTCAATCGATTTTCCTGAACATCACTGATAGAAACACCTTTGTTGTTGTGTTAGAATTTGTAGCAGAATATGATTTAACTGTATATTAATAGGACAAAAGTTCTATTAAATTAGATAAACTGGAAAATAAAAGCATTTTTTATTAGTGGCCTCAGGCTTTAGAAGCAGGTAGCTAATTATAGTACATACTATTTTGCTATAGAGCTTTCAGGCTATTTATTTTGAGATTATAATGTCTAGAACAATAGTCTTATCTCAGCATGAGCTTTTGATATACACACATTTAGAAACTAACTGACTCAGACAACATAAGAGTAGTCATGAAACCATTATAAAACAGCATGCTGATACAAAACTGATTTAGACGCACAATCTAAACAGTTTATCAACATTATGAACACGTGAAAAACTCCTTTTGGACATTGAGAAGCAACTTCACAACTTTCCAGTGTAGACCAAAGTTAATGCATGTGGGATTAGGATAAAGTGTCAGGAAGATGTCAATGACCTTAATGACAGTTTGACCTGAATTTGCATATCAGGGTGAAATATAATTATGAACAGTAAGAATGAGACTTTCTGCGAAACAAGGCTGAAGTTAATCCATTCAAATCCAATTTAAAGGAGAGAGTGTATAACTAGTCTTAGACTGACATGCTGCTCTTTAAATGGTTAATGGACAGTAAATTAATAGTGTGAAAGCTGTAGCTGCAGAAACAAACTCAATCATTTAGAGGTGAAGGAATGATTTGAAAATGGAGTATTAATATAAGGGTATTAATTTGACCCCAAAAATGTATTCGTCACACAGGAAAAGGCTGAAAACTTTATAGCATTTAAACACTGTATTAATGCTTCTGCCATTTTCGTCACCAGTTTTCACGTTATTGTTATGTGTAGCATATAGAGTGAAGGGAAGCGTTCCATCTTATGTATTTAATCATATTATAGGCTATGTTAAATATCATTTTTAAATTTGCATAAAAAAATAAAATGTCAGTTAGCAGATGTTCTTATCCATAGCAATTTACAGTATCTTTAAATCCTATTAACAAAACCTGTAATACACTAGTATCTATTTTTGACATGCATTCTTGAGGGGAAGTTAAGCATAATGGATCTGAAGTTTATTCATTTTTATATGATTAACACTAATTTAAGTTAACAAAAGAGAATGATGAAAATTGCTCCATGGCATCTTACCTTTGTTTGTATATCATTGACAATAAATCATCTTGCTTTCAGGATCAAAGCTGAATATCTACGTAAAAAAAAGTTAGATATTAAAGATATTGAAAGGAAATTAAAAGGCAGATAATCATAATTGACATTTAAAAATACTACATTTAAAATGCAACTTATTAACTCATTAAACAGGAAATATTATACTTTGATACAATTTCTGATAACTATACTGGACAAATTTTCATTGTTAAAGGGGATTTGAACACACACACACACACACACACACACACACACACACACAACAGAAAAGGCAAGGTCAGTCAGTCAGAGATTTGGCTATGCATCAGATCACTTCAAGGGCTTAAGGAATGAGAGAATAAAGAAAGAGTATGGACCGTATTTCTACTCCTGTCTTATCTATTTTTTCCCTTCTTTCAAACACATGCATTTACAGACAGAGAGACACATATCTGCCACTCAAAAGAGCAGTATAAACATATATATATATATATATATATATATATATATATATAAAGATCAGACGAGTAGCCAAGCGTCTTCAGTAAATGGAAAAATAAATCCAGATGCACTAGAATAAACCTTTCAGGATGGACTATGATGACCTAGATAATGAAGAAGCCTCACAAATCTGATAAATACAGTATACACACGTTAATTATCTGCTATTTATCGGATGTGCATCTAGAATGATTTGCCGAAATTAAGCGTGTCCCAAGCTATCACATCCAGAAAGAAATGACTGCCACATGTATGAAAAAACAGCGAAGTCTCAGACACGCTCTCCCTTTACTTTCTGCAGCTCTTTGTCATTGTGTGCAAATGAGAACAGATGTGTTGCTTATCTGGCAGATGCTAAAAACACTTACATGAATTTTCCTCTTGGTTAAATGAGTCTGAGGTGACAGCAGCCGAAAGTGACGCTGATGAAAGGTGAAGTCTCCTCCAGCTCAATTTTACTGCTGTTATTATACGCATGAACTGAATTTGGACATTTGTTAGGGCTAAATTTAGCAATAATTATTTAATAAAGCGCTCTGGACTTTCTCTAAGTCAAAAACAAAAGGGGATTGTGCATTTGTATTTGTTGGGAACTTTTGAAATCTTTAATACATGTTCTCCCAGACACTATAGTGTCACTATAGTGCAGAACTCCTTGGACTTTTACGTAGAGGAAAATTAGCTTAATTATTAACTAAATTCAAATGAACTTTTTACTATACGTGGCAATATTGTACTTTTATAGTACAAAAATAATTAAATATTTGACAAATAAATGGATTGAATGAAACATTCTATTTATTTAAGGATTGGGGTTGCGATTCTTACTTTTAGTAGTCATGTACTGTATAAGAGATTACTGTAGTAAAATCTGCTATCCCATCAATTTCCTTCCATCTACAATTCTAATAAATTGTAGATCCACTGCAGTAAAAACGACTATGAATGTGCAGCAACTAGCAGCCAGAAAAAATACTGTAAATTTACACTAACATGTCTGTAAAGGAATGTAAGTGCATGATTGTTACATTTTATCTCATGTCTCCCTCTTCCACTAATGATCAAATGATTTTGAAAATATGGCGCTGACCGATGCTGGAACCCAGCTTGGAATGTTGCATGATTTACCACTACAAGTGTTTGCTCAGCGATTCGACAACTGTGGGTTTTGCATGTAAAACCACAACATTATTATGACAATGAAGACAAGGCTTATGACTAACAGTTGAAGTCGAGCAGAAAGGAAGAAGAAGAAAAAAAGATGCAATAAGGTGTCAAATCACCTAGTCAAAAATGAACAAATATTAAAATATTGCAAATGAAACCGCATTAAAATGGAAAAATGACATTTGTTATATGGTCTCTGACACGTTTTCTCTCTTCTTCTCCACATGATGGCCCTTGTTTACTTTCCACCATAATATTTCCACCCCTCCACTCTCTTTTATTTCTCCCTAGTGCAGAAGAGATTCTCTCAGTTATTGTTAGACATAGTCTGACAGAACTTATCATTCCTTCACTGACTCCTCTTGTTCCATCAGTTTTCCTGGCGGAAAAGAGGAGTTTCCTCTGGGCTCCCTGAACATTGGCTACCGCAAGGCTCTAAATCATTGTTGTATCGCTTTTGAGTCATCTTTCTGCTTCAAGTTCATCTCAGGGTTTGGAAGGCCAGGTAAGAGCTGGCACCGGGTTTTACGACTTTCCGTTCACTCTCCATAAAGGCAGAGGGAAAAAATGCCTGGCCAGGTTTTTTTTTTCCACAATGTTGTAGATATCACTGCCTTGGTAAAAGATGAGAAAAACACTGAGATCTGGAGCTGGAGAAAGTGATACAGCCTCATACAAGTCCCATCAAAGACAAACATGTTGTCAACCTTTGCAGTATGCAGAGTACGTTGTAGCATGTTCTTACTACATGTACTCCATGTGCACGATCAAATTTTGTGATTTATTTACTGTCGAATTAAATTTTTTAATATTAAGTCCTTGTGCACAGCAAATAATGTTTGGCATTTTAATTTCAATCAGTAAAATATATATTTTTTAAATGTCAGCCCATGTTTATGCATTGGTTTAATACTTTTTGGTCTGGTTTCATAGACAGGGCTTAAATTAAGCCAGGAGTAGGCCAATTAGGACATTTAAGTAGCTTCTGTAAACGTGTGCTTTAGAAAAAATACAGTTGTGGTCAGAATTATTGGAACCCCTGGTAAATATGATCAAGGAAGGCTATAAAAATAAATCTGCATTGTTTATCCTTTTGATCTTTCATTCCAAAAATGTGCAAAACTTCAACCTTTCATTGAAGTAAAACAATTGAAAGTGGGGGGAAACTCACATTATGAAATGAATGTTTTTCTCAACTTCACGTTGGCTACAATTATTGGCACTGAATTATTGCAACATCCTTTCCCCAAGATAACAGCTCTGAGTTTTCTCCTATAATGCCTGATGAGTTTGGAGAACACCTGACAATCAGAGACCATTCCTTCTCTCCAGATCCTTTAGATTCCCAGTTCCATGTTAATGCTTCTTCTCTTCAGTTCACACAGAGACGGATGCAAATGCAAGTAAAACGGTTTATAGGAGCTTCGTAGAAGATAACAACAGGTCAGATAACAAACACTCAGGTGACAAATGACGCAGGGACTTCGACGGGCAACCCGGTGATGGCGTGCGGTGATCGGCGTGCTCAGGAATCCAAATGGAATCCAAACAAAACAATCCAAATGAAGATGAAGCACAATGAAGATAATCCACACAAGGAAGGTGAGAGAAGCACACTGGAACAGGACACAACACCGGGGAAACCACAACGACGATCTGACAACATGAGACAGTGATTACTGAACATATAAAGGGAAAGGGAATTGATTACAGCTGGCGCTAATAATCAGCCTGAGATTGGATAACCACGCCCAAACACACACACACACACACACACACACACACACACACACACACACACACACACACACACAAGAGGGAGACAGTGGATTCATGAACCGTGACACTCATTTCCTATAGGGTTCAGGTCAGGGGACTGGGACGGCCATGGCAGAAGCTTCATTTTGTGCTCAGTGACACTTTTTTGTGTTGATTTTTATGTTTGTTGTGGATCCTTGTCCTGATGGAAGATCCAACCACGGCCCATTAAAAGATTTCTAGCAGAAGCTTTCGGGTTTAGATTTTTTTATCTATTGGTATTTGCTAGAATCCATGATACCAAATATCTGAACAAGATGTCCAGGACCTCCAGCAAAAAATAAATAAATAGGCCCACAACATTAAAGATCCAGCAGTATATTTAATGGGCATGGGGTACTTCTTATTAGCCTGACTACGTCAGACTTCCTACTTCCGCTAATTTCATTTCGCTCCTGTAGTCAGTCTGAGATAGCAGCCTATCTTTCAGTTTTCCACCGGCCTTCAGACGGCCGGCCAATCAACGAACAGAGGGCGGGCTGAGAGCCATGACGTAGACGCTGATTGTACCGTGGTGGATGCGTAGATTTACTTCACATAATCTGCAAAAGTCGTTCACAGCCATGTTCACTCCGGTATTTCGCTCGATGGTTTAGTTTTTGCATCATACATGCGTTTACAGTGGAAGTTAGATGCGGCTGAGCATGCGCATAACACACGCCATAACCAAACGTTATGTGATTGGCTTACGGGTAACCAATGATTTTAAACTTCAGACAAGCGCCCCCCGCGAGAAAGAAATCACTTTTCAAATATGCCCTTCCAGACTCTTTCTACGAAGCAAAGTGAAGTAGCAGAGTCTGGTATTACCAGGCTAACTTTTTATCCCTGTTTGCACCAAAGCCATCTGGTGGGTTTACTGACAAAAAGCTCTTTTTTTTATTTTTTTATCTGACCATAGAATCAGGTCCCTTTTGAAGTCAGTTGTGTCTGACAACTGAATATACTGGAGGTTGCTTTTGGATGAGCGAGGAGGATTTTTTTCTTGAAACCCTCCCAAACAACATGTAGTGATGTAGGTTTTTATTTTATTTTATTTTATAGGCTTTCTGACCCCAAGACTCAACTAATCTCTGCTATTCTCCATCTGTGATCTTTGGTAAGTCTTTAGCCACTCAAACTTTCTTGCTTATACCGTGCATTAGGACAATATAGACACACGTCCTCTTCCGGGCACATTTGTAACATTTTTAGTTGATTGGAACTTCTTAATTATTGCCCTGATGGTGGAAATGAGGATTTTTAATGCTTTAGCTATATTTTCTTACAGTCACTTTCTATTTTGTGAAGCTCAACAATCTTTTGCGGCACATCAGAACTATACTCTTTGGTTTTACTCATTGTGCTGGATAATTAAGGGAATTTGGCCTTTGTGTCTCCTCATATTTATACTCCAGTGAAACAAGAAGTCATATAGGCAATTTCATGTTCCTGTAGTCAAAAAACGTAAATATTAATGGGAATATACTAAAGAGATATAAAAAATTATAGGGGTGCCAATAATTGTGGCCAACATGTTTTGGAGAAAAACATGTGATTTTCCCCCCACTTCAAAGAAAGGTTAGATGATTTGTGTTTTTTGTATTTTCTTTTTATAAAAGATCAAAAGGATAAACAATGCAGATTTATTTTTACAGCCATCTTTGATCATATGGGGTGCCAATAATTCTGACCACAACTGTATATTACTGGTGTGCATCTTGAGATAAAACAATGCCACTGATAAATGTTGTTTTCAGTTTTCATTTTAGTCTGGGACTAGGCTTAAGCCTTGTCTGTGAAAATGGGGGTTTCAGTTTGTTAGCTGATTTCGAGTAATATTTGTATTAGCTTTTTAATTAAAATGCTCTGAAAATCAAATCAAAATTGGAAATAAAAAGCAGGAAAAAACAATGTTACAAATGTTAAAGCTAAGTGTTACAAGCATTCTCTGTCTCCCCTGCATAGTGTTTAAACTTTTTTTTCCATATTGGTTAAAACTGTGTAAAAGGTTAATTGAATTTGCTTTCAAGTGTCATTCAGTCTAAGGATAAAATTAGTATGTGTGAAGGAAACCTGCTGATATAAAATCTCACAAATGTAAGCATTGATTAAACACTAAAAACCTTTTTACTTGCAATCTTCGACAGACCAATGCCATCAGTGCTATTGCCTTAATTAAAAAGGGCCAAAAAGTGCTAGAGGTTTTAATTGTGACTATAAATATTAGTTACTCCTGCATCAACCTAAATCCAAATGAAACTCTAATGCAGTATGTGAAGATGTAATCTTATTGACCAGAAAACAGGATATGATTTCACATGGATATGAGCACTAATAAATGTATGACGCATACAAGCATCTATTTTCAGCATAGTACAGGCACAAGGCCAAAAATACTGAAATCCACCCAGATAAGGTGAAGAAATGAAACAAGTCAACATGAAGGAAAAACTTGATCCATGAGATAATGGAGAAAACACCTTAAGTTTCAACTTCTTTCATCTGTATTCAACATAAAATTCCTCAAAAGATTAATCATAGGACAGATCTAAAAAACCTTGTCTTGTCATGTTTTAATCTAGACTGTCTATCAAGTATAAACTTGGATGTATGGCTACCTTATGAAAGCAGTTACTATGCTTGATCCAAAAGCAGCACAATCAATCATTTGTGATGGTGCTGCCGCACTGACCTGTTGCTAATATTTTTTAGCTTTTTAAGATGCACTATACTGTTCAAAGGTTTGGGGTTGGTAAGATTTTTTTGTAAGACATTATTACTTTTATTCAGCAAGGATGTATTCAATTGATCAAATCTGACCGTAAAGACATTTATGATATTTCAAAAGATTTCTATTTCAAATAGACACTGCTTTTTTTACTTTTAATTAATTAAAGAATTAAAGTACGCATAACAGTTTCCACAAAAATATCAAGCAGCAAAACTGTTTATGAACATTAATAATAATAATAACAATATGAGAAATGTTTCTTGAGCAGCAAATCAGCATGTTAGAATGATTTCTGAAGGATCATGGGACACTAAAGAATGGAGAAATGACGCTGAAAATTCAGCTATTATGAATTACATTTTAAAATAAAGAACAGTTATTTTAAATTGCAATAATATTTTACAATATTACAGTTTTTACTGTATTTGATCAAATGAATGCAGTCTTGAAGAGCATAAGAGAGTTGAAACATTACAAATCTTACTGACCCCAAATGTTTGAATAAGGTGAGGTAAGGTGCATGACTGCATGGCTAACGATTTTGAAAATAAATCGTGAACCAAATCATTCCTATCTGTGATCAAATTATTCACTTTTGTGAACTGGATCAACCATTGAATGAAAAGATCTATTTCTTTAAAAACATCCTACCCAGTCAAGATGCCATTTCTCTCGCCTGTCTTCGCAGACCTTTCTAATGAGCAGAGGTTTGGCTTGAGGGGTTAATGAGTGTCCAGATTTATTCTGACACTGACCTTCTCTTTCTGCAGCAGGATACTTATCAGTGGTATTAATAGATTAATGAAATCATAAGCTAAGCCATTAATCATCTCAGGAGTATCCTGCCACAAGTTTAACTTTCAGCAGGTAGCCGACTCTTTGTTTCTGGTTGGCAACACTCTGGCTCTAAAAATGAGACAACACAGACCTGCACTTCAGAAGAGGGTGACACTGACTGAGACAGATGAGACGTGTCTTAGACTGAGACAGAATAGACAGATCTTATGCAAATACGATCCTCATCCTCAACACAGATTAGTATCCTATAAAATTGACCGCATTTTACCAGAAATGGAAATGGACCCTCATATAAGACATTTGACTTCAATGGAGTCTGATGTTAGAATATTGCTAAGCTAACACCACAATACTCTAATGAGCTTAAAAATACATAGCTACACAGTACTCACAAATATTGGGTCAAATATCTATCTTTAGTTTTATAATTTTGCCTGTGTTAATGCCAACTGCATAGATTTCGACACGGGTGTGTATTTTTTATTGGAATTTTACTATTTCAGCCCCATTTCCTTTTAAAAAATCTATTTTGCACTAGGTAAACAAATAGTTCCACTCAGGACCTTAAGGACAAAAATGTCTCCATTGAAACCCATTAAAACTGCAATTTTTAATCCCAGGGCCATTTAAATATAAAAGTATGCAGTCTTTGTAAATAGGCTTTCAATCTGTTGGCAAGGCTTAAAAATGTTTAAAAAAAAATCTTTTTTTCTTTTTACCAGATGGTGCCATTTTCTCAGGTTTGGCGTTTGGCCTATAAAGCAAATACTCGCTTTATTCCTGTTTTCTGCTTATGCATATTATAGAGCCAATTGGATAAATTATGCAGCTATAATTGTGTGGGTGTGTTGTTGGTATGGATGTCAGAGTGTAAACTTATACAAGACTCATAAATAAATGGTTTAATACGTGTTTTGTTTTTGTGCATGGTGGCCACGGGAGTTGCGAGGCATTTTGCAACAAACGCCTCACGCTCTTTTAGATCAAAGGCGTGTGTCGCAGAGGCGGACACACGCAACAGAAGCAAAAAAGGATATTGTCGCTGGATAGCGAAGGCAGGCACGGATGGCTGAAGGCAACGAGAATCGACCGGCTTCCTCAGACGCTGTCCTCTGCTTGCTAGTCGCTTGTTTCAACGGCGGCGGCTTCTCTCAAAGATCCGGCTTCTCTCAAAGATCCAGCTTCGCTTCGTAGGGCTTCGCTGAAGAGATGAAAATCAGGTAAGCAGCCCCCGAGCCCGTCCTTTTATACGCTAAGCCACCCCCATTCTGGCGGGCTGTGACACGTGAGGGCGCGAAGCCTCAGAGCAGCCAATGAGCGCGCTAGTTAGCCCGCTCTAGGTCTACTAGCTGCTGCAACGCGTTGACAATAAAAATTAAGGATAATTTTTTGGCTTCATACCTCTCGTAAGAGAACCACACAAGTGGCCGTTCGCCGGAGACGGTGTCGCCGGAAATCGCCCGCTCTCCAATGAAATGAATGTATCGTTTGTAGCCTAGTGTGAACGCAGCTTTAGCCTAGTTTTGACGTAAATAGGCACTAAGATCAGAGGTTTAAAGTTCAGGTTCAGAAATTGCTAATTAGCACAGTTTTTAAGCTGGCTGAGTTCATGGGTTCACAACGTTTCTGGAACGTTAGCCAATATTATAAAAAAAATGGAACTTTACCATGACGTCCTCACAGTGTTATCATGATATATTCCAACCGTTAATCCTGTCGTTAGCACGTACCTGCCACGATCCAGCAACGTAGGCTACAGTACGTCGCCACAACGAATACAGGAATCACAAAGTTATGTTGCTGGAACGTTATTTGGCACGTCGCACTGACTAATATGGTCCTTTGATGTTACGTCCTCGCAACATGCCAGTTTGGTCACTGAGACGTACCCGTTACGTTTGCAACATACCACTATAACGTCGCCACGACGATTATGGGAATCACAAAGTTACATCGCTGGAACGTTATGTGTTACGTCGCTACGACGAATATGGTCCGGTCCGGTACGTCTTCACAACGTTAGCTGGGAACTCGCCTCTGTGTGCATCTGTCCCATCGGTCCGTGTTGTGCATGTAAAATAAAAATCAGTAATAATCAATAAATGTCATTTCTTTTGTTTCGTATTTTTACTGTTAGTTAAGTGAGGCAAAAGAAGTTGGAATAACGGATAAACTGAAATTCCCAGCATTTAAACAACTTCTGCTCATCTGGATCATCGAGGGTAAATGTCATGCGACTACGCATTACTTTACGGAGAGTTTACGACCTAGCTACGTTCTGTCTTATGAACAAATGGTGCAACAGAGTTAGTTACAAGCTAGTAGTTACTAAAGCCTCTAGTGTGGACTTTACGTTCCAATTTAAGAAAGAACTTACGAACAGCTGGTGCAACCCTTCCCAGATGCGTTCTCGGGTACCGAAATTTGGCACCGATTAATTTAATGTGCCATTAAAAGTACCGAGTTCGGTACCCAACCCTACTGATCAAACAGTTTTCTAAAAACTCACCAAGTTCTACTGTTACATGGCTGAGTTGAAGAAACAAACCATTAAACATCCCGATTAGCATAGAGTTGAGCAGATTCTCTCTCCATATAAAATTCTCTGTCTAGTCTTTTAAGCTGTGACATGTAATCCCATTTAAAACACAAGAGAAGAAGGAGATTTAGAAAATCAAAAGAAAATGAATCCACATTAACATCCGTTCCACGGTTTAAAACAGTAGGGGCTTAAATTTCATTTCAGTGTGAATAAAAGGATTGCTCTCCCTATCTCTCCCTCTCCACCTACTTCTTTTATGAAGCAAAGACGGAGTTTGATCCAGTAGTGTGGATGATTTTAATAGGCTGTGACATTGTCCTTGGTCATGACATCAGCTGGAGAGTGAAGACACAGGAAGACTTCTCATGAGACATGGACCTCAGAGGGGTGAGGGGGTTGAAAAAGGATTGGGATTGTCTCTTGAAACAAGTGAGCAAGTTATTAAGAGCTCAAAGCACTTTCATATCCTTTTTTTGTTGTTTGGTGGTGGACGTTCACTCAGAAACATGCCACATTATAATGTGGGTTGTGAACAAAAAGGTATAATATACCTGGATAAAGCTAGACATTACACAGGACCACTCAGAATTGAATGCCTGACCAGGGCTTGACACTGACACCCGCCAACCTGCCAAATGCGGGTGGATTTCAGCAGTGTAACGTAGTCACTCCTACTAGACACTATGGCAAATGTATTTTATTTATAATACATACATTTTTCAATTGCAGTCTTTTAAAAAGGCATCTGAAATAATAAACTAACTGAAATGCAGTGTTGTCAAAAATAGATTTTTCGATTCATATCGATACTTAAATATCTTAATATCTTCCAATACTCATTTACCGCAGAATAGACACACGATACCAGCTACGCTTTTTCACTCTCTTGTCTCTCGATAGCAAAATTTAACTAATTCCCGCAGTCCCGATTTTGTGCTCAAACCCAAAGTGAGCGCACATATAGCCGCCTCTCAGTACTAAATTGAGTTTGTTTTACACACAAAATTATTTCGGTCTTGGCGAGTATTCACATCAGTCATGCTTTATGTGAATGTAAGCAGTTGACAAAGAAAATGCATGTGTAACAGTATAATGGATCTGTGCGTCAGGTGGCTAATATACCTGCTGCCTAATTATGACATAATAATAAATATACCTATATGGCAGTTTTTCCCCATGATATTGATGTCAAAAATGTGGCCAGTGAAAATTCTGAGTGGTTAGTAACTTTGGAAAACCAATAGCCACAGTGGCTGGTGAGCAAAAAAGTGAATGTCAAGCCCTGGGCCTGAATGCTGCCATCTTGGCAAAGCAAGTCCATTTTATGCTTTTAGGCTTATCAAAATTTACTGAAAAATCGACTTAAATATAATTAAATTTTATATTTCACTTCATAAACCACTGTTCAAAAGTTTGAGCCTGTAAGATGTTTTTTTGAAGAAGTCTCTAATGCTCACTAAGGCTGAATTTTATTTTCTGTTTTAGGCTGAACTGTTTTCTGTTTTAATATATTTTAAAATGTCATTTATTACTGTGACGCAAAGGTGAATTTTCAACATCCTTACTCCATTCTCCAGTGTCACATGATCCTTCAGAAATAATTCTAATACGATGATTTGCTGCATAAAAAACATTTCTTATTGTTATCAATGTTGAGAACAGTTGTATTGCATAATGTTTTTGTGGATACCAAAAAAAAAAATTCAAGATTCTTTGATGAACAGAAAGTTCAAAAGACTGTACAATACTTATTTTCTTCTACTGTAAAATATTTTCTACAAGCATCTGCTAACTGGCCCATGCTAACCAGCCAAATCCAGACCTCTTTGCTGCAAATACTGCATCATGTTGACTAATTACTAATTACATTTTTTTTTATATTGATTTAAAAGCCTATGATTTTGTCCTGGTCCACTGCCATTAGATGTCAAATAACCAGATAGTGCAAGTTTAAGAAGCAGAACTGTATACCACACAAACTGAACCACCAGGAAGCAAGGCAAAATGCAGGTCTTAAACTTTAAACGACATCTGTGCAAACAGGGAGGAAAAACAACCATAGGGGATTAGCTAATGGGAAGACAGTTTAAGGCAGATGTTTGGCTAAATATGTGGATCTGAGTGTGTAGGTGAATGAATCATCAAGGGCAAAGTGGTTGGAATGGCTTAGACCTTTTCCAGTGTCTATTTTTTCTCAGACCCCTAGGGTGAGATGAACCAGAGGACCACTGACTGCTTACTAAATTAACAGAAGAGCTCTAAAATATATCACCCTTCTCATGCCAGGTGGTGTATGACATTTTCCAAATGACACCCTTGACATTTTGAAGTAACTCTTTCAGGGAATTTGTGCTTTTATATCTTTCAAGTGGAAAATGAGTAATAACAAGGAATAAAAAGTTTAAGGTGGAAGAAACAAATGGACGAGACAATTTGTCATTTACACACATCGATACAAACGCACACACAATCACATATAAGTCTATAAGAGTCTATAAGAGGAGTGCGGGGCGGGTGCAGAGCACACGTTTTACTTAAGTAATCTTAGGATAGGGTTATCTTTGAAAGTCAGTTTTTGTACATGCACACAGTTTAAGTTTACTTTTGTGGCCTAAACCAGATCTGCACGCACATCTGTTTTCACATCTTGTATCCTGAGGTTTGCTATCTGTCTCAGATCTGTCTTGAAGGGCATTTACACTTGGAGAGATAGCTATCGGATCAATAAAATCATGTGAATTCAGAAAGTGTAAACACTCCTTCAAAATTTTGACTACATAAAACAATTTGAAGTCGGCATGAAACGGGTGTTGTGATAGTGTTTTCATCCCTATTGTGACATATATACATATGAAACGGCATCTTAAACAAGAAATAATTTAGGGCACGACTTGATTTTGTCCATCGGGAATTGATTGGATCGTTGGATCTGTGTGGTTTGCTATTGCTGGGATCTCATGTGAGTGACAGGTTGTGCCACCCTCATACCAGTAAACACATCATCATTAAGGAAATGTTGCTGCAAGAGGGAGGGGGAGTTATTAGGTGTCCAAGGCAAGCACAAAGTGCAGGAGCCCTATTGTATTTGTAAGTATTTTCTTCTTATTATTATTCTATTTCTGCCCCTAAAACTGTCTGGGCGTCAGAGACCGTACATCAGATAGACCCAAAACTTGGTGAGATGGTCAGAAATCCCACCCGCATCGACATACATCTGTCGGACACTAGGTGGCGCCACTTTGCGTTTTGGTTAATAACTCTGGATCCATAAGGGTGACTAGAAACAAAATTCTTGTGTCCTCTGAATCCTTGACATGCATCATCTAGAATAGAGACCCTCATGGAAAAAAGAATCTTCAATCCGTTTAACAGATATAAGCTAATGAAATATGTGGGTGTGGCCCGTTTTCACTAACTGGCAAATATCCTCTGAAAGCAAAGTCCAAGCTTAAAGTCCCCGTGAACCGGAAGTTGCAAACGACTTTTCTCCAGTGCTGTGACGTATTTCCCAGTGAAAAGGAATATTGAACAGAGGGCAGGGTTTTACTCTAGCGCTCCTCCTCTCCATCTCTCGCTCATTACAGACTAACGATTTGAGGGGAGTGGTTAAGCGTTTCCCAAACCAAGCCGTCAAACCCATAGATATCATATATAAAGGCTAGATGTCTCGTGCGCACTGCTGGCCAATGGAGGTCGACGTCCGCACGTGGCGGCCATCTTGCCACAGTGTACTCGCACACTACTTCAATGGTGCATGTACTTTTAAATAACCATAACTTGCTCATTTTTCTACCGATTTTCAAACGGTTTGGTTTGTTATAAACGTCAGAGATGTAGTTATGACACTGCATACATACACTGCATACATATGAAAAATTATAACATACATGTTCAAGCATTCGGAATTATAGCCACGTTAATTAACGTTTGTAAGAAACCAAACCGTTTGTAAATCCGTCAAGATTTCAGCGAGATAAGAGGATTTGTGTGCGTGCTGATCATTCACCTTAATGCACAGAGCACTGTGACAAGATGGCCGAACGATGATGCCGGAAGTGACTGCGCCATAAGACATCTAGCGTTTATATATGATATCTATGGTCAAACCTACGTCATCAGGGAAGGTCCTCCAATGCAGAGGGGAGGGGCATTTTCAGATTTTGATTAAAGATTACGAAGCCAAAACATTTTTTTCTGTGTTTTAACTTGCACGGATTAATTGTTCACCACAAGACTAGTAATATTCGCTAACAAAGTAAATAGGGTCCATTTTGATTTCAGTTGGACTTTAAGGAAAATTGGTACACATAGAAAAGAGGACATTCTGTGGACACACATCAAATTTTATCCCATTTCTCCCATAGGGGGTGCTACAACAGAAATTCTTTAATAATGCCATTACCGTATGGTTGATAAAGTTGAAAATTGGAATACATCTTATTTGGTGGACTACAGTGGACTTATAACAAGCAGTTTTAAATTTTTGCTAATAACGGCACAAATGTGCGTGATAAATTTAAAATAACATTTTTAAATTAATTTTTTTAACTGTGAGTGTTTATGTCTTATGTTCTGTGTAGTATTTTTGCAGCATTATTATATTATAATTTGCACAAATATGACATCAGTCGATCCATTCATCAAACCGCTTTATCCTCTGTAGTGTCATTGTGTTGTAGCAGTCCATCCCAACATCATAGGCCACAGGCAGAAATGTAGGCCTATTATATGATACCCATAACGGAGTGTCTATTTACACTAAGTACAAATAGCCCCACTTGTTGGCAGACGCTATTTACACTAACTCCGCCCACTGATGTCTAGTTGGGCCAGACAAAACTTCAGAAGGCTAATGGATACTCAAACACAAACAGCATACTACTATTTACACTTTTCGCAAAGCAAATTCTGCTATCTTAACAGTGTAAATAGAATCTATCACTTTTTTTTTTTTTTTACTAGAATCTAATGCAAAATTGCAAATAGCCGCTGCTCATCATTTTGCAGGCTGAAATAAGCGAATTCCTTTGTAAACGAGTTAACCCTTTTGACACCAGTAGGCACAAGTAGGCTATTGCCAGAGCCATAGAGAGAAAGAGTTGCGACACTCTTTGATGTCGCCGCTATGGCTGTCACGTGGTTCATGTAAGCCCCAATAGTTCCAAAACATACGCTGGCTGTCATGTTCTTCTATGGGACAGACAGCAGCGATTGCATTATTGAACGGTAAATATAAAATAAAACACACCCCAAGTACTTTTTCAGCTGTTATTGCATTTTGTTAATGTCAGTTTTGCATTTGGAGACAAGTTTTAGGCTATATTTTTGGAGGGAAAAGCTAGTGTTCATGTTCGCATGGGTAGTAGCACTGGCTTTAGCGGCTCTAACTTAACTTTTCCATATCATTCATCTGATGATGGACGTCTCATGATATTTATTTTAGCACAACTGGGCTGTATTAGGCTATTGATTCCCGTGATTTTGCTTATAAATTTTGATCCAGCCATTAGCCTACCTTCGTGATCACGCAAAGAGGTCTGCCGTGGCGGTCCGTTCAGAGTTCGCTTAAGCTAGCTCACTTCTTCTGATGAAAGTGGCCACCCCAGGACCACAACGTTAAACATTATCATGTTAAGACTAAGAATATTATTTTAATATTAAGCCATAGGCCTACACATTATCAAAACTATAACAGATTAAAAACGAATTTAAGCATTGCTGATACAAATTAAGGTTTTCAAATAAACTATTTTTATTAAACAATGACAGACAACAAAAATGTGTGCTTGTGTGAACAAGAAAAGCAAAAATCAGGGGCAGGTGATCCATGAAACAGACAGGACTGGTGATGGCCATAACAATCCTAGAGGTCCAGCATTGTTCTCACAAGCCACCTCACTCAAGACAATAAAACATAATGAAAAGTTAGTATATCCCAAAAAATTAAATTAAATAAAAGTTGCTATAAAGGTGGCAGCGATTCATTACCGAACTCTTAACTGACGAAGTCGCGCTAGCTAACTAGCTATGTTAGCAGGCAGTGCTTGAAAATTGGTTGAAACAACTAACATAAAATATAAATAATTACGCTGTGCATGTACAAATGAAGACCAGTATAAGCATCGCAAAGGGCCTCTGATACAAAATAGACAGTTGACAATTCAAAAGAGGTCGATATTTCAACAACTTAACTCTGGAACAACTCGACGCGCAGCAATGTAAGTGAATGGGGTCCAACGCCAAAATGACAGTGTTTGGAACTATTCCGCTCTTCATATCCCGGAAGTAGGCGGTTAAAAGCGCCGCCATTATTTACAACGGAGGTCTATGGGAGTGTCGCAACTCTTTCTCTCTATGGCTCTGGCTATTGCTAACCTGCTTCATCAAACCCTAACTAACATCCACATGCATGGGCCATTTATGCTTGGACGTCGATTGTCGCTTGCTACTATATTTTTGATTACGATGGAACATTCATTATATTTTAATTTTTTAAATCTTTCTGACTTTAGAATATTAACTACTTTCTGACTTTTAAAAATAGGCCCAATTGTTTTTAGGCTGCAGGCAGTTCTGTAGTAAAATGTGAGTGTGTGAGTGGGGGGGAGTTGTGTAAAACTAAAAACCAGAGCAGAAATTAGCATTTCTCCAGAAGTTGTGGAGTTTGCAGGTTAAGGTGGTCGTATAGAGACATATTACCTCTCAACCTCAGAATACACGGTGGAAAACACACAGGCCGACAGACAGGTGCTCGGAAAATCAAACAGGGCCGGTGATGATGATGATGATGTGTGATGGAACAGTAGCAGCTGGTCAGCAGAGTATGGCGAGCGGATAATGCCTTTTCTAAGTCTACCCTGAAGAAGGCGAAGGAGCAGTCTACCCTTCCGTCGCCGTCAGTCCGTGTCTATTTTTGAATGGGATTGATAGAGACGTCAGACGACAGACCGGCGGCGACGTCACGGCGGCGTCACAGTAGTAACGTATACCTTACGGCGACGTGGCGACGGCGTACGTGAGAAATGTATAAAAAAATCATAACGTCTGAACCAGGCACGTCGCCTAATAAGACGCCTGATACACACGTCGTCCCTCAGTACGTCGCCTAATAAGACGCCTGATACACACGTCGTCCCAATCTAATGTTATTTTTCCGATGTTGATAACGAAAAGTGAATAGCATGAGTAAGATTGGATTTGCAATAGGCTATATCGGGAGACATGATTTTTGTTTTGTTTTTTAGGAAGCTTTTCTTTAAAGTGAATTTTTGTTTAATATTAAAGCCTCTTAATTTTAAATTTGTCATCACCCAATTGCTTGGATTTAATAAAAAAAAGAAGTGAATATTCCATAAACAGGCTCTAACTTCTTGGTCTTTCTACAGCAGTGTTTCAATAAATGGTCTATCTTTTCTAGACAGAAAAGTTAACAACAAAGTAATAAAAATCTTTTATTTGCAAAATCTATCCCTGCCTCCAGATACAAATGGTCCCCCTTGTATGAAAATATTAATTGGAATAGAGCATGGAGTAACCCACATACATTTTTAATTACAAACAAATTAAAAGAAATATAATTTATTACCCCTGTAACAAGATTATCTCTAAATTTATAGCCTACCGTAGACGAAAAATGCAGCTTTTGCTTTATGGAAACGGAAACGTTAGACCATTTATTCTATAATTGCTCACATAGCTCTTCTCTGTGGAATGATAGGCTATAGCCTACAATGTTTCATTAATGGCAACAACGTTTCAACAACTTGGCTCAAACATAGCCTACATTTATCTAATTTTGATATCTTCTTTTACTTTTCTGACTCAAATTTCTCTGTACAATATATAGTCGACTTAATCATTTTGCTTGGAAAATTCTTTATTCTTAAATCGAAGTTTATGAAAAACTACGGTGACGCATTGCTGCCACATACATATAATTTTTTTCCACTCAATTATGTCGTAATAACGAGATCTTATGTCGTTTTAACGACATATTTTTCTCGTAATAACGAGATCTTATTTCATTAAAACGACACATTTTCTTGGCCTTATAAGGACGTGTGTAGTCATGTACAAATTATGCCTTTATCCACATAAAATTGATAGCCAATCATGTCTTTATCATACGTTCAAAAAGCTGAAGAAATAGCAGCCCCCAACGGACATTCATGTTAAAAGATCAAATTCTGTACACACCTTATTAATAGCAGATGAGCCCAGAATACTATCATTGTGTTTAATTCATAGACTGTAAAAAATAGGTTTAATTGCATATTAGGCTAAGCATAAAGACAAAGCTTAATGTGGCTTAATAGGCTACTTCAGTGATAAAGATCAAATGCTGTACACACCTTATTAATAAACCATACTATCCTACAGAAAAGCAGATGAGCCCAGAATATGAACGCAATGCATTTAATTACACGTTAAGCGTTTTCCGATAGAAACCCTTTATTATAAAGAAAATAAAGGTGGCTCTTAACGTTTCTTTCTATGGGAGGATGGCATTGCGGTGCACAGCAAATCCTTTAAATGGTAGCCTATTCAATGCAAAACAAAAATGAAAAATAAAAGTAGCCAATAAAATAAACAAATTATTGTGGCATTAATTAGCCCACAAACAATATTTATTTTAAAGACTAAACGAATTTGTTTAAAGAAAAAAAAAAACAGCATTGGGCGTTTATCTGTAGAGTGTTTCAGCCGCCCTTTTCAAACTGGCGCAATAAAATGCAACAGAATTTGATTTGTTAAACATGAAGGACTTATCAGTCTGGCATGGCCGCTCGCTCTAACGTTAACCTAGATAAATGTTCGCTATTATTAAGCGCATATCCGAGTGTTTGTGCGGAGTGTGGAGCGCGCACTGCATGGCACACATGGACGCGCCGGTGCCATCACTCGCATTTTCCTATCAACAGTGGAAACAACTTAAATACTCCATTTCTGGTCATACAGAAAAGAATAATACATCAGTCGCAACTTTATTTGTGTAAACTCTCAACAACAAGAAAACGTTGTGCTTTTGTAAAATAAAAGAAAACGAACGCGCTTTCTTGATCTCTGTGAATTGGAGCGCATCCAAAAAATGAACCGAAAAACAGTTAGCGTCACAGACATGAGAAATATAACTATCTATATAAAGTTTATAAATAAAATAAAAATGTCCACCAACGAAAAAAAATCCAATCGAAAGCAAATACGGTAGGCTACCATCTGATTATGTGATCCTGTCCGTATGAAAGGCGCATTTATTAGCCTACTTTTGCCGGTGCTTTGCAGCAAGTTTTATGCGCTTGAGCGCGGAATAGCCATATATACACCCAGGATTGAATATAAACGTGTGATTAGTCCTAATTGCTTAAATAAATTACTACTAGTCTAGAAAAATCCTTTAGTCTATGGCAACTCTAATCAATAGCCTACATTTAATATTTGACATTATTTAATTAGTAATTTTATCAAGCTCTTTACATTAAATTAGTTGAGTTAGCATAATTAGTTCATGAACAAATAAAATAATAAAATAAAGTTTAAATTATACCGGTAACATTTCTATATAGCATTGCTTATTCCACCACACAAAGGACTGTTTATAAGGTGACAATCCGTTATACATGTGAAGATTGTATATGGCTGTATCTTGAAGATTTTTGTATTGTATCTTCTGTTATAAAGATGAAGATTGACATTTCGTTAATTAAACAAAATAAGAACACAATGTTGTTAAAAATAAACAACTTAGGCTATGTTCTGTTAGATGTGTTTTGACTACTTTTTGTTTAATTATCTATAGGTAATGAAGATATAGCCTATTAACAAAAATAAATCTTAGGCTATATATAATTAATATATTATATAAAAAAAACTTATAGGCCTATATAAAATATATTTTTAAAAAGGGCCTCATTGATTCATTTTGCCTGATTGGGGGCTGTTACTATTTTGAACGTAGAAGTGTGAAAAAGGATAGGCTGTCAATTTTAGGTGGATTATAAAGGCAAAAAAAAAAGATGTCGTGACATCTCGTTATTACGAGAAAAATATGTCGTTTTAACGACATAAGATCACGTTATTACGAGAAAAGATGACGTTAAAACGACATACGATCTCGTTATTACAACATAATTGAGGGGAAACAATAATATGTATGTGGCAGCAGCTATGCGTCACCGTAGTACTGCTCTTGATGTAAAGTGTAACAATTATCGTCAGTTATCCTCTTGCGCCCTCTGTTGGCATTTGTACATAATATACATATGTTCATTGTTTATATATTTCTTCATGTATTTTAATAGTGTTGTTAAATAAAATAAAATAATTAATTACTTTTAATACCCTACTTTATTTGAACCAATTATATTGCCTCATTTGTAATTATGTATTTAAGTCATACTAAAGGCTATTGTTCACTTCAGATCTATCTTTATGACCAAAAAATATATAGCCTAAATAAATAGTCGACACTGACAGCCCTAGTCTTGAACATTTGACCATGAACCTACATTGTTTAGCATTTTGTGACTAAACGACTATTTCCCTGTCTTATTTTTTCATTGTTGATTTCTTGAAAATAATAGGCTATTAAAATACTTTCTTGTCACCTTCTCCTGTAAACAATATCGTGAATAGTTTCATTTTGTGTATTCGCCCATTATGGTCAACTGTGTAAATTAAAATTATTACCACCTTCAAAAGTAAAAACTCAGACTGACACATTCCAGAATACTATGTTTATAGATAACAATTAATGAATTTATCTGTTCAACTTTAAAGTTGTTGTTAATAATTGTGCAAAAAATTGTGACTTTGATGGTGTATAATTTGCATAGCCCTCATATCCAGTAGAAAGTGAGTGAATTATTTTAAACAAAAAAAAAAACTATGTTCGTAAACCATTCAGAGATGACATTAATGACATACACAACTTTGTATACAATACAAAATTTGTATCAATGATATTTTCAATGTCATCAGAATACAAGAAAAGAATGATTGATTAGAAAGATAACAAAGGAAAGATAAGAAAAGCTAGGGGGGGAAATAGATATTATTTTATTGTGATGCGACGTTGGAGTCATGCTGTGGTGAGACGTTGGTGTCACGCGTCTGTGATGCGACGTGCTGTGGTGAGACGTTGGAGTCACGCGTCAGTGGTGCGACGTGCTGTGATGCGACGTTGGAGTCACGCGTTGGTTTCACCCGTCTGTGGTGCGGCGTACCCCTTCTGTCACGTAAAAGTACACGACTGTAGACTTCGGTAAGTTATCCGTGGCATTATCCACTCGCCATAAGCAGAGCTCCGGCTTCAGCTCCTCTTACTGGTTCCGCTCCGCCGTATCAAAACAAGAGATTACATTCACCTGCCGAGGAATACAGAGCACAAAAGGTGAGGACGAGAGAAACAGATCAGTTGTGTGTGATGTTTTTTTGAGGGGTTGACATGTTTTAATTAGTTGTTTGATGTCTTTGTCCTCGCACAGTTGGATATGCTATTTGCACTGCGGATGAAAGTACACATTTGTACAGTATTTGCTTTTACCTGGGTCGTTGCTTAGGAATTCATTAGGAAATACTGCCATCTCGTGGCATATACGATGAGTTGCTGCTGACGTGATTTTTCTGAATCAGACGTCACGGTTATGTTGTGGTAGCCTCAACCTGTCGTAAACGGAGATAGATGCTACGAAATGCTACCAAAACATAGCCCAGGCTACTACGCAGTCCTAAAACAATGTACGGAATAATGGGGATAGGTGTCACTTTTTTTCCTCCATTGAAAATTTCAGGGTTTAGAATAGGCACAAGACTGAAAATTCCATGGTCCAGAGAAAAAAGATGCAGGTCACTGGTTGACCTTTTGTGACAACATGCCCCGCTATTAGGTTAGTTGCTGAACTTTGAGTAAACCAATTCTAATAATAATAAATAAATAAAACCGATATACATTAACATTAAAAATAGTAATGTTTATTTACTTTTTTATTTATGATTGGTAAAAAGTTTGGAAACATTACTAGTTTTAATGTTTTTGAAAGGAGTCTCTAATGATCATCAAACCTGCATTTATTTTATATAAATGTCAATGTACTTTAAAATGTAATTTATTTCTGTGATGCAAAGCTGAATTTTCATCAGCCATTACCAGTCTTCAGTGTCACATGATCCTTCAGAAATCAATATGCTGATCTGATACTCAGTTATCATCAATGTTGGAAACAGTTGTGCTGCTTAATAGTTTTTTTGGAACCTGTGATATGAAGTTGATGAATAAAAAGTTCAAATGAAGAGCATTTATTAAAAATATAAATATTTTCTACTAATATAAATCTTTACTATCACTTTTGATCAATTTAACACATCCTTGCCGAATAAAAGTAGCCTATTGATTTATTAAAAATGTACTGACCCCAAACCTTTGAACAGTAGTGTAGCCTATATTGTTACAAAAGATTTCTATTTTGAATAAATGCTGTTCTTTTAAACTTTTTATTCATCAAAGAATCCTGAAAAAAGTATCACAGGTTACAAAAAAAATATTAAGCAGCGCAACTGTTTCCAATATTGATTATAAATCAACATATTAGAATGATTTTTGAAGGATCATGTGACACTGAGGACTTGAGTAATGATGCTGAAAATTCAGCTTTGCATCACAGAAATAAATGAGATTTTAAAGTATATTCAAATAGAAACCCATTATTTTGTAATAATATGTCGTTTTTTGTTTTTTTTTTGATCAAGACTAGTGTCGATTACAACGCGTGTGATGTAGATGCTCTGCACTGAGATCAGATACAGTAGTGCTGCTGATGCTGCTCAGTTTAAGGACAGTCGTCACGAGACCGCCGCGCGCTACTCACTCACTACAGCATCAAACCGATAATGATCCACATTATGGACACTCTGTCCTTTATTTAAATGAAAAAAGTGTGGTGTTTAAAGCCTAAAGGTGCAGAAGATGGGGGATAAGTTCGAGTTGCTGAAGACACCTGTCAATAGGACAGCTGCGCGGAAGAAGAACAAGAACGAGAAACTGCGATTACGCGTCATCTTCTTAGACGACAGCGAGAGAGTTTTCGAGGTGGAGGTGAGAAATAATATATATATATATGTATACAGAACGGGGCAAGTTGTCACATTGGGGCTATGTCTGAAGGTCCGCAAACGCTTGTTTTCTATAGCCTAATGATTTTGAATGCTGATTTCAAACACCTTTTTTAAATCTGCGGTTCTTAACCGGTCATTTTGTGTGTGACTGTGTGTGTGTGTGAATTTTGTCTCCAAACTAAAATTCAATAGCATTTTTATATATAGCCTATATATTGTGTAAACAAATTACTAATAAAAACACACTGGCATGCATTCAGACAGGTTCAGCTGCATAATGAAGGTAGACTTTAACTGAAAGTAAACTATGTAGGCTAGTTTTCATAAATGTCAGGTTGGGGCAAGTTGTCACATGCATATTTACTTGTTGCCCAAATAATAGTTTGATATATCTGTTTGTTACCTTTTTTTACTTAGGCATATGTTTGATTAATTTTTCAAAATTGGTTTACAGTTAAAATTTTACCCCATATTGTGACAACTCTAATGAGGCATGTTGTCAGAAAAGGACAGAATGTGTTCAGTGAACTGTATTTTTATTTTTATGGGAAATAAAAGTGTAGCTTTTTTGTGCCTGAGTCTTCAAGCTATTTAGCAATGGCTTTCAAAAGATAACCCTAGTCGGTGAAATGTTCAGTGAAGTAAAAAGTGTGACAACAAGCCCGGTCTAATTACATTTTGTAATGTTTCTTTCCCTGTCTAAATAATCACTGAAGTATGTGTAGCTGGTAACAAGGACAATACTTAATTTTGACGTTTAATATGTTTGCAATAATGCATCTCTTTGAAATCATTCTTTAAAAATTTTTTTGTTAAAACCCCTAAAACAGGCTAAATTCTTTGTTAACACATCATCCTTGCAGTCTAGTCTGTGTGTGTGTGAGGGTTTCTCTCACTTTTGCTGTGTTTTGCTTGTAAAGGAGCATCATTTCATGTCCCATTATCTGCTTGCTGCTTCTGCTTCATGGGGGATGCTGTGTGTGTATGTGTATGTGTGTGTACGTGCCTGAGGGTTTTCATTGCTTTTGCACAGCACAGTCTTGTCCTACCAGTCAGAAAAAGCAGGTGAGATATAAAGTCAGGATGGTGGGGAGATGGACAGAAAAAAAGGAAAGAGAGTGAGTGAATGAGTGAGAGAGTTAGTGCCCGTGAGGCATGTGTGTGTCTGAATAGGGGTAAATATCATGGCCTACACCGAACAGAAGCTTGTCCTGGCCTCATTCCAGAGAGCACGCCAGCATTCCCCTACACCCTCAGGCAAAATAGGCAATTAGTATAGAGGCAGTGAAAAATACAAGAAATCGGAGAGAAGGATGTCAGGTTGTAGAGAGACGATCCGTTGTTTTAATCGATATTTGGTCAACAGAATGTTATTTCAGCATATTAAGTAGTGCTTGGCGGCTTGCTATTATTATTTTTAATCCTGAGGTTTAGGTTTTTCTTTATGCGTACTGTAGGTATTAACTAATGACATGAATGGTACCTAAGATTGTGCGGCTTGCTGATGAGAGCTGTGCTAGAAAAGACTTAAAAACGGATAAAATAACGGATAAGTGACCAGGCTGTTTTAGTAACCAACCACACGGAGCATCTAGCAAATGCTTTAGTGCAGGTGACTACCAGTGTTGTTGTCGTCAACTTAAACTAAACCTATTTATAGACATTTTCGTTAACTGAAATTAATCTGAAATGCAATAAAACATAAATATTAGAAGATAAAACTTGAAAAACTTAAACGAGAATTAGAAATGTTGCCTTGGCAACGAAATGAAATAAAATAAGTTTAGGTTTAAGTACTAAAATTTCTAAAACTAAACCAAAAAAAAAAAAAAAAAAAAATGAAGCTAAACAGAAATATATATATATATATATATATATATATATATATATATATATATATATATACACACACAAAAGCACATAAAATTAATAAAAACTAAACTAAATTTAAAACTAAAAACAAAAGCTAATTCAAAAATATTAATAAATACTATACTAGCTTATAAATAATTATAAAATAGCATTATAACCACAACATTCTGGCATCATGGTGGCAACTTTTGCATGGACAAGCACAAGCCACGTTTTCTCTATTATTTGATTGTATTACTTAGACACAACTGGTTTAAAGTGCATGTTCAATGATGATTCACTAATGATGAAAATAGCATTTGTCCTGAATAAACATTACAAAAAAGCATCATGTCTTCACACATATTTACAAAGTATGTATATTCTGACGTAACTTCACCCTGCATGAGATTCACAGATCTTTCTTTATTTTTGTACTGTGGTCTATGTTTCAACCTCTCTATCTCACACTTGTTCCTTTAGACTATATCCCTCTATCTTCTTTTGTTCCTTGTCTTTGACAAGATAATGGGGAGGTTATATGCCCCGCTGTCACAGTAAATACAGGGTTTAGTGACACATCCTCACACACATATGTGCCCACAAACACACTCATCAGATAGCAACCCTGTATTTTGAGGCTGACTCAGTGAGCATCTGACTTCGCCATAATTCTGTTTGAGCAGTTCAGTTGCAGCAGATTCAGTTACCAGAGAAAGTTGCTCTAACAGTCACATTCTGCTAAAATCGCACCATCTCATTAACAACCGCATTAAGTAATAGCGATGGAAGAAAGAAGCAAATGTGAGGAGTAATTTCACAGTGACATTGCAGTCACATCAATCAAAAGTAGCATAAATGAGACCAGAATAAAATGTCATGTAAGATGTTTAAGCATTTTGTGGTTTATTGTTCTTCATATTCCTGCAGAGAAAGATTCTGGGTTCTGATTTCTTCAATAAGGTGTGTGGTCATCTAAAGCTGCTGGAGAAGGAGTACTTTGGCCTAGAGTTCCGTCACCATACTGGCAGCTATGTGAGTCCTTTGACCTGTCAATGATGTCAATAACAGAGTTTGAACATAAACAGCAGTCCAGCCCTTAAAGGAATAGTTCACCCTAAAAAAAATTAATAAGCATGTTGTCATCATTTGCTCACCCTCATGGAACACAAAAAAGTAGTTATTTCAATAATGTAGTTGGTCATGGGAGCTAGAACTTTTAAGGATGTAAAAGCATCATAAAAGTGACCCATATTTCGAGTCTTTTAAGGTCTAATAAAGATAGCTTTCCATGATGAACTGACAGAAATGATAGCCATTGCTCATTGAAGACTTTGAAATCTTCCAAACTCTTTGCAGTGACTTCATGTGAGAAGTAGCGATGACCTTTTGAGTGTGAGTTTTTTAATGGGTTTATCCAGTTCACAAAACTGATCTGAGTGAGTCACAAATCAAAATTGATCAGTGATCTCATTATCAGTGAATAATGACTTAAAATTCAGTCTGTAGAAAATACAGAGCTACATCAGGTTGAACAATGACAGCATTTTTATTTTGGGGTGAACTGTCCCTTGAAATAGTTGCTTTATCCACACTTGTCAAATGGATATTTGTATGCTGCAATAGGAAATTAAATCATGTCTTAATGTTTATTATACAGGTCTGGCTTGAACTCCTGAAACCAGTGGCTAAGCAAATCAAAAGTAAGTTTTCTTCTATTAATCAAGGTCCACTTGATTCATTTTCAATTGATTATTGGTTCAGCACATGCTTGTTAACTTATGCTGACTTATAATACTGGTGAATGGTGTGCCAATTTTAGTCAAGTTTTATTGGCAAGGAAAAAGGATTTAGAGGTCAAATTGATACACTTAATATATTTTAGGATATCTGCTATATATATAAATTAGAATAGAGCATCTGCAACATTGGGCCATAAAATCATTCATTCATGGGCCATTTCAGTTGCATCCAACTCTTAGTGATTCTATGGGCCATCACTTGCTATATGCAGAGAGACTGTTTGTCAGTTTTCTTGGCGATGATTTTTCCGGGATAGGTCACAGGGTCTTCCCCAACCCCATCACATGGCTTGGGACTCACACACGCATACACACTCCTAGGACAAATTTTTAGCATCTCCAATTCAATGCATGTTTTTGAACTGTGGGGGAAACTGGAGCACGGAGAAAACCCACGCAGACACAGCGAGAACACAGTTCTACGACAGTTCTACCCACTGCACCACCTGGGCCATAAAATAGGGCATATCAAAAAAAGTGATTTAGAAATCCAACTTGCCCCCAAAACACTTATCACATAACACTCATTATACTGACCATGTAGAAAACTCCTCAAACAGCTAAAAATGCTGCATGTCAGCAGCATTTTTTGCAAATGAACATACTTTTAAAATTATATAAAAATATACTGTATCTTGAGAATGTACCCCCTGGCACATCTTACCCCACTTTCTAGATGCTTTCTGTATTCCCTAATATGAATATGTGGTCTCAGAAGTTAGTATTCACCAATTACTGATTCAGTTTTTCCTTAGACTTAAGCTTTTTTTTTTTTACCATCCCAGATGCTTTACCATTAAACTATCAATGAACCTTTGCCTTTAGTTAATATTAAGATTATTAATAAAGTAGGTTTAACGCTATTTTTATGGGTCAAATAACATTGTGTACTTCCCATAGATACCAGTGATGTCGCGTTCCATTTTATAGTGAAATTTTTCCCTCCTGACCCAGGACAACTGCAGAGAGGCTTAACCAGGTAAACCCCGAGCACATGATTATCTGATATATAGACCGATAAATAGATGGTAATAGGTGATATGAGTTCAGTCTGACTGCTGCCTCTTTTATACAGGTATCTGTTTGCCCTTCAGATCAAACAGGATCTGTCAAATGGCAGCCTCACCTGTAACGACAACAGCGCCGCCCTGCTGGTCTCCCATATAATGCAAGGTAGCTCCTTTTATCTCATTGAAAGTTTACATGCCATCAAAATACAAAGCTTCCAAATCTTATCAGTTTGATTATCATATACACTTTACGGTTTTCCCTCCCTGTCCCCCTTTGTAGCAGAAATTGGGGATTATGACGATGAGTTGGATGCTCATCATCTTGAAAATAAGCAATACGTGCCAAACCAGGAGTACTTGGACCACAAAATCATTCGCTTTCACAAAAAGCACAGGTAACATACAGCTACACACCGTACGAGCATATGTCCATTAACATGCAGCTCTTATAATATACAGTATGCCATTACAGAGGTGTAATTGAACATCTTTAATTTAGTCAATTAACATAATTTGGATTTTGGTGACAGAAGTCACACTCCTGCTGAATCAGATGTGCATTTGCTGGAGGTTGCCCGCAAAATGGACATGTACGGGATCCGCCCTCACCCTGCCCATGATGGAGAAGGCATGAGAATTAATCTCGCTGTCACACATATGGGGGTACTCGTTTTTCAGGTACTGTACAAAAATATATGCTTAAACTTAAATTAAGATTAACGCATAATTTGAAAGACACATCAGAATAAATATATACAACAACCTTAAATGAAATATAAACTCTCTCTTACATGTTTAAATATTTAACATCTTTTACCGTTATCAGGGAAACACAAAGATCAATACCTTCAGCTGGGCCAAGATCCGTAAGCTGAGCTTCAAGAGGAAAAATTTCCTTATCAAACTCCACACTGAAACTGGGGTGAGACACAAACAATCCCTCCATTACAACCACTGTTTGGAAACTGGAGGGGAAAGAATTCAATAGTTCCTCTGCAACTCTTGAAATTATATTTCTCCTCATATATTATATCTGCAAGTTGCAACATTAGTGCTGACTTCTAGATTTACATTTAGTCATTTAGCAGGCGTTTTTATCCAAAGCTGGTAGACTTACAAATGAGGAACTCCAGAAGCAATTTATCATGCGAGAGACAACAATGTGATAGAAAAGAAAAGGAAGACAAACCACATAAAAAAAGCAGGCAGATGCACAACTTTTGTTTCTCCTCTTAAATAATCAGCACCAAAAAATTTACATTTACATCTATGCAGAGGCTTCTATGCAAAAGCTAGAAGACATTTGACATTTACACATTTGATCAGTTCATGCATTCCCTGGGATTCAAACCCATGACCTTGATGTTGCTAGCAGAGGCCTCTACTTTTGAGCTACAGGAAGGGAAAATGTTAAATATTTTATATTTATTAGTATTTAGTCATTAGTATTGGAATGTGTTTCTACTAAGCTAGTAGCCTGGCTAACGTCAGACCTCGTCCGTGGTCTGGGAACCACATGTTCATTTTCTCGTATTTGAGGCGTGGTTTACGAATGCCCAGAGCCGTTTATTGGGCGCTACGAATGTCTATCAAATGCGCCTGTACGTAGCTCATAGCCAATCGTTTCAATTATACCAGATGACGTATGTAGAGCGACAGAATTTCGATGAGGAAGAGGACGATGGGGATTTATGTGTACACGATGGCGTTCAGCGAATATTGCCGTTTGTGCAAGACAAACATGAGGGTAAAGGTACATATAAACACTCTACAGACATGTTTTTATCGAAAAAACACCAAATTTATTTTTAAACAAACTGCTTCGGTGTGTCGCATAGACGTCGTCATCGTCTTGCTGCTCCCTCCCCGTTCTGTGATTGGTTCCCTTTTTGAGGGGAAAATCTGGTCCATGGTGTCCAGGCTGCCTAACAGCGTGAATAAAATCGCGCTGCCCGCAAGGCAGCATGGGGAAACCCAGGCTACTAAGCTAGCATCTGAAAGCATAAAAAAGCCATTTTTAATTTGAGTCTGAAAATGATTTAACAATCTTAATCTGTCATTCACTCAACTCTTACTGTATTAGCCTTCGAGGAGGGACACTGTTGAATTTTCCATGGCCAGCAGAGATGTGTGTAAGGCGTTTTGGAAAATGTGTGTGGAGTATCACGCTTTCTTCAGACTTGCTGAGGAGCCCAAGTCACATCAAAAGTCCATTCTGTCCAGCAAAGGATCCAGTTTCAGATACAGGTATGTGTGTGAGAGAGAACGACTTTAGATATGTGGAATGCAATAAGAAGCCCCAGTTGTCTAATACTTTATGCTATGATCCTTACTAAGCATCTTCCATGAACTCTCTGAGACTGTGTAATGAAGATATTAAATAGAGCAGTTCTAATCGTTTTTTCTGAACACACAACTAGGCGACATTACATGTGTCTAGCGTTATGACAAAGTTGAGAATAGTTTAACTTGATGCAAAAGAGCAGCAATGTGGCGACATGATCAGATACTATAGTTGAGTGAAGGCAAGATGGAGAAGTAATGTCAGTGAGTGATTTTACTCTTCTATGATGTCTCTGCCCACATGCATGAAAAATTATGTGTAGAAAACCGTATCAGAATCTGTAAGCGTTCTGAGCTAGATTGATTAATCTATTGAGAAACATTCATTTTGTTCAGGTCATGATGCATCATGGACTGCTGGATTTTATCTAGAAAGCTGCATGAAAAAAATTAATGTATATTTTTCTTAATATTAAACTGATCAAAAATAACAGTAAAGACTTTTACATTGTTATTTAAAAAAAATCTATTTAAATAAATGTGCTTTTTTAAAAAACTTTCTATTCATCAAAGAATAGAAAATCAGTTTCCACAAAAATATTATGCAACACAACTGTTTTCAACATTGATAATAATGATAAATGTTTCTTGAGCACAAAATCAGCATTTAAATTGTAATAATATTTCACAATATTGCCCTTTCACTGTATTTTGATCCTATAAAAACAGCCTTGGTGAGCATAAGGAAACTTCTTTTCAAAATATTACAAAATCTTACCAACCCCAAATATTTGAATGGTAGTGTATACCAGCCCATTAGTGATTTGTTTTTCAAAAGCTCTGGCCAGTTATGCAACCCACAAATAACATTAGGACATTCCAGTGGCAGGGAATCCAAATATTCAAGAAAATCACTCTCAGTGTGAACAAGACTTGATGAGATTCTTTTTGCACCATGCACCTCAGCAACAATTGTCTTGTAAAAAATCTTTTTCTGCTTTCGGTTGTGGTATTGTAGTGGCAGAACACAGAAGCAACTTCTTGAGTGTGTGGGCTCTGGAGGCAAGAAACATTTGCCTTTTGAAAGGTAAGATTTTATGTTGGGTGTTGTTGAGAAAACGTTTCTACATACATTTTGTGTGTGATTTTTTTTCTGTGCCACTAGTGGGACTAAAGGTAATAGTAAAAATTATATATAATGGTTTCCCAAACACTCTTGCAGTCTTCTATTTTATTAGACAATTAGGTAGCCTTAACACCACTGGTTGGGTCAACATTACTATATTGAGCCACTCAAACTAAGCACAATTCTGAAACCTACAACATCATGGACAGACAAATGATGACCACTCCAAGTCCACAAGACCACAAGTACACATCAAGCACACCATTTGGGACAGGAACCAACAGAGCAATGTTAAAAGCACCGCAAAGTTTACGTCTTTTGGGAAAGTCAACCTACAATTGGTTCAAAGTTGTCTCTGAACATTATACTGAGAAGTGTTTTGACATTTTTCCCTTTAATGCTTGGTACACATTATACGATTTTGGGCAGTCTCAGATGAAATATGACCAATCCTGGCGATTTCTGTGGTCGTGGCTCCTAAATGGTGAGTTAGGTTCAAAAAGGCCGTTGTCGCGGTCTTGCGACCAAAGATATCCTATGATAATTTTCTGACAGTGACAATTTAGCGTGATCTTTTCACATTATGTTTGCTGCTACAATATACGTCTACTGACTAGCCAATACAAATGCAGCATGAAATACTTATCTCAAGCTCCATTTACAAAAACTTGCATGCCAAGTTGGCCTCTTTTCCCTAGCCATGACCACGCCCATATTCTCCTCTTTCGCTTCCTCCTCTTTTTTCAGCGCACATGAAAACCATAATTGCCAAAGTGCGATTCATTTTGCTCTATTTGTTTACCACTAGCGCATGCTGTTAGTCTTCTATTCTAACTTGCGTCGCAACCTATGATTCTATAGGTCTCAACATCGTACAGTCTACATACATGTTGTACCCAAGTTTATAAGATCCATGTCGTACAGTGTGATTTGTAATGATCTTGTAGGATTGCCGAAATTGCACAGTCTATACAGGCATAAGTTACAAGAATAGATTCTTTAGGACATTAGACAGTGCTCTACGGGTTTGTTTTTCATCGCATCTACAGCCTTTTTTGCACTTTTTTTCAGAAGTTACTGCAAGTCTGAATACGACACTCGACAGTGCAGATCCTCTCCTGACATACTGACTGACGTCTCTAAGCAGGTATTGTACCTGTTTCTTACATTTAAGATGTGTATTTGAATCCACATGTTCTCATGTTTCTTTCTCACATAGCTGTACGAGCATCTACCTCCTGGCCCAACTGTTGCTGGGCAACAGAGTGAACAGACAGGCGGAGCAAAGCGCAGCCTATCTGCGATGGAAGTCATGTTCACTAATGAGCTTGAACGATCCAGGCCCTTGTCAAGAAATCCTGCCTTCTCAAGCAACTCTGCCTCGCCCAAGCTTCGTTCCCTGTCTACATCAGGAGAAGAACATCGTGGTAGAGGAGCCCAGAGACAGAAGGCAAAGAGACGATTGTCCCCTAACGCCCAGCATCTCGTGCTCCTCTATCCTAACGCGCCCCACCTCCAGTTCCACCCTGTGCTGCCCACTTTCCCACTCACCACTCACCCTTACCTACTGCAAGACCATACGTCTTCATCCCTAGACCGCCTCCCTCAAACTTATCACAACCATGTGCCTCTGCAATACTATCCCAGACAAATTGCCCACTCGTCCTTGCCGTCCTCTTGCTTGTCGCCACAACTTCAGAAGCAGCAGGAAAGGCTCCGTCCTGCTGGCCTGGGATTAGCCGAATCAAGACTGTACCCCAGAGGAGGACTAGGGCTGAGGGCTGGGTTGAATAGGAAGCTGGACTTGAATAGAGTGGAAGCAGGCCATTACAGCGACGACTCCTCCTTTCAGACCGGCTTGCCGCGCCGAACCTCAAGCCAACCAGACTTCAAATTCCAGCGACCTACACTTGCCTCAAACGCCGCTGCATACGCATGCGAGTATCGCCCGCTGGGATATTATCCACACCTTTCTCGACACCAGGTTCCTGCCAGGCCCACCTACCTTCCTCTAAGTCCTGCCCCTCTCCCGGAAAGACCCACTTCTTTATGTGTACTCGGCACAGGTAGTTATAGTGATTCGGATTCAGACACCTTCTACCCATACTTTCCTGCATTGGGTAAAGTGGTACGTTCTGGACCACTGGCACGCATGCGCTTCTCTTCTGGAAGCCTCCAACTTGATGAAGAGGATGGAGAGGAAGAGGACTCGGATTGCCCGAATGATCAGGAAAACACAACTATTACCACTGTTAAGGTGATGAAGTTGTAGCCATGCTTAGAATTTTGGCCCTGAATGATGGGGCTCAACAAATAAACTAAACTGTTAAAGGAACACACCGACTTTTTGGGACTTCACCGTATCCCCCCAGAGTTAGATAAGTCCATACATACCTTTTTCATCTCCATGATTTACTCCAACTCTGAGCGAACTCTCTGCTCCTCACCACAGGGCTTCTCAGGTGCTGCGAGCAAATCACTCCGCCCAAGTAGCAGTGCTTCGCCTTCTGAAAATATAGTTCCCCGTATGTATACGGTTAGAAGATGGCTGTGTCTCATGTGACCTTGTTATTTGTACACGCTGTGACTATACAAATCACAACATGTAAATAGGAAAATGTTGGCATTATTTTGTCACTTATTGGGAGCAGTATGCTAGCTGGAGCCGTTTACCTCCAGTCTTTGTGCTAAGCTAGGCCAGCGGTGGGTGCGTCAGACAGAGTTACAGCACGCACGGAGATGAAAAGGGTATGTATGGACTTATCTAACTCTGGGGGATACGGTGAGTAAGCTAAAGTCCCAAAAAGTCGGCGTGTTCCTTTAAGTCCTGCAGACATTGCACTCTCAGAAGAAATGGTACAAATCTGTCATGGAGCGGTACCCTTTCCAAAGGTACACCATTTAGCAATAAAAGCCTAAAAGGGTATTGCCCCAGTGACAGATTTTGTACCTTTTTTCTGAGTGTGGTAGTAACAAAAACAGAGGGGCACATTATTAATCAGGCGACATACAGTAAGGCAATATTTCTGTAAATAAGAAAAAAGGGAAAGTATTTCAAGTCAATTTGCATCTCTGATTTAAGGCCCTGTTTACACCTGGATCTGTAGACAGAAATGCAATATAATATACATAACTGTTTTCAGTGGTGTATAATGAACCGTTATGTTTATATTACCTTAGAATGAGCCACTTCTATCTACACACACCATGAAATAGCCATTTTTCGCTGACATGTTTCTACAGTAGCCCTAAGTGGACAAACTATTACAGAGCGCGTTTCGTCACTATGTTGTTCTTTGTGCAAAGAAGCTAGCTAAAGTCAGCGAATAAAACACTGACACAATGATGAACAAGTACAGTCATATTCGCAATAACATATCGTTTTACTGAAAAATAAAGTAAACATAATTTCTTAATGTATCTTTGTAAAGAAACCTCATTGCTTAACTGGCTACTCTCTGCTGTCTCAGACGATGACATATTTTCCTGTCGGCCACCGTAACTTTTTTTGGTTGCAATTCGCAACCTCACCACTAGATAAAAATCACACACTGCACCTTTAAGATGCATTTTGGTCGATCGGATCACAAGTTGAGGATGCTAAATAAATTGTGGTTGAATGTGTTTGAACAGCCACAAAAGACCATCAACTCTCCGCCTACTGATTTAATGCACGCTGTAGCCAGATGGGATTTACACTTTGTCGAGCCAGCATCCAAGTTTGGTTTGAAGAAAAACTTGTCAAGCACAATTTTTCTAATACGCACTCACAGCGTTTGGTGTGGTCTTGCAGCTATCAGAGCAGAAACGAAATCATCAAGCATCGTGCTCTCCGTGTGGTTTTCCGTCGTTTCCGTGTCCATTAGCTCGAAAGATCTGAAAAACCCATATATTTACCTGCCCATAGACCTTCCCCTTGAAGAAATCTGGACAGAATTGGTTGAAAGTTGACAAAAGAGACAGATTAAAGCACAGGTTTAAACGGTTATGTTTATGCCTCGTCTACTTGTGGTCTGATCGACCAAAACGCATCTTAATACCAGGTATAAACAAGGCCTAGTTATATTTTGTTGTAAGCTGCTGTGAATTTATTTAAATGTATAGTTCAACCTGATATGAAAATTCTGTCATCATTTACTCACCCTCATGTCATTCCAAACCTGTTTGGCTTTCTTCTGTGGAGTACAAGAAAAGGATGAACTGGATCAATCAGATACCTGAATGAATCATTCAGAATGGTTGAAGTGGATCAACTGATTGAAAAGATCTGAGTCAAAAGACTCAACAAATAAATCAGACATGAAAAGACTTGCTAAGATTTCCTTCAAAACTGTGTTGCATGGAATTTGAAATAACATGAGGTTCTGTAGCCTAAATGATGACTAAAATGTCTTGGGTAAACTATACACCTTTAATCATTCATTATTTCATAAAATGTACTAACCATGTACTGAGTGACTAATCATTCTGTGGTGATTCTAAGTAAATCTTAATTTTCAGGAAACATAAAGCCAAGTCCATGTTTATGTAACTAATAAAAACGGATTCTGTTTGCTAAAAATTAAGACAGATTTTCAGATGTTTGTGTAATGGGACTGGGAAAACACTAGAAATTCTTTCTTTGACATTTGTGCTACCAGTGATATGTATTTAAAACATTTTTGCAAGGATGTGAAATTTTGTCAATAAATGAGGTATGTAATTTATTGCGCAGTCAAGCTCATTTGGCACTACAAGGTTGCATTTTAACCTTATATAGGCTACTAGTCAAGTATAAGTATGCTATACTCAACTTCTATCTGCCTACAAAGATAATCACTTGCACACATTTCCTTTTGCTTAAAGTGCATGCTAATAAATACAAATTTAAAATTGCTTTATTTTTATAATTTCTTTGGCGTTTTCAACCTACAACCTTTTGAAAATGTTCTGAACATAGTCCTCTGAAAAGAAAGGACACCCAAAACAGTCAGATCTAAAAGTAGTCACAGCAACAAAAAAAGTCAATACATGTTATAAATAATGTTAATCTAACATTACGTGACAGCCATCACAAAACAGATTGTACAATAGCATTATTTTTTTGAAGGGCATTCTCATTCAGTTTTATTGCTGTAGCTCAAAATCAAGTGCATGAACTGATAAAAATGTATACCTTGAATGAATGCACTGCAAGTCGCTTTGCATAAAATTAATAAATGAATTTAGCCAAAAAGAGCATCAGCATTTGATTAACCTTAACATTGTACTCACTTAGTCACTGCTATAGTTTGGAAACTCACCCTACAAATGAGTTTCACCTCAGTTTTTTATTACGTTTCGTCTGTTGTCATAATTTTGTAAACGGTCAGAACTCCTAACACGCATACAAATACTCAGGATTTGTTAAAACTTTTTAGTCACAAAGGAACATACAAAAATGATCAACAACAAAATCAACAATGACAAGGATAGGATCCATTACCACGTTAAAATGTAGTGCAACCACATATATATACACATTTTAAACAAAAATTAAACAAGTAAATGCACAGTACAACTGCACAATCATGTAAACAAATCAACACAACAAAAATAAAAACTTACTGGTCACTTCTGCATTTCACAGAATAGGAATAAGTATTATAGTATTAGTATTAATATATATCTGTTTTCTCCATTAAGAGTGCAATGCAAAGAGTTCATTTCAGCTGGAAATGATTCTATGCGATTGGTCAGCACAGGTACATTTACATCTCATTACAATCAGAAAAAACGTGCAAAAATTGTACCTTTAGGTGTACAACACCCTGTCACTGCGGGGTAAAACCCTTACAGGGACAGCTTTGTACCTTATTTATGCCTAAAAGGGTCTAACAATACCTTAAGGGTACATATTATTACTCTAAGGTACTAATGTGCATATTTTAGGGGTAATACAAAGTACTGCCCCAGTGACAAGCTGTTGTACCCCTAAAGGTACAAATTTAGCATATTTTGTTCTGATAGTGAAGATATAAGTTAATCACAGCAACGCTCCTTGATGAATATTTACATTCATCAGCATTTGAAAGTTTACGCAGATTGTGTCTCTTTTAGAAATAGTCCAAATTAATAATAATCCCTGCCTGTAATCTACTGGGTAATGCTACAATTATTAATAGCATACTAGGTAGAAGGTTTTAACGCAGCTATATAACCACAGACAGGTACAAATAATAAGCAGCGATGCTTGATTTAAAAAACAGCATAAATAAAAGTAACGAAATCTCTAGAATCTCTGTAATATTGCATGGTGTCAGATGTGAATTTTTTTTTAGTTAGTAAGCAAAGCATAATTTGGTGCCTAAGCTGTTTTTGAGGGTGAGGATACATAGTAAGATATGCTGAATGCTGTAGGAGGACAAAAGAGGAAGGTAAGGGTTTGGTCTAAGCCTGGGCCACAGACACTCAGATCCAATGAATAATATCCATGCAAAAGCAGTAAAATACATTGAAAGAATAAATCAACTTCATTGTTGCCTATGATTCAATCTATAGCACATTCCAATAATTTGAGACGTTAAAATGCGCTTTCTAAAAAATAGATCAGCTTTTGCTTTTTCCCCTTTTCTTCTAAACCTTCCGAACGCTTCAGTGTGTTTTCATTTCCTTTTTCTTGTTCAAACCCTACAACTTTCAATAAACCTGTTCCTCTATATATGGCAATATTTGCTTTAATTCTACATTATATGTGATCAGCAGCTATAACAACAGAGCACACTGTCATGTGAGGCACTTACAAGTTCTGTCAGCACATAATCTCATTCTAACTACAATGCTTCCGTATATATGTGTGATACCACAATGATGTTAGAGTCAATTCACTGGGCAAAAAAAAAAGCCTGTTTCAGCAGTTACTGATTCTGCAACTAAACTAGAAGTTCTTGTCCTACTGACGTGGCAGAAATATTTTGATTCTCTATGCGCTTTTAAAGTGTGCAGTGTTTAGGAAGCGGGTTCCCATTAGGAATGTGGACAGATTGGGTTTGAAATTTAAATTATTTGGGTGAAAAGTGGGTCATACTTTACCCCAAAAGGAATTAAAATAATAATTGAATTATAATTATCTAGAATTATTATTATTATTTTATTTGTTTTGTTTTTTGGCCTATTGAACTTTATTTTGCATTGATTTTAGGGGGAAATATGGATTTTTACTGACAGTTCTTCACCCATTTAGACAGAGCATCTCTCCATTAGCATCCCTTTTGGCTTAGTTTTCTTTTTCACTTGGACTTATTCTTGTCTTTTACACTTCATCTCGACCTCCAGCTCCTCATTGCTCTCTTCTATGAGTAGTTGTGCAGTGGTTCACTGATTTTCAGGCAAGCCCAATGTAGGGCTCTGACCAAAGTGATCAGCACCAGGAGAATTAAGAATACCCAGGATACATAAATCCCCTTATATTGCCGTGCATTCCACCACGTACCAGCCTACGGAGAAAGAAAGGGAACAGAGTAAAGATATTTCCAGGCATTCTGAAATGGCAACTCTTTGAAATAATGAACTCTAAAATGCTTTTATACTTACAATCAATCCCGCAGTCGTTATGATGAAGATCAAACACAACATGAAACATTTCAAACTCCGCTTTCTAGGGTACCTCTGGCCGATCGATGAGCTATATTGACGAAAGGAATGGAATTTACTCGTAATCAATGTAAGTGTGTGGTACTAAATAGAGGAAGGTCTATGGATAGTATTTAACGTACACTTTTCTGCAGTGTGGACACCGAGCCAATGTCCGATCTGTAAATTCTGTCCACTAAATCAACAACAGAAAGACATTATGTTACAGATACAGTATTAAGGCAAAATGAATCAATAAAGAGCAATGAAATGTTAACTTGTATGAATAAGAAAAGTTCTAACCAGAAAAGTGTTTGCACAGTGGCCACAGGAAACTCTGGCACCGCTAGGCTGAGGATTCGGACTTTCTGCACCCAGGTGAACTGGACCTAAATTGATAATTCGCTTACTGATCCCCCAAAAAAGACACACATACACACAAAAACATTTAAATAACTCATAATTAAAACTAATATTTTATTTGACTGTATCTATTAAAGTCCACTGACAAAAATTGACAACCAAGGTATATGAATATACACTACCATTCAAAAGTTTGGAGTTGAAACGATTTTTTAAAAAGTATAATACATATATATATATATATATATATATATATATATATATATATATATATATATATATATATATGTGTGTGTGTATGTATGTATGTATGTATGTATATAAATATATATATATGTGTGTGTGTGTGTGTGTGTGTGTGTATATATATACTGTATATATATATATATAACATTTTCTATTCATTTATTATATTTTTTTAAAGTAATTTATTCCTATGATGACAAAGCTGAATTTTCAGCATCATTACTCCAGTCTTCAGTGTCACATGATCCTTCAGAAATCATTATAATATGCTGATTTAATGCTCAAGAAACATTTCTTCTTATTATCAATGTTGAAAACATATTTTTGTGGATATTTTTTTTTTTTTAGGATTCGTTGATGAATAGGAAGTTCTAAAGAACAGCATTTATTTGAAATAACTAAATAAATTATTAATTTATTATTATTTTTGAACATTAATGTAGTGTAATTCAGCTTCATGGTACAGTATATATCTGATATCATCAATGTACCATGGCATGTTCCAAAAACTGTTTTAAGAGTCATGAATTATGGTAATGTCTCCTTTTAAATTCTCTCACCAGTAAGGTCGAGGGCAGGCGATCCTCTGCGAGGTAACTTTGCAGATGAGAAGACAGTTACACGGACACCTCACATACTTCTTTCCTGCTGGAGCATTCTTTATGGGCTAGATAAATCAGGAAGTGATGTCACAGTCTTTCACTTAAATCTAGTTTTCATCACCTCGCTAAAACATTAAACAGTATGCATGTTTGAGGAATGGAATCCTAAACGGATGTGCTTGTTAACTCACTGTAGCCTCATTGCAGACTCCACATTTGACCACATGCTGGTGGATTTTGCCCTCCACACTAATAGGCGACTGACACACTCTGCAGCCGATGACAGAAGCACTGCCGCTCTCCGGAGAGCCCAGCGGGGAGTACGGTGGAGGAGCCTCTCCCAGCATCGACGAGGGAGGAGCTGACGGGAACGCTGGGAAATCTGGGATGGAAAGAGAGCATGAGAGAGGAAGTAAGGGAAACAGAAAGTGAGGAAAATTGAAAAGGATTGTCAATGCTGCCACTAAAAATGACAGAACTGGAGATTTTCCTTTGCAATATTATTAACTCTCTTATTGCATGTATTATCAAAGCAATGTAAAAAAAAAATATTAACTTTTTTGCATAAAATGGACCTTATTACTAATAATATTGTGCAATAATTTTTAAATAAATCTTTGTATGTCGCCTGTGACAATAGAAAGAAATTATTAAATTATTCATTTATTTAAATATTTGCAGTGAAACAGATGGGTACTTATTTTACTAATATCAGAATGCAAAGAGATAATAACAATATTACTGAACATTTTCTTTACACATTTTTACACAACATTAACGTAATAAAGAAAATATCAGACTTATCATATCATAATAGACTTTACGCTATAGAAATTACATTCAAACGTAATGTTTACTTAAATTATTAAGTTTAAATTATGAATATACTTAAATGTTACTGTAAATAGCCTAAAAAATATCTGAATACATATGTATAGACAAAATATTAATAGACAGATAGAATATTTAACACCAATTAAAGGTTTATTCAACATAATCCCTTCATTATTACTAACCATATTAACTATTTAATTGCCATTTTACATTGTTTGTGCAAAGTTAAGAAAATGTGTCTGTTTTTACCAAGACAAGCAACATTGTGTGTAGAAGATGGTTACATGATTAGGCTACACATTAACATTAATTAGTCAGTTTAAACGTTTATTACTGTTCAGGCTGATAGTCAATAGTACTTGGACTGATATACTGATATAAGCCTGAGGGCAAAAATCATGATTCCTTTAATCAGACGTTTCAGGTGTACTGTAATCTGGCACTAATCTACTTGTGCTGTGCTTAGGATCGGAAGATAACAGATTAACTGTTACTGCAAATGAAATCACATAATCGACATATGTTGATCTGCGAACAGTGACCCACTTTATGCTCTATATAAGTCACATTAAAATGAATCAATAAGGGGATTCTAAATACTTTTGCATGTGAGCGTGGGCATCATCACAGGAGCGATTGAACGCTCCAGTCGAACTGAATCGAATATAATCATAAGTTTAATATTGCTTACGATGCCCAAACATGCTGTGTAGGTAGACTGCTCAATAGGCTTTTAGACACAGCCACTGTCAATGCGGATCAGGACAGGTTTGACTCACTCTGTGGTTTGGTCAGCAGACCGTAGGGCTCATCTACCGGTGACAGCCCGTTCTTTCCATCGAGACTGTCCGACAGCAAAGGCGATCGCTCACCGTCAGCCATGTCGTAAACGAGCACAAGTCCGCAAAAAAACAAAGCACGCTGTGGATGTTTGATGCTGGTAAATGTTCTCACGAAGAGCAAAAGTGATCTGTGAAAGTAAAGCTCCAGGAAGCGTCACATAATCACATGATTTCTGCTACCAGGAAGTCGACAACAAAAATAACAACACAAGCGCGTGATCGCGGAATCGGCCAATTAGCGACGAGCTCACAAGGATTGAAAAATTTATATAATCCCGTTTTAATTAGCTCTCGCTCATTTAAGTGTGCTGTGCTCAAGTGAAATATTAATGTTCACCGCTCCATACTCACATCTTTTTAAAAGCTGCTTGTTAGAGACTGTCAAACATTATGAGCTTCTGAACTAAATCCTTTTCTACAGCTTTATTTTATTATTCTGAAATTACAAAGATCGTGTGTTGTGTCATGACTGTGTTTTTAATTGATTTAATAAGGAATGGATGGTAAAAATATAAATATATATACAGAAAACAAAAACAACTATTATTTATTAATTATTAATTATTTTAAAAATGAAATGCCTCTAATTAAATTCCTCTAATTATTGTAGATTTCCTGAATAATAAAACACATCTACCTGTAACACTTATGGTTTATTTTCACTTAAACTTATGATTTTAAAGCAAAAAAAAAAAAAAAAAAAAAACAATATGAAAAGATGTCTTTTACTTCACATAAGTCAGAGCAGCATTAAGACACACAAAAACACAATTAAATTACAATAAATATCAATGTAAACATTATCAATATACAAGTGCATCTGTTATGTACACACATCCCTCAAGCTGTCCATAAAACAGCAAAAACATTAAGATTTTAAACAAATAAAAACAAGCACTTCAACAAGTAGTCCAGTACCCTGAAAATGCAGCAACACTTTTGTCAGAAATTAAAGTTATAAAATACATCTTTATATACAATCCTTATGTAAAATGGAGTACAGTCCATGTACTCAAAAAACACACAATAAAATGTAAATTAAAATGAAATCCATTAATTATCCTGGGTTATATGAAACACAGAAAGGAAAAAGATCCCTTTTGTAACAGTATTTGTATCTGAGTGTGTGTGTGTGTGAGATAGAGAAGCAGTAAGCAGAAGTCAGTGTACAAAAACACTCACACAGAGAGAAGAACTCTTCCTTCATAGCTGAAATTTGCACCTCAGTAACATAATATTCACAGTGTCCTACACACGATGAGATACTGATGGAAAGTTCAAAGGAACCGATGAAAAACTGATTAGTGTTACACATTGTAATCAGGAAGTGCTGAATAACTGATGCCGCCAACAGAAGGGGGGGAGGAATGGAGCGGGAACAGCCAACATAGTACAGAACCTGTCAATATGAGAGAAATACAAATGCAAAAACATTCATCATTATATGCACTACCATTCAAAAGTTTGATTTTAATAAAAGTATTAAAAATTCATACTTATACTCAGCAAGGAGTCATAAAATTTATCAAATTTATAATCATCAAATCAGCATATTAGAATGATTTCTGAAGGATCATGTGACTGAATGACGCTGAAAATTCAGCTTTTCCCATACATAAATTACATTTGATAAAATATGTTAAAATAGAAAATTGTAAATTTCACTGTATTTTTGATCAAATAAATGTAGCCTTGGTGAGCATTAGAGACACTTAAATATCAAATACATAAAAAAAAAAAAAACTTTTGAACGCTACTATAACTTATTCCTCAATGCTATGGATTTCTGACAGTGACAGTCACAAGCTTGAAGGATCTAAACAGGGGGGTGTCCTAGAAAGCAGGTTATGCCACATACCTAGGAAACTTTAAGAATAAGTAAATGCATAACCTCAATTTTTGGCTCCAGAGAAAGAAGTAACTTTCAGAGTAAGTAGCCATAGCAACTTACTCTCTGATTATAATCTGCTGTAGACCTGGAACTTTATACAGCCGTATTATCTTTACAAGTACGGTTTTTATTTATTTATTTAGCATCAAACAAATTATATACTTGTTCACAGTTGTCAAAAACATATTTCTGCATCATCAAAGTATGGTACGTAGAAAGAGAAAAGAGAAAAAAAAGGATAAGATTAAAAATGATTGCACAACAGCCCAATAGGTGGTGATATCCACTGACACTATAACTCCCCATTAAACAAAAAAAGAAAAAAAGTATGGTGCGCATCTTATGGTTATCCATTGACGACGACGTCTTTATGTACTCACTGTGCACGCTCAGTTAACTCTGGGTTACCAATATACTACTTGATTGAACTAACTCTTCACAGGAGTTTTGGAACCGACATATCCAGAGTAAGCAAGATTTGGGTTAATCAACTGTGAGTTTAGGGTTTGCTTTCTGGAATACCCCCAGATGAAAATAGTTAAACTCACCACGTCCAAAAACCTCCCTCAGCAATGCAATTTTTGGCTTTCTTGTGTGTGTAATGTGAGTCGGGTGGGTGTTGTTGAGTTTGTCTTTCATTAGTCTGTTCCTCATCTGCTCGATGGGCGTCTCATCTGTTATAATGGACACCAGCTTAGGACAAAAACAAGAGAGGCAGATGACAGATCATCACATGCAAAATCATTTCATAAGATTTGCATTTGAATAAAAATGTGTTTAGAAAGCCAAAAGAGGATAGTGTGTTAGAGTTTTACACCGTGTCTATGCCAGACATGAGCAGTGCGACAACGTGACAAAAGCATCTAGAACCCATTATAATCAGCGATGCTGTCTACACTGGTGCCAAACACTGGATGCCACACATTTTGGTTACCAGCATTCGCACATTATCAAAATATCTTCTTTTGTGTTCTGCAAAGGAAAATTATGCATACAGATTTGGAACGGCATGAGGCTGTGTAAATGATTTTAATTTTGGGGTGAACTATCCCTATAAAGAATATCATTCCAGCCTCCCCATTCAAACATTGTAGCAAAGTATGTAAGTACAACACTGTGTGTGAACACATTTTTCAAAATGTTAGTCTATAATGTCAACATATGGTCCAAAATATATGCTCCCACTGAAGCTATATAATGTTGAAGCATACCTGGTCATAAAATATCACCAAGACAAACACTCCAAAAAGTATTGACTCCACCAGCAGAATGATATAATGTGCCCTTCAGAACAAATGACCAAAAACAGAGTGAGAAAAGCAAAAAGCTAACAAAAGTACATACATCTTAATCAATATTGATAATCATTATAGTGTACATAGTAGTACATTGTAACTTACACAATAAGATGTTTGCTGGGAGATTCTTCTCCTTCTTTATCTTCATCTCCCTCTCTTTCACTCCTTATTCTCCACACCCATGCTGACACCACCAGTGCCATGGAATACAAGCTGGCCATGCCTACAGAGATGTGGCATTAGAGGAGAGAAATGGGAAGTAAAATCTGTATCCAATCCTGTTCCTAGAGGGCTACTGTCCTGCACAGTTTAGCTTCAACCCTAATTAAACACAGCAGAACCAGCTAAACAAGGTCTTACTTGACCAGGGGTGTCCAAAGTTGGTCCTGGTAGGCCACTGTCCTGCAGAGCTTACCTCTAACTTGCCTCAACACACCCGTATGAACATTTCTAGTATTCCTAGTAAGACCTTGATTAGCTGGTTCAGGAGTGTTTAATTGGGGTTGGAGCTGAACTCTGCAGGACAGTGGCCCTCCAGGAGCAGGTTTGGACACCAGTTTTATAAAAACACCCCATGTTCTTAAAACTCACCTGTGTAGAAGAGAAACTGAATGAAGTATTTCTGATTGAGCTCTCCAACACAGTTATTGATCCTATAAAAGAGCAAGAACATAAGCAAATGCATTAATCAGAGACATGACAAAAACAGTAAAGGTCACACTTTATATTAGATGTGATAAAGTACTTAACTACCATTGTACTTAAAAAAAAAAATCTTAGGTACAATGTTCTTATTTTGATCATGTTGGTTGGTGGTATGGATAGGTTTAAGGGTGGGTTAAGATGTAAGGGAAGGGTCAACAGTGTCATTATAGATGTAAGTACAGAAATGAATTACAGCTATAATTACATGTAGGTATTTTTTTATTAAAAGTACCATCTGAAAACATGTATGTACACAAAAGTGCATTGTATCAGATGATTTATTATAATGCTATTATATAATAGTTAAAGAGGTCCTAGTTTGCTTTTTTTGCATTTTCAACTTTCTTTAGTGTGTAATGTAGCTGTTTGAGGGTCTGCAAAGTTACAAAGCACACAGTCACTCGAAGGGGAGTTTTTCTCCATATCAGTGCGCATTGTTTCTGAACTCCTTGAAATGCTTCGATTTTATTCTTGCATTTCCTTCTGGGAATGTACACGTAACAATATTCCTCATTTAAATAATTGCCGCCCAATAAAATAATTCCCACCAAAAGAAGGGCCGAGGCCTGGTTGAGCTGCATTAGTAGTTTTTTTAAACTTGTGATTATGGTAAGGGGCGTGACGTGTCCAAAACACATTCGAATCACAACGCACTGGTCCTGCTGACCAATCAGAGCACATTGTACTTTTTGGAAGGAGGGGCTTCATAGAGACCGGAACTAAACAGATCATTTACTGAAAACCTGGGAAGAGAGGTGCTGCAATAACATAATATATATAAAGAATTAGGTGTTTTTTGAACATGCAAGCATGAAAACCTATTCTAGTAGACTCCAAAAACAAAATCAAGGCTTTGTAAAAGGGCATAAACTTAATATAAAGTGGGACCCATTACACATGGCATATTGTATAGCAAAGATATTATGCATACACTTAAGATATTTTATAGACAGACAGAAACGGCATATAAATATACACTCAAGTTGATAACACTGGCCAATGGAGAAAGAGGAGAGACTGACCACGGGCAGTGATGGTCCATTCTCCTGATGCAGCGCTGACAAACTCTGCAGTGATGGGCTCGAGGAGGCCGATACGTCTCACAGCGACTGCACACTGTCCAGCCCTCACAGCCCTGATCACAACCAACACAATGATTAAAGACATGTCATGCACTGTGAAATAAGATGCAAGCAAGGAAACAGAATACACACTTTGCCAATTTATCAGTAATTGGCTTTCAAATACAAAGAGTTATCGGTTATCGCATCGGCTATAGGTTATCGTATCAGTGTTCATATCACTGCATCCCTAACTTAAATATAGCTACAGTAGTAGACCGATCAGTGACACTCACTCTGTCATTTAGACGGTTGGACTGGGACCTCAAGTCAGAGAAGTCAATGGCTGTCTCAGGTAGAGGAACCATTCCTGTAATGGTAAATGATAAAAGTTTACACTGATTAACCCTGTAATGCCTAAAATTTGAAATAGTAGTCAGAAAAAAAACTATTTTTTTAATTGAATAAATTTGAACATTTAAACACAATATAAAAAAATGAAAATAAAATAAAGTTTATGTTTTAAGTAATATATTATGTTTTCATGCTGAATAATATAGATAGAAAATGGGCTCACATTCAAGAAAAAAAATATTTAGAGGCCCAAACTGAGCAAAATTTTTCCATTTGGTGCAGATGTTATTTATATAGCTAGCTTGCAATGTAAATCAATTAGACTTAGACTTTAGCAGACTAAATACATACAATGCATGTAAATATCATTGTCACTCTATATCTCCCAATAATAAGTCTTAGTTAGATGGTATTTAAATGCTTAATTTTATTACCAAAGTTCTGTAGTTGTAATTGTGGAGGGCAAACAATATAATTCAATGTAATTCAATGATGATTAAGAGACAAATAAATGTTTATCAAAAGCCTGTGGGATTCATATTTGATTCTAGCATTTTACATGTTTCTACAGAGAATGATGTATGGATAATCAAGTAAACCTAAGTTGCTTCAGACCAGTAAATGTTCATCTTGAAATATTGCAAACAATAAAAGTTATTCTTATGTTTACTTTATAAAAATCATCATAGCAAAAGACATGTGTACCACAATCTGAAGATGGACATTTTCAGGATTATACTAATTTTACTTGCTCAAAAAAGTATGAATTATCGATCAGAGGGCAGAAGGCATGTGGAAGATTCAGTACAGCAGGTTTTACAGTAAAGTTGAGATTATGTTGATCATTTAGGAGGCTTAGAAATTCATATATCAATTATGATACAGGAGACTTTATAGGGTTAAAACACAATCAGTGTAGAGTGTATGAATGAAACCGAGAGAAAACGTGTCCTCTCTATTAAATAAGACAAAGCAACGTCAAGTTTCAGGAAACTCACCAGGGTCGGAGAACACTGCTTTTGAATGGCACGCCAGCAGTAGTAACAGAATAATATTGAACACAGATCCATGGAGAGTGCACCATACACTAAACACAAAGAAAATATACACTTTACACACTAAAATACCCATAAGCATTAAAACCATAACCACAAAATATTTTGCATATGTATAAATGCAGTAATTTTGTTTCTTGGTGTTGCTAGCTCCTAATATAAAGCAAAGCGCTTTGGGTGTACAGTAGTACATGTGAAAGCGATATATAAATGCCTCATTCATTCATTCATTCAATATGACCTACTTAAAATTAAGAAAAATTATCAATAAACAAACAATTTCTTTACATTGTGTAATGGAGTAGACATAATTGTTGTGACAGATAAGCGCAAAAAGAACATAGTAGGGATGGTAGTAATAGTCATGACATAGTAGCAATGCTCATTTAAAACATTTATTGTTCTTTAAGACCAATAATGGCCAAATAAATTAATTCATCCCCACACGTGGGAGAGAAATGAATTTACTACTATTACACTATGTAAATATTGATTTACATTAGTTGGAAAGCCTATTTGCAGTAACACTGAATGACAACATGCTTTAAATCACTAATAAGCTTTAATTGAAACTATTGCCACTCAGTTTCTCCTGTTTCTTCTCAATGTTATTTGAGTCTACTAAATAGGGGTGACCCCGAATAGTCGAAGATTCGATGCTTCGATAGGAGGAGCCTGATTCGACTACCGATCTCATGGTCGAATCTTCGCAGAGGTGTTATGAAACAAGGATCATGCCCCTTTGGCTATATGAGGGCGCTCAATTTCACATAGAACTAGCTTGTATGTCAATACGTTAATATGCAGCCTATTATGATAATGCTGTATATAAAAATGTGCAAAGAAAGAAGCTTTTAATAAATATTTTTTAACGTGCGTGAATAAATCCAAACACCCCGTGACAGATTTAAGTTTCACTTTCGATCCGTGACCGACAGAGGAGCGTCTTCGCGGCAAGGATTTAACAATGTCTGCGATAAGAAAATCTAAAGTGTGGATGTACACCATCAGAAAGGATATTCTCCAAGGCTGGATTTAGCATCAGGAAAACCATTATCGCACTTCTGCCGGCCAACGTTAACACGTTTCACGCATAGACTGGGTTTCACGTTAGAATGTATTTTATCCGCGTGCACAATTTGAAAAGACTCCAACGGGGACAGACAGAGTGACAGACTGGATTTGTTCTCTCCGTACTACGAGGTAGGGTAGGCCTACAAGTGATTTCAAAACTTTTCAGCCGGTTCTAATTTGATTTTTGGATGCTGTGAAATTTTTTTGCTAAAAAGACTGCCTCCAGTTTAGCATTTATTGTTGTTTCTGCAGTTAAAAAGACAAAGTTGAAAATTCTGGCTACTATCGTTATTTTAATAATTTCTTTATTTTAGTTTTATTTATTAATCTGTCAGGGTTATCTAATCTAACTATTTGTGGCTTGTGTTTTGAATATATGTTCCCCTGCACTTTAGGCATTTTGCACACATTTGCTCATCTTGTGACTTGATTCTAATTTATTTCGTTTTGTATTTTTTATTTATTAGAAAGGTATAGGCCTATTCTGTTCTAATTTAATTTTAGTAAATTAATTGTTTATTTTTTCGGTGCATCGATGTTGTGCTGTAGGCTGGCCTGCTCGCACATGTAATTTAGCCGATTTAATTTGATTTGCATGTGAAATGCAAATCCTGTCTGCAGTGTGGCCTTTCTGGAGTTATGTTATTTCTTAGTTTTATTGATCCAAAATGTTTTTATACATTTTCTTCTATACCTTTGTGTGATTTTCTGTACATCGCGGCTTTGAAACGTTAAAGCCCCGCCCCCATACACATGATTCGACCATTAGTCGACTATAGGCAAGACGATTCTGATTCGACTATGAAAATCCATAGTCGGGGACAGCCCTACTACTAAATAAAACGAACTAGGCTAAATATTAAAGACTTGTAGGTAAAATCACAGTTTATTCTAACATTTCTTCAAGTAGCAAGTCTAGTGTCTAGGTTAAGCTCCTTTGCTAGACAATACATACATAAAAAGGATAGATCACTGAAAAATACAAATTCTGTCATCATTTACTCAACCTCAAGTTGTTCTAAACCTGTATAAATTTCTTTCTTCTGCTGAACACAAAAGAAGATATGTTGAAGAATGTTGGTAACCAAACAGTTGATGGACCCCATTGACTTCCAAAAGTATTGAAAAAAAAAAATTATATACTATGGAAGTCAATGGGGTCCATCAACTGTTTGGTTACCAACATTCTTCAAAATATCTTCTTTTGCATTAAGCTGAAGAAAGAAACTCATACAGGTTTGGAGCGACATGAGTGTGAGTAAATGATGACAGAAGTTACATTTTTGGGTGAATTATCCCTTTAAATGCGTTTTACTGTATTCAAAGCATTTGGAACTTTTTTTTTTTTTTATCTGTCATCTTTGACGTTTTCATCCAGTATATATAGCAAAATGGGGACAGGTGGTCGCCATAATTTATTCACGTTTACAAACTATTTAAATACTAAGGTACGAGTCAAAAAAAAAAAAAAAAAAAATAGGACATGGGCGAGTGTTAACTTAAGTTATAACACATTAGAGTCTTATATGGCTTGTTCATTTCAGGTGAGATAACCTGCTGAAACCTTAGACTATAGTGTAACAGAGACTGAAAATGTAGTAAACAAACACACGTTGAATGATGCACACTACAGCAGTCTGACAATCACATAGCCTACTAGTTGCTAGTAGTTCAAACGCACTGTTAACACTTTTCGCGGGTGGGAAAACACGTTTAGAACGCTGATAACAATCAAGCACGAGCGACTGTTGCTATGGGTGATTATAAAAAGCTACAATTAAAAAGCGAAGATCTCATGAGTGGCGGGTGACGTTCCGTTAAGCAAACGCTGGCTCTTTAAAGCTTTGTTCATACGGTAACGTACTCACCTTTCAGAATACGCAGGGATCAGGACATACTGAATCACAACATAGTCAGCGTAAAAGACGCTAAAATAAGTTAAAATGAGACAAATAAAGCCGCACGGGTCTCGCCGACAGCGAAACGCAGCCATCTTTCCATCTGCGGTCTTCCTGATGACGTCAGAAAAGGACGCGCGTTACGTAGCCCGCGTTGTCCGTCAACGGGTTCTGACCACCTGTGTGTGTGTGTGTATTTCTGTCAGGTTTCTGCTTATCCTTTAAAAGTGTTTGTTCTCCAGGTGATGGCAGCAATCTTCCATTATACCACAGCATGTCCATGTTATCTCCATGAATGAAAATGAGAAATGTGGATTTTTTTTTCCACAAGGTTTTTATAATAAAAAGAAAAAACTTATTTAAAAAAAACAATAATTGTAATTTATATAAATTAAAAATATATATATCTTAAAAAGGAATAGCACAAAAGGGTAAAAAAAAAAAAAAAAATTGATACATTTACAATAGCAGCTTTAAATTTACTTATGTTTTTATTCTTATTTATGTATATATTTTTTCTCACAAGCTCTCAGATATCCAAGCACTGTTTTAAACAACTCATCACACAGATTGATGGAATGACAAACATTTTTATTCATTTTAATTTCAGATCACAGAACAACTAGCTTCTCGTTAAGCGCGATCTGAGCTTGAGTGAGATTTGCCAGGTAGGTCACCATCAACAGATCCTGCAAAGAAACAGAAGAACAGGAACGGATTTAATTTAATCTGAAAGACAGTTCCTACTTTTTTGAATTTACCAGTTCTTTTTTAAAATAATTTTAATTTAGGGAGACCATTATTAAGGCCAATTCACACTGCACTCCCAAATACCGACCAACGGTGTCTCTTTGTCGGATCAGCGTAGCACCCGTCGCTGTCTGTTGCCGCTGGTCGGCGCTTGTTTTCACTAATGAACATGTTGATTCTGCATTTGTCGGGTCACGGGATGTCTGAGAACTGACGTACTGTAATCTATTCACTGTCTGGATTGGTCGGAGTCTGTCTGTGCAGTGTGAATTAGCCTTTATAGACCATTTTGTGACTGTGAACTAGTGGATTAAATATTTCTAGTATTTTTATGACTGAGGGAACCCTGATATTAAAGCATTTCAAACATATATAATATTATATTGTACTGAATGTCACTCACATTAATGTTGGAGTTCAACATGCTCTCAAAGTCTTCTGCTGAGATCTTGGGCACTTTGTTCACAAGATCCATCAGGAAACGACCAACACTGTTATCTGCCATCACTTTACCAGACTAGAAAAAAAAATAATGTTGCAGTCATTAAACAATACTGGTAAAAAAAAAATATATATATATATATATATATAAGTTTACTATGAGACCTAATATAACGTTACACATCAGATTTCCCCCCAACTATTTACATTCACTTAAGAAATAACCGACCATGTTTACGTGAATACTCGTCAAGACAGATATTTAGAAAATTCAGTTTTATCTGACCGTCCAAGTGAAATACACCGCTAAAGAGGACAGAATTCAGGATTGCATGCTGTCGGTGTGCACGCTTCAGTTCAGTTGTGTCAGTCAGTGCGAGTATTTGACACATTGCGATCTTTTCCGTGGCTTATTGTGCTTAATAATTATGTTTAAAGGAACACTCCACCGTTTTTTCATATTAAACTATGTTATTCCCTTAACTAAGACGAGTTGATACCTCTCTCGTCTCAGTGCGTGCACTCAATCGATCTGGCGCGCGGCGACACTTTGATAGCACTTAGCTTAGCCCAGTTCATTCATTAGGATCCAAACAGAGATGAAGCTAGAAGCGACCAAACACCTCCACGTTTTCCCTATTTAAATACAGTTACACGACCAAGTATGGTGACAAAATAAAACGTGGCGCTTTTTTAAGCGGGTAAAAAGGATAACTATAATGTATGGCGGAATAGCACTTGGGAGCACTTCGACTCGCGCAGTAATATCATCACTCCTGAAAAATCCTCTCCCTTCTGTCATTAGAACCAACGTGACTTTTTACTGCGCCGAGTCGAAGTGCTCCCAAGTGCTATTCCGCCATACATTATAGTTATCCTTTTACCCGCTTAGAAAAGCGCCACGTTTTATTTTGTCACCATACTTGGTCGTGTAACTACTCGTGTAACTGTATTTAAATAGGGAAAACGTGGAGGTGTTTGGTCGCTTCTAGCTTCATCTCTGTATGGTCCCTAATGAATGAACTGGGCTAAGCTAAGTGCTATCAAAGTGTCGCCGCGCGCCAGAGCGATTGAGTGCACGCACTGAGACGAGAAAGGTATGTATCAACTCGTCTTAGTTAAGGGAATAACTAGGGCTGGGCGATAAAACGATAACGATATGTATCGCGATAGACACGTAATCAATATCAATAAAAAATGCGTTCGATAAAACGTTCGATAATTTTTTTTTTCTTCGTCGGAAGAAACCAGAGGTTGCGAAAGCAAATTTAGTTGAATGAACAAAGGCACTCAACTCTCTGGTAACCTTGCAACGTAGGGGGTGACACGCAACAGCCAGTCAGTATGGTTGCGCAATATTGTTGTCTCGTGTTGGATTCTTCAGTAACAGAACCGGCGTGTAGTGATACAGCGATTGTTGATAAAACAGGAAAAGTCAGCTCGCCTGACTTCAAGTCTGACCGTAGTCAGACCATGTCGTCTGCAAATTATGCAAGACCATCGTCAGTTTCTCTGTTATTCGCGTGCTTATGAGCTGTTTTAACGTGTGCGTTTCTCAGCGCGTAAAGTTACATGTGAAGCTCACATGCACTCTGTCTACCAGCGCCTGGATACTGGACTGTATTTCGAGTCTTATTGTGCTAATACTGTTATATACACACAAGGTTTACATAAACTAGTCGGATATGTCTAAAGTGAAAGCAAACTTGAGAAAATTGAGAGAAAATCTGCTTGTCAAATGCGTGTATATTAGACGCGTCGCGCGCAGCTCTTAAAGAGACAGTATAGTAATAGTAAACACGCTGCCGCTTGTCCTTAAAGGGATAGTTCACCCAAAAATAAAAATTCTCTCATTATTTACGCACTCTAATGTTGTTCCAAACCTGTATTAATTTCCTTCTTCAAATATTAATATTTTGAAGAATGTGGCTATCCAAACAGTAAACAGAGCTATCCCTTTAATGTTAATAAAACAACAAAATGCAAAGAGAAAATCATTCACTGCTCTTGACTGATAACTTTAATAGTAGCTTTAATAAGTATCAATGTATAATTTATACAGTGAAGTCTGTTTTGTTTTATTTTCATATTTGTTCATTTAATTACTTTCTTCAATGCTACTGTTAAATACACCTACTGTAGCTGAAAACATAAAGCACTGTTTATTTAATCTGTATATTAGGTTGTGTGTACGTGTAATGTGTATCTTTGATCTTAATATTTAATAACAAAGAACATAATGAGAACTTTTTTATCTTCTCCCCTGTCTGCCATTCTTTTTTATTTAACATTTTGTTACCTAAGGCTTTGAGCATTACAGCCAAACTAATGTCCATATTTTAAAAACAGCCACAAAATAGTAAAACCAACATAAAAAAGAATCGTGATAAAATCATTAATCGTGATTTTCCTGAAAAAAATCTTAATATTATATGTTTGCCATATCACCCACCCCTTTATAAAGCATTTCTTACGTATTCTTTAATTTTGCACCTTAATGTTAAGAGATAATTGTTAAGTGTTCATTCAGATTTTAGACTAATTATTTGAGTGAGTGTTTTCCATGGTCGTGTTGACATTTCTGCCTTTATAACTGATGGGATTATAATCAGAAAGTTTAAAATAAAAAATCTTTAAATGTAGGCTAATGTATTTGTCTCCTGGACTGGTCCTTATTTTAAATATGTCATAAAAAATATCAATAATTATCGATATCGACCGATATGAAACACTTATATCGTGATACAGTTTTCAGCCATATCGCCCAGCCCTAGGAATAACATAGTTTAATATGAAAAAACGGTGGAGTGTTCCTTCAACATTAAGCACGTCTCACACTTTATTTTTCTCATTCATGCATGCTCTTTTTGGGAAAAGCAAAACACTTTATTCATCTCATATACATAAAAAAAAAAAAAAAAAAAACTGAGGCCACATTATAGAAAATACATTGTCCCAAAGAGACACTCACCAGCACATCTTCTATGTATGCGAGCACTGTGGAAAGCATTTCTTGTACGCGTCCTGCCGCACTGGCTACCTGGGCCAGGTCTGTGGTCAGTCCGTTGGTGCGACTGGGAGATGCACGAGTCCTCTGTAGAAGGTCAACTATAGAGAGATGCGTTTAATACATTAGAAGAATGTGCGCAAAAGGAAAAAAAAGCTATTCTTAAAACATGCAAATGCAATAAAGTTCCAATACAAAATATTGTGTAAACCAGAAAGGCCATTCAATTTAAAATGAGTAATCCACAAAAATGTTTATAAGTGGAGAAAAAAAAACTGACCTCCAATGCGCTCTGTGTCGTAGTAAATGTACTTGACTGACAGTGGGGTGAACATGACACCAACTGTCTTGGCTGGGACGCCCATCTGTGAACTAACAGCACAAACAACAAATAAAAACTTCATGCAGCAGAGGACATAAAAAAATAAATCAACCTTAGTCCAGATGATAATACCTGACGTAGGCACGGATGTTCATTTTGTTGCTCTGCAGTGCAGTGTCCACGGTGAGGTGAATGGGGTTTGGAGCCTCTCGGCTGTAATACTCATGGATCAGAACGGAGTGCTCTGTGATGTCAAATCCTGTGGCATACCTGCAAAAAAAAAAAACACTTATTGCTGCATCCCAATTCGCCTACATCCCTACTTCACTCCGTTGCTTAGTTAAATGCATCATGTCACTGCTTAAACTGCCCTGTCAATCATCTTGTCACAGTTAAAATCCTCCACATTCAATTTAATTTACTACCGTATCAGAGAGAAATGTAGTTGCACATTGATCTGCCAGTCATGCGTCTTTCATGCAGAGAACGCTCCTCATGAGTTTACATAATGATGCAATAACATTGAATAAAAATCTTTTCATCAGGTTAGATACAGATAATGAAACAGGAGTCAAACTTCTCTATACTCAACCGTTGATCTCGCACATCTGCCATGTTTGTAGTTTTTAAACACTTTTTGTAGTTCAAATCGAATCCTCATCGGATAGTACAGATAATAAACTATCTATGCTAGTATATAGTTATACGCGTAGTATGCGAATTGGGGCGCAGCACCAGTTTGCATTTTAAGACAAATATAAAATCAATCCTTAGAAAACCTAAGATAATTAAATTCATTAACATGAGCAGCCACATACCATCCAACAATGACTTCACTCGGTGAAACCTTCTTATGGAGCTCATACATGTTCTTGGCGAACTCCATGTCGACAGCCACCTATGACACAGACATTGTAAATAAGGATAATGTCACTTTTGGATATTATTAGCTTTGTGTTTGAAGAATGATGTTTTTGGATTTCATGAACAATGATATTTACATGGGGGTCTCTAAAGCACATCCAATAAAAGCATGGTACATGTCCCAAATTTATGGTGATAGATACCATGGTATTTTCTAGAAATGTTTTCTAAGTAACCTCTCAGGTAAACAGCATTTCAAAGTAACATGGTATACCACGTATACGTCACTATTTCTCTTAGGGGTGAGCAGGATGATGATGATGTTGTGTAACTCACCTCATCTTCAGATTCATTGTGAGGAACAGAGAAGCAGTTGGTCACATCAACTGAATGCTTGTCTGTTGTTCCTGTGTGACACAAATTAAACCAGTTAAGTGATGTTGATATTTTAACTTCACGGATGCGCTCGCTTTATCTCTCATCCACTCCAGCCATCCTGCTCGACTACAACACATGCTTCCCAAGACAAAACAACGCTTCTGTTGTCTTTATTAAAAGCAACTGTTTGGGATTTTACTCAGAGAATTTAGACGACCCACCTAATAATGTTCCGATCACACGACTTGCTCCCTCATTCCTACGCTCGTATGAGTCCGCAATCGATGCCAAAACCACCGGGTGGATTTTCACGACCGGGCCGTGGACCGCCATGATTTCGTAGAGGAAGTGAAGGACGATGATAAACAGAGAAGAAGAGTTGCGAGTGCGAAAGACAGCACAGGATTTGTGCTTCTGCCCCCTAGCGGATATACGTTAGGTGGCTGACACCACACTGAAAATATGGGACTTAAATTGTATTTTATTCATGGGATAGTGGGATAGTTTCATTTAATTATTTTTCCTTAGTAAACATTACCATGTGACCTTCTTCAGATATCAGATTTCCTTGCTTCCATGCTCTTTGTATAAAAAATCAAGCTTGATAACATGGATCATTGATTAAATTATGCATAAACTTGTGGAGTTCATGTCAGTTTGAGTGCTGCTGTCTTTGCAAAAGAGGGAGAGACAAAATACTAAGACAACAGTATGTTCATTTTCACCAGTTCAAATGTTCACTCAAATTTGAATGCTGACAATATAATTTAAAATGAAAAAGATGCTCAAACAAGCATTTTCACTACCTAGCAGTCTAGATTTTAGAATTTAGATCATAATTATAGGCTATATTTAGCCTAATGATGTTCCTTATCATCATTTCTTTTTGTAAGTGAATTTTGAGTCATCATTTTAATCACCGTTTTGCTTGATAGTCCTGTCGTGGTGAAAAAAAAAAAAAAAATATATATATATATATATATTCGTCCTTTTTTCTTTCTGAGGTCCTTAACATCATTTTCAAAAATCCACAACAGATTGCTATTTTAAAATAGGATTGTGTGACTCGTCCAACAAGATTCTCAGGTTCTAGAAGCGACACTGGAATACAATCGCAGCTGGCGCATGTGCCAAACACTAGAATAAACAGCTTTCAAGGTCAAGTGTGTAAGCTGAAAAGCAATCCAGCAACAAGAGGGAAAAGCTTACGCTCTAAATCCAAGGGAAATACATAAACAACCTTTAACTTCAAGGCCAAAGAAAGACAAAAAGTGACAGGTGCAAGAATTGAGAAAACCAGAAAAGAGAAAAACAACATGGGCTAATGTTAATTGCAAAATTATTAATGGAATATTTGACAATGCTACATTATGCTCAGACTAAAGAGTCGGATAAAGGTGAATCTCTCTTTAAAATCCTTGACAGCCAAAATCAAAAGACATTCAGCCAGTCTATCAGAAGTTGCTGTGCTGGTGGATATTTGACTGTACAAGTTACAACAGCAGGTGGCGATAGAGTTCATTACTTTTACTACCCAGATGCCTCATTAGTGTCTGTTTCCATGGACTGCTATAAGCAAAGACTATAGACAGAGATAGTCTTTTTATAGATTATAGTAGCTTTGCTATAGATAAGCCGTCCGCCATATTGGAACGGTCAAATCTGGCCCGTGCCACTCGAGAGCAAAGTTGACTTTACTGCACCGGCTCGGCAACCTAGTTATTCACATGTATGAATATATCTGCAATAGACATTAGCAGATGGTTTTCACAGCATTTAGTTTATCATTATTGTGATAAATCTGCAAGTGGACATGCTTATTGAGTTATAAAAACACAAGCCAGAACATTCACACCTCTGAAAGGTTATCCCATTTCGGCTAGAATTTACAGCTTGGTGGTTTTTACAGCCATAGGCTGCACAAAGTTGTGTGACATTTTAGATAAAAATGTATTGATTTTTATTAGTGTGAGTTATGAACAGCTTCATGTTAACCGTTCCGACATGGTGGACCCATCGACTGGAGCTTTCGAATGTGGCAAAGATCTACGTACATATATATGCATCAGACCATAATATTGGGTGAATGCTCTCCGCACATATACGTTCATCAAATACTTTAACTTCAAACTCACTAAATCCCAGCCTCAGCCCATTCAGAAATGTCGGTACTTAGGTAGAAACCTATACGTAGGAGCCTGATAAAAATGTTAATATTCAAGAAAAACGTTAGACGGACTTAGAGGCTTTTGCATCTGAAGTCTTCAACATCAGACCATATAATAGACGCCTCATTGTCCGCTGAACCGTACGTCAAACGCACCACCATATTGGACCGGGCAGCTTGCCATAACTCTCATAAGAGGACTGAAGAAAAGATGCCTGACTATTTTGAGGTTTTACAAACCGTCATACAATCCAAACCAAATCTCGGGGAACAGTTGAAGACTTCAGATGCAAAAGCCTCTAAGTCCGTCTAACGTTTTTCTTTAATATTAACATTTTTATCAGGCTCCTATGTATAGGTTTCTACCTAAGTACCGACATTTCTGAATGGGCTGAGGCTGGGATTTAGTGAGTTTGAAGTTAAAGTATTTGATGAACGTATATGTGCGGAGAGCATTCACCCAATATTATTGTCTCATTTTTGACATAGGTGGCTTTTAGAGGCTTTTGCATCGGAGCTCTTCAGTTGTTTCTGGTTGAATTTGGTCATTATAACATATGTTGGTAGCTAGTTGGCCACCAGAGTCGTTAAAAGCTAGCGATAACGTTAGTTAGCCATGAAAACAGACTTTATAAGAAATAATATAAAGTTTACATGATTCTTGTGAAGGCTGAGTTTATATTATAGTTTATATTATAAACTAATCTAAAACGCAAATTTCGTTCTCCATTCAGGTCATAAATCGTTGAAATCGGTTGAGAAATGTAAACATTGATGTGCTTTTTGTCCAAAATAATAATAAAAAAGCTCTCCATTTACTTCTATTTGTTTATAAGCCAGTCTTGCCCAGTCCAATATGACGGACTCGTTGACATATCGCAGCAATGGGCCAAAGCAGCCAATGAGGCATCTATATTTATTATGTCTATGCATCAGACCCCCACTAATCAAAACAAAAAGTTTTGTAATTAAAAAAATATATATTTTAGTTTCAATAGGACTATAACCAAAGTGTAATGTGTATCTAATGTCTGCAACAGACCCTAGCAAACCTTCACGGCAACTGTAGCTACGGTCATTAGCTATAATTTTATCATAAATTTACACATTACAAATAACAGTAGGCTACTGTTTTGCTCAAGAGGTATTTTGATTTTTTTTTTCCTAACTTCCTAACAAGATGGAATTCCGATTTCAGCCAGTAAATTACCTTTATTATTTATATTTAATAGTTTAGACGTTTAAAATCCTTTTAAATTCCTGAAACAGTCAGAGAAATCAAACTTGTCTCTGTGATTGTGCCCCGCACGTTTTAGCCAATCAGAAAATTTGGAGGAGGCTCTCTGCCAATTGCATAGTTTTGGGGTGGGACTCCTTGCTTGCCCTGAGAAATGAAGGTGTTGTTTGGGACTGTTAGTTCAGGGCAACCTGTTTGTAAACACTCATTATTTTATTCAGTTCCGTTTGTTTCCACTACTGGGTCAGAAATGGCTTACAGCAGCTTTAGACATGAATCTAATATGCAAATCACTGCCGCCTCTGTGAAGTCAACTGTATAAAGTGACTCAGTCATCAACTACTGAAATTGTGCTAAAGGGCAGAGATATCGCAGCCTGAGCTATTAAACGTGCCAGTTTGGTTCTCAACAAAAATATATGCATATTCCCCAAAGTAGTCACATCACTCATACAGAAAAGTAAACTGCGTAATATAAAAACTTAGAATCTAGCTTGTGCTGTTTATTTGTAATACCTGCCAGTCACATTGGTTCATTATAGTTCCGTTTAGCTCGCCATTGGCTGATGTCGCCTAGGGGCGTCATCATTCTGCATATTATTTAAATATTTAGTTCTATATTTAAAATTTAGATATAGCCCTATGTTCAAATAAATGCATTGATACTCGTTTGACCTAAATCTGGAGAATTCAGGTGATTATTTTCAGCATGCATTGTTTTTTATTGAGTGTCCATGGATTTATTATCCTACTAAAATGATTCAGTCCACAGGTTTCCATTATGCATGCCATATTAAATAATACAATTGAAATGAAACTTCTGTATCCATCAAAAATGCATAAACCTCAGAACAATTCATTCTAGTGGTTTTAAATTGTCAGATGATGCTCCTTGTAACTGAAGCACTGCATGAATGGTATTAACAGTTGTAACTGGAGCTACTTACAATGCACATGGGACATTGACCGTATTTATGTTCCATAAGAGTTCAAGTGTAAATGCCCCATAATGGTTGATCTTTTCATTTTATTGTCACTGTTTCAGACCACCTACGGACCCAGCTCAATTGTTTCTGGACAACAACAATGTGGACTGCAGCACCTTAAAGATGGCAAAGCCTTTTTTCCTGCATTTGACCATCTGTCTTTTTGCTCTGCCAACAGCCTGTTCTTATGGTTTCAGCTGCATACGTTGGGTCACTATCATGTCTTGGAAGATACTGTGTTCCTTTGAGATCTGGCTTAGTTGGTTGGATAAATCACGTAGGGTTATGTCAGCCTGATGACTGCTGATCCACTTATCTGAATCCAAATGTCACACATCACAGCACAGCTCATTTCCAATAAGGTTTAAATAACTACACTGAACAAAATTATAAACACAACACTTTTGTTTTTGCCCCCATTTTTCATAAGCTGAACACAAAGATCTAAGACTTTTTCTATGTACACAAAAGGACTATTTCTCTCAAATACTGTTCACAAATATGTCTAAATCTTTGTTAGTGAGCACTTCTCCTTTGCCGAGATAATCCATCCACCTCACAGGTGTGGCATATTAAGATGCTGATTAGACAGCATGATTATTGCACAGGTGTGCCTTAGGCTGGCCACAATAAAAGGCCTCTCTAAAATGTGCAGTTTTATCACACAGCACAATGCCACAGATGTCGCAAGTTTTGAGGGAGTGCAATTGGCATGCTGACTGCAGGAATGTCCACTAGGGATGGAGAAATGAAGCCTCGTGAATCACTGAGGCTTTCCCCTGACTGTTCCGGGAAAAGATTCAAAGCGTCGAGAACAGCGCCATCTGGTGCTTATTTAAAATAAAGCAGCCAGAAGCCTGTGTTAGAAGCTCTGGCAGATGAAGCAACCACAACACACTCCATAGTTTCAATGTTATGTGTACAAATAAATGCCTTACATGTTTGTGTTTGATTTGTTCATTAAATAAATTCATTTTCTCTCCTCACAAACACATCAACCAGACTGAGCCAACAATGACTCGTTAAATAAGATCTGGGCTTCGAGCCTTCTGACACCCAAAGCGAAACGCCCACGTGATTGGACAGAAAGTGAGACTTCATTTGTCGTTGATCACGTGACTCTAGTAAACCAATACATTACATACCCCGATACGGGGCTTCACTAGAAATTGTGTCGCGTATGCGATACGCACATCGAAGCTTCAGTGTCATACGTAACATCACTAATGTCCACCAGAGCTGTTGCACGTGAATTGAATGTTAATTTCTCTACCATAAGCCATCTCCAAAGGCGTTTCAGAGAATTTGGCAGTACATCCAACCGGCCTCACAACCGCAGACCGCGTGTAACCACACCAGCCCACGACCTCCACATCCAGCATCTTCACCTCCAAGATTGTCTGAGACCAGCCACCCGGACAGCTGCTGCAACAATCGGTTTGCTTAACCAAAGAATTTCTGCACAAACTGTCAGAAACTGTCTCAGGGAAGCTCATCTGCATGCTCGTCGTCCTCATCGGAGTCTCAACCTGACTGCAGTTCGTCTTCGTAACCGACTTGAGAGGGCAAATGCTCACATTCGATGGCGTCTGGCACTTTGGAGAGGTGTTCTCTTCATGGATGAATCCCGGTTTTCACTGTACAGGGTAAGCGGTTTGCTGATGTCAAAGTTGTGGATCGAGTGGCCCATGGTGGTGGTGGGATTATGGTATGGGCAGGCGTATGTTATGGAAAACGAATACAGGTGCATTTTATTGACGGCATTTTGAATGCACAGAGATAGTGTCACGAGATCCTGGGGCCCATTGTTGTGCCATTCATCCACGACCATCACCTCATGTTGCAGCATGATAATGCACGGCCCCATGTTGCAAGGATCTGTACACAATTCCTGGAAGCTGAAAACATCCCAGTTCTTGCATGGCCAGCATACTCACTAGACATGTTACCCATTGAGCATGTTTGTGATGCTCTGGATTGGGATATACGACAGCGCGTTCCAGGTCCTACCAATATCCAGCAACTTCGCACAGCCATTGAAGAGGAGTGGACTAACATTTCACAGACCACAATCAACAACCTGATCAACTCTATACGAAGTAGATGTGTTGCACTGCGTGAGGCAAATGGTGGTCACACCAGATACTGACTGGTTTTCAGACTCCACCGGAACCCCCAATACAGTAAAACTGCACATTTTAGAGTGGCCTTTTATTGTGGCCAGCCTAAGGCACACCTGTGCAATAATCATGCTGTCTAATCAGCATCTTAATATGCCACACCTGTGAGGTGGATGGATTATCTCGGCAAAGGAGAAGTGCTCACTAACAAAGATTTAGACATATTTGTGAACAATATTTGAGAGAAATAGTCCTTTTGTGTACATAGAAAAAGTCTTAGATCTTTGAGTTCAGCTCATGAAAAAACAGGGCAAAAACAACAGTGTTGCGTTTATAATTTTGTTCAGTGTAGAAAAAGACACACACACACACACACACACACAATAATCCATCATCATCTCTCATCTCTCTGCTAGTGTGAAGAAATTGCTGCACATTTCTAATACGATTTATAATTATCTTGTCTTTTTCCAATCATTTATTTTAACATTACAGTAGTTTTTTCTCATTAGTAAAAAGAAAAGAATGACTTTTGAAAAGTATGTTTTAGATAAATACATTACATGGACAAAAGTATTTGGACAACTGACCATTACATCAACCGAGACTTTGACATTGCATTCTTAATACAAAGACATTATAATAAAGCTGGTCCTCAAAATCCTTCAAAACCCAGACTCGCCTCAAAACATCAGACTTTCAAACAGAAAAGCATGATTCATCAGAACGACACATTTTTTCCACAAATGTTGTAAATGCAGACTGCTTGATCTTATACACATGTGGCAATGGGTCTGATTGAAACACCTGAATTCAATAATTAAGAAGTGTGTCTCAGTACTTCTGTTAATATGTTTCCAGCACAATATAAACAAAAGATCAACAAGACACACCAGCATATAGCATAGAAACACTTCACACCTCTTTTCATAGTGTTGGTGTCTGTAAATGCGCTTCACTGCACACTGTCACCTCTTTTTCTCATTTTGTTGAGTCATCCTCTTCATGTCTGAGAGCCATAATAGCGGCAAACGTGTGTTCAAAGTTAAGTGTGTGTCAAACAGCTCAAATCAGTCTAGGTTGGACAAAATGTAAAGGCAATGAGGGTCGTTGACCCCATATAGACAGACACCCACTCACATACTATGATTTAGTGAGTAAAACCGATTAAACTTTCTCCATCAAAGGCAAAAGGTTGTAGATATGCATACAGTAACTTAAAGTGAGAGTTCTCCCAAAAATGTACTCACCCTCATATCATGAATGTGCTTAAAAGTAGCCAAATAACCCTAGTGTGGTTCTGGAAAATGTATTTAAAACAGTTTATTCAGCAACTGGTATATATATATTATATTATATAGAGAGAGAATTTCAATGCAAAATTTTGCCTGCTTTTTTGCGTTGGTGATTATAACTTTGACATCTGCTTCTAACAATTTCAAGCCAGCTGCATGAAATCAGCAAAGCTTAAGGCAAGTTGTCACGGTTACACTGCAGGAAACACTTTGCATCAGTGATGTACTCAACAAACGTCAGGGTAGATACGAATCACAGCGTTATCACTATCACCACTGTGACCAGACTCTGGAAAGGCAAATCCACCAATCACCAGGCCCCAAAAAAACTGATAAGAACTGTCTTTGTCACTCACGACAGTGCCAATTATCGATTTTCAGTTTAGTGCACTAAGTGCCAGGCTACTTCACTATACAGGCTCTCATTGGCAGCCTAGAGACAGTCCAGCAAATCCCTGCTGGTTCACAGATTGGCCCTAATGTATTTTTAATGGCTCAATGTCTCAATCATGTTTTCGATCAGTGCCTTAGCTCTTATTGGCACATTGATTCTGTGGAACAAATTGCTGTCTCCCTCTCAGACCACAACAAACGTACATTTTCCCCACAAGAGAACTTGAAGGATGCATAGCCACTTAAAAATCTCCCCTGCTATCAAGGACAGCACTGATGAGTGAGCAAATGTGGTCGCACAGTCTAATTAGCTAAGCATGGAAGGCTTGAAGCTTTGATTTGTGTAATAATAAGGCCATCGCCTACCACCTACTGGTATCTGTCCACCAAGTGTCTAGGGAAAATATCATAGTTAATAATGCAAAATGTGTTTTGCAGAGGCCAGCATCCAATCAAATGATACAGAATAATAAGCTGTACAGCTGGTCAAAATCCATATCAGACAGTTTCACTGTCTTATCTTGTTTTAAACCAATGTTCTCATCGCGCTCCATTGCTTCATTAGTTGAACGTTTATCTTTAGCATTAACTGAGTCAAGACAGATGTGAATATTTGAGCAGGTTGCTTTTGTGCACTAGTTGTTTTGTTTTTTATTATTATTGGTCTGCTGTTAACATACTAAGAGAGACAGTAGGGGCAGTATTGTGTCTGTGAATACATTTTTTTTTAATGGTTTTCTTGTCATATAACAACAAAATGGCATGTTGGTTATCAAATTAGTCCTTAATTTCTACTGAAAGCTGTCCAATGGGGTTTCCATTTATCTTAATGGCAGTCGCTTGGCTGGCCTACATAATGTTTTATTAAAGTCCCTGTGAACCTGAAGTTGCAAACGACTTTTCTTATGTCTTACGACTTATTTCCAAGTGAAACAGAATATTGAACAGAGGGCAGGGTTTTACTTTAGCACTCCTCCTCTCCATCTCTTGCTCATAGCATACTAACGGTTTGAGGGGAGTGGTTTAGCGTTTTCAACCTAAGCCATCAAACTGACGTCATCAGAAAACGAACGCCATTCCAGACCGGAAGTAACTTTTCAGATTTTGATTAAAGATTACCACGGCAAACTATTTGTTTCTGTGTATTAAATTGCACGGATTAATTGTTCACCACAAGACTAGTAATATGCGCTAACAAAAGTAAATAGGGTCAATTTTGATTTCATGTTGACTTTAACTATTTTTAATTGACAATTAAAAATAAAAAAAAAATTTGCAAGATTTTATCACTTCTATTGAGCCTTTTCAGTTACTTTAAGCCATAATAAAACCAGAAAAATGTCCAATTTGATTTAGAAATTTTGTACTTATTCACCATAGAAGAGATAAATTTTTCTGAATGTCTCAAATCATTTTTTAAAATAAATGGATTCATTAAGTGTTTGTATGTAAGTGTTCACAAAATGTTTGTCATCATATCAAAATTAATTCATTTCAGAAATTTAAAACATGTTCATCATTGTGTTCAAGTCTAAAAAGTATTTAAAGTTTTTGATTGTTAAATATAGAAATGAATGCGTGAGTGTCATATCATTGACCCTAAAGAAATTATTTGGTCTTTATGAATGTGAGAAAAGGACAATGATCCCCAAGACTTGTACATGTACTTCAGTATGAATCACAGAGATCACAGGCTGTAGAGGTTTCAGTTTTATGGGTCCACATAACTGTGTTTAATTTATGAGTGTTTCCAACCAGGTCAAGATTAAAAACATGTTTAAGTGATGATTCATGTTAAAATTTCAATATTTGATAGCTGGAGCTTAGTGAGAAATGCTTCTGCTCCAGGGAAAGTTGAACCGTGTCATGTCTTGATCTTAGTAGTTTCATCTTTCTTTCCAATAAAAAGCTTATATAGAGGGATGCCCTGCTGAAAAGTCCAGCAAAAACAGTATGGATTCCATGCTGGTCCAGGCTGGTTTATGCTGGTATAATGCTGGTCTATCTAGTGGACCAGCATATTCATGCTTTGTTCTCAATCAAAACAGAGCTGGTGAAACTGGTTCACCAGCATGATCTTGCGGGGTTGAGAGTGAATTAGCCAGCTGTCTGTATGCAAGCAGTGTTTTGAGGACAAGCATGGTTTTTGCTTGCATATTTATATATTTAACACATTAATGATGTAAAGGAAAAACAATGTAAGGTTAAAATTATTTAAGATTTATTGAATTACATGATTATAACTTTGTAATTTCGTTTGCTCCCTCTGCTGAAAGTAGAACTGAAAATCTTAATTGGTTTAGTTATGATTACATTATTAATCAATGTCACTGGTAAACTGGTCAAATGTTTCAAAGCATCAACGGAATGGTCTCCAAAAGATCTGCACACAAATTGTGTACATTGCAAAAACAAAAAAAGTCAATGGCCAAGTACTGAATTAAGGGCTTCAACAACCTTAGCACATGTATCATATGAAAGAAATAAAGCCAAACCGGTTTGTAATAAGTGAATAAAGTTGAATCATTCTCTGGTGAGATATTATTGATTATTGATATTATTGTTCTTGTTGTTCCTCTTATCTTTAGTGATTCTGCTTGTTAACCGCAGGTGTCTTCACATCATGAATCTACTTTATTTCATAACTGCAACACTGCCTCAGTGTTACTTTTACTCTCTATAGATTGGGACCATATGAAAACTGAGCAGTGCTTGTTTAACACTGAGGATTTTACTGTGTACCAGTAAACATATAACCAGTAATATGCATTTTTCTTTATTAAATAATTTATTAAATTTAACTATGAACACTCACTAAGAAACCTGCTATGTAACAAACACATAAGCAAGTTTTGTTGTGGTCTTGCTGGGATCATATCAGCAACCAGCATCCCATGGTCCCAGCATACAAAACATACCTTATGCTGGTGACATTGTTTCAGTTTAGGGTGCATCATGGAATCTCCAATCTGTTTATCTGCAAAAACAAATCACAAGGAGCACAAGGAGAAGTAACATAACCTTCCAAGGTTTCACTTCAGTTGTTTTTGGTTTTTGCCAGCTGTGTTGTTAGTAGCCATCTGCCATCTGTAGCATTACTCTGGAGAATCTCTTGTACAAGGTTCCAAGAAAAGCTTTGCTTTACTGTCCCACCCAGCAATGCAGATTGTACGACGTGCCTCTGGAGGAATTTATTCCATCTGTCCTGAGGACAGATGGCACGCCTCAGTCCACTGCGGTCACCCTGAATAGACTAGAGTAGGTGTGCACACAAGGGCGGTAGAGATATATGTGCTGTGGCTACTAATGTTAAATGCAATGCAAGCTGAATCACACAGATTGACAGCGTTAGGTTCTGTATTGGTTTAACTTTATGTGTTCCGAGTTCCAGTGTTTATTTCCTGTCTTCCTTAGTCGACATAGTTTCCTAGTCGTTTGTTACTATAGCAACCTATTATGTCCACCTGCCCCTTGTTAACTCACATGAACACGACAACGATGTACTAAAAACTGAAAAGTTTTTCGCGTATAGACAACAACATTGCCAAAATTATTCCCTTTTCACATGGATCCGCAAAAATGACTAAAAAAGCTGTATTATTCATGCCAGGCCAGTAGTTGGCGATGTTACTTTGTAAAGAAACACTACCATAGACTGAACACATAATAGCCTACGCAAGCGTATGACGTCACCATTTTCACAAATTTGTGTTTTTGTAGTTTACAAAACCATGCACTTTGAAACCTGTTACAAAAGTTTGCATTTGCAGGCCCCCAAAATGCAGTTGTCGTGTAAATGAACGGCCAAAACACATAAAAAGTTTTCTGTTTTTAGTTGAAAACATTGTCATTTAAATGGCCCCGGGGTCTCAAATAGTCCCTGTTTAGTTTAGTTCCTTGTCCGTTCTTTTGAGTGGTTGTTCTGTTCCTGTGTGTTTATAATCTCCTAAGTGTTTGTTGTTTTGAGTTATTGTTTATTAAAGTTTTACTGTTGCATTAAGATCCTGCCTCAAACTCATCCTTGCTTCAACCAACTTTGACACAGATATATTATTATACATTAAGTTTTTAAAACTCTGGGAAAAGGGAAATGTTGAACCCTTATGTGCAAATATTAAAGTCAACATGAAATGCTGTTCACAAATTATTTTACTTCCATAATCTAACATACTTTGTGTGAAATTGCTTATGAGAAAAAAATGTGGCGTAGGGCTTGATTTTATCCATCAGTAATTGACTGGATTGTGAAAAGTGGTTTTTATATATCATGAAAAAAGGGATCTGTGTGAAGGAAAGTCGTTTCAGAGTTATTATACACAACCGTTTAAAAGTTTGGGGTCAGCAAGTGACAGAAATGAACATTTATTCAGCAAGGATGCATTAAAACCGGTCAAAAGTGACAGTGACAACTTTTACACTAAATAAAAAGTAAAATATTAAAATGAATGCTGTTTTTAACTTACTATTTGTTAAAGAAAAAGAAGAAAAAAAACAGTTTCCACAAAAATTTTAGGCAGCACAACTGTTTTAAATGTTTTTACATCGATAATAATAAATGTTTCTTTAAGCAGCAAATCAGCATATTAGAATTATTTCTGAAGGATCATGTGACACTAAAGACTGGAGGAATGATGCTAAAAATTCAGCTTTGCATCACAGGAATAATTCACATGTTAAAAGATACTCAAATAGAAAAGTTGATTTAAATTGTAATAAATTGCAGCATTGGTGAGTATAAGAGACTTCTTTCAAAACTTTTCAAACTTTGAATGGTAGTGTATGTTGATGAAAGACTGACTAAACCTACTCATACCAATATTCTGAACATTATTGTGATGCAATAGTGACTCACCATATGACTAGATCACAGCTGCTATAGTTAAAACCATTAAAAAGTGTATTTCCTCGCAATGACTGGAAGACACTGCGTGCCTGAGATGTTTAAGATTATTGCGCTGTTCCCATGCTGGATACTATTGGGATGCTCCTATGACTTAGCAGACTTCCTGTTGGTGATGGCCTTCATAAGTATACAGGTGAACAATTACTGCCTGCCGCGATGAATTTGTTCAATTAGAAACATGCTATTCCCAGCAGACAGCGGGGGAGGTATGTGTAAAGGTTGAGTTACATCATTTCATTATGGTGGCTGCCAAAGGTTACTATTTTGTGCAGAAAGTGGAGTCAAGTCAAGTTTTTATTTCCGCATGCAATGAGTCATTTAGTTTTATGCATTGCATCTGGAGATTGGATTTCACAAACAACCATTACTGCTCAATTTTACAATATCACTGTTAACAATTTTACGTCTTCCACAGCAGTCGTCATTATGTAATTGAATTTATGATAGATCTGGGATGTGTTAATAACATGTAATGTAAATATATATATATATATATATATATATATATGTGTGTGTGTGTGTGTGTGTGTGTGTGTATATGTATATATAAACCCAAATGTGCCATGTTGAATTTAAACTGCTCCATTACATGCAGTAAGTTTACTGTGTTTTCATGAAAAAAATGGATGCAGACCTTTCAGAATGGCTAAAATATTGAGCCATTAGTAGTTTTGGCACTGACTTAGTTGCCATAGAGACAACACAACATTACTAAACATAATTTGCTTGTCTTTGAAGTGTAAAATGGATACAAAACCAAATAAACAAAGAAAAAACACTGTTAAATTGTCATTTTTAGCCATTTGTTTTGTGCTTTGTTATTTTGGAGACAAGGTAAAATCAAAGGTAGAAATAAAGTTCATAAAGTCATAAAAATAGAACACATAACTTACTAACAGATCTAAATTAGGCTACATTGTGTATCTGTTTATTATAAAGGAATTGTGCAAAAATATTCTATTCTATTCTATTCTATTCTATTCTATTCTATTCTATTCTATTCTATTCTATTCTATTCTATTCCAGTTGTATTGAGCGACTACTATCTGTAGTGTTGAAGCAGAGAGCATGCACTGATGCATGGAACATGAGTCCTATGTATCTCTTAACCTCTGAACTCTCAGTCAACAGGAAGGCAAGACAAAGCCATCATTATGTATTTTCTATGCAACTACAATGTCATCCGGGCAAGAGCACACACACACACACACATACATGTGTGAATGTTTGCACATTTGTAAATCCATATCTGTGTGTGCACAAGCATGTTTGCGTAAGAAGGATTGGGAGCGCGCGTGTGTCTGGCAGGGTGACTGAGGTGATTTGGTGATTTGCCTCCAGGCTGCAACAGTTGAGCTCGTTCACTGACCCAGCACTGACAAACAATGTCTGCACACACTGTCAAGCCAACACCTGCTGAACACTGACAGCACAGACCTCTTACACCTGCATACTAACGTTGGGCTTCAGTGTCGAAGAGCATTACGATGCATGCAAACTATATTGCTCATAGTTTACAGTTAGGTTTTGAACAAATCGATTTATGTATTACACTTAGGAACATCCTGCACTGGTTATGCTATGATAAATACACTACCGGTACGATTTATTTAAAAACAATGTGAAATATTATTATAATTTAAAATAAATGTTTTCTATTTTAATATATTTTAAAATGTAATTTATTCCTGTGTTGGCAAAGCTGAATTTTCAGCATCATTACTCCAGTCTTCAGTGTCACATGATCCTTCAGAAATCATTCTAATATGCTGATTTAATGCTCACCAGATTTATTATCAATGTTGAAAACAGCTGTGCTGCTGGAAAGTGTGATGCATTTTTTTTTCAGGATTCTATGATGAATAGAAAGTTAAAGTTCAAAAGAACAACATTTAAACATTAAAGCATTCATGCTGAATGAAAGTATTAATTTCCTGCAAACAATTATTTTTTAAATACAGTGTAAATCATCTAGCTTGTTGAGAAGAAGTCAAGTCAAGTCAAGTCAAGTATATTTGTATAGCGCTTTTCACAATACAGATTGTATCAAAGCAGCTTCACAGTATTAAATTAAAATAATACAACAAGGTTTGTTTCTAGTGGAATTTATTGATAAAATCAAATTAGATATCCCCAGAATAGGGGATATTCTGGGGATATCTAATTGAAGTGACAGATATCTAAAGAAGTGACAGATGAAGTGAGCTATATTTTGCAGCAATCATTAAACACACTTTTTTTTTTACTCATAAACAATAAAATGAATGGAAAATAAATCTGTAGATGTACCAAGTATCTTTTCCTCTTCACTACTAGCATACAAACATGCATGAACAAGATGTTATGTTGAAAGATATAGTACTTACTGAAATGTAAATATTTCATCAATCGCGTTTTCAAATGCAGAAAGGCGTTAATAAAACATTTTTATTAAGGGACATACATTTCCCTCAGAAAAGTCATTCAATGTGCAAAGCTTGTTAGCTACTTAATATTTATCAAAGAATCCTGAAAATAAATGTTCACATTTTCACAAATACATTAAGCAACACAACTGTTTTCAATATTGAAAATGAAAATAAATGTTTTTTTGAGCAGCAAATCAGCATATTAGAATGATTTCTGAAGGATCATGTGACACTGAAGACTAGAGGAATGATGCTGAAAATTCAGCTTTGGCATCACAGGAATAAATTACATTTATGAGTAGAAAACTGTTATATTAAATTGTAATATTTTACAATTAGAGAACACAAGTTCACAATAAAATACTTTCCTTTTTTTATTCTGTGCAAATGTGTTTTTCTGGGTCAAAACTATTCAAAATTACGGATCTGGTCACATATTAGCAAAGACCTGGGCAACCACCCACTACATTTTGGATTACTGGCAGATGATTCTATCAGGACGAGGTATTTAGGAATGGACCGATTGAAGGGCACATTAGTCATCATCAGTGTGTCCTTAAATATAAGTGTGGGTGAATTTCAATATTTTCTCTCCATTTCCAGCCATGCAAAGCATGTTGGGAACTAACAATGGTTTTTAAATAAAACTGCATAATTGAACTAATTCTCTTAAAGCCTTTTTTCCTTCATTTCATCAGCTTAATCGGTTCCTCAATTCAAGCCTCAAAACTGTATGTTTCATTAAAAAAATCAGGAAAATGCATCTCTTGGTTTTATTAGTGAAATGTTCTCAATATTTCTTTACAACACTGAAGCACCATTTTCTTAATACAATATACACAATTTATAACACTAAACTTAATATTATATTAACTTTGCATAAAAAAACAAACAAAAAAACAACAACAACTAGTTAATGCTGCTGTGATACTGTAACATGTATGTTCAGTGTTTCCCCCTTCATTGTGTTTTTGGTTCAGTCCCTGTGATCTATAGTTTTCCCCAGTCAGTGTAAAGTCATCTCATTCACCTGTGTCCAGTTAATTACCTGATTGAGTTCCTTTGTTTGCCCTTGCATTTATACCCTGTGTTCTCCCTCATTCTTTGTCCGTTCTCGTCTGTTAGTGTGTGTGTTATGTTTACTGAGTTTTTGTTATTAAAAGATCCTGTTTCCTGTTCCTCCTCGTCTTCGTGTTCTTGCTACCATGTTAAGTGACAGAAGAACGGACCTAACTGAAAATGGACTTACTGGCTGTCCAGCTGTTATGCCTCAATCAGGAGCAGCAATCCCTTGAGACCCACACCCGCAGACTTTAGATCTAGCGTGCCTCACCAACTTCCCTGATGAAGCGCTGAGTCTTTTTCCATACAAGCCTCAGCGCTGATAGGCACGCCTGCCGGTGTGGGTCCTCTGGGGAATTTCGCAGAGTACGTGGAGTGGGTGCTGGTGAACTGCGATTCGCCATTAACCATCGGCCTCGCTGAGGAGGAAGTCACCAGCCCTGCTCCTTATCCAGAACCCAGCCTACCATCACCAAGCTGCACGGACAATGAGCCGGAGCCCACCGCAGACGGAGGTATTCAACCTGGCGCAAGGAATGAGCCGGAGCTAACGAAAAGGACCGAGCTTTCCATCGCCGCAGAGACGGAGCCTCAACGAGGTGTGTGAGCCGGCAACACCTTGCGCCGTTGAGGGAGTCCTGGTAGAGTTCGAGGGAATGGAGTGGAGCCCCAACCATACTCCCGCCACAGAGGGCGAGATGCTGCTGGACTATTTCTTTTGTTTTGAAGAGAATGATCCCCTCCCCCCGCTGATCCCACCCAACTACTAGTCTCAGCTGGTTCCGTCCAGCAAAAGTTATCCTGTGTTTCCGCTGGTCCTGTCCAGCAAAAGTTCGCTTGTGCTTCCAGAATGCTCTCCCGCCTCATCTTCAGATCACCGCCAGTTCCTCTTCCCATTTGCTGCTGTCTCCCGTCAGCCCCTCGGTTCCTCCTCCACCAGCCCTCTGTGGTGTGGATACACCTCAGGCCAGCCGTACTACAGCGCCGTCTGGATGTTCGGATCCACTGGCTCCGCCTCCAGCCACTGATCCTGTCACTCCACTGCGGCCCGACATCCAGACTCCTCTACTCTGGCTCCTCCCTCCCTCAGCTCCACCTGGGACCATCAGCCATTTGGCTATACCGGGCTCCCTCAACCCTCCAGGTTCGATTATTTAACTAGGTAATGTTAAATCAAACCGTTAAATAATCGAACCGTTAAGGGTTGAGGGATTCAGCTCCACTTAGGTTGGATGACACCACACCTATGCCACGGACTTGCGAGCCGTTTGCTGCGTGCCGTCTCTCCACCCCTATGGCTCCATCTGGCTCCGCCCTCCATCAGGCTTCGCCTCAGCCCTCGGTCGCTCCAGCTCCACCTCAGACCTCCGGTATCCTGGTTCCACCTCGGGAGATCGTCGCCACACCTCCGTCGCGGCCACCGAAGCCTGCGGTGTCATGCCTGGCCATTGGCTCTCCGACTGTGCTCTGGGATCCCTCTCCACCGGCTCCGGCTCCATCCTTCATCTCCATGGCCTCGTTGAGGAGATGGGGTAGCATCCTGGCTGGTCTCTGGATATCCATTCGACTCCTGCTCCTGGCCTCTCACTGGATCCTCCCACCTTCCACTCCTCCATAGACAGTATTTTGTTCCCCGTACTCTGTATCATTTTCTTTTACTCTACTCCAGAGCCCCCTCCCCTCCTTATTCTTTTGCTATTTGAGCAAATGAGGAACACTCTCATTCACTGCTATAGAAGTTGACCTAACAATGACAACTTCCGCTTCTGAGAAACCTGGAAATGTTAAATCAAACCGTTAAATAATCGAACCGTTAAAAATCCCAGAAGTCATCACAGGTGGACGACGTACAGAAGCCTGTAAGCTTGTTCTCAATCAAGAGATTCCCGCAGAAAGCTTTGCCGTTTTGTTCGGTATAATTTTAATAAAGTTATAGAGAGAACCTGTAGCACTTTTTAATTGGCATAACTCATTTACGCAAAATTTGTATGTAAAATATATCAAATAATAACAATAATAGTATTGTACATATAGGTTATGACATCTGTGTTATTTATTCTGCATTGGATGGTGCTGTCCCACTGCCTAATATTTAAACAGTCAGTTCAGCAACAAGATCGCAGCACATCTCAATTCTCACAAAGATGTGTTCTGCGTCCTTGTGTACTTTCAACATAGCCTGGCAAGACCGGTCTCCCGAGAACTCAAGTCCGTTCTTTGCTTTCTAATTGAGAAAGAGCCTATGCTATTTTAAATTGACACACCGAGGGAGCGTGGTGTGGTTTGTATAATTTCTGTTCTATAAGATAGAGGGCCTGCTGAGATCATCAGAACATATGATAGACAATCAAAGGAAGGAAACTGCACTCTGCTGGGAGTGTTAAGTTATGAAAAGCAAATTGACTTGAAGCCTAAAAATGCAGAATTAATTAATCTCCAGGGTGGCTTTTGATTGAGGAATGAGCTTTTGTTGCCACCTGATCGAGATCTGCTTCTGTGGGGCAATTTATGACAATTTGAGAGTGGCATAAAACACACTTCCATTCTCAGGAAACTTCAGGGCATATGAGAATTACTGTTCAAGAATAGATCTAGTGACAAAAAACTGGGGATAAAAATAAAGTGATGGACGCAAGTTTGAAGATTCTGGCAGCTAATGGTCTGTTTGTTTTGATGCTCCCTTATCGAGTTCCTCCGTTGGGATGTGTTTATTTCCATTTATGCATGTATTACATCCCCCCCCCCCCATGCATCCACTTCCAATTAGAATGATGTATCGTTGTTATCTAATGATCTGTGCTACTTCAAGTCAAAATAATGGCTGGCCAGATTACTTGTCTTACATTTTCACAGTATAACAACCATTTTTCACCTTTGTGACTTTTTCTCTTTGTCCGCATCATCCATTATTTATTAGTGGTGTTTGTTAATGCTCATACTGGGGATAGGAATTTGAACAAACCCCTAACCATAAAACTTTGGTGAATAAATCTTACACTATTTATGAAGAGGACAAGAATGATACATCCAATCATGCCGCTTGTTGATGAGAGGTTGATGCTATTATTTTTTAAGCAATCAGACTAAAAAAAAGCACACAAAAAAATCACATATACAGAAAGGATCAGAACTATTGGGATGAGAATGCCATTGAATATCACAGAATAATACAATGGGTGGTATGTTCAAAATCTTACAGCAGGATGCAAATAATTTAGATTTTGTTCGAAATATATAAATATATATGAAAAAAAAAATATATAAAAAAATTATATGAAATTAATTGTTATGTTAATTATAATATAGCCTATATGTCATTGAAAATTACAGATTAATATTTAATAGGAATGCCGGTATGTTCAAAATCTTACAGCATGGAATGAATAATTGTATTCCTTGACAAGTATTTTACTGGACAATTTTACATTATTTTATTTTATATTAACTTTAACATATATATATAGCTATTTCATTATTTTAGTCATTTTATTTTTTCATATATATACATATATATAATCATATATATATACACATCACATCAGTGAGTTTAGTGTGGAGAACTCATGTTCTCTTCAGAAAATGTGAAAGTCTAGTTTTTTTTTTATCTTCCCATGATCCTAATTATAAAAAACATGACATGCATTTCTTCTGATCCGGTAGGTCCATGGTGGCTAACTGTCATCATTTTCCCAGTTATCACAGATCATTTTTTAGCGGAGAAGAGAAAAGTGTTGACTACTGCAGCTGGCCTGCGTCTGCTTGGCAAACAGTGCACAGTCATCTATAACATTTACAGGGTTCATCGCTCATGGAAACCAATCAAAAACTTGCCATATTTGTGGCGGCAGAAGTCATTTTCACCCCCTCTGATGGAATCAATGAGGTTTACATTTACATTTTCTGGGAAAGTGCGATTCTTCGTGCGAGACAGCTCAAAGTGACCTGTGGCAGTCAAAATGAAAAACAGAGCTTTAAAAAACACTTTACCATTTCAATCACATATTTGAGTTTTGTCCATATTAACGAACCAAACTTTTTTGATCCTTAATCATTTTGTTTTTGTGGTAAGGTTTCCTCTCTTTGTTTCTCTCTATGGGAAATGTAACAAAAACACAGCAGGCATTATATTAGTAGCAGGAAGTTGGCTTATGGCTCCGCTTTAAATGAATCACATTAGGACTATAAGACCAGATGGATTTTGCTTACAGTACAGACATATATAAAAGGTCTGATTCTTGATTGTGTGTCATCTTATGCAATGTTCTTCTTAAGTCATTTCAAATTGTGAATTACATTTTGATGGAAAATAGCCAGAGAGACTGAGCTTGAGTTGTGCTGACAGCATCCTGCTATAGCCTCTTATTTCAGAATATGCTCATCAAAATGTAATCTAATGAACCGCAACTAACCAAAATAGCCTAAGCAAAAAATGCTGGCTGAAGAACGAACATCTAATACCCTCCGGATTGAAAAGTTCAGCATCAGCAATTTCACGTGATTTATGTGGCATGCTGAGTTCAAGAATATCTTCATATGGTAATAAATCCACTCTTTAAAAACGTTTTTAACATAAATAACATTCTAATATCCTATCTGAGAGTAGTTAAGGCTTCTTAGATTCATGTGATTATGCTGTGGCATTGTCATAATTTCTCAACCTCAACAGACATTGAAAAACAACAGTTGTTACTGTATTAAATTAGTTTACTAATCATCAATTTTGTGCATGTAATTTTCTGATAAAAGACAAGAGAACTGGTTTGGGTAATGTCTGTATTTTTACCCGAACAAGAAGACATTTTGTGTATTTTTTCCCCCTCCGACGAAACAGTTCCAGGAAATTAAAAGCAGAATCAACCGCCTCTTCTTGCAAAACAGTCGTGACAAGGGTTCAAGAGGGCGGGAAATGCGAGTAGAACTTTAGATTGCCTAATGGGTTTTAGTTGTGATGGCTCTAATTATGTGTTTAAAACAAGTAGCAAATGTTTTAAATTCTCCCTGTAGTCAATAATTTGATCCCTTAAAACTCATCTTTGATCACCAAAATGACATATTTAAAAGTTTTTTTCCCTTCATGCCTTAAAATAGTTTGAAAGTAATTCTACACCCTTGCCTCATTTAGTATACACGGGTCTATGAATATGCAAATTAGACGTGGCTTCACACTCACTCACACCAGCTCAGGTTGACGTGATTGGTTAAAAGGTAGTTTGTGACATCAGAAACACCAGCGATTTTAAAGTGCCCCTATTATGCTATTTTAAAGTTTCCTAATGTTGTTTTGGAGTCTCCTACAACAGGTTTACATGCATCAAAGGTAAAAAAACTGTTTCATTTTCTCATAATATACATTTGCACATCATCACATTTTCAATGATTCTCAAACGACTCGTCAGATGAATCAATCTCTCTAAATCTGTTGTGATTGGTTTACCGCATACAGCGCGCGCGTCGAAAAACAAATCCACCCATTGCCATAACAACGTCAGCTCTGCGTGTCCTGAGGCTTCCTACACCATCAACTAAACACAGTAACGAACAATGACATTGATTTTACCATATCAATGCGAGTGCGAGTCCGATGATGAAACACTGGAAGAACTAGTTATTCAACCCGAACCTCCATCGCAAGGACGACTCGAGCAGGACGTTTCTCAGTGATACACCACTCAGTTTGAGGTACATTATGAGATGTTGCAACTGTAATTCCTCACCATCAGCATTAACAAGTGCATGTCCACCAAACAAACCGTTCTCAAAGTAGTGAGAAAGACAGACAATCTGCATTAATAGACACAGTTTTAGGTAATACAACTGATTAGCAGAAGTATTTCAGTAAGACAGTAATAATGTGGGTTAACCAGTTAGCAGGAGACCTACACAATATCAAACTCAAAACTAAGTATTTTGAACACCATCTTTCAAGAGCAAGCGGTTTGCGAATCCTGCATTGAACTCCGAGATTTGAGAAGCAGTCGTCAGTAAAATAAAAGGAACACAGCAAAAGTTTAGGATTATACTGCTGTGGTATCATGGTAAAGATTAATTTTAACCACTGATTCTTTACATGCTCGTCCTTGGGCAGTGGAAAAAAAACTGGCTTTACCTTCACATTATAGAGCACAGCTTCTCCTCAGCATGATGCTATCTGGCGTCCACAGGAATCAGCTGCCGGTTTGAAGGGGTTCAAGTTTTCCCTGGTGGGCGGCAGGCAATATGCTAATGTTTTGTCTTGACGTCACAATGAAAAGGCTTACGACTCGTTTGAAAAACGATTCATTTCATTGACGCAGAGTCGACTCTTACTTTTAAAAGACATTAACTTTATATTCGGTGCACTTTCAGATTTAAAACTTTGCAGGATGTTTTCATTCACTTAGAGCTATGTTACACACTGCATGCACTTTAAAAAATACACTCACTCTTCTCTGCATTAATGAAATGTGCAAACTTTACATTTTACCACCAAATTATATGTAATACCTAAATAATTTAATTACAATGGAAAGTTTTCCTCAAATTTGAGCACTTTCGTGTACGAGTTACTGAATGTGATGAATGAAGGAATACGCTTAGCTTCTTATATCACCCTGAAGCAGTAAAGATTAGTAGATTAGATTTAGTGTGCATTAAGGACACTGAGCTTTGGCATTTTTCTGATCTAGGACAGTCTTACACACTCACTTCCTGCCACCTGCACACGCCCCCAAGTGGCCAAAATCGCAAGTGAGAGTATTGGGACAGGCCCTCTCTTCATTTCTAAATAAATTGGTGTTGTTTAACAAACTGTTCAATGCTCAAAAGGACAGTCACTTGTTTAGTTTATGAATGAATCAGCATGTTTGAACGAATCGGTTCAGTTAATGACTCAATGACTCGTTAAGACATTCACTTGTTGTTGTTGCCACCTACTGGTGTACTGATTTAAACTGCATAATGTAGATCAATTGCTACTAATTAACTGAAAACAACTTCCTAAATTTGAATAGAGCTTGTGATTTTGTGTGCAATATGTATTCTATTCTTAACCATATTAAAACCTATGCTTAAAATGAGACCAACCTGACCATAAAATCCAATTGGTTAATAGGAATGCTGTTTCAGAAACAACAAGGATGTTGATGTCCTTCTAGGAAAATCACATTAAACAGTAGGGTGATTCATGGCTTCAGTTTATGTAGTCATTTTTATCAGCAGGCTGATGTACGAACCTCTGCAACCTTCCTCGGTGGTTGTAGATCACCTCTTTTGCCTGGATATATTACACACAACTGTGCATAATAGCCGGTGAATTGCCTGACCTCCAGCCCATCAATGTCTGGTGTGACCGAACCGTCTGTTTTATCTGTTACTGGTGACGATTCTTTAGCTGTAAACAATGAGGTACACCATGTCCTCTGTACACATAAATAAACTTCTGTTTTGGAAAAATGGTTTTGTTTTGGAGGTTGTGCAGGCAGATTCTTGTTCTCGCCACAGAACTGAGGGAAATCGTCATACTTCATTGTGAAGGAGACCATGTGTCCACTGTACATCATTTTCAGGTTGTGATTCAGCTGTTTAGAGAAGAAAGAATGTGTGTTTCCTTAAAAGGCGTCTTATTGGGCAGAAAGAAATGTAGGATGAGTTATGATCTTCTAACATCTTCTGTTGGTCCTGAAACAACATTCCTGTCGAAAAAAGTCCAAACCCCAATACTTATCCCCAGCCCTATAGCATTAACTACCCATAAAAACCAAAAGGAAATGATCAGTTGATAAGATTATTGTTCAAGCCACAACAAGGACGTGATCCATGAACATGTCATTGGTAAACAAGGAAATGATAACTTCAAACAGTTGATACTAGCTTTCTCTTGCTTCTGGTTTTTAAACCTCTTGAAATTATTTGAGATTCAAATTAAAGAGAGGTGCGAAATTAATCTTCAGTAATTCAATTCTTTCATCAGTCTTTAGTCATGATTAAATACATCCATCAGTTTTTATTAAAGCGGCCTATTCATAAAAACATAATTTTCCCAGCTTTCACATGCTTCAGTGAAATACTGTTAAATCAAAGGCAAAGCCGAGTTAATTTGATTATGTCTGATTCTCATGTATTTAATCTGGAAGAATTAACAATTTAAACTGATAAATTGGCAGTATGGGTTATTATAAAGTCAAGTCTCACAATGCGATAGCAATTATAGCAGAACAACACAGATGCTGGAAACATTAATTAACACTAACAAAAATCATTCCACTGACAATCAATAACTAATGAATTCAAACTCAAAGGTTAGCTGTTATGTCTGATTAAATTCTGCTGAAAGTCTGCTAGATTGTTTCCAAATCTCCCCAGTCTGTGATTATCAACTGGGGACAATCTCAGTTGTAATGTATGGCTTCCTAAGTTGTTTTTACCATCTGCATTGATTTTATAATCAAAGCAAGTGCAAATGTAAATCTGGGTACAAACAAGTTTACCACTGAATATTTATAAGAAAATCTGGTTCAACTACAGTGTCTTCTTGCACATCATATTCAAGCTATGTAATAATGGCTTTATCAGGAGTTGATTTGATTTGAATTTCTAATTTGAAGAGCAACTAGCATTCTGTGGGAGAGCATGTGATGTGTTTCTGTGTGTGAAATGAGAGAAAGATGAAGGAGGTTACGACTTGGATGCTGTCATCTTTGATTCATTGCCTCCCACAGTCATTGTCTGTTCTGTGGAGACGATTTTTTGAGCCAATCACCTGAGCTGTAAACGCCATGAGACTGATCACTCTATAGCCTTTCAGCAGACAGGGAACAAAACTATTTCTCTCTGTTACAATGCCGTTCAAAAAAATGAGTACTCGTGAAGCATCTACTTGCGACTGATGTCGTTCCAGACCGTTTCTTCCATCTGTGGAACACAAATGTAGAACGTCTAAAGAAGGCTCACACTGCTCTTTTCCATTAAACCTCATGCTGCAAAAGACACTAACGAAGCTGTCAAACACATCCGACCAGCACGTTTACATAAAAAAGCAATGAAAATGCAGCGTCGAATTCAAAAACGTGTTCTGTTTGAACGACCCCTAATGCATTTCTATGCATTGCTCGCATTCTTTGCATCCTTGCAGCATCTTTTCTAGTTACAGCAGTGAATAACTGCCGCTACTCACTGTGGTGCTCAAGTGGATGGCGCAATCATAATGCGATTCAGATCCAAGGACGGGGTGGAATTTAATTTTGGGTTTGGAGTCTTCGGACCAATCAATCAAAAAACAGCTTCAGTCTGTGAAAAGACCTAGACAGAGAAGAAAAGATCACGAGTGTGAAAGAAATTGGCCTGTCATCCTCAGCTACATATCGTGCGTGACATTAAACAGATATAAAAGATGATCCATTGTTTATATTAAAATATATTTTTGTTTTAGTTTTTGATCGGTCAAGGTATATAGCAAGATAAAATATAAGTTGCAAAACGCAAGTAAGGTTAGACGCAGCAAGAAAAAGTAGATGTGTGAGTGGGTAGGTGTTTGTGTCAATGTACCTACGCGCCTCAGAGTGACAGATAGGATTTATTGTTCCACTGATTCAAATCATTTCGTTTTTGTTAGGCCGTTGTTTCATGCAAATCACCGGAAGAGAGGCTTAGAGAGGGATTGCTTGATGTCTGCATGTATTAGAACTGCATGAACTGTCATCTAAATCCCTGTGTGAAAACAAAACCCTGAGATAAGGACAATCAGCATTAGTAAAAACACACACATCTGACTTCAATTTATTTGTGAGATTCAATTCAAATAAGTTTATTTACAAAGAACATTTGAGCCATTATCTCCTCTACTGCATATATATATATATATATATATATATATAGCAAATTACACAATGTTCAAAAAGTGCATTTGAATGCATCACAGCACAATTTGGTCGGCATCAACCAAAGTTTTGGTACATAATGTATTTGCAAGTCTCTTTTTGTTTTTAAATGTAAACACATCTGTTATTACAAACACTTGCAAGTAGGCTATAACATTTCACAAAAACAGATCCACAAATATACGTTTATAAGCACTGTATGTTACATTGTAAATGGTTTGCAGAGTGAAAGTCTTGTTAGCCTTTTCTAAAACTATGCCAGCTAAAAAGCATTCATGCTCATGTAAGTATAATGATTAAAATCTCATATAAATAAAGCTGGCTGATCAACACTAGCTGCTGTTTTTGTCACACCCTCACACAAACACATTTTGATGTGTGAAATAAGATCCCTGAAGAAAAACTGGACCGCTGATTTTGTTGACTGCGTTTTTGCTGCATTTGGAACATAAAAGAAAAAGTCAACTAATTAATTAGGCACCACTTGACTATCTGACGTTCTGACTCACAGTCATCTTTCTCTTAAGAAATGTGTCAGTAGAGGCATGCTGTTAATTGCCACGGACAATAAGTTTGAAATAAATTGTAAGCATATATAATGTTTACACTGTCTTAATCAGGCAGACATGAAGCGATGAATCGAAAGAACTACTAAAACTAATTGCGTGCTGGCATGTCACCGTGAAATCTTTTTGGTCCAAAACCTCACTTATATATTCTGATTGGCTACGTCACACAGCAGATTTGCATTTTGTGTGCGGATAAATTGCTTGATGCTATAAACTTGTCGCATTTGACTTGATTGGGACAGTAATGCACATGCAAATATAATTTTTGAAACCATTTCAGAGGGTTTCAAAGCAGAAATGTTAATTTAATATTGTTGTTTAAATTCTTTAGTACAAAAATATGTGTTAGGTAAAGTCACCCTGAAATCAAAATGGACAATTTTATGGAATATTGGAGTATTTATTATAAATAACGTATTTTTGCGCATCATTTTTTTTAATTCATGTGCCCTTTAATCAAATAATGTAATCTTTAGTCAAAATAACTTCCCTCCCTCTAGCAGCGACATCTCTTCTCTTTTCTGATGATGCGTTTACTGGCGTGAGGGCGGGGCAACCTGTCACTCACATGAGATCGACCAATAGAAAACCACAACCATCCAATCAATTTCCGACAGACAAAATCAAGTTCCGCCCTACATTAGTTCTTGTTCAAGAAGCCGTTTCACTTGGATATACATCAAAATAGGAAAGAAAAAACTATTGCAACTTCCGTTTCATGTCGACTTTAATTGTCCTAGCACTGGAACTATTTTCCTCGGCAGATGAATAATTTCTGGTTATGCATTACAGATGTAATTCCTATGAGTGGACTCTTCATGTAAAGAGTCCTTTTCTGGTACTGTTGCACAAATCATGTGAATGTTAGACATTAATATATTTTTAAATGGTCAACTTTCAAATGATTAGTGTTTTTAAATGTGTATCCAATGTACTGCCTGTTATACTTCCATTGTAAATGTATTATTGTTTGTTTTTACATGCTGAAGAACATGTCAAAATTATTTTCTATGGCAAGAACGCTTTTAACTACTATTAAACCAAGAATATTCACTGAACACAAATGACACTATTAAAGTTTAATGCTGGTATATCTTATGAATAATTCTCAATTCACATGCCAGTTGGATCCACACAGAAGCCCATAGTGCTACTTAAACGTGGCCTTCTCATTTCCTGCAGACGATGTAGGTTAAAAGGAGTAATTTGGTTCTACTATGGACAGGCATGTCAATAGTAATACGTCAGAAATCCCATAACTTGTGTAAGTCATCACTTTTTGATTAAAGCAGCTTTGGGATCGATTTTCCTTCAGGAAATTGGAGAACTTAGGGAAATATTCTTGTGTTGGTAGATCAATTCCTATTAATAAACATATTGTATGTCAGATGTTTTATATATATATATATATATATATATATATATATATATATATATATATACATATGCCATGTAATTACATTCATTTGTCATGGTGATAGTTTTACAGAAGAGAACAACATACAGTAGAAAGCACATTTCCATTACCAGTACAAAGTTATGTTTTCTTCTTTTTTTCCTATGCTGTCACATGCTAGGGTTATGTTTTTTAAAAGTGAACTAGCAAGTGAACAGTCCACTTTGATCCATCAGGTACTGTCAATGATAATTCTTTGTGCTGTATTCTATATGAAACACATTCTTAATATTTTAATATGAAAAGTATTGAACTGACAGAACTGACTGTCCTTCAAGGTTTTAATGGAGGGGATAATACAGATCTATGTGTTGAAACATTCAAACCGCAGGAGTAGAAACATCTCCCTGGTTTTGTGCTGTTGTTAATCTAAAGGAGTGCCGGCACACTATTCCTCGAAACAAATTAATTTCAGATGAAAGGAGATGCAATTTGTTGTTAACACTTTCCAGAGTCATTTGAATGCTCAACCTGCCTGTAAGTCCACACGAGATGATGACTGCTAAACAACTACAGAGCCATTGTGAGATTGAAGATCTAAGGTGCACAAATTTGTTTTATGACAACACACAAAATTGTTTCATGATGAGGAACTTTCTTCAACGATGAACAAAACTGTGCACAGTTGTCTTTCCTAGCAATGGAGAAGCATCCGCACAGCAAGATCCAGAAATAATGTTTAAAATGTTCTTATTTCAAGTATATATGTTAGATTATATATCTCCCATTCAGTCGCCTAATAGATCTTTGTGTAGATGCATTGATGAAGATGATGAGAATATCCTCTAAACATGAAGAGCTCTACTCATCTGTGCTCTTTTATTGAACTCACAGTGTAGAATTTAGCTAGGTCACATTGATGCACCAGTACAATTTCATGTAACAGGGACATGGACAGCAAGACCTTGAACAATCAATAGAGTGAAATAAAGCACTTCCAAACTCCATTCCCACAGTGTAGTGTAAACCAGCATAGATGGGAAGCAAACCATGATGACAAGCAGATCAGCCATGGCAAGGTGTGCCAATGAAAAAATTGGTGATGGTATGAAGTGTCTTAAATTTAAAGACCACATAAATCACCAGGGAGATGCAATGAATCCACCACTATGAATCCTCGACAGTGTTGAGTTCACATCAGGAATCCTTTCAGTATCCTCACCTAAACTATGCAAATAGAAAGAGGGACAGTTTATAGATAGATATAGACAGACAGACAGACAGGATAATAGATAGAACGACAGAATAATAGATAGAACAATTTAAAAATAGACAGACATACATACAGACAGACAGACAGACAGACAGACAGACAGACAGACAGACAGATAGATAGATAGATAGATAGATAGATAGATAGATAGATAGATAGACAGAATAATAGAACAATAGAACAAATAGAAAAATAGACAGACAGATAGACAGATATAGATAGATAGATAGATAGATAGATAGATAGATAGATAGATAGATAGATAGACAGACAGACAGACGGATAGAAAGAAAAAATAGACTTACAGATAAACAGACAGAATAATGGAACAAAAGAAAAATAGACAGATAGATAGACAGATAGATAGATAGATAGATAGATAGATAGATAGATAGATAGATAGACAGATAGATAGATAGATAGATAGATAGATAGATAGATAGAAAGAAAAATAGACATACAGATAAACAGACAGAATAATGGAACAATAGAAAAATAGACAGATAGATAGATAGATAGATTTTCCCGAACAAGTTTGGGAATTGAAACTAGACAGATGACTCAATTTGAACCTTGTGATGAACAATGAAGTAATCATTAAAACAAAGTTTGCTTTACCTGGTAACAGAAGGGTTTGTCTATGAAAACCAATCAAATTGTGGGGAAATTATGTAATGCAGTATGACATTTTTGCCATACCTCCTTATTCTATAAAAACTGTTGTATTCTTTTAGTTGGTGGGATTCTCAATGGAATTTGTCAGAGATCCTCTGGCCTTGCTTCTTCTTGGGGGGAGATTCTCTGAGAACTGCTCGAGAGATCCTCCGGCCGTGATTAAAGCATTTAAAGGACATTTGCTAAGGTCTGTTTGTCGATTATTCGTGCGCAGGAAGAAAGCTAGTTAGAGAAGCAAGTTAGTTAGGTAGACTATATATTAAGCGTCGATTGGAGACGTTAGGGATCGTCGATTGGAGACGGCCCAGGGGGATCGTCGATTGGAGACAACCCAGTAGAATAGAAAGGGAATGTCGATTGGAGACAACCCAGTAGAATAGAAATGGAATGTCGATTGGAGACAACCCAGTACAATAGAAAGGGAATGTCGATTGGAAACAACCCAGGTAGACTTAGAACTGAAAGGGAATGTCGATTGGAGACAACCCAGGGAATGTCGATTGGAGACAACCCAGATAGTTAGGTTTAGGGAAAAATCTATGACAATAGATAGATAGATAGATAGATAGATAGACAGAAAACAGACAGATACATAGATAGACAGATAGATAGACATACAGATAGACATACAGATAGACAGACAGACATAATAATAGATAGACCGTATCTAATAGATAGTTTACTGTTGTCACCTCAGACATCTGTTGCGTTGAGATGTGTCGTCACCATATCTTGGGCTTCCAAAGCCTTTTTTGGTTTGCTGCGAACCGCTGGGGCAGCCTGGCCCTCCATGTGCAACGAATCAAGCCGTTCCTTGCAACGGAAGACCGCAACAAAGGCGCTGCGGTAGTTACGGTTCATCCAACCATACACCAGTGGGTTGGCGAACGTCGAGCACATGGCCACAATGTGGAAAACTGTGTAAAGAAGCCGGAAGTCCTTCATGTCCAACACGCTGTGGTCAATGTCAATGGCGAGCTGGAAGGCGTGAAAGGGCAACCAGCTGACTGCAAACACCACAACCTGCAACAGACCGGGTGAGAGGTCATCTGTTATCTGCATGCGTGCTGCATCACGACTGGACAAGCTGCAATAAAAACGCCTGATTGCGCTACATGCTGGTATTCATGCTGGGATTCAACTCTATTTATATTATTGCCAACTATAACCTCTTTCAAAATAACTGTGAAGAAAATAGCTCTGAAATATTTGGGTTACAGAAAACTGCTTCTTATGTGGAAATGCTCTTGGGAAAGAAGCATGCTGTTCTAGCTGTCCTGGCTCAAGAGAATAAACAGAGAAAGTACACAAACTAAAAATGTACACGGTCCTTGTTGTGAACATCAGAACACATCTACTGTAGAAATCCAGGTTATAAATTTGTTAGTGATAGGCTGACATAATGGCTGATGCAAGCGATATTTGCTCATGCCAAGATTATTGGAAGGCTTTCAATAATCTTGACCAAGAAGTTACTCTAAAAAAGTGTACATATGTCAACAGTGTAATTAGATTACTTTACTACTTACTCTCTCTAAAATGTATTGCATTACTTATTACTAATTACTTTCTAAATCCCTTATCAATCTCGACCAGTTGAACAATACAAGGATAGACATGAAACTGCTCTATTAATTCTTTCAAATAAATAACATAACATTTCATAAATTATTCTTTAACTGACCAAAGTATTTAAAGGGAGATGATAACATTTTAACATTAGACAATACATTTAGACGCTAAATCCACTATTGTTTTACATAGAATTGTTCTATAGTCTATACAGTATTTAATGCAATTACATCAGAAGTAACTGTAATTAAATTAAAGAAAAATGAAAAGTAATCCCTCACTTTAATACCTCAAGGGAAAATTAACTAAATTACAGCAATTAATTACTTAGTAATGCACTACACCCAACACTGGTCTTAACATTGCCAAATATCAGCCTTTTCAGCCTGGTTTTTTTTATATTTATTTAAAGATTTTATTCTCACCTTTTATTGATATTTTTATTTATTTTCATTATTTTAATTACTTCTATGTAAAGCACTTTGAATTTCCCATTGTGTATGAAATGTGCTATATAAATAAACTTGCCTTTTTCATAATCTATAATATACATTCCATAGTATAACATACATAGGTGCGTGTGTATACATATATGTACACACACACACACACACACACACACACACACACACACACACACACACACACACACACACATATATATAGGCTTTTTACTGTCTTCTATGTGTGAAATTCTAAAATGATATGAAGATGCAGGAATATGATATAATATTCACTTAGTAAAGCTGGAAACTGCACACACCATGGTTACCAGCATCTTGGTGGTCTTGCGGCGGCGCTGGTGCCTGTCGCTGCGACCAACTGGGCTGACATGATTGCGGAGTTTACTCCAGATACGGATGTAGGCAAAAGAGATGATAGCCAGAGGCAATATATATTGCAGCAGCAGCGTGGAGATTCTGGAGAAAGAAAACACAGCTGTCATCAATGTAAGTGCAGCTGAAGAGTGTCATTATGCTATTGTTAAAGAAAATTTCATAAAACATGTACTTTTGTTCCAAAATTAAACAAGCCATGACTCATTTTAGCTGTAATTTATATGTTCTGGAAAAAACAAGGCTTTCAAAGATAAACACAGAGAGTAAAACTATGAGCATATACAGCAACCTCGTGAAATAATTCACAATGTTTCAGATGATCAAAATCTAGATGATGTCTGTTTACATAGATGTCAAAGTTTCAATCATCAAAAATATGTATATTTATCTATAATATATGCAGATCTTTGAGCTTTCAGTTCAATTGTGAAACAGTGGCACTTGATAAATGAACACAGCATACATTTGCGGCATCTTGAGGGCATGAGAAAACTAATAATGCGTTCATTAAAATATGCATGTCTGATACTCACGAGTATAGAGTGCTGTCTGTACTACTGTCAGGCCATTTCTCTCCACAAACCTCAATGGAGTCATCTGGAGAAAGTTCTACAATCCCATACTCTCTGAATATGGCCAGTGGGCTCGCCAAGACGGCGCTTACAACCCAGGTGATGGCAATGACCAGAAAGCAGGTGTCCTTTGACATTCGAGTGTCTAAGTGGTAAACGATGCATCTATGCCGGTCCAGTGCAATTACATTTAATGTAATTGTAGAAACGTGGACGGCGAGACCTTGAGCGTACGGCAGAGTGAAACAAAGCACTTGTCCAAACTTCCATTCCCTGAGGAGAGTGTAAGCCAGCGTGAACGGGAGACACAGCGTGTTGATGAGTAGATCGGCCACGGCTAGGTTTGCAATGAAGAAGTTGGTGACGGTACGAAGTGTCTTAAATTTGTAAACCACATAAATCACCAGGGAGTTACCCACAACGCCCAAAAGGATGATGGTAGAGTACGCCAAGATCAGAACCACCTGGACCCCGAGAAGCTTGGTGCTGTCCCCCAGCTCTAGCAGAGGATGGTTCAGAGTCATGTCAGATGAATCCTCCCCAATGGCCAGGTCTTTGCTCCCAGAGGAGCCATTGATTAAGCTGAGGGAATCCATTTAACACATGGCCATGCTCGATTTTGGAGAAAGACCTAGCTGTCCTTAGTTTTGACAACCTGAAAACACAGGTTTGAATTGACATTAGAAATCCTTTCAGATAGATAGATGGATGGATGGATGGATGAAAGGAGTCGGGTGGGTGGGTGGATGGATGGACAGAGAGAAAGATAGATAGAAAGATAGATAGATAGATAGATAGATAGATAGATAGATAGATTAGGCAATAAAATATACAGAAAATAAAAAATTATACAAAAATTCACACAAAAAGTATCAAATGCTATTATACAAAGTGAAAAGTTTGGACTGTTTATCACGACTATGATAAGGCTTGAAGAACTAATTGTTTTTTTGGAAATCTTTCCTTAAATAATTGTAAAACTTATACTGTAATAAATATGAAAATAAATGACATCTACCATCGGCATATATTAAAGTAAATATATTAGAAATTAGCCTATTTCGAATTTACATGCATATCATACTTACTACTTAAGTAACTACCGGATAATACGGATCTCCAGGGTATGAATATTTGATATCCTCTCAGAGAGAGTCTGTCAGAATAAAAAAAAAACCTTGGCGTGACCATATTGTTTTATTTCCAACAGCAAAAGAAGCCGTATCGACTTATTCTGAGGCAACTTGTCAGGTCACTTTCATTAAGGTAAAATGTATTCTGCGGGTTAAAAACTCATTGCGCACGGCTTGCATGCGCTCGAGCACACTCCTCTAGAGTCTTTATCTGAGAGACAAATATGTACATTAAACCATTATCACTTGGATACATAAACAAACAGCGGAGTCCGTGGAAACTTCATGGCACACTTCCCAGGACATGTCAGGACACCGACGGTGAAATGGTCCGTGAAGGAGCGCACGAGGCGCACAAAATAAACGAAGAAGAAATTGCGAAACGTACAAATTTTCGTAGCCTGTATTATTAATGCCGGTTTGATGAAAATACGTGTTTGGACAAACAATGGATTATATTGGAATGACTTACCAATGTCCAGGCAGCGCATTCACCTCACCGTCTCCAATAGTACGTCGTGCGAGTCAGGATACATCACCATCAGTTAAATATAGATCTTTAGAAATAGTATGTAGCTACATCTATACATTGATAAAAAATAAACAAGTACAAGTTCTTCTGTTTGCTTTTTCAATCAATATGTTTTCCTGAATGAAAGGTTGATGTTTCAGGTGAGGTGGGCTGTGGAGCTCAACCGTCTCTCTGACGCTCGCGCCTGAATTACATCCATCCACACAAGCCAAACCCACAAGTACAGAGTTCTTGATAGGAAAGAGGAGGGAGGGGGGACATGAATCACGATGGTCAGGTTCAGCTGAATAACAGAAAAAATAACCTACGCATGCTTGATGATTTTTTATCAAACCGCACCATTCAATGTTTGGGTAAAAAAAAAAAAAAAAAACACTAAGGCAACAATATTAAACAATTAATTATAGGTTAAATGTCGCAGTTTCATAGTCTGTAGTCTATTCATTGCAGTTGCGTCTGGTAAAAACAATGGTTTGACATTTTTGTATGTTACGTAGCCTATCTTTAATGTTTTCAGTGCTTTATTCATTTTGTGTTACATAATTGTTATAATTTAGATTTTGCTGATGGGTTATCAATGTGTTCTTTTTTGTATTTTCTGTAGCAAAGGCATTGTAGAATGACAAGAGAAATTGTAATGGGAAAACAGGAATTTAACACAGGTTCTGCATTCTGGGCAATGATGGGTATATAGGCCCTATAAACCTTCTCACACTTCAAACTTTAAGGCATTCTAAACCTTTTTTTTAAAACTTAAAAATAAGATTCTATCAGCCCAACATTCACAGTTTGTCTAAACACTAAAGTTAAAAAAGTTACAAATTGCAATAATGTGAACTTTATATTTCAATCATTTTAATTACTTCCTTATATTCAAATGTGAATTGGCAAATCTGCATTCTGTTTGTGTTATGGACGTAGACCAGTAAGAGCTGTGCGTATAAACCTCACTCCCCTGATCTCAAGAGGTGCACTAGCGACTGACACTATAGCGGCTGCGGTCTTTAGCTTCCTTGTTAGCGCCTGCCTCCCATGCCGGAGAAGCCGGATCGAGCAGATCGAGTAGGACCGGTTATATTTGGTGCAGAGAGGACCGGTTACATTTGCTACCTCAATTCAAATTCTAGTACGGCTCTGTTAGACACATAGTGTTATGCTCCAGTGTTCTGTCATTATTTAAACACCCACCATGAGTTTATTCCATGGAAGACAAATTCTGTTTTGTTAATTTTTTTAACTTTATTAACCCAGTCAGAGCGACACATTTGTAACCCTCCCTCTGTTCAAACACACTCTGTTTTTTGCATGTTTAAATATGTACAATGTACACACTTGTTTAATAAGTGGACACAACACTGTGCAAGGGAGTCATTAAAATGCTTGCATTCACTTTTGTGACTGAGCCTCTCATGTTTGTTGTGACTAACAGATGATGCCCTCAAGTCAGAAACAGTGACTCTAATGGTGTGTTTACGGCAGTCTGTCCATCACACTGTGTATGTACTAATTATACTGAATACAGCTAACTATTGATGCATGTTGAAATATCTTGTCATGAGAAATCACATTAATTTTCTACCCAAATGCATTTTTGTAAACTTCTGTCATACCAATAAACAAACTAGGCAGATAGTATATACATAACATAACAAATCTAACGGTGTGTGCATGTGTTCTTGTGCCCCGAGAAAGTATGTGCTTCCATGCATTGTGTGTTTTTGTATTTTAATATACTTATGCAGCAAAAGGTTCACAGTTGGCCGAGGGCATACGGCTGTGATATATATTGGCATATACTGTGTGTGTGTTTTGCCATGTTTCTGTGCTTTAGTCTTAGAAAATGTGTGTTTTTAATATATTTACCAAGCAGCAGGGTAGAAGCTGTCTATGAGAGTTTGGCTGTGATATATTATGTGGGTTTAATGATGGAGATTAGACCGGCCTTTTGCACAGCCTTTCCCAACAGTGAGCTGCTCTCCAATTCCTCTTATCGCTGCACCATTAGATGTTTGACAAAAAAGTAAAGAGATTGAAAATGTTGTTCTGTTCATCTTAAACTTGCTAGTAGTTGCAGTCCTTTTAAAATGAGCTTAGCTTTTAGCCTTTATTTTCAGCCTAAAATGATCTGACCTAAAACAAATCTTTTGTGTTTGTCAATGTCACTGTTGTAAGACTACTTGTACAATTAGCATTTAGATTAAAACAAACCTAATATCTAACTATAGGTATTTAGTTCAGAAAATATAAATATATTACAAACTCCCCCATCCCCCTCCTCTGTGAATACTGCATGTAAATACTCCTGTATTACATGTAAATGTATGCAAATTGTCTGCTACAATTATCATTTTAAGTTGATGTCAACTGTTCAGGTCCACCTCGTTTAAAATCCCCTTATTGCTTTGCATAATATAAAACTTCCAAAGGGCTTTGATTTTTTAAGGTAACATTTTTCAATTTATCAAAACTCATAGAATATTGAGTATTACATAAACAGTATATCAACACACATTATATTAAGATGATGTAAATTCAGAATCATAAAATGAATAGTTCACCCAACAATAAAAAAAATAAAACTTTACTCACCCTCATTTCGTTTCAAACCAAATATGTTACTTTTTCTGTAGAACACACAAAAAGAATATTTTAACCAAACAGTTTTTTCCCCCATACAACAATGGTTCATTGTTACTACTTTTCTGTCAGGCCCCCTAAAAGTCACTATAAAAGCGGTCCATATGACTTATTGTCCAATGGCATTATATTCCAAGTATTCAAAAGTCATATTTAAGTTGAAGATTATCAGTGAATAACGACTTAAAATTTCAACATGTTCGTCAGCTGTCACCTGACTTCAGAAGACTTGTAATTAAATGACTTTTCATCTGATCTCGCTGTGTTATTCCCTCTCTCTCTGCATCTTCTCATCTGCCATTTGCACGAGTTCAGAAGAAAAGCCTGGAGCCCAGTTACTTCCAACCCACCTCTCTTTCCCTCTCTCCCTTGCAAGTACAGATGAAGCAGCGCAAGACAAACACATAACTATATTTGGGAGGGATGTACTGTATATCCTCTATACTCGCGTATTAGAGGCTATCCGTCATTTGACATTTAGATGTGCTTGCACAGCAAGTCCTGTATCATGATGAATACCAGTATATAAAAGATATATTGCTCAGTAGCACAGTAATGAAATCCTGGTGGAGATATGAACATTTCTGCAATTTTGTACCAATGGATTAAATTGTGTACGATGCTAAATTTTAAGGAAGGCATTTTGATTAAATTATGTGACAGATTTCCCTTGGTGGGAATGATGACAGAGAGAAGTTATTTTTGATATGTGTGTGGGAAAAACAGTGGGAAATAAATACAAGTCATCATGTTTTTCTCTTTGTATCACTGGACGGGGTAAATATGACTCAAAATATAAACAGACCAGGACTGCGACTTCTGATTGTGTGTCCTTGAGTTTTTGAACATAACAGCTATAGCTATAATGGTTAAAAGCTAAATGGAAAATGACTTTGACCCGGTTTACGTCAATTGATCAAAAGCATTATCAAGCACTCTTTCATTCACAGCACCTTCAACTCTGTTCATTCAAACCCTGCTGACTGGAAAATTGATTTTAATTACTTCTGACATGACCGTGGCTGTGTGTGTGTGTGTCTATTTGATCAAGGTTAGAAGAGTTCAAGCATGTGTTATCACTGACACATCTGATGTGACCTATACTGGCAACACAGACGCACATATACGTGTGTGTGTGTGGGCCTGGTAAATCCTACATCATGAGAACAAAATGTCCCCACAACGATGGAAATATCCAAAATCCTTTTCCTTGTGGGGACATTTTTTGGTCCCCACGAGGAAACAGCTTATAAATCATACTAAGTGATGTTTTTTGTAAAAAATAGTGTAAAAAAGTTTTCTATGATGGGTAGGGTTAGTGTAAGGCAATAATATACAGTTTGTACGGAATAAAAATCATTATGTCTATGGAAAGTCCCCATAAAACATGGAAACGTGTGTGTGTGTGTGTGTGTGTGTGTGTGTGTGTGTGTGTGTGTGTGTGTGTGTGAGTATAAGTAATATTGTAAGGATGACATAAGCGTATGTTTGTATGCAAGTGAATCACCAGCAACCAAAAGTTTTAAACTTTAAACCAAACAGAATATAGTTGATCAGCAAAAAATTAAACACATTTCTGATTAGTCCCTGCAGTTGTTTTGCTTTACCTTTAAAATAATATTGTTTAAAAAAATGTTTTATTTGACATTCAGATTTTATCCACCCTAGGCTCCCTGGAAAAAGAAAAGCGCCACTACCTACATTTTTGCAAAATTCAAAAAACACATCAATACATACAATTAATTGCAGTTTCTAGTTAAAATGAGCACTAGTGGCAGTAAAACCCCAACAAATTTTATTCCTGTTCACACAAATTATGATTACAGGGGATTACGAAGACTATGTTATGACCTCAAAATAGTTTTACCATATGCATAATTTAACTAATACATTTGGATGTGTGCATCTCATAACCAGCTCCATATGTATGTCTTTTCTGACGTAGTAAACTTGCTCAGTAGCTCTTGTACAGCACTGCACACTCGTGTATGAGTCCTGTGAAACATGAGTCACAATATAAGAGCTCTCAAAGAATTTTACAAGTTAAAATGGCATGGTGGCTTCAGAAAATTTTGATTTTATCTCACGTTTGCTTTAGTTAACACTATCGGTTAGGGTCAAGTTTAGCGTAGGTGTTACGTTATTTTCAAATACGATAGAGCATTAACCTTTTAGTGCCACTCACTGGAAACTGTAGCTGCGATATGTACAACAACCAACACAGTAAACATACAAATACACGTTCATCTGTTTCAGATAAAACTTAACGCGCTTTCAGTGCTGCTCACTGGACATTTTACTTTGAAAGTGTTGCAGAAAATTTCAATTGGTGGTCAGGAAAGACCCAAATGACGTCCAGCTCCCCCTCTCTGGACATTATGGGTGGAGCTGGACTAGGTCAAGCTCCACCCATTATGTCCAGAGAGTGGGAGCTGTGGAGTGTGGACCTAATGAGTAAAGCTTAACCTAAATTAGTTTTAGGGATATAGGGTCAAGGGTAGGGTTAGGGAGGTGGACGTCAAGCTCCACCCATCGTATCAGCAGTGAGCAGCTCCGCCTCCATTGCATCTAGAGAGGTGGAACTGGACGTCAAGCTCCACCCATCGGCTCTGCCGTGAGCAGCTCCGTCTCCGTTGCATCTAGAGAGGTTGAGCTGGACGTCAAGCTCCACCCATCGGCTCTGCAGTGAGCAGCTCGACCACCATTGCATATAGAGAGGTGGAGCTGGACATCAAGCTCCACCCATCGACTCAGCAGTGAACAGCTCCGCCTCCATTGCATCTAGAGAGGTGGAGCTGGACGTCAAGCTCCACCCATCGGCTCTGCAGTGAGCAGCCTCTTGAAAAGATGTTCTAAGTGGTTTTTAGAATGTTGCAATGCAGTTTCTAGGGTGTTCTGAGTGGTTGCTAGTTGTTTGCCGATTGGTCCAAGTTTCTATAATGCTCTAATTTCTTATGGCTCAGATCCCTCCTTCAATGTAAGGATTTATTTATCCATTTTATCATCAGGCAAAAACTGAAGGTTTGATCATTTAGAAAAGTAAAAGCATCTCTCCTCAATACACTGCACAATTCGAGGCATTATTTATGTGTACACTAGTACACATGGTGGCTGGTTGGGGCAGATTTACTCAATAAAGCTTGTCGCTTTTATTGTGCCTGGTTTGGACACAGCTTTAGTACTAAGGGTTTTAACAAATCCCAAACACAACTATGAGCAATAATAGTAATTCTTGGATAGCAAGCACCACTGATTAATGCATTCTGACACTCATCATTGTTTTGGACAATGTATTCAAAATATAATTTATAAAAGTCTCAGAGTGAATTCAGCAGTTGTGTCTGACAGCTTATTTTTCAGGCAATCTGACCAACAGAACGCAGTGTGCTGGGCTGAATCAAGAAAAGCTGAAGAAAATTATGTTATGACTTAATCGAAATGAGCTACATTGAGCTACATTACCATTATATGTCTGTCGGGAGACACTCCGTGTTTATGCCATTGTGCATGTGTGATTACTCTAGACCTCTTGTGGATTCATATCAAAGCAATTACAGTTATGCTTGTGCCATCTAAATGACAAACAGACTTACTGGCGTGACAGAAGCAGGAGTGTGTACACAAATAAACAGACAAAATGTCTCATTTTTAATTTAATGTCATTTTTTTTAACGATCTTGACCTTTTTAGTTTCCTTAAGAGCAACATAAAAAAAGCAGTTACAAAAAAATTCCCCATTCAAAACCTTTGAGATTGTTTTAATTTTTTAGAAAGAAGTCTTTTATACTCAAAAAGGCTGCATTTTATTTGATCAAAAATACAATGAAAACTGTAATATTGTGAAATAGTATTTATTTCAATTTGATATACTTTAAAATGTAATTCATTCCTGTGATGCAATGCTGAATTTTCAGCAGTAATTACTTGTAACACTTTTGATCAATTTAATGCATCCGGACTGAATAAAAGAATCAATTTCTTAAAAAATAGAATAAAATAAATAATAATAATAATTCTTACTGACCCCCAAACTAGGCTATACAGTATACGTACTTAAAGGTGAAGTGTGCAATTTCTGCACTATTGTGAAATGAAATTACAAATTAAAGGGTTAGTTCACCCAAAAATGTTAATTCTGTCAGTACTCACCCTCATGTTGTTCCAACCCCGTAAGCCTTTCGTTCATCTTCAAAACACAAATTAAGATATTTTTGATGAAATCTGAGAGATGGCTCACTCCCTCTAGGTAATTGCATCTGACAGCCCAGAAAAGTTAGTAAAGACATCGTTAAAATAGTCCAAGTGACTACAGTGGCTCAACCGTTTATAAAGCGACAAGAATACTTTTTGTGCACAAAAAAACTTTATTCAACTATTCATTTTCTTCCGTGTGGGCCTCTGATGTGAGTTCACGAGAGCTCCACGACGCATGCGCGAGAACTATAAAGTAACATGAAATAAACTCACTGGTATTGTGTGAACGAGGCTTATAGTCATCTCTGCACATTAAACTGCGATAGGAGAAAGTATTCTAACATTGAAAAACATAATACACAGGGAAGGGAACAGGGAAGTTTCCATGTTTAGTGGCAGTAGTCTTTCTGCGAATCCAAAGTTGGTAATGAAGCAGATGAAGGGAAAGTGTTGGCGCTGACAAAGAGTTTTTTTAGTATCCAGAGAGCTGGAAAAAATAATCAAAGCTCAAAACTGAATTGCCTTCACACACCAGATAGACAGCTCTGGGAGAGCTGAAGGCAATGCTAAGATCAAAATGATTGAGATTAGTGTGCTACTGTGCTTGGTTGGTGAAGGTAATGAGACTGGCCATTGCCCAAGGCATTTGACAACTTCACAAAAACATAATTAGTTATTGAATGTCAATCATAGGTAGCATTCATCCATGCTGTAATTTATGCTACATAAAAGATGTATATATATAAAAAACTTACCTAAAAAGGAAAATTATCATCATTACCTCACTTACTTTGAACCCTTTTAGCTCTTTTGTATAAAATGAAAGTGAATGGTCACTACAGCTGTCAAGGCAAGATTTTCTATAAATTAATTTCCATTTGTTACTATCACAAAGCTAAGATATGGAATATAATGCACAGAATGTATGGAGTACTTTTGTCTTTTATTATACTTTTTATTTTTTTTTCCTCTTTAGAGCTTGACAATCATCGGTTATCATACATTTTCATTGAATGGAGGAAAGTAGCTTGGACATTCTGCTAAACATCTCCTTTTGAGTTCTGTGGAAAAAAGAAAGTCATACAGGTTCTAACTTAGAATGTATATACACATAAAATGTTGCACGTACACACTTTTTCATTGCTAATTTAGATGAATTCTTACACTTTGTTTTTTGGTACACATCTCAATTTCTTATTACTGCTTAAAATCTAAATAAGCATTTCCCAACCATCACTCCTATTTAATTTTCTGCATTGAACTGATGACTGGATGAATTCAATGAAATGACAATAAATGTGGTGCATATCATTTATTTTTTAAATGGATGATCTTGAAGAAAATTTACATGTTTTTTTAAACAATCCAGCATTATGACTAGTCTTACTGTTTGATTCTGTAATTTTAAATTATCAAAGATGCATTCATCTTTTTGGAGACTGCTTGTGTTGTAGCTTATGGTGTATCATTCCTCATTTGTGAGTTGCTGTTGAAAACAGCTTCTGCTAAATAATATAATATATATACAGTGGGTACGGAAAGTATTCAGACCCCCTTAAATGTTTCACTCTTTGTTATATTGCAGCCATTTGCTAAAATAATTTAAGTTCATTTTTTTTTCTCATTATTGTACACACGGCACCCCATATTGACAGAAAAACACAGATTTGTTGACATTTTTGCACATTTATTAAAAAAGAAAAACTGAAATATCACGTGGTCCTAAGTATTCAGACCCTTTGCTGTGACACTCATATATTTAACTCAGGTGCTGTCCATTTCTTCTTATCATCCTTGAGATGGTTCTACACCTTCATTTGAGTCCAGCTGTGTTTGATTATACTGATTGGACTTGATTAGGAAAGCCACACACCTGTCTTTATAAGACCTTACAGCTCACAGTGCATGTCAGAGCAAATGAGAATCATGAGGTCAAAGGAACTGCCTGAAGAGCTCAGAGACAGAATTGTGGCAAGGCACAGATCTGGCCAAGGTTACAAAAAAATTTCTGCTGCACTTAAGGTTCCTAAGAGCACAGTGGCCTCCATAATCCTTAAATGGAAGACGTTTGGGACGACCAGAACCCTTCCTAGAGCTGGCCGTCCGGCCAAACTGAGCTATCGGGGGAGAAGAGCCTTGGTTAGAGAGGTAAAGAAGAACCCAAAGATCACTGTGGCTGAGCTCCAGAGATGCAGTCGGGAGATGGGAGAAAGTTGTAGTAAGTCAACCATCACTGCAGCCATCCACCAGTCAGGGCTTTATGGCAGAGTGGCCCGACGGAAGCCTCTGCTCAGTGCAAGACACATGAAAGCACACCTGAAGGACTCCAAGATGGTGATAAGTAAGATTCTCTGGTCTGATGAGACCAAGATAGAACTTTTGGGCCTTAATTCTAAGCGGTATGTGTGGAGAAAACCAGGCACTGCTCATCACCTGTCCAATACAGTCTCAACAGTGAAGCATGGTGGTGGCAGCATCATGCTGTGGGGGTGTTTTTCAGCTGCAGGGACAGGACGACTGGTTGCAATCGAGGGAAAGATGAATGCGGCCAAGTACAGGGATATCCTGGAAGAAAACCTTCTCCAGAGTGCTCTGGACCTCAGACTGGGCCGAAGGTTCACCTTCCAACAAGACAATGACCCTAAGCACACAGCTAAAATAACGAAGGAGTGGCTTCACAACAACTCCGTGACTGTTCTTGAATGGCCCAGCCAGAGCCCTGACTTAAACCCAATTGAGCATCTCTGAAGAGACCTGAAAATGGCTGTCCACCAACGTTTACCATCCAACCTGACAGAACTGGAGAGGATCTGCAAGGAGGAATGGCAGAGGATACCCAAATCCAGGTGTGAAAAACTTGTTGTATCTTTCCCAAAAAGACTCATGGCTGTATTAGATCAAAAGGGTGCTTCTACTAAATACTGAGCAGTCTGAATACTTAGGACCATGTGATATTTCAGTTTTTCTTTTTTAATAAATGTGCAAAAATGTCAACAATTCTGTGTTTTTCTGTCAATATGGGGTGCTGTGTGTACAATAATGAGGAAAAAAAAATGAACTTAAATGATTTTAGCAAATGGCTGCAATATAACAAAGAGTGAAAAATTTAAGGGGGTCTGAATACTTTCCGTACCCACTGTAGAAACCATAGAGCCAAATTAAGGGCAGCAGTATGAGAAGAGATTAGTTATTTCTTATTTCTTTTAATCATTACATTAATCTTCTCTTGATTGTTGTGCATGCTAGCACAGAAGACTCTCTTAACAGTTATATACCCTATAACTGTGAAGAGAGTCTTCTGTGCTCGCATGCACAACAATCAAGAGAAGATTAATGTAATGATTAAAAGAAATAAGAAATAACTAATCTCTTCTCATACTGCTGCCCTTAATTTGGCTCTATGGTTTCCTCTTCTATGTCCTGCATGAATCATTGGCACTCATTAACAGAGATAAATATAGATGTTTGGTTTGATGGATCACTTAGCTTTCACAGCATGGAATACAGCTGCTGTAACAACCCTAGAGGTCAGTCAAAGACAAAAGCATGTAGAAAACTAGACGTGCATTAACACATTTTGGCTTTTTCGTCCAATTAACATGGATTGGAACTAACAAAAGTCAAAATGAAAGTGCGAAAAAGTCTGAAGCAGAATAACAAACTGACACTATACACAGCAAACGATTGACACTATATGGCAAATCTACTAAAGAAATGGCACACTGCTGACACAATAGTAAAAACTTTAAATCTAAGTGAAAATCTCTCAATTAGCTAATGTAGACCCAGTTGTGTTCTGATAATGCGTTGATGAAGTGTTGTCTTCAGCCTTTCAAGAATGTTATCCAATGTTATTTTTCTGCCATTTAATGGAACTGAAATAGATGATATCACAATAATAGAAAAGCCTACAGCAAAATGGTACGGTTAAAAAATAATAATAATGGTACAGCATGGACAGATATACACAGAAGAAATCACTGTAAAATCTGAGTAAGATTTGTGGTTAGACGTTCCATTTAAACAGAAAATTATTTTATACAGAGTTAAATCTGAAAGCAAAGACAAATATGAATAATAATAATAATATGAAAAATTACACAACACATTACAGTAAATGTACATTTTTGCAAATCTCAATATGAACATACATGCCGTTTACCATTAAAAACATTTTAATACTTTAATCAATACTTTTATGTTTCATTTGTTTGTTTTTTATGGTTACAAAAAAATCTATTTCAAATAAAAACTGTTCTTTTCTTTTTTTTTCTTTTTTTTAAGATTTATTTTTACACTTTAAACCATTGCAAAAAATACAACAAAATAAATTAAATTAAATTTAATTTAAATTAAATTAAAAATATACAAAATTTACAGAAACAGGGGAAGATGAAAATACACAAACCATTACAGAGAGAAGATGCACTGAGGATTATTTTCCCCTCAAAAAAAATAAAATAAAATAAAATAATTGAATAAAGAGTACAGTACAATCACATACAGTAACAGTAAACATAGCAGTGTATTGGCCAGGCAATACAAAATTAGTATCAACATCTAGATTGGTGATAGATGTGGGGGGAGATAAGGGGATCACACACAAAGAGCAGGGTCAAGTTGGAGAGTTTTGATATGTTCACAAAGGGGTTGCCAAAGCTTGATGAAAATGGTGCTAGGTCGGTGAAGAGAGTACCTAATTTTCTCCAGTTTCATAAAATAAAGAACATCTCTTATCCAGCGAGTGTAAGATGGAGGGTGAGGGCTTTTCCAATTCAATAGAATTAAACGCCTAGCTAAAAGAGTCAGAAAGGCTACAAAATCTGAAAAGTGAGAAGGCAAAGAATGGCCAGGCGGGAGAACCCCAAATAAAGCTGTGACTGGACAGAGTGGGATATCCGCTGAGGTAATGGCTGACAATGAGACAAAAATTTGTCTCCAAAAGGAAGACAGGGCAGGGCAGGACCAGAACATGTGAATTAAAGTGCCTGAACCAGAATGACACCTGTCACACTCGTGCTAACCTGGTCTTCGACCAGTGGGCTCTATGAACCACCTTGCACTGTATGAGCCTGTGACGTGCGTAGAGGGAAGAGGAGTAAACCCTGTTCAGGACTGCCCTCCATGTCTCCTCGTTAATCTCAGTACCGATGTCTTGGGACCAAACAAGGCATAAATCATCAGAGGAAGATTGCAAATGAACAATTATATTCACTAATTTACAAATTGACCCTTTAGTACAAGGATCCACACTCAGAATGGTGTCTAAATCTGAAGGGAGAGGTGCATTTGGAATATAATTGGAATCAGACATGTCTCTTGCACAGCAAATCATCAGCATATTAGAATGATTTCTGAAATATTATCAGACAATGAAGACTGGAGTATACGATGCTGAAAATCAGCTTTGTCGTCACAGGAATATGTGAATGTAATATTCATCGCCTTATTACCTTTAGAGTGTTTTATCTTGGCCATCTTAACAGCAACCCTCTTAAAATCATCAAAAAAATTCAATGCTCCAGGCTAAATGTTCCCGTTGGACATAATCCACTGTTTGTGTGCAGTGCAGCTGGCAAGGTCGGCATCCAGAGCAGCTTAAAATGCAAAACACATTTACAAATGTCAAGCTTTTATCTTACACTGAAAACTATTAAGCCTGCAAGCTGCTGCTATCTCATCCTTTCTTTGCTTTTTTATTATTTTTATTTTTTACAAACAACATGCCAATGAGAAGCAAATTTAACTCCTCTGTTTGGACAAACATCTGGGCAACAAACACTGGCCATCAGTTCAGGGTCAGTAAGCACACAAACACACACACACAAAACAAACTTTTTTGTGACATCATGAATAATGCAAAAGACATTGACACAGCTATAAACCGCCACTCAGACCCACAAAAAAAAAAAAAAAAAAACACAGATCAATACAATGCTTTGTTGTTTTTTTTAGCAGGTTGCATATTCCCTCCAAAACACTCCCGGCCATGGACTTCACGCAAACATACACACACTCACTCACACAAACACTGAGTGCTCTGCTGGGATTATGACTGAATGCTTTTCCTACATGGGTGGTGCAAAAGCTAACAGCAGGGGATGGTTTGCAGCTGCTTCTGTTGCTTGTATTTGTGACAATTTGAGTGCATTTGCATGGGTGTACACCAGAACACCAGTGATGCATACAAATGTCAGGGTGCAAAACGTCTGTTTTTTTCGCTGCTACTCTGTCTTCCTCTCTTTAGTATGCCATTTACCCTCAGACACGTACGTTTAGGGTAGTGAACCCCAGAATATGAGTTTCAGATTAATTCCCTGCAGTGAAGGTAACTTCCCAGCCCATTACACCAATGTTTGCCATGTAATGGGCTTGGAAAGCTCGCTGTTAAGAGTAGCAGCCACATCCCACTCGATAATAACCTCAATTCAACCTCCTTTTAACAAATAAATAAGCACTATAAAACAAGTTAAATCAATCCTACCTCTCACAAAACAAAAGACAGCTGAATTGCAAAGCAATAAATGGATAAGTAGCTTTTTTTTTAAAATGCTCTGTAGGTGTGGCAGTATCACTTATTGCAAGCCCGCAATAAAGGCAACAGGCTGCCGAGATTGAACTGATTTTGAGTGAGGGAACATCTCTCAAAGCTTAATCAGAGAAAACTGCTGTAATACAATTTGTCTGTTGTGTTTGAAAAAGGAAGAATGAGCAATCGGAGAAACAAATGAAGAGAACATCCAGAGCTATAATTCTTATCGATTTGAACCATCGTAGTCATTGTAGTTCCAGCTTAATGAAAAGAGGTTAATTTAGAAACAGCTGCATTTTATTCCTAATTCACCCTGTTTTGTATCTACTCAGATATACTGGAGTTCAGACTGATTGAAATTGATCATTCTAAAGCCCTTATCAATAAAAAGATTTGTTTCCCAGCAGAAATTGACCTCTTCACTACAACCACAAATCAAATTTTCAGACCACCCTATTATTCACGCCGTTCTATTTAAGTAGTTTTAAATGGTGGACTTTATGTAATTTGGAACTAATCCTAAAATGACTGTATAAGGATTTTCTAAGAAAAAAATACTGAACTATAGTACTTACAGGATTCTTATTTTATCCCATTAGAATCTATTAAATAGCGTAGCTTAAAATGTCCTCCCCAGTACAAAAATAACATTTATTTAACCAAGCTCCCAATATGGCTTGTTCGGATGTTGTGGGATTTGTGATGTCAAAAACATTTGCATATGACTGTTTTTGGAGAAAGACATTGATGAATACTTTTATAGCATTGCACCATAGGCCCCGCACGCAGGAGTTCAGCCAGACACCTGTCTACACCAGACGTGCACGTTGTGTCGCATCAAAAGCAAGAACAACCCATAATAATCACTGATGCTCTCTAGATACAGTATTCAGATGATCAATTTCTGACATAATCCATACGATTGAGCTACTCCCAACAGCAGGACAAATGGAAGAGTAAAGCAACGTTCGCTCCAACACATCCGGTTTAAATAGCATGTTCGCCTCCGCTAGCCTTTGGAAGGAACTGTTGGAAACTTTATTCCTTCATCGAAGCAAGACCAGGAGATGTTGGGATATCGTTCAAGCAGAAGTTATTCTTTATTGAGGACTTCGCTGAGCGTTGCTGCAGTCATCCAACAATCTAAATCTAATACAGTATGCATTGTAGTTATATACATTCCAAGGGGGAGGGATTACATAGAGGCGGAGACTCTGAACAAAGCATGCAAATGAAGTAGGAACACACCCTACTCTGAGAGCGCTACCAGTCCAATTGAATCAGCGTAACTATTCAAATGCTGATACTGGCCAGGAACTCCGGTTCCAAGAGCCACCCCAGAGCCATTAAAGACAAAAGGTGAAAGTCTCCCCTACAGCTAATCCAATCAACCTAACGATTCAACGTCTGGGGCAGGGGCTCCGAAAGCCATTTGGGCTCCGAAAGCCATTTGCAGAACAAAAGGTGACAATGGAGAAAACAGGAATTGCAACTTTGCTGAGCAGAATCATTCGTGTGATATCATCATCTTAACCGTAAAAGCTAAAATCAGTATTCTTCACCGTGATGTTTATGTAAGGAAGCATATCTGAAATAGATTCTTAAATTTGTAATCCTTCAGAACTCAGCGTCAGGAATTATTTTTAATGGCGTCCTGGATCACGTCAGAGGATTATATGTTTGTTCGGAGCATTTGACTGCAGATTTAAATGAGGCACAGTGTAATGGAGAGTTTGCAAAGAAACGTTTGTTAAATGATGAAACAGCCAACTAACAGCAGATACATCATAAAGTGTAAGTAAACGAGTTCATAATACTTTGTAAATGACGGTTTTATATGGATAATGTTTTCAATACACGTTGATACTTGTTTCAATGCCCGATTTGCCCTAAAGTCTCCGTGTTTGTTTGTTTAGATGTGGGCGTTATAATAGGATCATGAGCGTGCATCACGTATAACGTATATGTGACCCTGGACCACAAAACCAGTCACATGGGTCAATTTTTGGACATTGAGATTTATACGCCATATGAAAACTGAATAAATAAGCTTTCCATTGATGTATGGTTTGTTAGGATATGACAATATTTAGCCGAGATACAACTATTGAAAATCTGGAATCTGAGGCTGCATTGAGAAAATCTTCTTTAAAGTTGTTCATTTATGTTCGCGATTGTGATGCATTCAGTCACAAAAATTTATATTTTATATTTTTATGGTAGGAAATGTACTAAATATCTTCATGGAACATGATCTTTACTTAATATCCTAATGATTTTTGGCATAAAAGAAAAATCTATAATTTTGACCCATACAATGTATTGTTGGCTATTGCCCGTGCGACATGTGACTGGTTTTGTGATCCAGGGTCACATATGTCTTTAATTTATTATTTGTTAATATAATTTTAATTTATTATAAAAACCCTATTTAAGTAAACTTCACGAGTTAATAGAAGTGGCTGTTTATAATAAACCCACATACGTATCTTCCTCTTACCTGACACTGATATTAAAATTAGTAGTATTCGCTTTTATCCCCAAAAATCTTTATTAACCTTACAAGAAAACCTCAAGGAACATATTAAAGTAATAAAAAAATTCTTTAATACCCAACAGCCAAGAGTTATCAATCTTCTTTACAGCAGATGGCATTGACTCTTTAATACATTTTCAGGTTTAGAATGGCTAGAGACCTCAAGCCCTGTTAACTGCCTCGCCAAAGACCTCAGAGTCACACAATCTCAAAAACCCTGAGGGATGTGGAAAAGGACATATATAAAATGTAACAGCTATTGAGAAGAGTTAATATTCTCCTCTCCTATGAATCTATTTCTGGGTGGTTGACACCTAAGCAAAAAAAAAGAAAAAAAAAGAAAAAAGATAAACGGTCTCAATGAGTGTCCTTTCATCTTACATCAAACTTCCTCACAGAATGCATGGGTCTGTGATTTTGGGACAACATTTTGATAATGAGAAAATGATCAGGGTATACAGAAATCATGGAGTTAAATTTAATACCTTTTAAGACCTTTTTTAAGACTCTTTCAAGTTTCCATTCATTTTAAGACCTCATCTCCACTTCAAGTTTTAACCGGTTACATCGGCGACACTTTAACTTACATTTACTACATATATTGATTGTAAGATAGCACAACTAAACAGTCTTAGTTTGTGATAATTCCTTATCAATGCAACATTATTCAGAAGGGTGGGAACGAAGCAAAAGAGAATTAATTGACAAATTAATACAATTCTTTGGACAAATATACATAATGAAAAGATGATACAAAATTTAAAGGTGCACTGTGTAATTTTTAGCGGCATCTAGTAGTGAGGTTGCGAACTGCAACCAACAGAAGGCCGACAGGAAAATATGAGGTTTCTTTCCAAAGATAAATGAAGAAATTAGGTTTACTTAATTATTCAGTAAAATATTACTGTTACTTGTTCATCATTGTGTCAGTGTTTTATTCGCTGACTTTAGCTAGCTTCTTCTTTCAGCTTCTTTTGCACGAAGAACTTTGTGACGAAACGCATTTTTGTCCGTTCAGGGCCACTGTAGAAACATGTCCAGGGGGATAAACGAAGGCCTTCTGAGGGTAATCCGTGCGGTTTTGTCGTAAAAATATACATATTTAAAACTTTATAAACGAAAATAACTGGCTTCCGGTAGCGGTCGACGCGCGTTCACAGAGATGGATGCTGGCGTATGACGTAGGACCTAGTGTAGGAAGCGTCGTGACGTAGAACGAACGTAGAGTTTTGTTTTGCTCTGCTCTCTGGCTGCGCTGTCACGTTCGTTCTACATCACGACGCTTCCTACGTCCTTCCTAAAGTTTTAAATATGTATATTTTTATGACAAAACCGCACGGATTACCCTCAGAAGGCCTTCGTTTATCCCCCTGGAGCCGGATGGATTACTTTTGTGAAGGATGCATGCACATTTTGGGACTTGAAGGAGGTGGACCCCATAGCTTCACACTATAACCACTGAAAGATCTAAGACATTTTCTAAAATAACTGAAAATGTGTTTGTCTGAAAAAAGATTGACATATACATCTCGAACGGCTTGAGGGTGAGTAAATCATGGGTTAAATATCATTTTTGGCCGAACTATCCCTTTAAATAAGGTCTTTATACACCACTCAAAACATAGTTATGTATATGATATTGCATTTTTGTCAACAGATCCTCCTAAATTTTTCACAATGCATCTTTAATACCTTGGAAAATGGCATTTAATACTTTTTAAGGGCCTTCATGTTTAATACTTTTTAAGACCCCGCAGACACCTTGATTATATACAAGATGATAAGGAGATGAAGAACATGACCCATTTTCACTAATATGGCTTCTAATTTAATGTACTAGTTTTTCATAATGAGGGGCCATGTTTACCATTCACACTGTTTGATCTGGAAAGCTTCAGGTTCCTGCAAAAATAAATTTTAATCAAACACTTAATTGAAACCAGGCAGTTAATGCAAAGGTTATTGATGTGGTGCAAAAATGTGGCAAGAAAAGCATCACAGGAAATCATCAATCATTATGACAAAACAAGGTTAGTTTAGAATGTTAGTTTAAGGTTAGTTTATTTAGTCAAATGGTACAAATTACATAATGATGGTCACCAATGCTGTATTTATAAAATACAGTAAACACAGTAATATTGTACTAATTCATTTTTTTATAGATATTTTAAAATGTAATGGAAAAGATGAATTGTCAGTCTCAGATTTGGTGACATTTACATATTATTATCAATGTTGAAAACAGTTTTGCTGCTTCATTTCTTTGTGGAAACTGTGATAGATTTTGTCTGCTACATTTGAAAACCATGAACTGGGACTGCCTACTTGCTTTTTCCAAGATTGACAATTTCAGAAGCCATCAAAAGAAAATGCTGCCATGAAAGTGTTCAAAGTGTTGAGGCTGAGGGAGAAGTTATTAGACCACATATCATACAAGCCACGAAAGGGGATTCTGACAGACCTTTGAACAACTGGTTTCCATTTGTGGAAGTGGCTGTATAAGACAGCACAAATATTAGCAGGAGAAAGAAATACAGCGAAAGAGCAACTTCACGTCATTCAGTGCGTAAGTCTCTTTTGAAAGATAGCAGAGCAGCAAAAATATCTTAGCCTCACGCCCACGCTCTTAGGTAAAATATGGTTTTGAACTTGGTGTATGAGCTCGTGTCATTCCAGATCTGTGCGTCTCTGTATGTGTTTTCCCCCTTAAGAGAGTTCTGTCTTAAATGTCTCATTTTAAGTCCTCTCAGCAACCTTACGTTAAATAAAAGGGTTGTCTATCACCATGAAACCAGAGCAGTGAGTAGATGACTAGTTTTCAAAGCTTATCTCTCTTAACCCTGGGATAATTAAACCATAGGAGAGAACCACTACAGAAACATCTTTATGGACTTCTGTCTTTATAGTCAATCACTGGAGACTTCCCAAAGATGAACTAGACAACAGCAAGAGAAGTCTGAGAATTGAAAAAAGAACTGAATGAGTAACTTGAATAGAATACTTGATCCCCTATAGTACAAGTGGTGCTAAGTTTTTTAAAACAAGGTGAAACAGAGCATGGATCCATTTTGAACTATTTTCTGTTTTTGTAGGTCATGTATGTTTGTGATGTTTCGTGTTATGTCAGTTTGGATTTTATTGTTAATGCTGAATAAATTGCCCTGTGAAGGGACAAATAAAGATTACTACTACTAGTAGGCTACAAATCAAGTGTATAAGGTCTTAAAGGATACTTTTTCCATGTTTAAGTGCTATAATCGGGTCCCCGGTGCATCTACCAACCCAGAAAACGTGAAAAGAGACAACCCAGTAACTTTGTTTTGGTAAGCGTTTCTCAGCAAGCATGTCAAAAAATAAGCCAATCAGATTTCTCTCCCCTTCTGACATAGGAATGGGATCTTATTATAATATTACCGCCACTTAATCTGCACGTTTCTTTCCACCCACAGCGCTGCCATTTGGTTTTTCCAAAAGTTCAAGCAAAGCATGCAAACTGTTCTGTCGTTGGCTACACAGACGAGCAAATAACACTATTAGACCAAAAAAGGTAAACATGATGGTACATGCAAGTCTATGAAATGAATCAATGTAACTCCACAATAACTACATAATGTATCCACTAACCATTGAGAAACGTCCAAGTGCGTCTAAAAGTTGCAAACTCTTCCTGAGTCTATCCGTAAGGTTGCACTTCGCTACTGTTATTTCTGAGATTTAGGATGAGTGAGCTTATTCACGTGTTTTGTTATTGTCGTAGTATCCGATGTTTGTGTAAAGGATCGGTCCTCTTCTGAAGCTCATTTGCATTAAAAGGGACACACACACAAACGGTTTTGCTCACACCTAAAAAGTAACAAATTTGACAAGCTATAATAAAATGATCTGTGGGGTATTTTGACCTAAAATTTCACAGAGACATTCTGGGGACACCATAGATTTATATTACATCTTGTGAGAAGGGGCATAATATGTCACCTTTAAAGGGATAGCTGACCCCAAAATTAATATTGCTATTTTTAACTTACAGTCTTACACTGTTCTTCCAAACCCATGTGCTGTTATTTTCTCTCAGGACTCAGGCTCAAATTGATATGGTAAAACCAACGCCATCGTTACTGTTGACTGAATCTTCGAACAAACCTTTTCAGACACTATGATAAATGAGGTGATGACGCAATGTAGGTAATGAGAAAATGAAGGTGTTTTTTGACCTTGAATGCATGTAAATCTATTGTAGGAGATCTCCAAAACAAAATTAGCAACCTTTTAAATAGCATAATAGGGGCACTTTTTTAAATAAAATTCAAATTTATTTTTGTGAAAAAGTCCACATGACAACTAAACCCGATCTCCCTTATGTGAATATTTATGTGAATATGTAAATCTTTAGACATATAACTTTTTTGGAACAAATGATGTGGATGAATCATAAATTCTCTGCTTTATATTGTTCAAAAGGCTCACACTTATTTTTTTATCTGTAATGGTATTACACAGACCATACAGTAAATATTGACGTTTATAATTGCAATGTCAAGACAGAGTCATTTTTTATTTTTATGGTTGGCTCAGTATAATTATAACCATCAAATCCAAAAATAATTCAGCTCTAGAGACTGTATTTCATTTGAATTAATTACTTAGAGTTTGCCCCGTGGCTGGTTCATAATGGGCTTTAATATTTGGGCACAAGCTTTCTTAATTTACCTAGTCAAGGCAGAGAGAAAGTGCCTGTGCCTGAGTAAACTGAAAACAGTCACTGTAGTTCACCTTCAAATTATTATGCAGATTGCTCAATGCCTTTAGTTTTACTATTGAATTTAAAGGTTGTATCAGTGATTTCAGGCCCCCCAAAAAATTATCACATTCATCTAATCTTTCCTAACGATCCGCTAGCTGCCCGCCCCATAAGCATGCCGTCAAAAAAAACGCGTCTCTGTAGTGTTCCAACCAATCACCGACGGGGTGGGTGTTGTGAGGATTTGTGCTCGTGCACGGCTGCACGCGAAGTCGGAGCTGAAGAAGAAGTTGGCTCAAAACCTCACAACCATAGATATCATATAAAGGCTAGATGTCTCGTCCGCGCTGCTGGCCAATGGAGCTCGACATCCGCACACGGCGGCCATCTTAAGACAGGGTGCTTGCTCACTCATAACATGGTGCATGTACTTTTAAATAACCATAACTTGCTCAATTTTCTACCGATTTTCAAACGGTTTGGTTTGTTATAAACGTCAGAGATGTAGCTATTATACTGCATACATATGAATAATTATGTTCAAAATGTTTAAGCATTCAGAATTATAGCCACGTTAATAACGTTTGTAAGAAACCAAACCGTTTGTAAATCCGTCCAGATTTCAGCGAGATAAGAGGATTTGTGTGCGTGCTGCTCACTCACCTTAATTCACAGAGCCCTGTCCTAAGATGGCCGCCGGTGATGCCGGAAGTGACTCCGCCTTAAGACATCTAGCCTTTATATGATATCTATGCTCACAACACCCTCCCCCTGTCTGTGATTGGTTGGAACACTATTTGTTTTGGTTTTGAGTGGTTGGTGAAACCAATTGTTTTTGTGTGCAGATCTCAGAGCCTGGGCTGCCTACAGAGACGCGTTTTTTTGACGGCATGCTTATGGGGCGGACAGCTAGCAGATCGTTAAGAAAGATTAGATGAATGTGATCAAAAAAAATGATACAACCTTTAAGAAAAGTAATCTATTTTATGTGATATCTTACATAACAAAGGGGAAAAGGGCACCCAAAACATACACTGCATACTTTACATTTTCATAACTGGTAGTCCATGCATGTCCATTTGAACTGTGATTGGCTAAAATATGAACACTGCAAAAGTCATTTTCTGTTTACGTATTGTAAAATTTACCAAGTTCTTTAAACATCAACTGCAAATATTTCTATAAATCAAACACAATACAACAGCAATGCAGACCAATAGAAATCCTTAAAGAAACATTAAAAATGTCACAATTTATTGTACTGTGAGCCTTATTGAGCTCTTATAGTCATGTGTATGCTTTCTTCCTCCAATTTTAGCTTCTATTATATCAAATGATCCTGAAGTGGATGTTTCTTTCCCGCTAATGGTTCCGTTATATTATCAGAGATGCATTTGTCTCAAGACCTCATTTCTTTTTTCATTATGGGGGGAGCAAATGAGATTGAGAGACATTAAATAGAGAGATGATGACAATTATAATGACAGCTCTTGAAGAGTCACTTTGTTGTCTGCCCTAATATATTACAGAACGTGAGTATTAAGAACGGCTCTAAATGTGCCTGCGGCAAAGAAGCAAAGAAGAGAGACATTTCGGTGGGAAAAAAAATTATAAAAAAGAGAAATTCCTGAAACCACAGAGCAACATTCACATTTTTTCCTTGCTCTTTAGTTTGTAGTAAACTTTAAGTGTGGTTCTAAAATGCTCCCAACTGATTTGCTGTCACCGGAATGACTAATGGGTTCCTCATGAAGCTGGGTACAAAATGCAAAAACATACAAAAACTCAGCATATCCCCTAGACAAATGTCCAAGTGGGACATATGTTCCTGGAAATACATCCTTGCTAGTACTGGGACAATATTCCTATCAACCAAACAGACAAGCAGGCCTTAAGACACACCACCAATGTGACATTACAAACCAACACCAGGGAACCAGGGACTTTTACTTGGAGGTGTCAGATCACTGCATGTAAAGGTTTATATAATTTAAATTCCATCTCCTTAACCTCTGCACGTGAGAAATATGAGCCTGAGGCTAAAGTCTTGAAAAGAATAATAACCTAGTCAGTGGGAAATGTTTAGTTAATATGACAGCTTATAAATAATTTGATTTATAATTTTTAATATATAAGAAGGTCCTTGCAAAGGGCATCAAAAAGTTTGAAAAACCCTTGACATGGCCTATGCATTTTTCTTGAAACGCATTTACATTGCATTAAATAGGCTGTTTTGTTTTGATGGCAATTTTATTTTTTCAGTGTAGCTTCTTTCGTCATGAAGAAAGATTTTCACTGAGATAAAAAAAAAGCTTGATGTGCTAGGAAGTATAGCACTAGTGCCCCTTTTCCTTATCAGGGTTAAAGCCATTACTTTTTCCTGTGTGTCCTACTCTTGGCATCACTGCCAGATGAGAATTGCGGTTAAGGGAGTTAGACAGTCAAGCCTTTAGTTTTCTGCACACATGTACACTAGGGCTCAGTCTGCACACTCCACTGGGACTGGAGACTAGGTTGTGAATTTAAATCACAACCTCTCGGGATACATCTGGCAAGGTAACCCACTGCCATCACTGTAAAGTGAAGAAAATTGCATTTTGGCCCTTGTTCTTTTTTTTTGGTATTTTTGTATTTAAGATTAAGCACATTGTTCACATATCGTGATGGATCAGAAAACAGTAGCTGTAAAACAGATGAGAATACTGATGGTGGGTTTTGGCGCTGGAGGTAAACCCACAAAACTTTACAAGCTAAAACTGGGAGAAATTGTCACCATCATCCCTACTAAAGATTCAAATGTAGAGACTGCTAAATACAAGAGCATCTGCTTCACCGTGTGGGATGTCGGCGGTCAGGGCCAGATTTGTCTTCTCTGGAGATACTATTTTCAGAGTTCATAGTTACAGTTTGTGTGTGTGTACATATACACACTCACCACTGGCCACTTTATTAGGTACACCTTGCTAGTACTGTCCTGAACCTCCGTTTGCCTTCAGAGCTGCCTTAATTCTTTGTGGCATTGAATCAACAAGGTGCTGGAGACATTCCTCAGAGATTTTGTTCCATATTGACAAGACAGCAACACGCAGTTGTTGCAGATTTGCCAGCTACACATCAATGATGTGAATCTCCTGTTACTCTACATCCCAAAGGTGCTCTATTAGATTGAGATTTGGTGACTGTGGAGGCCTTTTGTATAGTGAACTCATTGTCATCTTCAAGAAACCAGATTGAGGTAATTTGAGCTTTGTGACATAGCATGTTATACTGCTGGAGGTAGGCATCAGAAGATGGGCACACTGTGGTCATGCATGTTCAGCAACAATACTCAGGTGGGCTATGGCATTTAAATGATGCTCAATTGGTACTAAGGGGCCCAAAGTGTGCCAAGCAAATATCCTCCACACCATTACACTACCAGCAGCCTGAACCGCAGATAGAAGGCAGCTGGATTCATGCTTCTCACTGTTTATCCCAAATTCCGACCCTACCATGTAAATGTCGCTGCAGAAATCGAGACTCATAAGACCAGGCAACGGTTTTCCAATCTTCTCTTGTCCAATTTTGGTGAACCTGTGCGAATTGTAGCCTCAGTTTCCTGTTCTTAGCTTACAGGAGTGGCACCTGGTGTGATCATCTGCTTCAAGGTTCGACCTATTGTGCGTTCAGAAATGCTCTTCTGCAGACCTCGGTTGTAAGTGGTTATTTTTTACTGTTATTTAGTTACTGTTGGTTTTCTATCAGCTTGAACCAGTCCGGCCATTCTCCTCACTGGATATTTTCTGACAATGTAAACCCTAGATGGTTGTGTGTGAAAATCCAGTAGATCAGCAGTTTCTAAAATACTCAGACCAGCCCATCTGACGCCAAACATGCTACTTTCAAAGTCATGTAAATCACCTTTTTTCCCCAATTATGATGCTCAGTTTGAACTTCAACAGATCGTCTTGACCATGACTGAATCCGAAATCGCCCCCTATACCCTCAAATAGGGCGTTATTTGAGGGGACAGCCATTTGTAGTGGTGTCCGAAACCATAGTGGCAATATTGAGTGCACTTATTCAATCCCACATTGCACTGCAATAACGAGTGTACAACCGATGTACGCTCAACGGCTGTCCGAATTCGCTCACTCCTTTTCATTCACTACTTCAAGTGAACAGTATTAGTGGACTAACGTAGGGAATAGTGAATGAGGGTTTAGGGGGCGATTTCGGATTCAGCCCATGTCTAAATGCCTAAATGCATTGATTTGCTGTCACATGGTTAGATATTAACGAGCAGTTGAACAAGTGTACCTAATAAAGTGGCCAGTGAGTGTTATAAACTAATTTTTTAACCAATGACAAAATTTGGTTCTGTCTGGTATAGCTAAATCTGTTCATAATACAATGTTGCACATTGGATAAACAACTGCATCTGCTTTTGTGTTGTGAGACGAAGATACATAGTTGCCTAGTCTTATTAGAGAGCGTTCACTCTGGCATGGGCACATTGCGAATGCAAAGACGTACCTTGCAAAAGGAAATGAGCTGGACTGAAGGGGGAAAGCAGTGTTTTATCTTTCAATCCAGCATTATTTATTCAATTTGTCTGACACCCATGAGGAAATGAGAGAGTGCCGATAACCAGAATAACAAAGTCCCAAAGGACTGCGGTTTGCATTAGCAAAACACCAAATACAAAGTAGTCCCATTTTCTTTTAACTTTTTGCTTTGAATGCCACATATTTTGTTATTGTATGCCTTAGGTTTGTAGAAGTGCATGTTGACCCCAATTTAAATCAGCAGAATCCACACTGCATTTCTAGGTTTAAGCTGCAGCTTGTTTCAACACCTGAGATAACCTCAATAAAACCTTTAGAGATTCATCTCCTTTGGCTTATGTTATGAATATTAATGACATGTAATTATACAATCATCCCAGTGGGTAGATATTGGAGGCCTTATAGATTAGCAGTCCATTGGCCTGTATGAATACTAATGGTAAATGTTGCTCAGTGCAGGTCCATAGAGAGTCTGCTGATTGACCTGAGCTTTAGTCGCTGAACATCGCAGTCAAGCAATCAATAGCAATGGAGAATCTTTTCAACTAAAGCCAAATATCTATTTCCCTGTGGATGCCAAACATTTCTGTGTCTGTCCGTGTCTGGTCTTAATCACAATGCAACAAACTTTCCATAATTACAACAGCGCCATTTTTCCCAACACTTGACAAACTTCTTGTATATATTATTGAAAGGTCATATAAAGAATAGTGCACCCAAAAAATAATAATCCTTAGATTATTCTAAGGATCTCTCTCAAAAAGACTGGAGTAACATGTTCATATAATCTTGCTGTGTCTACATGATATGAAGGCTTACTTTTAAACTTCCTTAGTATCATTGATTATTATCAGATCTGTTATCTGTTCATGTAGTCCGGAGCAGCGCTCTTAACCTTTCATTGTGGACAACAGAACAAACCAGTTTCATCCTGTCAACTAAATCATGGAGTTTATAAGACTAGTTTATTCTTTTTATATACTTCAGACAACTAGAACAAATTCAGTTCACGGAAATGAATCAGACTTTGTATCACTACCCATGCACTTTTATTGTTAAGTAATGACATAATGACCAGATCAGTAAATCATTTTTCATTTTTGGGTGAACAAACACTTGAATCATTATGTATTGTAATGGTTGTTTAAATTCAGTTTAGCACGAATTGCACAATCAATCACAGACTAACGTATTGCAATCAGAGTGAAAAACGTGTGATGTATGCATTACTCTTGGTAAAGAATTACCATCACACGCTATTGATTTCTTGGTGTAAATGATTAACTGTAATGAATTTCACTAACACTGTCATTTCCTAAGTATCAGTTCATACAACTAACCAAGAATACAAAAGCAATTGTGCAAGGAACCTGTCCCATACAGTGCAGCAATGCAGATCATGTGCTTCAGTACACAGACAGCACTCAAAGGACAGGGGTTGTTTTAGGACATTTAGGTGCCACATTTATAAATAATGAAGATCAGGAAAAATCTTAAACTTTAAAGAATTCATGTGATAAAAACAAACAAAACTCTAAGCTGTGCTGCAGTGAGGGTGACATAATGGATTATATGCAAGATAAAAATAGTTTAGATTTGCAAATTAAGACCTCAAACAGTTAAAGGAATAGTTCACCCAAAAATGAAATATTCCAAACCCAAATGCTTCAAAAAGAACATAGTTATTTTAGCATTATTTATAGTATTTATTTAGCTTTTATTCTTATAGTTTCAGTTTTTATTTGAATTTTGGTTCAAGGTTTTGTCATTTTTTGTGCATTAAAGGTAGGGTAGGTAATCTTTTTTCTAAAAAAAAACATTCCAAATTTGTTTAAACTGTCTTTATATACCAATACATAATTAAAATGTAAGTACTCTGAAAAAGAAAATATAAAAATCGAGTGACTGTAGACCTTTTAATCTGCAATAAACACAGCTCATTATTTCCATTCACTCCCACCCCCTCCCTTCTGAGCTCCTTCCAAAGCCACGCCCCCAAAACACATGAACGCGCGACGCCAAACGCTCAGGCTCAGCTGGAAGACGCATTTATTACCTGAGACGAGTGGAGAGGAAGGAGCGCAGTGCATGCAGTGACATCATGTCAGAATCACATGTAATAAAATACCTAACTTTATCACTATGAATATAAACAAATAAGATTTCTTTTAGTACTCACTATCAAGCTAGCATATCGATAATGGTAAAGTTTCATTCGGTAACGAGCTATATTTATAAGGCAAAACTAAAAACAGGTTGCATTGATACACGTTTTTCCATTACCATCAGTTACACTGTGATGAAGGTGAATTTCGTGTAAGATTCATAACATATACGGTGTTTTGCATGTAAGAGTTTCCATGATGAAAACATTGTTGACTCTAATGAAGACTAACATACACTCCGAGTCCGGAGACAAGTAACGTTACCGCATCGTCGGTTCGAGGACAGGTCCGGGGTTGAGGGCGAAGCAGAGGAGGTCGTTCAAGAGTGCGGGCAGGGTCCGAGGAAGTAGTTTTTGCCTTGTTTGCCTTCGCTGACTGAATGCAGGTGCTTTGAGCTGAATATTTCCGGAACGGTGACATGTGATGAGTGCACGCAGGGCAGCGCGCGCAGTGGGGCTCGGGCACGAGACATGAAGGCATCTGATTGGTTCTTTACATTCGCACCGAATGGCAGTGATTGGTCAGAGTTTTTACTGTCCTGCAGCTGCTACGGAGGTCTGATTTTTTTCATTCCTTTTTCTAAACACATAATGTATTGACTACTATCAGGATGGAAGGACCATTTCACCCAGTATAAAAAAAAGTGTTTCTGAACAGGATTACCTACCCTACCTTTAATAATTGTTATTAGTTTTATTTATTTTTTTGGTATATTTCTATTTAGCTTTAATCTAAAAGCAATGTTTCTAATTTGCATTTAATTTTTGATCTAATTTAATTTTCAGCTTTACTTAAGGCTATTTTTGAAAGTTTTAGTTAGCAATAACAACACTAAAAAAGCATACCTATGGCAAAGCACCACCCGACGCTTATACCATGGTCATTTGCCAGCATTGACAACTTAAAGCTGTTATTGATGTTTGCAGTGCAATATTTGACCAGAATGGTAATAATGATGGTTATTTAAATCAGTTATGGCTCGTTAGATCTAGCATTCTGCCGGCTGTGAATCAGACACAGAGATAAAGTAGAGCGTAAGATTACATTTATTTGAATCAATGAATTATAGCATTTATTTGAATTCATTATCGAGAGAGAGAGAGAGAGAGAGAGAGAGAGAGATGAGTGTTTGAATTATCTGTGTATGTTCAGCATCTCTCTCTATCAACAATGAAGCTGTGAGTATAATTACTTCAAAAACAGTTATGTAACCCCCTCGTTGCTGAGAAATATAATGTAGAGATTCAGTAGTGAAGCTTGTTTTTTAAATAAAAGTCACGAGGCAGCGTTAAGTTTCAGTGCTCCTAAATGTTTCTGTGTGCTTCGATGAAAACAACGCATTAATATAGAACGGTGATCAAACTGACTTAGAACTACCTGTGTATTAAACTTCCAACCAATCAGAATCGAGTATTCTGACAGACCATGGAATAATAATAAATTAGCGGTACATTATATTACTCAGCAAGGTGGTGGTAACGTTGCTATTTTTTAACTAATTAAACTCACAGCTTCATTGCTAGTTGTCATGATTCCTGTCTTGTGTTCCCCTTGTCTTGTGTGGACTTTTGTTATTTCCTGTCCTGTGCCATGTTTTGTAGTCCTTTGTAGTTTTTCTTGTTTATTAGTCTCCCCAGGTGTTTCTGATTAACCACGCCCCCTTGTTATCTTGTTTAGCTTGTTTGCCTGTGTATTTAAACCTCTGTGCTTCGGTTGTTGTTTGTCGGTCGTTGTAGCTGTTTGCTGTTCCTTGTTCCTGTCCTGAGTTCCGTTGTTTGCCCTGGATTACCCGTTTGTTTCATTAAAGTAGTGCTTGCATGTGGATTCTCTCTCCGCTTCGTCCTTGCCTCATCGTTACACTAGTAGAGAGAGATGCACAGATGCAGGTAAGTCGCACGCACATTTCTCTCGATCGATCGTTAAGCTAATTTCTTTATTTTCCTTTTTGGGTGATTTTTATAGTGGAAAAAAGATTCACCTCACAGGTCTAGATAGACCACTCAAGGTTTCCATGACATCGCTGCATGTCATCTGCTGAAATTATTCTCTTCTGCTGTTTTTCCAGAGGAATGGAAACTCAAATAGGCTACTTCAAAATCACCAGCAGCACATTTCAACACAGTTTAGAAAAAAAGAAGAAAAAAAACCATGGCAAGAGAGGCAGAACCACAAAGGTTCTCTTTTGTTTAAACAACAGGTACAGTATGTTCTGTCTCTGTTCTACATAAAAACGTTCCAGTAATAGCCATTATTATTTAATCTCTATCAGGTTTCGCAGAGTCCTAAACCAACACAGAATGTCAGAGGTAAATCCGCAGTTCTCCCAACCCCATCTTCACTCTTATCAGATCTAATTTGGAGACATTACAGTCATTCTGAGGATCATTAGCTGGACAATCTCAACAAAAAGGGCTAAAATAAACATGATACCAGATGTAAGCCATACACAATTCTCAAGTGATCCGATAGCGATGCATTCTCGCTCGCTCACAGATGGACAGAAGAAATGACAGGGAACATGGATGGATAAATGAAGGGTAAAAGGGCATCGGAGATGATAAGCTCTTTACATGCTGCCAGAGCATGATCCCGTTTACTATAAGACAAAAGAAACAGGAGACGTTAATCCTCAAAATACAGGTTGCAGTAAAAAGACCAAGAAAGGGGAGACAAGTCTGAACACTCTGAACCCATAACTCTGAAGGTTATGGCGACCAGCAATGAGAAATGACAAGCTGTGAAAAAGTCATGCGGACGAGTAGAGCCGAGACGGGAGGAGGGAGCTACATTACATGAGAACGAGACACGGGACATAATGAAAGCCTGGATAGCAAGGAAATGTGGAAAGAAAGAAGCCAACGAAGGGGAGAAAACAACTGAGAAAGGAAAACACACGTTAGGAATCAGGTGCAACACATACTTAAAGAAGTCATAACATAATTGTTTATATATATATACACTGTAAAGAGGTTGCTGTAAATTTTACAGTAACTTACTGGCAGCTGGATGCCAGTAATTTACCGTAAAATGTTTACAGTATTATTACTGTATTTTCACTTACAGTATACTGTACCATTTACTGTATTTGCATTTACAGTATTATTACCGTATTTTCATTTACAGTATTAGTATTGTTTTCTTAAATTTTCAGTATTTAATTTTTTTTTTTTTATGTATGTTTGAACTCGACAATCGACTACTGTGGACTTCGACCGAAAACAGGATGTAAATACAGGTATGTGCGCTGGCTGAATAAACATCATTTTTTATATATTTCTTTCACATCTACTGCAGTCAGATTCACCCGCGTTCACTCCGAAGGAATCACTCACATGACCTGTGCACTTGTAATGACACATCAAGGATGTTAAGAGCCTAAAAGCAGGTTTAAAACTTGCCCCATTGAAGTCAACAGGGTGCAAATTTTAAAACGAGGATAACACGGTGTAGGCAACACCGATTTTTGTCGTTGTTCTCTGTACTGACAGCACTCCAAATGTACAAAAAAATTAGCTCAATGTTAAAATTGACCGGAGTTCTCCTTTAAAGTTGTATTGTGAAAGGTTTTGTGGGCGGTTTTTTGAACCGATAAGTAATACCTCTGTTTTGTCTGGATTTAATAAAAGAAAATTACGCGTCATCCAATCTTTTATATCTTTAACACACTCTGTCAATTTGGATAAATTAGCGTTTTCATCTGGCCGTGATGAAATATATATTTGAGTGTCATCAGCATAACAATGGAAACTAATTCCATGTTTCCTTATAATATTTCCAAGTGACATCATATATACTGAGAATAACAGAGGGCCTAACACAGATCCCTGCAAGCTCTCTGGCAAGCTCTCTGATGAGAAACACTGAGGGTTTCAGGCTGAGGCTTTTCTTTGGACCTTTCCAGATTTCCATCTGATCTGTGCCTTTCGTGTTTGGTGCCATCACGGTTGATTCTCAGAATGAACCTGCAAGCACAAGCAGGGAAAAATATATAATTTTTTCAGACTGGTGTTGGCAGAATTTTCCTTAACTCTCAAACTTGATGCTGCGTATACTTTGACGTTAATAAAAGCACTACATCTGATTCTGAATGCACCTACAGGGATGGTATTACCTCATAATCCATTACATTCAAATCATTAAAGCTTCATTCTTTTTCAAAACATTCCTGTAGCTTAGATTTCCAGGGAATGGATAACTTAAATTAAACTTAAATACAATGTAATTTGCTTTGGATAAAAGTGTCTTCCAAATGCATGCATGTAAATGTAATGTAAAAAAATATATATATATATATATATATATATACAGTATATAGGTTTACCTAATTCTGCATTCGACAAAATGGACAGCTAATGCTGAAGAGTCGTCTGTTAGCTGTTGTAACTGGATGATGATTCTGCCCTTCATTGTCAGCATCCATGTTTTTGCTTAGAGAACAGACTCTCCTGAAACAGACAAAGTCACAGCAGCCTTTTAGTGTTCTAGTTTACAGAAAAAACTCAAATACAATAACAGAACTTATTACTAACAACAATGACATATGGGGCCCTATTTTAACGATCTGAAACGCAAGTATCAAGCGCGAAACGCAAGTAACTTTGTGGGCGGGTCTTGGGCGCTGTTGCTATTATACCGGCGGGATAAATGACTCTTGCGCCCGACGCAAATCTAAAATGGGTTGGTCTGAAGTAGCTTCATTATTCATAGGTGTGGTTTGGCCGTAACGTGAAATAAACCAATCAGAGCGTGATCTCACATTCCCTTTAAGAGCAGGCGCATTTGTTCTATAGCAGATTCCTATTATAACGGCGGATTTGCCAGGCGCACGCCAGGAGCGTTCACAGCCGAGGAGACCGACGTTCCCGTCAGGGCCGTAAAACACAGAGAAGTGACGTTGGGGATGGAGAAACACACCCAAATTAACTTCGGTTAAACAGGCGTATGATAATTTGGGTAAATGTGTAAGCTAGATGTATGCTTTTATAATAAACTGTCTATCTATCTATCTATCGTAATAATGTATGATTTGCAAAAATGAAAACTGCTGCTTCTGTGTAGATGAGAGAATCGAAGTGTATGCACGTTGTGCACACGCTACATTGATTATGGCCAAGCATGCGCCCTTAAAATAGCATATAATAACATGCGCAACGCGCCACTGACTTTAAACTAGTTTTTTTCGGTCAGTGGCGGAATTGTTTTCTAAACCTGCAAAATAGCATGAGGGAACGTTTGCGCCGGAACACACCTCCTCTTTGCGCTGAACCGCCCCCGGGAGCGCAAGTGTATTTCTTAGTTAACCGACGTGCGTCTGTGGAGGGAAAAGTCCGCTGTGCGCGGGTGCAAAATAGTAATGATACATGCGTCGGTGTACAAAGTCAATTGCGCTGGGTGCAAGATAGGGCCCATGGGGTGAAGATGAGGTAAGATATGATGTTGTATGGTGTTTATAGTTTTTAATCAATTAAACAACATTAAAAATATTAGTTAGCAAAACTTTTCTATATTGATAATGGTATATTGCTAACCCTTTCCTCCTCCTCCTCCTCTTCTTCCTCCAACGTCAACCCGTTCTGTGTATTAGTGGAGGGCATCAGCAGTGATGTACAGTCCGGGGGGAATGGATGCTGCAAATTCAAAATAAAGAACAGAAACTGATGGATGATTGTTTAAAAGCACTTTAACTCTGCTGCCTGGTAAACCCCTGTTTTCTCCCCTTCGGTTGGTTTTATTGGCAGTTACATCATATAATATTTGCCTGCTTAACTAATGCATACTTCAGCTAATTTAGTTGATGTCATCTTACTCACCTGTAGAAGTTATCACCGTTACCAAGGCAATCACAAAAAAAGACTCCAAAATACACCTCCGACATTGCAGACGACATAATTCAGACCACAAACTTGAAAATAAAACAAAAGATGAAATTAACAATGGTGTTGGATAAAAGGTTAGTTTACTCAAAATTGTAAATTCTGTCACCATTTACTCACCCTCAACTTGTTCATAACCTCTATTAATTTATTTATTGTGCTGTATACAAAAGAAGATATTTTAAAGAACATGAGTAACCAAACAGTTTCTGGCCTCCATTGACATTAGTATTTTTTTTTTTTCTATTATAGAAGTCCATGGGGACCAGCAACTATTTCATTACCAACATTCTTCAAAATATCTTATTTGATGTTCAGAAGAAAGAACTTCATGCAGGTTTAGAACACCTTGTGGGCGAGTAAATGATGACATGATTTTCTGTTTCAGGTGTACTATCCCTGTAACTTAGTTTTACTCAGTATTTACATTGTACATATGCCAAACTAGCTAAGTTGTGAAAGAGGGGACAGAACATACCAAAGTTATTATGCTTCTCTGTTAATAAGTTTACTTCGGCTAATTTAGGTGAAGTTAACCTAACGTTACCAGTTGATGTTATCAGTATGACGGCAATGAAAAGGCTCCAACACACACCTCCATCGTTGCAGATTGCAGATGACATTATCCAGATCACAAGCCTGAAAATAAATCAAAGCATATACGTGAAAATATTGTTTAAAAACCGCACTTAAACAAGGGTTTCGTCTATCTCTCTCACTTTACCTCAGTATTTCACGTTAGTTCGCTGCGGTTAACGTTAAGTTACCGACGACGACGCCCGCCTGCAGAGCTGACTTGCGTTAAAGAGGCAGAGGAACACACAAACATAATTTTTTATCGGTTTAACTAAAGAATATTTCGGCTAATATAGGTGAACTTAATTTACTCACCAGTTAATATTATCACCATGACAGCGACCCGGCCGACAGTCAGGAAAAAAAGGCAGTAAAGTTAGGCACCAAAACCATTCTGACCGACAGTCAGGGAAAAAAAAGACACCAAAACCATTCAGACTAAAACAAAACGATAAATCATGTTAGTTTGCTGGTAAGTAAAAACATTTGAAAATGTTTGTTTTACATAAAATAGAAATAATATACTAACCTTTTTGGTGAGTTACTGCATTTACTGCCACTTCAACCCCTCAAAAAAAAAAAAACACTTGAAAAGAAATCTCTCTTGCCATTGGTCAGTTTTTCGTGGGCAAGTTCACTACTGTAAATTGATTTACAGTAGGGAAGAATTACAGTAGTGACCATATATTTTCCCATAATCCTTTGCTGTTTACAGTAACATACTATATACATATTTTACAGTATCTTATTGTACATATTAAGTACGGGGGACTGCAGATGTAAAATAGCCTTGGGGCTAACTCTGGCATATTTACATTGCTGAAAAGCTAAGATGTTCATTAACATGCATTGTCCCTTTTAAATAAAAATAAATATTACATTAAAATACTGTTCAAATTACAGAAAACCGTTACAGTGTATATATGGATAGATAGATAGATTTTAATTTCAATTTCATAAGATACAGGACGTTTTGTTGGTTGCTTGGATTCAATTTCTGCAGCATTGAACTGTGTAGCGTGGCCCGCTGTGAAATCTAATTGGTCCAAAATCCCACACCTCATAACTGTTCATTAAACATTCTGATTATATTCTGATTAGTTGTGATTGTGTTGAGACATACAGCAGTTTTCTGGTGGACAGAAAAAGTGTTTGTCACTGAATCTTCTCATCTAGTTATGACAATTGTTTCAGGTAATTTCAGGTAAAGACTTCCAAGTAAACCTGTTCAAATGTAAAATTATTAACAGCGCATACGGAATTTGCATCTCCTGGATATTTTGCACATTTCTGGAGAATCAGATCGCCGTCATACACAAAGTTCTACACATTCCCTGCCTGTTTATTTATGTGGTATGGTATTAAGTGTATGAGATTGAAACAAAATTTTTATTTCTGTACATAAAAAAATTAATTTATGTATGACTGACAAATGTATGATAAAAGTGAAATTCTAATTTTTGTGCAATTCAAATGCATAAATCTTAGGCTAAATATTTTTAATGTGTTTAGGAAATAGTATTTATACAAAATCCTCCTTATTACCTCATATGATTATGAAGGACACATTTCTGAATAGGAATAGTACACTGTATACATTTTTTTTTTTTTGAAGATGTAAATAAAACAATAATTATTGGAGAGCGTTTTACAAGAAGAAATACTATTTTTAATCATTCAATGTGTTACTTGCAGTTTCTTTGTAAATGTTTGAGAAATTTACTAGGAAATTCTCAGCGAAAATAGTTTTTCGCAATTTTATTTAATTTTTTTTTTTCAGGGTAAACTAAAAAAAAGTTCCTGCCTTAAATTTTTGAGTTCAAGCTACTTGGATGTTTAAGTCCATCCATCCATCCATCTTCTACCGCTTATCCGGGCCGGGTCGCGGGGGCAGCAGTCTAAGCAGGGATGCCCAGACTTCCCTTTCCCTAGACACTTCCTCCAGCTCTTCCGGGGGGACACCGAGGCGTTCCCAGGCCAGCCGGGAGACATAGTCTCTCCAGCGTGTCCTAGGTCTTCCCCGGGGTCTCCTCCCGGTGGGACATGCCCGGAACGCCTTCCCGGGAAGGCGTCCAGGAGGCATCCGGAAAAGATGCCCGAGCCACCTCAACTGACCCCTCTCGATGTGGAGGAGCAGCGACTCTACTCTGAGCTCCTCCCGAGTGACCGAGCTTCTCACCCTATCTCTAAGGGATCGCCCAGCCACCCTGCGGAGAAAGCTCATTTCGGCCGCTTGTATCCGGGATCTTGTTCTTCCGGTCATGACCCACAGCTCATGACCATAGGTGAGAGTAGGAACGTAGATTGACTGGTAAATCGAGAGCTTCGCCTTGCGGCTCAGCTCCTTCTTCACCACGACAGACCGGTACAGGGACCGCATTACTGCAGAAGCTGCACCGATCCGCCTGTCAATCTCCCGTTCCATCCTTCCCTCACTCGTGAACAAGACCCCAATGATGCACTCTTCATTCAGAAAGTAATAGATTACAGAATTACAGCCATTTCACCAGCTTAGTATTGACATGGACTGGGAATGAAATTGAGATACCCTCGAAATATCAAGGAAATTTGAATTTTTCATGATGTGATTCCTTTAAGAGACACATACTCTCACAGGCACACAGAAAATTCAATCTGATCGCATCAGCGATTGTGGCCTTTTATATAACTCCACTGTCAGAAAAGTCACTCGAACCACCTTCATCCGTAGTTTTAAATCAAAAGATGTCTGTGATTTATAGATTAACTTGGTTCCATGCTCACTGAAACATGTTTCCTCTGAACAGGGAGTCTTTAAAAGACCATTACAACAGCACAAGTCATGACAGCATCATAAAAATCACTTAGAACTGGCACAGCATCAGAACAGCCTGAACAATTGATGAAGGTTGTAAGGACCATATGAAAATGTTGCAGCAAAATGAGCTATGAACTCAATAAATAACCTTCACACACAGTACAGCAAGATCCAGGAATGCTAAATGGAAAAGGAGACTCTTAAATGATTTTTTTTTCCTGTGAACAAAACAACAAATGCTCCTTACATCTTCATTTAAGTTCATTTATCACACACAAAGCCCTCATCAAATTCTTCATACGCACTTCAAACACATTTCGACATGCATTATGAAACAAGCCGAATGTATCTTGGGGATAATCTAGAATTATGCTTATGGTGAGTGTGTTTTTCACAAAAGTGCACCTGTATCTTCTGTTCATGCCCCAGATAAACATCACAAATAGGCAAACGCTGTCTGAAAAGTGCTACATGCTGCGATCTGGCCTCTCATTTCTCTGACATTGGTGAAATTATCACCTTGATTACCTGCCAATCAGTTTGTAAGGTGCTGCAGACAATGCAGATATCACACACACACACACTGATGCACATTTATAACGCTCCGCTTGTTTGTTAGCTTGTTTCCTATAGGAAGTGAGGGGGATGAGATGACCCAGATATGTTCACCTCTTAATGTTAGGAAATTTGTTCCATTAGCCTCTGCGATCTCACTGGGTTGAGAGGAGGAAAGCCATAGCAACCAGCTGAGCATCACGCCTCCTCTCACTAGTGCCGTGTAGAGTTCAGGATTTCAAAGACCGTCATTACAATGGTACCTGCAGCTGAGGAGGCGAGAACCGGTGTTAAAAAAAGATGACCACCCTAAGGCATTTTTCTCTTTTCAATGCAGACATAAAAGAAAGAAGGATAGATAGAAAGATATGAAGAAAGAAAGAAAAAGGAAGGAGAGCTAAGCTACATTTGGGTGAGCAAATCTTGATCATTAACAAATTGCATCTACATTTTCAAATAATGATTTGCTAAACAAACACCAAACGTTAATGTGTTTTAAAGAATGCTTTTTATCAGTGTTTGTTCCCCAAGAATCAAATCCTTGACCTTGGCATGATCTACGGGTTGCACATCATTCAGAATTGAACTGAGTATGCCTTTTGAATTCCAATTCAATTTGTGAACTTAAACTGAGGTAGAATATTTGTATTTCGAATTTAAGGAAGCAGAATTAAAATAAAATGAAATTCAAAAGGACTCCAATATGAGGTTTTTAATAATATATTTTAAAAAATGTGTTATTCATAAACTTTATCATACACAAAATATGAGGTATTTTCAGAACAGTGTTAGGTAAGTTGCTCTAAAAAAAGTTATGAATACTAGCTACTAATTCAATAACTTCAACGTATTGCATTACTTATTATTTACTTTCTAAATCCCTTATCAATTTCGATGAATTGAACAATACAAGGATAGACATAAAACTTATTTTTTAATTCTTTCAAATAAATAATATAAAATTGCATAAATTATTCTTGAACTGGCCAAAGTGTGTGAAAGGAGAAGGTTACATTAAAAACATGTTAACGTGTTAAATCCACTATTGTTTCATAGAATTGTTCTATAGTCTATACGGTTTTTAATGCAATTACATCAGAAGTAACTAAATTACAGAAAAATTAAGAGTGATCCCTTATTAGTTAATTAGGCTTACCAGAGGGAAAGCTTAAATTATATGTTCTTGCTGTCATTTTAATTCAACTTTCTGTGGCCAATTCATTTCAAATTCTAACTCCTGAATTGAAATGCATGTAAATTCTGCCAAACCCTAATGCTATCAGCTGAAGTACAGGAAGAACGAACAGAAAATGACAACATATTTTTGATATATCAAATATGCAAAGCAGTATTAGTTGTGTAAATGTTAAAATATAAAGAATTCAGATTTCTCAAACATCAACAGAGGATTAAACAATCATTGCTATAAAATAGACAATACTAAAAGGACTCATAATTTAAAAAAATCTTGTCATGACATCTTTTTATATAGATATTTTAGAGCATTTAAATGGATCCATGTGATCTAAAGACAAACATGCCACACATAAGCGCCTCCTGACCATCAATAAAAACTTGAGGGTTAAAAAAAAGGGTTTCAATCACAACTGCAACCTGGTATACACACAAACACACACACACACACACACACACACACACACACACACACACAAAGTGCTAGAAGCATTTAAGAGCAGCCAAACACTTTCTGAACACCATACTTTTAAAATCGTTCACATTGCCTGCAGGTCCCAGATGTTGTTTGTTAATTACACTGTAAACCCAGATTTTGATTCAACTCAAAGAGATTGAGTTTATATTACTTAAATGTGTCTAATTTATTGACATTACTTGTTAATTCTGATTAAACTGAACTTTTTCTTGTCCTTTCTTATTGTAATTGAGTGTTTAAGTCAAATCAGTAGTTACTACTCAAACAAACTGAGTTTGTATTACTTAAACATGTGTCATTTTTTACATTAATTATGAATTCTGAGTAAACTGTACTTTTTAATGGCATATCTTATTGTAATTATGTGTTTGAGCTCAAACAACTTAAAATCACCAAGTTTTGCCTGTCCAACGGTAAGTTCAGAGGGTCAAAAACAAAATATGAAATCGCGAATTACTTCCAGATGGAGTCATGGGCAAGTTCGTGATTTCTGGGCGTTATTGTTGTGTTAAATTCGTAATACAGAATGATGTATCTTTTACGGAACAGCTGTAAATATACAGCACATTTCTGTTTTCAACCCGATAAATTCGTAATATACAGTATCGAGTATCATACTGTATTGCGTTGTGGGATTGATTTCTTTCGCGCTCAATTCAGTTCAAATGTGACGCGACGCGAGCAGACAGTACAGGCAAACTTGATTTGTCAGCGGGATTCAAATGAACAGAATAACCATTCCTGTCATCAAGATAAACAGCGTCTGCGAATCTGTGAGCAATTTTTAAGCTTTTGTGAGCTTCGGTTCGTGTTTCAAACAGTTGCCTGCGACGCAGCTCGCAGCAGAAAATGGACGACATTAACGTTACATGAAGACGGATGGAAGAATTTGTCATCTGAATAATCTAACCTGCGCCTGTGACGATAAGTGGGATTTAGAGTTTGAGAAGATGGAAAATTGTTGAACTGAGTGATACGGTAAGCCAATATTTTTTTGCGTTTGCATTTCTACATTGTTTCCACGTAACTGTTATTTGGTTTGATGATTTTAACCGCGGCCTCGCAAGCATTCACTCTGTTCCACATGTTTACCAAGTAACGTTAACTTCGACAATTCACATAATAGGCAACATTTACCATGTAATTTGCACGATGTGCTTTTGATATATATATTTTTCGTTTCAGGGTTTGTAATCTGATGACGGTCCAGTGCTAATGTAAGTGCTTTTAAGTATAGTGTAACGTTACTGCTAGCTGCTACAGTTATAGTATCTAACTACGTTATATGTGGTAAAAAAAAAAAAAAAAAATGCTGTCAGTTCTGTGATCCTGTGCTTTTGAATCGTTGTCAGAGTTTTGCTAGCACAAGAAAATCCATGTTCCTAATGCTATTTTCAAATATATTTTATTCCTGATTACCATGCCATGGTCCTACAACTAACGTTACTCCCACAATTCAAAGAGAAGTTAGACGGTGTTATCCTTAAAGCAGATAAGTAGATATTATTCAACAAATCTCATTAATCTGGAATATGTTTTATGTTTTGGTTCTGTTGATCATGGTTGTGCTGTCCTTTGTAAAAATTGTTTCAGGAATTTGCAACGCTGATGTCCAGCAATCTAGAGTCCACACTTTATATTTCTTGATATGTAAACATTGGGTAGTTTTAACCTAAAATGAAAAGCCATCATTTACTCACCCCATTGCAAAATATGTTTTTCTAGTGTTTTTTAATTGTTTCCAGTCCAGATATCTAAAATTCTTACATGAAGAACAAGTAAAAATTGTCTTGTTTTCTGAAAGAATAAGTCAAAATTAAGTGAGTTTATGCTTAAAACAAGCAAAATAATATGCCAGTGCGTTTTAACGTTCTAACCCTAATCAATTTTAATGTTTAGGTGAAAAATGTAATTCATAGAACTATGAATAGACAACTACATCGAACCACAGTGAAACCCACAATAGTTATTTTAATTATTAATTATTTTTTTTATTTTTTCAATTACAGGTCAATCTCTAAGCGACCAGTGCTGGACATTACGTTTGGAAGGTCAAGGTGTGTGTGGAAAGGATAACAGCATCTTCATCACTGGCCTGGCAGCGCTGTTTGCCTCCTCCTATGAGTTCAGCTTGCAGTACAGGAAGAGGCAGCACCTTGAGTTTGTTCAGAGGTTTGTCATTAGCATATTTGCCATTCATATAAATATTAGACTGAATTGTGACTTGTCTTCTTGACAGTATTTATTAAGCTGACTACTGGTATAAACAATATGGCCATGGTTTCCATACTGGGCTTAGCTTAAGCCAGGTCTAGGCCTTAATAAAATTAGGGTATTTAAGCAGCTTTTATAAAAATGTCTAATAATAAAAAAAAGCATTACTGGTGTGCATCTTGAGACAAAACAGTGGCAGTCACATATTTTAAGATATGTCAGTGCAAGTTGTTTAGTTGAAGGATTAGTGAAAATTCTGTCATTAATTACTCACCCTTATGTCGTTCCAAACCTGTAAGACATTCGTTAATCTTCGGAACACAAATTAAGATATTTTTGATGAAATCTGAGAGGTTTCTGAACCAGCCATAGACAGCAACGTCTTTGCAACTTTCAAGGCCCAGAAAGGTAGTCAAAACATCGTTTAAATAATCTATGTAACTACAGTGGTGCAACCTTAATATTATGAAGCGATGAGAATACCTTTTGTGCACAAAAACAAAATAACGACATTATTCAACAATCTCTACTCTTCCACGTCAATCTCCTACGTGTTGACGTAGTGTAAACAGTGTCAGCTCACCTTTATTTATATAGCGCTTTTAACAATATAGTTTGTTTCAAAGCAGCTTTACAGTGATAATAGGAAAGTACAGTAACATAGATTGTTTAGGCTTTACAGCAGCTCTAGAATAAAGTTATTACAACTCTGTGTACACAAACAATGTTCTCAATGCTGGAGTTCAATTTAAACGAAAATATGGTCAAACTTAAGTGGCGTTTCCATCCTAATTATGCTTTTAAATGAAAGTTTGCCTCAGGTAGATTAACAAAAAGAGGTTGCATTTTGGCAAGAGTTATCCTTTAACGCGTTCTTGCCTGGTGGCTCGAGAACGCAAACCCTGTTATAGATTTCAAGCTGCCAGCCTTGAAAAAAAGCCAGTGCAGCGCTTCTGGGTTCTACGTCAGAACGTAGGCTTATTATTGGCCAACTCTGGTCGTGTGTGATGACCAAGGAGCTAGCCAATAGTGAGCCTTCATTCTGAACGAGAACCCAGAAGCGCTGCACTGTTTACACTGTGTCAACAGTGTTGGAGAATGACATGGAAAAGAAGAGATTATTAAACAATGTCGTTATTTTGGGGTTATTTAGCACACAAAAAGTATTCTCGTTACTTCATAATATTAAGGTTGAACCACTGCCGTTATATGTACTATTTACCGATGTTTTTACCACCTTTCTGGGCTTTGACAGTCGCAATGACATTGATGTCAATGGAGGGACAGAAACCTCCCAGATTTATCCAAAATATCTTAATTTGTGTTCCGAAGATGAACGAAAGTCTTGAGGGTGGGTAATAATGACAGAATTTTCATATTTGGGTGCAAACATGCAGTTTAGTCTGGTAAACGTCATGTTTAACATTATCCATGTAGTCATGTATGCAATTCACATTGCGAGGCTTGCAATTAAGTTAAATTAGTTAGTTGACAGTGCGCTTGTAAACAGACACATTGAGTTGATGTATTTTAACCAGGGCAGAAGAAATATCAGTTATTGATCACAACATCCAGCATTGCATTTTTTTTCATGTTGTTTAGTTTTATACAAACAAATTAGTCGTTAAAACCGATATCTGGTTTTTATTTACACATTTCTTGTGCTGTTTCTCTCTGTCAAAATATATAATCTCAGTCCATAATATTTCATTGTTGTTGTTTTTTCCCTTTAGACGATTTCCTGGCATCAATCCTGAACGTGGATCAAAAACAAAGAAAGGACAAGTAACTTCAAAGAAAACTGGCCAAGTTGTGCAAAAAATGAACACTGTAAGCCTACAGGTGTCCTCACTTCTGCGAAAACTTGAAGACTTTGAATGGGATTTCGTTTGCACTTTTATGGACTTCAAAACAGAAACAGCACATCACTTCCAAAGCTTGGAAGAGCCAGGACATTTTTAATATAACTCTGATTGTATTCGTCTGAAAGAAGAATGTCATATACACCTAGGATGACTTGAGGGTGAGTAAATCATGTGCTAATTTAAGATTTTTGGGTGAACTATCCATTTAATTAAGCACTCAGTGTTACCTGTTTGTTGTTAAAGTGTTAAAATTGCATTTTATGTTTAAAAAATTCAGCCAACATGTTCACAGAAGGCGATTTTCTGATCTTTGCTTTTAACCAAAATAAATGTTTTAAAACCCAGAAAATGTTGTTTTCTTTTTCCTAGTGTGGCTACTCTTATGAAACCTTAACGTATAATATTTTAATTATGTAATTATAAAAGCAGCATTCCCTGTAAAATAAGTTTAATATTGTAAAAGTATGTGGTATATACTGTATTTGGTAATTATAGTGGAGTACTGTAAATGCTTTTTACTGTACTAGTGCTGTAAAAATACAGTATGTGAGGAAACTACACACTAGAAGCCTATTAGGCCATGGCTTTGTTTCTTTTGTTGCTAAAAAAAAGACATGTATAACAAATATAATTGGATCAGTGTAATGTTGCAGTATGTGTGTATTTTACATGGCTCTATTGATTGAAAGATATTTTGAGTTTCAGGAACTAAAATTTAAGTTGGGCCCATTAGAATATACAATTTAGTTGAATTGGTAATGGAGTAATGCTTACTTAACAAGCTGAGTTAAATAAATGGGTGGGGAATGATTGTTTAAACTAAGTATCTTCAGTTACTGTAACTCGGTTATAAGTACATTCAACTTAAATGTACTATTCCATTCCATTATGGGCTTAAGTACATTGAACGTAGTCCACTTCACTTATTCAACTAATGCTTCATTACTTAAAAAATGTAAGGCAACGAGTTACCTTGGTTTTTTTAAGTAAATTCTACTTATCCGGGTTTACAGTGTAGAGCTGCACTTTGCAAGAGGCCGAGTAACATTCCAAGTGAAAAACGAATCAGTATAATATAGTAAAAACGTGAGATATTGTAACGATATAGACACAGAGAGCACACCGGGAGAACAGTTAACATCAGTTTATTGAAATTGCAAAGAGAATGACCACACGTTGATAGCAGGCGCAAACAGCGTGATGAGGGATGATGAGATGTCAACTGAAAGTAATAGTCCTTTCCTGAATATAATATATAGAGTGGAAGAATGATGGTGGAAGAACAAAGGAGAACAACTATGGAGATGGTGACAAGAGTGGAGATTGTGGAATGCTGGAGAAGGTATAGGAATCTTTCCTGAGATGTTGTCAACAGGTAAGTAGCAATTCAAATGTCAGTATCCACTTGGGAGAACAGACAATGTGTGTGACTGAGGTGTGTGCTTAAGTAGTCCATGGTTGATAAACAACAGGTACAGGTGATTAGTATTCGGGTGACAATGATCGTTGTGAGGGTGTGAAAGCAAAGCCACTGAAACATATTTCCAAAACTTTGACCAGATCTTTGATTTGACCATTGCACTGGTTATATTGGTGAAAATAATGTTTTGTATAGATTCAAAAGGCATCATTTATGAAACACAAGCAGAGCAAAATTCTGTGCAAATTGTTTGCAAAACCATACTTTTATATATTTTTGTATTCAATTCAATTTCCATAAGAATTTGAATGGATTTGAGAATAATTGACACAATTTGTTCTGCTCATGTTTCATTAATGAGGCCCAATGTGTGTTTAAGTGCGAATCTACAGTACATTAATAAAAAGGAGCACAGATATGACCTTGAATGCTCTGTTCTTATAACTCCAAAGGCATTTCAGCAAACCTGGAGGCAAAGAATGATTGACAGTCAGAGGGCATTTCTGATTAGCTAAAAAAGGCTCTTTTTTTAAGGCTGTCACAGAGATGGGTGTGATTTCAATATCTGTCAGAGTAATGGACACTTTATGCATGTTTTTTTTAAAAGACCTCTGACAGGTAAAGTGATAGAAAGTTTGATTACAATATTTAAACTCTTGAGGTTGAGTGTAGCTGAGAGAAAAAAAGTTCAGATAGAGAATTTATACACGTAGCACTTCATTTTTATCTTTTATTACAGCTGTTAGCTGCAAGGACAGATGAACATCATTAGTCCACTGAGCTCAAGAGCTCCCCTGCCATTTTCACTTCGCACTGGGCCTTGAACTGTCCACAGCACTTTTAGCTGGTGAAAGATGACAAATACCAGGGATTTAGGCTTCATAGTCAGTGGCGCGTTAGGGATTTAGTCTGAGCTGAGCATGAATCTCAGGAGCGTTTGGGTGCTAAATGGTAAAACCCACGGAGACATTTCAGTAATTCAAGTGAAAATTACTTTCTTTTCCTTGCAAAAGCGTTGTGAGCCATGCCTCTAATAAGTCAATCATGTTTCATTGTGTTGCAGAATGTTTTATAGCTTGTTGTATTGTAATTTTAAAGTATGCTGCAGGCCAAACACTGAGATGTATTAATTTCTATGTGTCTGCAAATAAAGTGCTTGATTGAAACTGAAATAAGGGCAGATTTAGTACTCTCCCTTGAAGTTATTTGCTTTTTTTTTCTTTCAGCATGGGACACAATGCTTTACACATGGGGCCCTATTTTAACAATCCAAGCGCATGGTCTAAAGCGCAGGCCACAAGTGCAGTTAGGGCGTGTCCGAATCCACTTTTGCTAGTTAACGACGGGAAAAATGGTCGGTGCTCCCGGCGCATGGTCTAAAAGGGTTGTCCCTATTCTCTTAATGAGTAATGGGTGTGTTTTGGACTTTACATGCAATAAACCAATCAGAGTCTCATCTCCCATTCCCTTTATATGCCAGTTGTGCTCGCACCATGGTGGAGTCGCTATTCACATGACAGAATTTGATAGTGGAAAGACCGAACGCGTCTCCAGAGCACAAGCGGAGCTGCTCATGCACGAGGTAAAAGTGCGCAAGCAGACCATCTACAGCAGCGGTCCCCAACCTTTTTTGCGCCACGGACCGGTTTAATATCAGACAATATGTTCACGGACCGGCCTTTAAGGTGCGGCGGATAAATACAACAAAATATAAAAAATATATAAAAAATAATTAAATATAATAATAAACGTGAATCCAATGTCTTACTTGCAATTTTATTAGCAGGGTAGGCTACTCGTAATATCGCGCCTAAAGACAACTGAGAAAGCCTGAACACAAACAAAAAGCCCCCCAAAAGAAAAAAATCTCCATGTTTACGGTGCTGATGCGATGTAAGGGTGGCGCTGCCAATAAAGCACCTAAAAGCTGTCACAAAGAACCGATTTTAAGAACCAAAATTAATGATTATGAATATGTAAAATATAGCAGGAGACATTTTAATTGTTTAATAATAAACAAGTGTTTTCTGTGCAAAGATTAAGTTGACAATGCTGACTCGCTCTTCGCAGTATGCCTCGTGAACGCGCCAGAGAGAAATGCACATTTCATACGAATTAAGCAGAGAACAGTCAGTTTTCTATTGTTTTGAATTGTTCTGTTTAAAATTAGACATTTCAAGCTTTCTATGTCTCAGGTCTGTGAGGCAAGTAGGCTACCTTATACGCTGAATTTCAGTTAATTTATGAGATCAGCTCCAGTTCACGCGCCCGCGCCTCCGTGTCCTGATTAAATATTTTCTATTATATTTACTTCTTATTAAATCCAGGCAATTGGGTGATGAAACATTAATTAAAATTAAGATACAATTAATACAAAACGAAATACAATTTAAAGACAGGCTTTTTGCTTTCTGTCTGAGGTCTATGTGAAAGTTTTAAAGCAGTCTTTTTGTGCCGCTTTCAGAGCGCTCGATCACGTCCGTAAGGGTGAACTGTCCCATCCGAACAATTATTATTATTATTATTTTTTATTATTATTATTTTTTTTGTGAAATAGGCTACATTTCTAAATTAATGCGACTTATAGTCCAGTGCGACTTAGGCTATATTATGTTTTTTCTTCTTCATGACGCATTTTTTTACTGATGCGACATATACTCCGGAGCGATTTATAGTCCGGAAAATACGTTAAGTTATATATTCTTTCTGTGAGGCCCGGTACCAAATGTCCCACGGACCGGTACCGGTCCGCGGCCCGGGGGTTGGGGACCCCTGATCTACAGGACAATGCATTTGCTATTTAAATAACTGCGTCGGACTGAAACTAGCAAAAAACACTCGCGTCGCGCTTGGCACTGCATTGCGCCGGGTGTAAGATAGGGCCCATGGTGTGTTAAATATTTTCATGACCCCATTTTACTCAGCTGTTTATTGACATGCTTTTTTAGTTTCTTTTTAAATCTTTTTTTTTTTTACCATGTTTAAAGTACAACCCCAATTCCAGAAAAGTTGGAAACCCCGCTACATCAAGAAATGCAACTTGAATCTCTCTCACACAAGGAGAAATCTGTGCATCTGTTCAATGCAGAGATGGCGCTGAGTTTTCTGGGCTCGAGCTCATCTCAGATGGTCCAAAAGACAGTGGAAATGTGAGCCGTGGTCAGATGAGTCCATGTTTCAGCTTGTTTTTGGGAAAAACGGACTTTGTGTTCTCAGTCTCAAAGATGAAAGTAACCATCCAGATTTTCATCAGCGACAGTTGTAAACGCAAACATCTGTCATGGTATGGGGGTGCATCAGTGGAAACAGCATGGGTGACTTGCATATGTGTGAAGGTATACCATTGACGTGGAGGCGTATATTGGGATTGTAGAGACTTGTACTGCCATCAAGATGACATCTTTCCTGGGAAGCAAGACAATGACAGGCCTCATTCTGCACGTGCTTCAACAGAGTGGTTTCTAGACACTCTACAGAGTAGAGAGGATGTGCTTTACTGCCTGCCTGTAGTCCAGATCTGTCTCCTATTGAAAATGTGTGGCTCATCATGAAAAGGAGAATCACACAACAATGACACAGACTGTTGACAGCTGTCTTGTATCAGACTAGATTGGGCAAAAAAATCCACATGCAAAACTGCAACAATTAGTATCCTCAATTCCCAAACATTTAAAAAGTGTAATTGAAAGGAGAGGTGATGTAAAACAGTGGTAAACATGCCTCTGTCCCAACTTTTTTAGAGTGTGCTGCGGCCATCAAAAACAAAATGTGTTCATATTTACAAAATACAATTAATTTGGCCAGTGAAAACATTGGAATTGTACTTTTGTAAGTAAAATAAAGGTTTAAGATAATTAACAAATCACAGATTTTTGTGCCAACTTCTCTGGATTGGGGTTTTACAAACCTCATCAATTCTGGTATTTTTTTGTATCATATTATTATTATATTTATTTTTCTAGTTATTTACCCATGGCTAATGAATTGGAAGTCTATTAAAGATAGCTTACTTCCACATTGCAAAATAAGGTGGATATTAGTCCCTAGATATGGCTCAATGTAAGTCTATAGGATTTTTATGACAGTTTTACTGTCCATCAGGTAAAACCCGCAAGCCTGAATGCGTAGAAAATAGCACCCCTCTCCTCAAGCTGTCTTTCTCAGTCTTTGTACAGTCAGGTACACATTTTCTATACAGGGGCCACATACAGAAATTAATCCATTGAAAGAGGCTTGGACAAATAATATCCCTGTAGTTCCAGTAACTGAACAGCAGACTCCATTCCTAACCGATTCAGCTGAAGTTGTTTAAAAAAATACACATTTTATAAAGCTTTGTGACTAAAACATCACATCTTATATTCAGCTGCTCCGATCAAATGCAAAAGTCAAGGTGTTGAATCATAGTGCTATACAAGACAGTTTTATAGAAAGTAAGAGCGAAAGATTGATAGAGAAATGTAAAAAAGTATGAAAGGATGTGCCGTGTTCATATCGCACAGGTATAACCCACTCTCATCTTGCCTGGTTAATGTCCAATAAAGCAATATGTCAAACCGTAAAGTAGCAGTGCATTAAATTATATTTATAATGAAAGTCTGGCACAAATGCACATAAATTGAAAACGACGCTCTGAGACTAGAGAGCACAGAAAATCTAATATATAGAATCGGGTGTCTCCTGTGTCAATATTCTAGCTCACAATGGCCAAAGGTCAAACTATATCATTGCAATGAGGCTAGACAGCTAGATTACAGTGCTCTTGTCCAGATGATTAAGGTCTACTAGTAGATACTTGACTATAGCTCCCGCTGTTCATCAGATTGGCTTGTGGATGAACGTAGAGGTTCGTCATTATCTGTCACAGGAGGTGGCCTATTTGACAGCTGGCTACATATTGACCTTTAGAGAACAGTATTTTAGCGTCAAGCTGCAGGTGCAAAGTGCAGGTCAGAGCTATGAACATAAATTCAAGATTTGTACATTCCTGGCATGCTTATAAAATTCTTGGAAAGGCGAATGGTTATCTAGGTTTCTTGCATGGCTTTTATAATTGGTCAGACTCCTGCAATGGGCAATTGACTTTAAAAAAAAAAAAATGTAAAAGACCAATTATCTTTGCTTGTCTTAGATTTTCTTTAGTTGCCATGGAAAGCTTTGTCTATAAAAAAAATATAACTATCCATTCAAATTGTGAGAAAATTGTAGAAATTGCCCTGCAATCTGACAGTATTCATCATGAACTGGAAATTGGAAGCCTAAATGTTATAGCAGCCATCTCTCAAAATAGCTTGAAATGTCATGCAGTGTAAAATACTACATTCCATCTATCATTATTATATATGCACTTTATATTAGCTTATCTTAACTGAAGGAATATATGGAACATTTATCCTTTAAAAAAATAAAGGTTAAAAGGACTATTTATGTATAGTCAGGGCAAATAGAGGCATGTGGCATCTATAAACAAACATGTTCTCTTGCAAATAAATGCATCTTATAAAACCACTTATTTGAAAAAGAAAAGGTCATTTCATTTATCAGCTTTCCATTTATACTGAAGCTGGTCTGTGGGCATTTATTCAAAATAAATGAAGCATTAATGAAGAAACATTGTTATAATATTGTGATCAAAATTGATCATGAAATAGTGAACTAGAGAACGCATGGTCTGTTTTGCTCACATACATTAGTGATCAGTAGGCACATATCCCGATGGTGTAAAGCAATTTTAAACATCTACTGTACGTCTTCAAATGAACTTTTTAACTCATCTTTTATACAGTATACCATATTTTAGAATGATAATCTCACTGTTCCGGATGCTGATTCATTGTTTAAATGTATGAACAAAATGATTTGTGTACATTTAAGAGTTCACTGCCAATAGGATAATTTTTTTTTTTTAAATCAGTTTTTCTGCATGCTGTCAGTCATGATCCAAGCTCAGATATATTACGAATCAGAAAAAAATCATGCTGGGATCATTTTATCCTGTGGGTCCCACTATCTTTTGATACCCTTATAAGTAATAAGAGAGAAAGGAGAATTTATTTCATTTTTCCTCTAGTCTTGCTTCTGACATATGGGTTCTGCCACCTGAAACCATTCTCACAGCACCATGAGACTGCTTCTTGACCTCATCTGTCTAACTTATCCATTTTTCATGCACGAGAGTGCATGTGTGTGTGTGTGTGTCTGTGTGTGCTTGTTTTATTGGACTGTCTCTATAACACACAACCAAGCACTGAGAGGCCCTCGACTTTATTAATAAGATTTACTCCAAATTTAAAACGCTTGGCAATTGGCTCTTAAAATGATCCATTGCTTTGGGCACTCTCATTCCACAAATAGCCTCCCAACCAGAAACAGAATCTAAAAAATATAAGGACTAAGATACTGCTGAAATATAAAGTGAATGCATATTCCTCTTCTTCTTGCACTTACTTGACTGTATCATAGTACAGTTAAAGACCCCCTGTGGTGAAAATCAAGCTTTTAATGTTGTTTATTTGTCTATGTGGTGTTTTAATATGCTTTCAGACAAACCATGTGTAAATTCATAAGTCAACACCATTGCTGAGTATTTTCTCCTTAAAACTGCAGTGAACCAGACGGTCTCAAAAGCTCGGTTTGAAATCTGAAGTTTCTGACGTGTCAAACTACCTCGTAACCAATTACGTCAACGTGCCGGCGGGCTTTAGCATTTCATCATTACTATACTGCGAAGCAGGGGAGTCTCAAGAAAAGCCAGATCAGGTATGATCGGGTACATTTAGCAATGTAGTGGGTGAATTAGCTATGTAGGCCTATATGATGTATTTTACGATGTTATGATGAACTATATGCCTTTCTCCACTGATGCTCTAAGTTGTTCAAAGCATTTCTAAGGATGCTGATTTGGTTTGTGCTTTTGTACAGGTGAACTTTAAGGAACTGGACAGGTCATTTTGTAGGAGGCAACAGTCTTTTGTAGAAAACTATTACCAACATGTGACCTCTGCCACTCACTTTATGAAGAAAAAACAAGAAACAAAGAGATGCATTCACTAAAAAATTGGCAACAACTACCCACCTTAACATTCATTCTCAATCATGTTCAAAGTGCACAATGTAATTGAGGTCAAAATTATATATGATCATGGAATAAATAAAAAAAATTATAATATATGTGATATACTTGAGGAGGGGGCGTGTAATGAATAGATATCCATATAAGTGAACTGCATAAAATCTATTCTGGGAAAATATCTATCACAGAACTCAAGCAATCACCTCGACATAAATTCAGTGGAATTGGGACAATTTTGCAGCCACAAAGTGTTGCACTGCCCCCTAGTGATAGGCATTGAAGATGGTACCTTTATAGTCTCGTTCAGAGACCCACAATATGCACAAAAATGTGTCCTACGCCACAGTAATTTTAATTAAATTTTAACAGGAAAGTCTGATTCTATGGGACAAATGGCACATTGGTTCATCCTGCAGTTTGTTTTACTAAATAGGTATTCGACGGACATCACATTGGCTAACATTTGATAAGTGGACACAAGTATAATGCATCTATGAGAAGAGTCAATACAAAAGAAATGTTGAATATTTGTCCAAATAGCAAATACACCAAAATGATCCGTTAATCCTAAACATCACCTTTTAAGTGCAGGCAAAGCTTTCCTTCCAGGAAACTGGTTGACCTCATCTTTTGAGAGGGGATAACATAGTTTGTTTCTCTAGCAACACAGCTTTTGGCTGTGGTTTCCAAGGTTACTGCAGGATTTTTGAAGATGTCATGTTAAAAAGCCCCCTTCACTGCTCCCTTCAGTATTTTGAAGCTGAAGTACTCCCTTTGAATCCAATGAAGTATATGTGACGTCAATGGCCACCACAATAACGCCAAACAGGTGAAGTGTCTCAGTACGAAATGCTAATAGACCTCATGACATCATGAAAGTATTTATCAGTGCCCAGAGTGGACAGGTTAATTTCCAACAGCTTCGAAAAAGTAATTACCAGACCTTGGGTAAGACTGTCATGTTAAGTGCCTATACTGTTGGCCTATTCAAACTACAAATTATGTGAAGTTTCACAATACTTACCAAAAGCACCTTTTGTACTGTTACAGTACACCTGATGACAAGAATGAAGAAGTAATGATGAACCGAGGTGCTACTTTTGTTCAGCAAACCCTGTTCTGCCTTTCCTACAAAGGACATAAAAAATGCTTTAATAAACCAATGTTAAAAATGTCCCAATTGAATTGGGAAGAGTTGCAGCCACATGCCTGATTTGGATCGAAAGACGTCCCCTGAGCTTCTTCAAACATCTGCTTATCTGGTGTACTTCATGGATGCCAGTCCCATGGTCCTTTATAGACATCAATAAAAAAAGAGGCTAACGAATTGAAGAGTAAAGGTAAGGTAATATGTACAACACGTTTCTAGTAAGTAAATTCCATTTATAATTAAATATTTCAAATACACACTTGACCCAATGTAGAATTTATGCAATGGCGGTTCAGGTTCAGTCTGTGCTTCCAAATCACACCATTTCCCTTTCTCGCTCTGTACTGTACTGTCCTGTATAGCATATGGATTTAATAATGTCAATAAAACACAAAAAGCACACTAATGGCTATATTTTGTAAAGAAACAACACATTTTGTGTCCTAAAAAGATCTTACAAACCTTATACAGCCCTTATAATGAGTATTCTGTCACTCCCTTTCGTCCTGGTTCACATCTCTCACTGTTATGAACATAGACTGGCTCCAAAGCATCAAAAATCTCATTAGAAATCGCTGGAGTGGCCCTACTAAGCCTCAGCACATTCTGTGAGCAGCAACACCGGGAGAAAGGCCCAGCATTGCACAACAGACAGCATCTCCATTGCCAATTTAATCTACTTCTTAGCATAGCAGAGGCTATCCAATTACTGAAAAGAGGACAGCAATGAGTCAAGCCAGGAGCTTGACACACAATTATACTACATTTTCACCACATGCACAATGTTTTAATTATATAATTTGCACAATTTGATTGTATTTTTTATCTTACGTCATTGGATATCTTAACTTTTTATGCAAAATAAAATTAATTTCACCTGTATTCTAGTGTCAGAGTCCATTTAATTGTGTATGCACAAAAGTTAATTGCCCTTTGAGTTTAATAAAGGTGTATTATTCTGTACTTTTTGAATATGTACTTGGTTTAATTACCTTAATCAAATAATATCTGACTCAGAAATAATTACAATAAACATGCTTCAAGTGACTTCAAAGTGCTTCAAATTATAACACATAAGGAAATCTTTAAAAAAGTTTAAAATTATAAAAGACTAATAAAAGCTGTTTTATATTACATGAAGCGGGTTGCATTATTAAGCCAGACATGAGAATGAGATTATGATGAAAAGTTTTGCTTTTGCATGACTCTGCATTCATGTCGCTAGGTATCCATTACCTAGCAACCTACCTAGCATGTAAATTGAGGACGTTGGGCAGGAAACAAAACAAAAAACAAATACAAAAACAATATAAAAGAGCATCTTTAATGTACTAACTGCATGCTTGACTAGGTGGTTATAATGTTTGAGCATTGTTGGTCATTTTATCAAAACATTCTTTTTAAATCCATAATAAATGAACAATCAAAATGAAATTATGAAATTTAATCTGCCAGGGGGAATGTAACACAAAGTTGAACGTGCAACATTACCTACTCGCTATTGCAGTATTAAGAAGATGCATCTGTTTTTTTGCAAATTTTAACAGTTTATATCTTTAGTTTCTATTCAAACACTGTTTCTAATGCAAGTAAATAACTTACTTCTTAAGAATAAAAAAGGGAAATAAACACCCTAACAGAATATATAAAATACTCAGCTAAACAAACAACAACAGTAAAAGTTACAGTATGTAAATGAAAAGAAAAAAGAAAGAAAAAAGTCATTCTATGAAAACAGCACTAAACCAATAAAAATGACATTTAAGAATATGAACATTTAAGAAACACACTGCAAGTAAAGTAACTTTTCAGTTACTGGATGGCGTGACTACAGGAACGATGACTGGTTGGGGATGTAAAGTCTTTGGGCAGAGGAGCAGGAGATGGGTAGAGGAGGCGAGATGGAGGACATGGGGTACGCTTGGTAAGGCAGAGACCTGCATCCAAAGGACAGGAAACCAGAGGCAGAAGGTGCAGAAGAAGAAACATTCACAGGGGAGCCAGAGGAACTGATAGAGCAATCTGTTATAGGGAAACACACACACACACAAGCACATAGAAAACACAAGCTTTAACATGTACGTACTTGAAAGTAGTTTGCACAATATATTGGTAGCATATTGCTTGTTAGACAATAGTTACATTTTAATTTATCTGTAACAATCAATTTAGGATGTTTATCAGTTGATATTTGATATTTACACTACCATTCAAAAGTTGGGGGTTGGTAAGATTTTTTAAATGTTTTTGAAGAAAGTTTCTTATGTTTTTTTTTTTTTTTTACGGTATTAAAAATACCGTAAAACAGTAAATTGTGAAATAATATTACAATTTTAAAAAACTGTTTTCTACTTTAATATATTTTAAAATGTGACATGATCCTTCAGAAATCATTCTAATATGCTGATTTGGTGCTCAAGAAACATTTCTTATTATTATCAATGCTGAAACCTGTGACATTTTTTCAGGACTCTTTGAAGATAGAAAGCAATTTTGAAATAAAATTTTTTTTTACCATTGTAAATGTCTTTTATGCCACTTTTGATCAATTCAATTGTCTTAATTGTAATTGTAATAAAAGTATGAATTTCTTATTTAAAGTATTCTTTTTTTAGTTTCAGCCATAACATGAAAGTAATTATCGTCTTATACCAGGGGTCAGCAACCTATGGCAACATGTGCCAAAATTGACACGTAGAGGGATAATCACTGACGCATGACATGACAATAGCTAAAGAGGTGTAGGCCTATGTATTTAATTTAAATAAAGTCCCTAAAACTTACATATGGATGTACATTTTTAAGGTAATCATTCCCCATAGTTACAGCCTGTTTTAAGTTAAACATACTTTTAATGTGAGAGATTTTAACCTGCGCTGGCACGCAGATTGGGCTCTTCTGTGATTATCTTTCCGCGTGCCATAAGGTTGCCGACCCCTGTCTTATACTTTATGTATCGGCCAGAATTTTAATATCAGTGCACTCCTAATTTCAATTTGTATGTAACCTGGTATTCCTTTAAATGTTGTACCAAAAAAAGAAAATTACAGAAACCAGAGAACAACTGAGAGAAACTAACCCAGGTTCCAGAGTGCATTCTGAGCAGCAAGCTCCTTGGCATCCTCTAATATGGTGCAGACTTTATCAGGCATGAAGCTGCTCCTGGTGCTGCTGATGACTACTTTGTAGATGAGCAGTATTTTCCCCTCCTGTCCGGCTAGGGAGTAGAGGTGATACTCAGGCAGAGACCAGTCATTCTTGTGGCAGTAGTAATCCAGCAATGATACAGCTGAGCACAGCTGGCTGGGCTTCAGGGTGTTCAGGCTGACTGGGACCAAAGTGGATCCTGGTAGGAATGGATACGCACAGCGATCCAAGTCCACTGCATACGGGCTGCCCAAGTGATGCGGCAGGCTGAGGGAGCGTGCAGATAACCCATCACCCATTGCTCCTGTTCCAAAGTTCACATCATCTCTGCTTTGGAACAAGAAGCTGGAATCACTGTAGTTTCCGCCAGCTGCCATTCCATTGTGGCTACCCCGTGGTCCGGATCTTTTGTTCCCATCTTTGCTGACAGGCTTGGCAAGAGTCACCTCGATGGGCGAACCATCAATAATTTTCCCATTCATGGACTCAAGAGCAGTTAGGGCATCCTCACGGTTATAGAAGTGGATGAAGGCATAATCTGTCAGCTTCTTAACACGTTCCACAGAGCCAGGCTTCAGGCGTGAGAACTCAGAGCGAAGCGTCTCCTCCGTGGTGCTCAGCATGAGGTTACGAACATAGAGGACTCGCACTCGTTGCATGGTTTCCTCATCTAATTCCTTTTCAGGTTCTGCCCAGTCAACCTGGATGGTGTGACCCCACAACTGAAATGTTCCTGAAACACAGAGTGGACATTGACACACAGCTAGTTGCGTATTTGTGAATAGTTCTAACAAGTGTAATGTTGAAGTGTCGTGCTCAAACCCTTGTGAAATATGCACCCGCTAAAATTGAAACACCGCCCACCAAATTGGTTACACTTTCAAAATAGTGTGATAGTTGCATATTTTACATTTTTATTTGCAGCCTGCTTGATTACTTGATTACTGCTTTTAGTAATCAAGCAGTCCTGCCTGCTTGATTACTACAAATTATTGTCCTTAAAAAAAAAAAAAAAAAAAAAAACAGAATACACTGTATACAGTGGGCACACATCGAAAAATAATTTGCTCCCATTATAATAAATGAAGTTTCTATTTTTGGCATGCTTCTCCAGCCACTTTATTCCTATCTGTCTGAAATAAAATTATTTGAAGAGTTCAGATGCAAAAGCCTGTAAGTGCCATCTGAAATTTTCTTCTAGAATGATCATTTTTATCAAGCTCGTATTTTTAAATTCAGTAATTTCACTTAAATGGCAATGAAAATGACCTATTTATTGTCATTTAAGTGAAATTACTGAACTTAAATATACAAGCTTGATAAAAAATGATCATTCTAGAAGAAAATTTCAGATGTCACTTTTGCATCTGAACTCTTCATTTATATACAAAATATCATGTGTGTTTTTTTCCCCAAGGGATTTTCCTTGGATTTTCCAGAAAAGATCACTTGTTTTACTTCCATAACCAACTAGAATATATTCAATACGAAAAATAATGAGGAATTGACTGAATTGTGAAAAGTTGTCATTACATACCAGCATGTACCCAGGTGGCTGGAGAAAAAGAGGCATGGTTGGCCAAAAAGTAAAGTAATTTCAAAAGGCATTGTGAGTTTTTATATTCTGATTAAAGATTGCAAAGCAGTGAAAACTAATATATCTAATATATGAGCAATAGAACTAATGATGCTTGCCATATCAAGTACCACCAAAAATAAATCTTTTTGTATATTTCCACTGTGCTTTCGCACCTGGTATGAGTTTCCTGCGAGCCATGGCAGCTGCCTTGTGGGATTCATACTCGACAAATGCAAAGCCACGATTCTTCATCCTGTCCATTGCACTAGGATACACAATCACATCCACCACCCCTTCAGTCACCTGGATTTAGAATTGCAATAAAAAATAGATTAGATATTAGATCACAACCGACTGTTTTATTATGCTTTCTGTAATGTTATAAAATGTACATTTCTTTTAAGATTTTTGTTCACAAGTGAACATGTCATACAGTTTTAACAGTTCTGTGTAGTTTCTATTGTTTGCAGTCGTGTGATATACTGACCTTCATCATTTCTTCTTGGATCTCTTCCTTTTTCTTGTCTTTCGGGATGGAGCCGATAAAAAGGCGGCAGTTGTCCAGACTTACACATACTCCTATGAACTTTCCGGGGCGGATTTCGAAGTTGTCCAGGAGCTGGATTGCACGTTGGGCTCCCTCGCGCGTTGTGTACATGACGAAGGCGTAGCCACGGTTCTCCCCACTGAACTCCATCATCAGACGGAACTCGTAGATGCGACCGGCCCGCTCGAAAACAGGTACCAGCTCGTCTTCGTACATGTCTCTGGGGATTTTACCCACGAACACCTCACATCCTCGTGGAGGAGGGGGGCCCTCCCAACCTGAGACATAACTTTAGTTCATTATTATGAACACCACTATCTGATGAAACTAAAAATATCAAGTTTGAATGGTTTTGTATTATAGCATTCCAGTCTTCATTTTATTACAGTAATGTTTTACAACAATATTATTGCACATTTTATGGTAAATTATGATGCAGGCTAATAAAAAAATGAAAGATGATTAATACATCATAAGGAGTGGAGCAATTTAAACGTTCTTGACTACTTACAAATCATATTCTTATAAATCAATCTAATTGTAAACTGTTGAAGACAACATGAAATTATATTTGCTTAATATGATGCGATGAATAAGCATTAAGCAAGAAAAAGCATTGGCTGGAGCTTGATTCTGGAAATTATTGGATTGTAACGAAACAGAATAAAGCTCATTGTAAGTTTGTAGTCATCTGTGGAGAGCATGGACATTTTGTCCCAGGATCCAGAGATTTTAGAAAGGCTGATTTATCTACATCAGGTGCTTAAAATAATACCTAAATAGCTATTTGGCTACTGGTCAACAATATTTCTCCATTCTGGCCCATATATAAATTATTCATGGGGCCTAACTTAGATGATATCTTGTATGCAGTTTCCATATTACCTGGAGGTGGACCACCAAATTTTCTCTGTCCATTTTCCTGAACCATGCTGTAGCCTGTCCTGTCCATCAGGGATAAAAGAGCAGCTTCTTTCGAGCTGTCCATCATACTGTTCTCAGATGACTGACTGATGTTGCCTTCATCCATGATCACGCTACCAAAGAAAACCGTTGTGTCAGGTATCACACTTGAGCCTCTCTATTTATGAAAGTTCAAATGACGTACGTATAGCCTATATGTAGATAAGTAACGTTAGGCCTACTAAGTAGAAAAACGTTAAGGTGTTACACACAAATATCTATATTTATTGATAAAATGACAATGGAAGAGTGTGAGATTTAAGGCTCGCGTAGGAACGCAGCTTTTCTCAGCTAGCAAACACAATTAGCATCATAACTATCGACCTGTCAAGTAACAAAATATACATTCTTATACGAATTTAACGTTCATTTTTTATGAAAACACCAATAAAACTGCATAAACCAATAAAACAATTCACTACTATATAAAACCTTCGAGAGTCTTAACAAAAAAAAGTGTGTCAGGATTTTGAGGTAAAAAGTTCATATTCAGAACAGAACAGCCAGACCATTTAAACGAGCGGGAAGCAAAAGGGCCAACCAAACTAGTTTCCTTAGTCGAATATATTTTATATACCAAGCTGTGAGTGAATAATAGTATAATGCGAGTAATGTGTGACACACTTCTGTTCTCAGCTCTCGTGAAAAAAATGACACTGGAATTGTTCAAACTGATACTGATGCAATTAAACCGCTTCTCTTACCTTTTGGCCACACAATAAATGAATTAAGAAACGTAAATTACGGGGATAACTTTGTGTGACACTTGATGATCGACGACGATTCGATGTTGTTGACGAAATGTTATTGTTAACGTTACGACAAATACTATTTAGCCTACCTGACGGTCGGTCGTGTTTTCAACTAACAGTTAATGAGCTGCCCGGGCGTTTTTGCAGCGGGGCTGCATTTGATCTGCAACTTACATTTACGTAATTAACGTTCAAGAGAAAAAATAACAAAAAAAAAAAAAAAATAAGTGCATGGAAATCAAAATTCTGAGGGAAATCTGGGAGAATTATGCAAAAATTATTATATGGTATTTTTATTTTTTTTATTTTTTTAGGTTGATTGGGATATTTTTTTTAGTAAGTCATCTCAATGGCAAAAAGTGTCCCACTATTTAGACTGATTACCATGGTTTTCCTAAATATATGACATTCTTTAAGTAGCTACCTTCAAGTAGGCTCTCTCTCTCTCTCTCTCTCTCTCTCTCTCTCTCTCTCTATATATATATATATATAGACTATATACATAGGCTATACATGAATGTACATGAATAGACAACATTTACAGACAAAAACATAAATGTCCTTTAATTAACAGGCCTAATACTGAAATGGCAGTAGGCCTATTGTAAGTCACAACATACAGTATGAAAATAAATTATCTGATAGGCTATTAACATGACAATACTGGAAAGATCACATAGGTTTAATCAAAAGGTCTTCTTTGTCCTGATAAGTCTTAAAAAAATGTGCTTTAGAGTAATGAAGCACTATGATGAACTAAATAATGAACAATGGAAAAAACAATTCCAAAAAAATATCCTGTTGTCTCCAGACAGTTGTTTGACACAGCTTCAGGATGCCATCCAAATAGTGCCTGGGATGAAAACCGTGGGTAAAATTACAAAGATGGACACAGATTCCAGATAAAACATAATGAACAAGCACAACAGAAAACTTAGAAGAGAACTTGTCTTGCTGCACACAATCTTGCGCACAGCTTTGCAGAACTGTTGGGGAGAAAACAAGAATTCCAAAGTTTAGAATTTTGCATTTGCATTCAATTAAAAATATATATATATGTTTTTTTTTGTTTTTTTTTAATGAGAAAGGTCAGTTGAGGATCTTAAGTCTCTCTAAACACTGACAGTAATTACTTTTTTTGGTGTTGCATTGGTGGAATATTCCCAAATTGTGTTATAAATGTTTTTTATTTATTTATTTTTTTAAGTGCCACCACAGATTTCCTGATTTCCATGGTTCATTTCCATTTAATGGAAAACAGATCATTTAGAGAGCCTAACAAAACAAAAAACAGAATAGTTGTCCTTTGATGAGCCTATATTTTAGATTCTTGTGGCAAAATCATGTCCACCACAGTTGGAGAGTGGTTAGTTTTGTCATGCTGTTGGAATATCATCATCTTTTAGACTGAAAAAAGAAAGAGACATGATGCATGTGTATGCAAAGAGTTTCAAAGAGATTACTGCCTGTTGCCTGGAATCTGCAGATTAACATTCTTGCTCAACACCAACTGGAGCAACTGAATCATGAATATAAATAAATAGAACAAATCACCTCCATGTTAACGGTCTAAGTCTAAACTCATGTTCATGTCTGCCTGGTCTCTTCCACTCCATAGTTTTTCTGCACTGTTTGTATTCAACTCATACATGTTGTTTTTTGTTTGACCTGTTGGTGAACCGAATCTTTTGTGATTTAAGCAGCTTTAATACATTTCTGAATGAATATATATACTGCTATAGCCTATAACTGATATATTTGCTATTTTACTACAACCCTACACACTCACCAACAATGTCTTGCATAAAAGTGATTTATATTTCTCAATCACATTACATTTCTTAACCTAATTTTTGTGCGTAATCCCATTTGAAATGGAATTAGACATGGTTCATAAACCAAAGATTTTATATCCTAATTTCAAGACTTTTTAGTCTATGCAATATTTTTGCAAAAGTGTCCTCCTCAGTCTCCTATTGATTGAAAGTAACAACATAGCGAGAGATGAAATGCTTAAAGAGTTTTAAGACTCCTTACTTCCTTTAGTCCTTGTAGATTACATAAATTCATGTTGGCATGGTCTTATGGTCACACATATACTCTACCAAAGCAACCCAAGAAAGTCTAATTTGGTACTGAATATTGAAATTGTTAATAATACTGAAGATTTACAAATTTCAGAGCTTCAGATGAATTATTTCAAGAGTACATGAAAATAACCTCTTTATTTCATTTGATAGATTTCTTTTGAACATGACTTCAAATTCACAGACTTCTGATTTTGCTCTCTCTTCTGAAACATCTCACCTGGTAGGTCTGAAAGCTCATGTTGGTGCCGTATCTGCAGTACATGACATAGTGCTCACAGTTGTACCACAGCAGACTGTAAGCCACGGAGCCCAAGAGCTTCTCAGCTCTTCTAGCCACCTCTTCTCCGGGTAACGGTGGCCGACTGCACACCTTGTCCATATGGTTGACCAGAATCTCTGATCCATATGCAAAGTCCTCCACTGAGTCCACGCGGACACTTGCTTTTTTTGCTATCACACCCAAAATCAGCCGGTTGTTAGTCACCATTTTCTCAAGGACCTTCTGTTCAGTGGTCAAGACTGGCAAGATATCAGGAATGAGGTGAGCCACACGGTTGTCCCCCAGATAAATTCCAAAGTGTGTAAAGAGAGTTCGAGGGACCTCTAGCAGATCTCCTCTTTTATAAATGGAGATGTCATGTTGGACCACTTGCTGCTTCTTTTTTTCTTCAAAGATTGTGGCCACTGCAATATGAAACAGGCTGAGGAACTGTAGGGGAAACATCCTCACTGGAGAAGTGGTGACCTTCTGGATGGTCTGGCACCTGCAGGCTTTATCCCAGTCGAGGCAGACTCGGGAGGGGGCGTGAGGATTACAAACCCAGGGCTTTTTTTTTTTTTTTCAGAAAAAAGCTCCAGAATAAGTACATCACATGCCCATTGAAACAAACAAAGCATAGTTGCCCAATGACTCTGTAGACCTTCTCACCCTTTTTGGATAAAATTGCCTAATGTTTTCTATATCTGGAACAAAGAAAGGTATTGCTGATTGTATAATGAACAAATGTTGCAGCAATGCCGATGTAAGTCCTTAAAACCAATAACTGACTTGTTAAAAATTTTCAAGATTCTCCTTGGTTAAATATGTTACACTTTACAGTAAGGTCTCATTTTGCAATGAACAATGAGCAATATATTCCTAATCCTTTGCATGCAAGTTCAAAATGTTCATGTTCGTGCAGTGAATTGTCTAATGTTAACAAATGCAACTTTTGATCTTAAAAAATTTACTAATAAATGTTAAGATCAACATGAACTAATATAAATATAAACAATATATATATATATATATATATATATATATATATATATATATATATATATATATATATATATACACAGAATGTTCATTGTTAGTTCATGTTAAAGTTAGCATGAACTAACAATGAACATTACCTTAATATTAATCTTAACATTTATAATACATTTTTTAAGATCAAAAGTTGCATTTGTTAACATTATAATGCACTGTGAACTAACATGAACATTTCGAACTTGCATGATGTATGAATACTATAGTTCATGTTAGTAAATGCGTTAAAATTAGACCTTATTGTAAAGCGTAACTAGTAGTTAACTACATTAACAAACTATACCTTATTTTAATGTGTTACCAATAAAATCAACTCGTATGCCGCCTCACCAGAAAAACATAAATTACTGAGGGTATTTGTCAACACTTTGAGTTAAATTGTAAAAATTAAAGTGTAAACTGTACCTTTTTTTTTTAAAGACTGGAACAATTCATTTTCTTTGGCAAACATGTGAAAATAAACACAAATGCAAATATAGATGTAAATTATTTTTTATTATTACACATCATTTTAAGGTAAAGTAGTTACACGCTACTACATGTTACTATAGTAATAAAATATGCATAACATGTAACTAATCCTAAACCAAAGCCTAACCGTAACATGTATTTTTACATTTAATTAATATACTTATTTGAGTAAGTACAATACAACTACTTCACCTTAATAAAGTGTAACCAATTAATGTTATTAAAAAGTCTAATTTATGTTCATTCTTTACATGCTTACTGTAAAATAAAGGTTCCAAAAGGGGGTTCCACAGAAGAACCATTTTGGGCTCCCCATGTTGTGTTTCTCAACCCTGGGGTCACTAAAGATTTACGAGAGGTCACGAAGCTCACTCTAGTTTGAGGGTTACAAGTAGATGTAACATTTACCGACACACGATACAATTCATTACAGTTTAATATTTTAGTCATCATTAAAACCACATTTGATAACCACCAGGATTTGGACAAACTCTCTGTAAATATTGTCCAGTATTAAGCAAAGGCAACAGTCTCTCATGCAGGCGCAGCCTCCAGCGTAGGTTTTATTCTAAAAATCTACATTTGGATAATAAGCTATTATAAGCTCACGGAGCAGATTAATTAGCCTACTTTATAATCGTTAAAGGGATAGTTAATCCAAAAATAAAAATTCTGTCATAATTTACTCTCCCTCAAGTTGTTGCAAACCTGAACATGAATTTCTCTCTTCTGCTGAACACAAAAGAAGATATTTTGAAGAATGTTTGTAACTAAACAGTTGTGGGGCAGGGGGCAACTGTTTGGTTACTGGCATTCTTCAAAATATCTTCTTTTGTGTTCAGCAGAAGAGAGAAATTCATACAGGTTTGGAACAACTTGAGGGAGAGTAAATGATGACAGAATTTTTATTTTTGGGTGAACTGTCCCTTTAAGGATTTTGAACATTAGGGGTCTCCTGCACCTTTCAGTGAAGAGTTTAAAATAACCTTCTTTCTTTTTTTTCTTAGTGTGAAGAACAATATAATAATAACAATCTAAAGATCTTTTTTCCACTAAAGAACGTTTTGTGCAATGGAATGGAATGGATGTTAAAGGCTCTTTGTGTAGGCTACATCTGAAAAGAAAGTGATACTTGTGCTATTATCACGGAAGAGCATATAAGGCCAATATACCATTTGATTTGATATTTATTAACTTGTTAACATTGTACAGCATGTTTTCATAAAATGTCATACAAATTTACAATATAAAATGTTAATAATATGAAGGTAAAAAGAATAAAAAAGATTAAGTTATCAATAGCTAAAAAATACAACTGAATGTCAACAGCCGCAGTGACATTATGATAGGCTACAGCAAAAAAAAAAAAAAAAAAAAACTTTTTGATACATTAAATAGGAGGCTAGTTCGTGTGAGTTTAGACTTGAAGTGTCTCTTATCCAGCCATCCACAAGATGAAAGGAATGATAAAGGTTAGAAGTGCGGTGGACGGCGCTATTCCAAGAAAAAACATGGAAAGCATTCCGATGACAATGGTTAGAAGAACACTCCTCTGGTCCCGGATTACTGATTTTAAACTTTCACAGAACTGTTGAATGAAAGAAAGATGGGATAGATGAGATTCAGAGCACTATAAAAAAACAAAAAAAGCAAAGTGTGATTCGCATCTGAGACGGTGCTGCTATGTTTTTCTGGGCGGGTAGTTACATCTCCCCAAACCCACTTGCCACTGAATGAAGCTGTTGTTTCTTTTTGCGCTAAAATGACCCAGATTTTCCGAAAAGCTCCCGGTCAGCCAAATGACGTGAAATACAAAATACGTTCTCACTGGAGATGGATGTTAGGAATTAAAGAGGTCGGTGGAACATCCAACCCTGCGCCAATCTGGCATTTAGAATCTTAAAGATTTCATATAATTATAGCCTATTCGAACGGAAATTAGCTTAATGTCTACACCTCTTCCTAAATGTAATTAAAATTTAGTCACTTAACAGTAGGCTAACCTATGCTAGTAGGCTATAGGTGGTTGTAGGCTACTTTTTTTTTAATTGTAGCCTAATTATATTACAAAAACAATAGGCCTTAAGGTATTTTTTATTTTAATTTTGTATTACAAATATTATAGGTCTATTAAATATTAATAAAAACGTTCGTTCGCCAAAATCCAAAGTCAGGAAGCCATTTAGTGACGAGAAACCCGCAGAGAAGACCCGGCCTAGACCCTCATTAGGCTACTGCCAGTGCCAAAGTTTTTTTTTTTTTAATAGGCTATAATTTTTTTTTATAAAAAGTCATATTTTAATTACTTCACATTAAACATAATAAGAAAACTTACTAAAAAATGTGAAAAAAACATATTTGTAAAAAAAAAAAAAAAAAAAATCCCATGAAAAATTAAAATAGAATGAAAAAGCCTAGGCCTATTTTTGTTTAAAAAAAATATGTTAATGTTTGTCCACTCTCAGTAGCCTACAAAACGGTAAATGGTACAAAATCTGTCACTGGAAAGGAACCCTTTAAAACGGTTCTAATATGTACCAATGCAGGCTAATATAGGCCACATAAACGTTTTTTGAGGTAGGCTATAGGCTATGAAAAAAAGGTGTAACTTTTGAAAGGGTACCGCCCCAGTGACAGCTTTTGTACCCTTTATTCTGAGTGTAGGGTACAAAAATGAAAGAACTCATTAATCCCTTTAGCCTTTAATTAAGTTTGTGCAGAAATATGATTTTATAGAATAGGTAGTATGTAACTTTTTCCTTATCGACCCAGTACAAAGTTTTGCATTTCATTTTATGTTTATATTGATTTTGCTAAACCTATTTTAAACATACCTTGCTAATGCATTGATGTGCGTGTCATGCAAAGAAGAAAGTCAAGAAATTGGCAACATTTCATCATTTACTTTTATATCTAGTGATATCGACTCGTCGATTAAAAAAGAAAACGTGCTGGAATACAACCCCGTTTACCTTGTCTGTCTGCAGGCTGACCGCTGTCCCGTAGCGGCAGTAAGTGACAAAATGTTCGCAGTTATTCCAAAGAAGACTATATGGAATATGACCGATAAGTTTTTCAGCTCTTCTGGCGACCTCCTCAGCGGCCAGCGGCTGTTTTCTCAGGGTAGTATCCATTGTGTTGAGCAAAACAGGGGATCCGAAGGCAAAATCCTCCACGGTGTCGACTCGTATTGATGCATACTTGTAGATCACGCCGAGAAGCAACCTCTTGTTTGTCACTACTTTCTGGATTTGAGATGTGTTGCTCGTCAGAACCAGCAGTATGTCAGGCATAAGATGGGCAACTTTGTTGTCACCGAGATAAATGCCAAAGTGAGTGAACAAAGTGCGAGGAACCTCCAAAAGATCTCCGCGCTGGAAATAAGTGCTCTCCTCGCGATGCTTTGTGCATCTTTCTTGTTTAGATGAAGTGGTTCTGAAAAAGTTAAAATGTGCAAGTAGGAAGGTTTTCTCCAACAGTAGAGCAAGAGAATCTAACATTTTGCAGTGCTGCTCAGGCTTCACTTTCCCCGTTTCGTTTTATTCTAAGGAGCAGCGGTCCTGCATGACGTCAGTGCGTTGGCTGAAAAGACTATTGGTCACTATTGATGAGCTGTAAAAATGTAAACGAAAGAAAATGTAAATAAAACCTGATAATTGATTAACTGTAAGATACTCTACGGTAAAATATAGGCATGGATGTAAAACAATGCATTTTAGTTTATAAGTAAAACTCACCAGAATGCATCCAGAAATGCTTATAAGTGTTTAAGTTTTACAGTAAAGTTCTGGTTAAAGCATTGTTTTTTTACTGTAGACAACATGTTTTAAAAATGTGTAGAAAGAATACATGCAAACCGATGCATGTAGGCTATGTATAAACTGTATACATACATATATTTAAACATACGTACATATAGTCATTTTTCAAACTCAGGTTCTAAAAATCAAGTTAATTTATTCGTATGGCTATTGCTCGAAAATGAACAAATAAACTAGTTCAACTGAATGTCTCTGAGCTCCAGCAGCGTCTGGGTTTTCTCTGATGTAGGTACGGCCAGGGTAGATGAATGTGGAAAAAGTGAGAGCAGAAAGTTTGCCCAATGGTGGTTTGAAGTTGAGAGCCGGTTCATGCCATGTGGCAATAATTAAAGTCCTCAATACATTCACCCAGACCGCACCAAACAAGAGCTCCTTTTAACCAATAGACCAGTTTGCGGGCCGTGCAGACAGAGCACATGTCAGCACTTTATTAAAAGTCCCCAGAAATGTAGCCATCACATTTCCAAAACAGAAAAGGATTGAATTCATCATGAGTTCAGCAGCACTTCTAATGAATACCAATAGCACCTAATGGTCTTAACTAAGTGTCAATGGAATGAAAACAACCAATTGTCTTGTAAATAGTCCAGCTCCATTCAATACTTAATGCAAAGTTTATAAAACCCACATTGAGCTTAAGAGGACATTAAGTGGTAAAAGTTGTAGCAAAATGATGCAAAACAGTCTTAACTCAGAGATAAAGGAAAGGATTAAAGCTGCACCCTCCCCCTGAGGTTTAGTTTAGTGGGAGAGCGATGATGGACAGGAGGAGAAATCAGTGTCAGAATGGTAACAAAGGTGTCCCAGTGAGGGCAAAAGCTGAATGTTGAAGGATTAGTGATTACTTGGTGCTCTCTCGGGGCTGTTGCTTGTTTGAACAGCAGTGGAGCGCTGAAAGATAGCGGGTGATAAATGACAAGCCATTTATCTTCCTTCCCTGTTTTGTCCCCCAGCATCCCAAATTCTGAATGTGACAGCTGAATGCGCTTGTGATAAATGTGCGAGTTTTGAGGGAGAGTGATTTCAGTTTATGTGACCGTGTATGTGTTTGTTGTGAATGACACTCCGTTGCATTGAGACGAAGCCAAGAAGCTCTGCAAGCGCACAATGAGGAACTGCTGGATCTGTCTGTCGGCCGTTGACAAATGAACTCTTCACATGTCTCGCCTTCCACTTCCTTTTGATCACTCTGTGCTGCTAAGATCACGCTGTTAGCACATGCTAATGCGGGTCAAAACATCGCAGTTCGAACGATTTCCCATAAAACCTACTAAAAGAATGTGTTAACGTCACAGTGAATAAAAATGCATGAGGTATTTGAGTTTGGACCATTTTCTACAATCATTCAAATACCTCACGATTTGTTTTTACAAAGTTTTTTTTCTGCGGCATTCAAGCAAATTCTTCTTCCTTAGAATACATGCACACATCTTCAACGGTAAACACGAACTCAGTCATCAGAAGAGGAAAAGCCTTTTGCTTTCTGCCTTCCTGTGTCGATAGGGGTCAGAGGTAATGAGAGGACCTTGTATATGGGGACTTCAAGGGTTTATTGTTTTGCTGTCGCCTGTAAGACGTGGCCAACTCAACACAACTAAGTGAAGTACGGCGTTCTCTAATGTATTCACTACACATCAAAGTGCTTGCATGTTCAACAACGACCCAACAAAACTCACATTCAACTTCAGTTGGCTCTTTGTTTTGTTTACACTGATAAAAAAAAAAAAAAATGAATGCTCATGCGTACTACTAATCATTCTTAATAATTACAACAGAAAATAAAAATGATTAAAGGCACAGTTATGTGTTTAACAAGTTCACATTTTGATTCCATGGAACAGTTTGGAAACTGTTAGTAGGCACAAACTAAAACGGAAGACACTGTTTACATTATACAAACTTCATAATATAATCCATCTGGACATTTTCAAACATTATAAATCTACTGTTCTTTGACATTATCCATTTGAAGCACTTTTTAAAATGTGAAATCTCAACACACCACTGGCATCTTTCAGTCTTCGTCCTTTTTTAATCGACCATTGATTTCAAATCAGGTAGGTCTCTCAGTTTGTAGTCAAGCAGCATTTGACCATAGGCTTTTCCCTGCAGAATAACACATTTTTAGTAACACTAAAAACACAATGTTACGCTATGTGGTATTTTTTCTTACTGACCCCAAATTTTGTATTATGACATATATGTTTGGAATGACACAAGGGTGAGAAAACATTTTCGAGCCATTTCTTTAAGGTTGTAAATAGCTAGATCAAGTAATCTCATACCAAGTGTGAACTGCTTTCTTCTTTAAAAATACCTTTTCTCCCCAGAATTTCATTATTGTTTTGTTTTTTTGTGCTAACCTTTTCTATGACACTGGTTGAAGTCACTGTGCCTGTGTCCATTTTGCGAGTTTGTTTGAATGAATGTGTGTTACCTGAGGGTCGCTGCGCAGAGACGCCACCCCTCCCCCTCCAAGTGAGTTTGGAAGAATGAAGTTCAGACCGTGAATGCCAGGCAGTTCGTACCTGGGAGTCACCACAAACATGTGAAATACATTATTTTAATTGAGATCACCTCCCGGTTTTCACACATCTGTGCATTAGCTCACACCACACTCTCATACAGACAGGCATCTAGACATGTCAGTCCTCAGCATGAGGTGGTCCTCATTAGCGGCACCAAAGGCGTTTTCCCCAACCCATAAAACAAGAGGCTTGCATGCATGCACTCTCTCTCACACACACAGGTCTTTAAAAAGCTGTGCAGGCTGCAGATGTTGAGAAGCTCAGTATAAAGGTGTTACAATGTTTATGTTGCATGACTTTAACTTCCTTACAGCTTCAGACATCAACTGGTAATGATTTCCTTAAAAACAAATTACTAACAAAGTATTATATTGTGTTTTTTTGTGTCTATTGTGCTTTTTGCCTCATTAAAACCATAACCGTTTGATGTCTTTCACCACTGAAAGCACATCTGCTAGCACATTTTTGGAATTCTTCTTACCGTATGACGGACGGTTCATCAGTCTGATCCTTTCTGATCAAATGTTGGAAATACTGCTCCACAACTTCAGAAGTTAACAACTTTTTCAGGTAGGGAAAATACAGTGGGTGTCTTGCAATAACCCCTAAACACAGAAGTTAAACATAAAGATTCATTGATATATGGAATAGACATGTGAAACATCTACCCTAAATATTTGATTTATACCATCAGGCTGAATGATATTACCATATTCATGTAACTTTCACAAAAAAAACCCCCAAAAAAACATGACAGTGGCTTTTAAGTTTAGTCGGTTTATGTTCCCAGTACAACTCACACATGCAAAAAGTCATAGATTACGAGAATTTCTCTACATTTGCATATGCATTTATTTATTTATAATAATGTACAGACAGACAGACAGACAGACAGATAGATAGATAGAGTTTGACATGTTATTTCGACATGAGAAAAGCTAACACATTATGTAAAAACTTTTCTTTTTTTTTTTAAACCCAGACTCACAGTCTACTATGAATGACACATAACCACCCGTCACATCGAAGATGAAGTTAAAACAAGGGCAAGTTGCCACATCACAAGAGAGTGTTGCCTTTTGGGCTGCAGACAGTGGGCTGTGATTTGTGGTTTGTGGTCAGTGAACATGGCCTGACCCAGCATTTTCCCAGCATTTATAGCCAGAATGGCTTTTTTGGTGTGACACTGACATGCAATAAGCAAATTGTCTCATCGTGAAAATATTATTCACTGCGTGTGAAAGCACATGGAGAAACACTTACCAATGTTTGCGGAGTCCCCTTTGTCTCCACTGCGCGTGTATGCTAACTCCTCCAGTCTGAAGGTATGCGGCCCAGAGGGCAGATCTGAAAGAGAGACAATTTTGTTCTCAGTGTAATTAAATTCAGCAGTTGGCAGGTTGAACTAACAGCGAGCATCTGAGCCCATTTTGCTCCAAGTCAGCACACATATTGCTTGATCTGATTGATTATCTAAATAGGAATGAGCAAATAAAAATGACCATTTATACTATTGTGGTCAGTAAGATTTTTTTTTTTGTTGAAGAAATTAGTACTTTTATACAGCAAGGATGCATTAGAATGATTAAAAAAAAAATGACAGTAAAAACATTTCTAATGTTACAAAAGATTTTTGTTCATCAAAGAATTCTGAGAAAATGTATCAGTTTCCCCACAAAATACTAAACAGCACAACTATTTTCAACATTGATCATTTCAAGAACTGTTTCTTGAGCAGCAAATCAGCATATTAGAGTGATTTCTGAAGGATCATGTGACACTGAAGACTGGAGGAATGATGCTGAGAATATTAGTTTCGGCATCACAAGAATAAATTACATTTTAATATATATTAAAATTGAAAACAGATATTTTAAATTGTAATAATATTTCACAATATTGCTGTTTTTTTCTGTATTTCTGACCAAATAAATGCAGCCTTGGTGAGGATAAGAGACTTTGTACAGAAAATCGTAGACCTCACATTCTTTAAAGGAAGTGTATGTTTTACTGTAGAAAATGTAACAGGCCACTATGATGCTGGTGTGTTTTGGGTTGTTGCCAGGGTGTTGCAATGTGGTTCTTAGGATGTCATGAGTGGTTGCTTATTGCCCAAGTCTAAAAAGCCCAATGTTCACTTATACGTTTTTTTTTGTGTCATAATTTTCTCCCCTTCATGAAGTTTCAAATCTGTATGACTTACTCTCTTCTGAAAAGGAGATGTTTAAAGCAGAATGCCCAAGATGCACAAGATTTTCTATGAATAACAACCAAAAAATCTGTCTGTTTTTCATTCAAAGCTATTTTAAGCTTTGAGAAGACTGTATGCAACTGCATTCATGATGCTTTTGGTACTTTTTGGAGCTTTTGGTGTTATGCACCTTTATTGCATTGAGAAGAGCAGCATGAACATTCTTCAAAACGTTTCTGTTTCACAGAAGAAAGAAATACAGATTTCATTTTCGAGTGAACTATCAATAGTAATAGTGATGGTTGGTTCTTTTGGAGTTCAACACAGCTCTTTGGCGGTTATCATTGGCTACATCCCCATTAATCAGTTTTTCTGTCTCGGAAAAATGCCCTTGGGCTGAGGTAACGTTAGAAGCCTCTCTTACAATCAGCCCTCTGTGATGCTCTAATCACCGTGGCTCCAGGTTCGTCTGTCTGTCCATGTAAGTGGGAAGGAGAGCGAAACAAAAAGAAAAGGAAAAAAAAAAGCACAGTCTATCGCTTTATTTTGTGTTCATTTGTATTTAAGACCTTCAGTGTTTGTGTGCAAAAACCCTTGCATATTTGTGAATGAATGCGAGTGTGTGCGAAACAGTCTGCGCTTGCGTGTTTAAACGCTAGATCCAATGAAAGGGTGTTTCCGATTATTTGAAGGGTTTAGCTGCTTGTTTAGGGCAACTAAGAAGTGGCAAATAGATAAAGAGACTCATGCAAACACTGCCAGAACACTACAAAGGCTGTGCCTTTCAGAGAGACTAAAGCAAAGAACTCTGGGAAAACAAGCAGCAATGGATTCCGGTGCAAGGGATCTTATAAAACCTTCTCTTGGTAGAACAATCAAATTGGCCCTTAAAACCAGGCTTAAGCCCATTTCTTTCAGTTGAGTTTGTTGCTCAAACATTCCATCCACTTCCACCTTGAAGTAGGCCATATCAAACACTGCATGCTTACCTCCATGTGAAAAGAAACTGTTTTGATACACAAGAGAGTCTGTCATTAATAAGGATTAGTCACAATGTGCTGATTTGGGAAGAATGTTGGAGAAAAAAAACGTTTGTGCTGAAAAGTGTACAAAGCATGTTATCTGAAAAAAAGATGCAGAGAATAACTTGTCAATGAAAGGAAAGAAATGTCATATTATCCTTGTCATATTCAGACTTCTTTTGTACAAATTACTACTGAACTAAATTAGTATAGAAGCTTCACTGTTTCTGCAAAGTAAATGAATGTGTTTACAAGGAGACTGTCTGATTATTTATTGTCGCTAAATGAAACGTTATGCATATTTAATTTAAAGCGTATTGTATGACCTTTAGACGTGGTGTGGAGTGGAGCTTGAATGAATGAATGAATGAATGAATGAGGCATTTATATAGTGTTTTCATGTAAGCATGACAGTCGGGGTTACAACCTTCTTTCATTTTATGGAAAAGAGCATCTTGCTAAATAACTACTTTTTCAACGTTAAGGTGAAAAGATGGTGTAGACTACAGTTCAAAAGTTTGGAGTCCGTATGATTTCTTGAATACTTTTGATAGAAGTCTCGCCAATAATTTGTAAAATGTAGTGCAATTTAAAATAACTGTTTTCTATTTGAATATATTTTAAAATGTAAATTATTACCACTCCTCTAGTCTTCAGTGTCACGTGATCCTTCAGAAATCACTATAATATATTGTAATCAATATGTTTATTATCAAAGAAAACAGTTGTGCTGCTTAATATTTTTGTGGTAACAAACTGATAAATTTGTTTGGGAATCTTTGATGAATAGTCAATAGTCAGAAATTCAAAAGAGCAGCATTTATCTGAAATATATATTTTTGTAACATTAACGTCTTTACTCTCACGTTTGATCAATTTATAAATAAAAGTACTGACCCTAAACCTTTAGAGTAGTAAGTTTCAGGTAGTGTAAGATTCATATTTGTGTGAACTATTCACTTTACATTTTGTATCCCACATACAGTCAGCAGGGTACCTGTGGGTTTTCCTCTATATTCCTCTGAGGGGAGGGAGGGGTCGTGTCTTTCTGCTAATGAAGGGTCTGATACCACCTCTCTGTGTGTCTCCACAAGCTCCCCATTCACATGAATGTGCACCTGAAATCAACAATTAAGAGTCATTCATTCACACAAACATCCATATGTATATTTTAAATGATCCATTTGCATATTCTGTCCAATCCATATAGAATGACCTTTTAATTTAATGCACATTTTGATTTTGTTGTATCAGTTCCCTTATAAAAAAAAAACATACAGTGATGATGGTATCAAATAGTTGAATTCAGCATGAATTCAAGTTAATCAGGACACTTTTTTCCATTCATCTCAAAAAGAAATGTGAGCCAGTTTGCCTAAATTCACCCTATACAATGGTACTGTATTACCATATTCATAAAACATGGTATTTGAACGATTCTCCAAAATAATAAAATATATAGAATAAAATAGTACATACAGTTTTAAAAAAAACAAAAATTGGTATTTTCATGGGGGGAAAAGTGGTAATACCTCCGGATCAGCTTTGGGATGCAGGAAAAAGAAAGGTTTTAGAACTGGTGATCTAGAAAGAGAAATAAGACATACACAACATTTTTCATGGTACACTTTTATCCAAAGTTATAAGCAGTTTTTGGTACTTAAAGAACTACTAACTAATAACACTCACATTCTTGGTCGCCCTCCCACAATAGCTGTGAGTCCTGGAGCTGCAGAGGGGAGAGAGAAAGAAATAAGATACTGACCTAAGATGTTTAAATGTTTCTTCAGCTTTAAATGAACAGTGAGCTTAACCGCAGTGTTTTGGAAACAGAGTAGGATAAGATTGAGTTGAGGTTTTAACTCACCCATGCCTGTTCCCGCTGGTGCCACCTCTCTGGAGAAAAACTCTAGCGCTTTCTTCTGCTTGTGATGGACGGCCATCCAAACCACAGCCTCACGAAGACCCTGCGCAATAAAGAACAGCCTTCAAAAACTGAAGGTTATTTGTTCTAATTGTAAACGGACTGTGATGTTAAACACAATTTTGAATGGAAAACAGAAACAGACAGCCTACTTTATTGACCGCATGTGGTCCATATGTGTCCTCAGCGCCCAGAACTTGAATGTTGACTTCAGCATAGTCCTCCAAACCCAGCTGTCTGAAAATTCCCTGGGTCCTAAAGATGATGTTTCAGCATAAAGTGCTACAGTCTTAGAAAAAAAGGTTAAATAAGGTTCTATATAAAACCCTAGGGTTCTTGATTAAGAGTCCTTTACATCAAAAAGGTTCTATATAAGGATACATGTCTTAAATTATTGCATACTACTTTCATGTAGTGGTAAAGTATATTTACAAGCTGTTTAATTCATAACATTTAGTTAAAGTGCTATTTTAAAGGTTTGTTTTGAAGGTCTCCTACAATAGGCTTACATGAATTCAAGGTAAAAAAACACTTTATTTTTCTCATAATACACATTGCACATCACCTAATTTTTCAAAGAGTTTGAAAACAGCAAGTTCAAAGATTCAGTCTCTCTAAACCACTCCTTTCTGAGAGCCTACTCCGCTCTGATTGGTCAGACGGCCCAGTCTGTTGTGATTGGTCGATCACTTACAGCGCATGACGGAAACTAAACGCCTATTATCATATTTGAATTTTAGCTCCAGAGGCTTCCTCAGCGCTTGATACAGAGTGATACGAGTTTTTCCTTAAAACTGAATTTATAAAATGATCCCATAATGGGAAACTACTATTTATGAAGCACCTGACAGAACCCTTTATGATTCTATATAGAACCTTTTCTTCTAAGAGTTTATAGTTTATTTCATATCATTTTATCATGCATTAAAAGCTCTAGAGGGGGGTAAATACACTTTTTAAACACTTTAAATATATGTATTGTATAAACAATATGTATTGTGAAAAGCGCTATACAAATAAATTTGAATTGAATTGAATTAAACAGTGTATTGTAACTTTTTTTAGGAAATGTAATCTTGACTGGCAAAAGGCCAATTCATGCCAAACCAATGGCAACAGACACTTTGTCTGGGTTTTGTCGGATCAGTGTGTTACCCCTGCCGGTGTCTGTTGCCGTTGGTCAGCACTTGTTTTCACCAACTGAACATGTTCAGTCATCGTTTGTCGGTTTCTGGAATGTCTGAGACGTGACATACTGCAATCTGGTGATTGTCTGCATTGGTTTGCGTCTGTCGGTGCCATGTGAATTGTCCTTTAATCTAACTTATACCAACTTGTATTGCCGATTCCAAGCAATGAATCAAAGCAATTAATTAAATATCAAGTATTTGATGTACAAAATCACTAAAAGTAAAGCCTTAACCTTTTGATAATACTCTCTGCTGTTCTTCTGGCCTTTTCCACAGCTCTCGGACCACCAACAGGACAAACTGCAGTCGCCCTGAACCCATCCACATATGTGGCACAAACCTTGAGATGATAAAATACAAACCATAACCAATTTGTTTTTATTTTAAAAAAGCATATTTATTTATTCTTGATTATTGCCTAAAAAGTTAATTAAAACGACTGACTTAAACCAACTCGGGTGGAAAGGTTAACCCACCTTGTAGTCACCTGATGGAGGTGATCCCTTGGCACCATCTACTTTCACTGCTCCACCATCCACATCTAGAAATCAGAAGGGCAAAACAAGTCATAGTGAAATAGCAATAGTAATAAAGTAAATATAAATAATTAATATTTATTTAACCTCCTCAGACCCGAGCTTTGGTTTGGCGTGCATTTTAGATTTCTTCTAGCTTTTTGGGGTTAGGAGGGGACCAATATATATAATAACCAGAATTTATCTTTGAACATGAAGCACTTTTTGAAAAAAATGATGTCCACATATGTGGACACTGGGTCTGAATTCACAGAAAAAAATCAATACACCATTGTGTAACAAAGTGCAAATCTCTTTTATTTACAGCCTGTGCCTGAACATTTTTCGTTGTTACTCTTGTATAACTTCTGAACATACATACATACATCTTCCGCTTATCTGGGGCCGGGTCGCGGGGGCAGCAGTCTAAGCAGAGATGCCCAGACTTCCCTCTCTCTAGACACTTCGTCCGGCTCTTCCAGGGGGACACCGAGGCGTTCCCAGGCCAGCCGGGAGACATAGTCTCTCCAGCGTGTCCTAGGTCTTCCCCGGGGTCTCCTCCCGGTGGGACGTGCCCGGAACACCTCCCCAGGAAGGCGTCCAGGAGGCATCCAGAACAGATGCCCGAGCCACCTCAGCTGGCCCCTCTCGATGTGGAGGAGCAGCGGCTCTACTCTGAGCTCCTCCGGAGTGACCGAGCTTCTCACCCTATCTCTATGGGATCGCCCAGCCACCCTGCAGAGAAAGCTCATTTCGGCCACTTGTATCCGGGATCTTGTCTTTTCGGTCATGACCCACAGCTCAGCCCAGGTGAGTTGGAAAATTTATCCGGGGCCCCACCCTGGAGCCAGGCCCGGGGTGGGGCTCGTATGAGAGCGCCTGGTGGCCAGGCCTCCCCCATGGTGTCCGGCCGGGCTCAGCCCGAAGAAGCGACGTGGGGCTGCCCTCCCGTGGGCTCACCACCCGTAGGTGGGACTGTAAGGGGCCGGTGCTTAGAGGATCGGGCGGCAGTCGAAGGCGGGGGCTTCGACGACCTGATCCCTGGACCCTGGAGGGGTGCTGGATAGCGCTCTGACTGGGGACTCCATCGTTCTACTTGGGGACTTCAATGCCCACGTGGGCAGCGACAGTGACACCTGGAGGGGCGTGATTGGGAGGAATGGCCCCCCTGATCTGAACCCGAGCGGGCTAGTCACAGTTTGTCCATAAGGAACACCATGTTCAAGCATAAGGGTGTCCATCAGTGCACGTGGCACCAGGACACCCTAGGCCGGAGGTCGATGATCTACTTTGTGACTTTGTGGACGTTTCATCTGGCCTCTGGCTGTATATCTTGGACACTCGGTGAAGAGAGGGGCGGAGCTGTCAACTGATCACCACTTCTGAACATTGATATGGAAAAACTAAATTTATATCCAAATAAAAAACATATCCAAAAAAAAAAAATTAGAAAATTTGCTTTCTTTTTTGTAACACTCCAAAACTTCAACTTCTCCAAACTAGGAATGTTATTTTTATTTGTGTGTGTGTGCACGCTCGATCGCAGTGAGCAAGAACGTGTGTGTGTGTGTGTGTGTGCACGCGATCGTGAATGAGCAAGAGAGAGTGTCTGTGTGTGCGATCGCGAGTGATCAAGAGAGTGTGTGTGTGTGTGTGTGTGTGTGTGTGTGTGTGTGTGTGTGTGCGCGCGCGCACGCGACCGTGAATGGGCAAGAGAGAGTGTCTGTGTGTGCGATCGCGAGTGATCAAGAGAGTGTGTGTGTGTGCGCGCGCGCACGCGATCGTGAATGGGCAAGAGAGAGTGTTTGTGTGTGCGATCGCGAGTGATCAAGAGAGTGTGTGTATGTTCGCGCACGCGATCGTGAATGGGCAAGAGAGAGTGTCTGTGTGTGCGATCGCGAGTGATCAAGAGAGAGTGTGTGTGTGTGTGTGTGTGTGTGTGTGTGTGTGCACGCGCGCCACGAAGCTCGCAAGTTGTGCAACTACAAATTGTCATTTTTTTTGCTAAAATTCTTATACAGTTTCATCGAAGTTAAGTCCCAATGTCCACATATGTGGACATCAAGTTTAGCAGCCTAGTAAATCTTTCCTGTTACAAAAGTTTGTCAAATGTGCATGCCATTTTAATCATACAACACTAATATGCATAACTTAACAAGAATCAACGATGAAATGTTATTACATTTTTTACCTTGTGGGCGTTTTGGTCTGATGTGGCTGCGTGACATTTCGCCTCTGTTCTCCGCCATCTTGAAATTATTTATGTTACATTTTTTTTTCTTCTGACACCACCAGATGGCAGTATAAGTGTCCATGTTTGTGAAAAACCAGTTCCAGTTACACAGAATTAAGTATTAAGCTGCACACAGCCAAAAATGTGGTGTCCACGTATGTGGACACGGGGACTGAGGAGGTTAAAAAAAAAAAATTATAATGAAATAATGTGATAATGTGATCTTAATCTATGGCAGTTTAGGTAAATAAATGCTCATTTAAATTCATCAGTCTTGTGATATTTTTATAGCAGCCATTGGCCACATTCATCTCTAGATATCAGCCCTTAAAAAAACCCATGTAACATATTGATCTCAGCATTTTTTTATGTTTCCACAAAAGATCAAATCAAGCTAGTGTACATACTGTACTGTTAGCTTTCTGATTACATGGACAATGAGATTGAAGTTTAGGGGACAAATAGAATATTTGTTTTGTGACAAGGAAAATAACATTTAAATGGAAGAGGTTGTAAAGGTTATAGCAGATAGCTGGAACCGGCTCTTAGGTAGCCAGTCTAGACAACTGGTGTAAAATCAATGGGGCTGCGTCTCTGAGTCAGATATTTAGAGATAATAAACAACAATCTGATCACTGCGTGAGGACTTTCTACAGGAGATAAGTACTGTCACCAACCAGCTTCAGCTTGCTTAATGTTGTCTCTCCACAATATTACAATTATTAATAATTTTAAATATGCCACTGCCAGAGTATCAGAAACAACCATGCATGTAAGATCCAGTAAAAGCTGACTAAAAAAATAATGACCTGGGATCTCAGTAATGGTGACATTGGAGAAGTCACATGTCACATCAGGTAGGAGGTAATGCTGTGGGTCTCCGATCTCATACACTAATTGCTCTGCCACTGTACCAAATGAAACTAGCCCACCGGTTTTTGGAGGTTTGGACAGTATAAATGAGCCATCAGCAGAACATTCTACCACAGGGAAGCCCATGTTATCCCTGCAAATCAAATGAGAATGCACATAATACTTCCCACTGTTATTATAAACAAAGAATGAGGTAGGCTACATTTTGTCAAAGGTACTGTAAAAGAAAAATCTTTTTTTGACTGAATACAAAACATCTCAAGCGTCAAGGAGTCAAGAATATGTAAGTGTCATATTTCAGACCAAAATCAAAAGAATTAACAACAAATTGTATTTTACTTAAAGAGAAGAAAGCCCTTTTCAGGACCATTAGGATTTTTGGTTACACTTTATTTTAAGGTGTCCGTGTTACAGTACATTTAAGTAATGAGTAACAATAATTAACTACATGTACTTACTATAGGGTTAGGGTTAGGATTAGGGTGTGGTTTAGGGTTAGTTGCATGTTATTATGCACAAGTTATAGTAACTACAATAGTAACTACATGTAACAAGGACATTGTAAAATAAAGTGTTATCAGATTTTTTGGCACTGTGACATTATTTTCATGACAATCTTTAAGCAAAGATATGATGTCTTAATGAAATTAAGTATGAAATACTGCATCCAGGTATATATACAGCATACTGTATGTTACAGTTATAGTCAGTTATGTTCTGTTTTGGCTATGTTTCATTGTGTTTTGGTTCTGTCTTCCTTTATTGCCTGTTTGACCAAGTTTTCAGCTTGTCTGTTTATTCATCCCATTAACATGTTGGTTCATCAATTATCTCATTAGTTGTTTCTTTGCTCTGTGTACTTAGGACCTGAGTTCTCCTTAGTTCTCTGTCTGTTATTACAATAATGAGAATCTAATGCAACTGAGAATAAAAAAAACATCAAAGTGAAACATCAAAGAATCATCAAGATAAATGACTGTAATTTAAAAGAATTTATGGTGGAAAAAGTGCTGTCATGAAAATAGTCACGATGCAATGAATTTTTCTCTTTTGATTTTGAGTTTAAATGTGCCATGAATATATCAGATTTTGAGTTGTTACCAGTCAGGAACTGTGTGCCAGTCTGTGAAAATCCCCCCTGTGGCCTGTGCACCGCACTCAATCAGATGACCCGCAAGGCTACAACAGAAAAACATTTCTCATGAAATTTCATGGTAACCAAAACAGGAACAGAACTAGACTAATAACGCAAATGTGGTTAACCACACATATTCTTACAATGAAAGGTCCTTCACAACACGCGACAAAAACAAATGATTCATGTATGGCTGTTTGCCCTTGTGTTCACCTCAGACCAGTGTGCGTGTGTGTGTGTGTGTGTGTGTGTGTGTGTGTGTATGTGTGTGGCCAAGTAAACCCTACATTATGAGGACAAAATGTCTTCACAAAAATGGCAATACCGAAATCCTTGTCCTTGTGGGGACATTTTTTGGTCCCCATAAGGAAAACAGCTTATAAATCATACTAAGTAATGTTTCTTAAAAATGTAAAAATGCAGAAAGTTTTGTGTGATGGGTGGGTTTAGGGGTAGGGTTAGTGTAACGAGATAGAATATACAGTTTGTACAGTATAAAAATAATTATATCTATGGAAAGTCCCCATTAAACATGAAAACACAATGTGTGTGTGTGTGTGTGTGTGTGTGTGTGTGTGTGTGTGTGTGTGTGTGTGTGCGCGTGTGCGTGTGTGTTTCAAGAGCTCACAGATTTAACAGTACCTTCCAGCAGCCAACAGGTCATAGTTATTGGAGTCCCACGCAAACTGTTAAAAGACAAATGTTATAATAATTTTTATGTAAATAATTTGTCCATTTATTTAAGAGAGACTTATTTCAAAAACATCTTGAATTTTATATATATGTGTATATATAATACTTACAGTATTTTGAAATAAATTACAACAATGAAAATCTAATGCAACTAAGAATGAAAAAACATAAAAATTAAACATCAAAGACTGTAATAAGAATTTGTAGAGACAACATGCTATATAAATTATATATAAACTTATGTATAAGAGACTTATTTTAAAAACATTGAAAAAATATTTACACGATTTTTAATTATAATTTTTTTTAAAGTTAAATAAAGTCAAGGAATCTTTAGGTTTGTCTTGAAAATTCAAATGCTAGACTGAGAAGAGCTTCTGTGGATGCAAAATATGCACTTTTTGTGAATGAAAAATACTGCCAAATATGTACAGAACTATTGTTAAAACCACCACAACAATAACAGTTTAACAAGAAAACTCATAAATTTGAATGTGAATTTCTTTTTGATTTTGAAAGTCTGGACCTCTCCCTGTAGAAGCTAAAGTAAACTTAGTTCCCTTTCGTGGTCACTACGAGTTACGTCGTGGCGACGAATGGGGTTTCGCTTAGAAAGCCTCTCACCTTCCAGTATACAAAACGAGCCAATGGCAAGAAAATGCCACGGGTCTGCAGAATTTGCATAGTGTAACTCCGCCCCACCTCGTGGGTATATAAGGAAGAATGCTGGCAACATGCAGTTATGTTTTTGCTTCGGAGCCAAGAGTTTTCTTCACTCCCACAAGCCATTCTGAATTATCTTCACTCTACGAGATGAGCGGCTCTCCAGTGTGTTGGTGGAACAGCGCGTTCCAGCGAGATCATATTGCCTGCTGCTGATCTGTGCAGTGATCTGCCGACAAGTGTGTGTGCTTCTCCCTGGGTGCTTCAGAACTCTGTTGAACTTTTTCCTCTCTCTAAAAGAACTTCATTGCGGGAACATGACCATCGCGATGTTTAGATCGAGACTCAATGATCTCCGTGTGGGTAGAGTCCCCTCTGCCACACCCCAATCTATCTCTTCCCCAAGAGGGGATACTTTGGCTGGTGGCCAGGGTGATCTGAGGGTTACGGTGTGGCACAATAACCGAGTCATTCTGCCTCGCTGCCCCATTGAGGGTACGTCTGTGGTTCGCATGTCCCTGCTGGTACAGTTCTTTGTGAGCTTGGCTAGAGCTTCCCAACGCCCTTTCGCGTCTTCACGAAAGTCGTCGATACAGCCCTTGTGCTGCTACGGCAACACAGGGTTCACATCCTGAACTATCTCGACGACTGGCTGATCCAAGCTTTGCGAACACAGGGACCTAGTGCTCCGGCACCTAGCCCATCTGGGCCTTCAGGTCAACTGGGAAAAGAGCCCAGAACCCCGTGCAGAGGATCTCATTTCTCGGTATGGAAATTGAGTTGCTTACGAGCGAGCGCGCGCAGTCACTGCTGACTTGCCTGAGACAGTTCGAGGGAAAGAGTACGGTTCCACTGAAGTTATTTCAGAGGCTCCTAGGGCATATGGCATCCACAGCCGCAGCTACGCCGCTCGGATTACTTCATATGAGACCGCTTCAGCTCTGGCTTCGGGATTGAGTCCCGAAGTGGGCATGGCAACAAGGCACGCTCCGAGTACTAGTTATTCTGACCTGCCGTCAGACCTTCACCCCGTGGACAAACCTCAGCTTTCTACGGGCCGGAGTGCCCTTAGAACGAGTTTCCAGGCCTGTTGTTGTCTCAACAGATGCCTCCACCACGGGCTGGGGCCTTTGGCATGTCAATTGCCTCGAGTTGCTGGCCGTACGTTTGGCTCTGCACCGCTTCTGTGCGTTGCTCAAGAACCAACACGTACTAGTCCACTCATACAATACCACGACAGTAGCGTACATCAACCGACAAGCTGCTATGCTCCCGCTGTATGTTGCAACTCCCCACCACCTCCTCCTATGGAGTCAGAAGCATCTGAGGTCGCTTCAAGCCATTTATATCCCGGAAGACCTGAATCGTGCAGCCGACGAGCTCTCACGGTTTCAGTCTCTTCCTGGAGAATGGAGACTTCATCCCCAGTCGGTTCAGCTGATTTGGAAACAGTTCGGCGACACACAGGTAGATCTGTTTGCCTCCCACGATTCTTCCCATTGCAGCCTGTCCTGACCGAGGGCACGCTCGGCACGGACGCACTGGCGCACAGCTGGCCGCTGGGCCTCCGCAAGTATGCGTTTCCCCTAGTGAGCCTTCTTGCACGGAGCAGATCATTTTGGTTGCGCCTCATTGGCCCACTCGGACCTGGTTCTCCGAACTGGTACTCCTCGCGACAGCACCTCACTGGCCAATCCCTCTGAGGAAGGACCTCCTTTCTCAGAGACAGGGCACCCTATGGCACCCTCGTCCCGATCTGTGGATCCTCCACATGTGGCTCCTGGACGGGACGAGGCAGGTTGAGTACCCTACCACCACCGGTGGTGGCAACCATCACTTCTGCTAGAGCATCGTCCACGAGACATGCCTAGGCGTTGAAGTGGAACCTCTTCGTCACCTGGTGCTCTTCTCGCCGAGAAGACCCCAGAAAATGCCCGATCAGTAAGATCGGAGCGAAGGCTGTCTCCCTCCACCCTCAAAGTGTATGTTGCCGCTATCACCGCACATCACGACGCAGTCAAAGGTAAGTCAGTGGGGAAGCACGACCTGGTCATCAGGTTCCTGAGAGGAGCAAGGAGACTAAATCCTCCTCGCTCTCCTCTCGTACCCCCTTGGGACCTCGCAGTGGTTCTATCCGCCCTGCAGAGTGCTCCCTTTGAGCCTTTGCAATCAGTCGAGCTTAAGTTCCTGTCAGTGAAGAACAGCGCTCCTGGTTGCATTGGCCTCCAAGAGGGTAGGGGAGGAGCTGCAGTGGGCGACACCCAACACATTCGCAAGATTCTACAATCTCCGAGTGGAGCCAGTGTCCTCTCGTGTACTCACTTCAACTAGCCGGTACTAGAATCTGCTCAGGTGTCTTCGCTTGCTCGCCATTCCACTCCTCGGACTGGATATGTGCGATATTCTCCTCAGGTGAGCCTCTCCGAGAAGCCCTGAGTTCCTCCATCGCCGTTGACGTCAACGCCAGAGCTATGCCACCGGCAGCTTTCGCGTTGGCTAGGTGCCTCCATGTGCATGGTTCCACCCTTGGGCGACCCCCACATGTGTATTTCCACTGTAAACCTCTCTGAGCATGTGTCTTTCCCTTGGCAAGCCACCTTGCCCCCTGGGGTTGATACATTCCACCCTGCGGGCTGGACACCCCAGTGTTTCTCCATATGCAGCCCGCTCGCGGGTCATATGTGCATTCTGTAAGTCCCCCCCCTTCGGGCAGGCACTATTTGCATATTTCCACTGAGATATGCTTCCCAGTGTACCTTGGTATTCCTGTGTTAAGTAGGAGTCCTTCGTCCGTGCTAGTCTCACGACAGGGAGCTCAGACTTACGCAGGGCACTGGAATACAGCCGAGGTGGGGTGATTAGACTGGGAACCCCATTCGTCGTCACGACGTAACTCGTAGTGACCAAGAAAGGGAACGTACATACGTAACCGAGACGTTCCCTTTCTTGGTTACGTCTACCTTCCACTTCCGCTGTACCGCTGGAACGCCTGAGTACGCCTTGGCTCCTCAGCGAGAAAACATAACTGCATGTTGCCAGCGTACTTCCTTATATACCCACGAGGTGGGGCGGAGTTATGCTATGCAAATTCCGCAGACCCATGGCATTTTCTTGCCATTGGCTCGTTTTGTATACTCGAAGGTGAGAGGCTTTCTAAGCAAAACCCCACTCAGGGAACAAGGGTTACAAACATAACCGAGACACTCTTTCTGAAAAGATACGCTGCTGGTGTGTAACTTGTTTCGGTTTTGTGCTGATGAAGAAGGTTCAAATTACCAACTCGTCATTACTGATGAGTCTGTTACACAATGTCTGTTGCACAGGAAATCTGAAGAACGCTCCTGCATGACAAACCTACCGAATGCATCAGCGGTCCAAGAACCACAGCGCTGTCCACACAGCGTCCTGTCACAACAATATCAGCCCCAAGATCCAGGCACCGTTTAATGGGGAGGGCGCTGAGAGATACAGACACAAGAAAGCTGAATCTCAAATGCTCAAACCACCAGTGCAGCTCCAGGCATGAATAACAGACAGGACCAATGACACGCTGTAATTAACTTGTAGTTCTTACCCAAAATACGCATTCATGCTGTGGACGTTTTTTGGAAGTGGTTTCTTTCCCTCTGAATCAGTCATCCTGAGTTCAGTCAAAGAGTCTTTCTAGGATACACAACAAACCAAAAGATCACAGGAAAGATTTTAACACTGTCTAAAAATTCCTAAGTAAGGGTATAGGATATAATATTATTAGTGCTATGGCTATATAGTAATAACTCATACTTTAATTTAGGAATTTGAACAAACCCATAAGAATTATTGCAATGAAATGGGGCAAGAAGAGGGGTAATGTTTTACAGGTGGTGCTTGCCAAGGGTAATACACACCTATACCCATAAGTAGCGTTAAAGTATTAACTATACTCTACAGTTCGAAGGATCAGGTCAGTACGGTTTTTAATAATTTTATGCTGCATTTATTTAATCAAATATACAGTAATATTGAGAAACATTTTTACATTTTAAAATAACAGTTTTCTATTTGAATTTACTTTAAAATGTCATTTATTCCTGTGATCAAAGCTGAATTTTCATCATCATTACTCCAGTCTTCAGTGTCACATCATCCTTCAGAAATCATTCTAATATGCTGATTTGATGCTCAAGAAATATTTAATATTATGATAAATGATGAAAAGATTTTTTATTTTTTTATCAGTACTTTTTAGCAGTCTTTTTTTTTTCTTTTTTTTTTTACAGACAGACATACAGACCAAAATAGTGCAGTAACGAACAATCTAGTAATTCCATAATTCCAGAAGTGAAATAAAAGTGTGTAAATGTATAGGTGTGTGGGTGTGAATGTGGGTGTGTGTATATGCATAAGCAAAGTAACCATTTATTATTTATTACCATCTTCATTACCATCACCACCACCACTCCTCACTACCATCACTGCCAACATTGTATTAGTCAATTTTTATTTTATTTATATATTTTCTCCTATGTAACAATTACCATTGTCAGAACTCTCTATAGACAAATACATTTTTAGATAGTAAGATAATAATAGAAGATAATATAATAAGATAATATAAGATAACCCTCCCCCCACATCTCTTCAGTCCCTATTTTCTCCTATACTATTTATTTTTTATTTTATTTTTTTATGTTATGTGTAGTGTCTAAGGTGCATTAAAAGAAGTGGTACAGTGTGAGAGTGTCTCAACTTGGGACAGAGATGCTGTCCTATGGAAACCTGAGTGTTTATGAGGTTTTTCAATGTATATATATTTTTTTTCTTTTTTTCTTTCTTTCTTTTTCTTCTATTCTACATTGTGGTGCATTAAAAACACATGAAAAGATTAGGGGGGAATTGGAAATAATCAATTGATTTAACCATAGCAGTAGTGATAACAATGAACACCAAGTTAGTAATTCCAAAACAGCAATAATAATAATAATAATAATGATGATGATGATGGCAATGGTGATAAAAATAATGAGAGCAACGACAATAACAACAGCAATTACAACAATAATAAAAATAATAATAGTAATCATAACAATAACAGTAATGAAAATAATGACAATGATGACAAAAATAACAAAAATGCAGTAATATCCGTGGGTTGATTAAAAGGTGGGAGGAGTCGGAGTTGAGAGGAGAGAAGGGATTCATAGTTGTAAGAGGTCAGAAAGTGTTGGATGGCAGAGGTCGGTTTCAGATGCGTAATTATAAGGGGGAGATGTGTATTCCATTGTAATGAAGTCTGTAATAAGATTTTTCCAGTGGTTAATGTGTATGTTGTTACGAGTTTTCCAGTTCATGAGGATAGTTTTCTTGGCGATGGTTAGAGCTATGAGGAGCATTTTAGAGTTTATAGTTTTATCAGTAATTATTGTGAGGTCCCCCAGTAAGCAAAGAGAGGGCGATAGTGGGATGCGGCAGCCGACTATAGTGGATAGTGACTGTGTGACCTCTTCCCAAAAGTGTTTGATTGGAGTGCAGTGCCAGGTTGCATGGATGTATGTATCTGCAGAATTGTGATTGCAATGTGTGCAAACTTCTGATGTGAGACCCATTTTAGCTAATCTATTGCCCGTGTAATGTGTTCTATGAAGTGTTTTGTATTGTATTAATTGAAGATTAGCATTTTTGGACATGAGATAGATGTTTTTACAGATTTGGGTCCAGAAGTTGGCATCAGGAGCTATTGAGAGATCGTTTTCCCATTTTATTGTTGGTAAGTATATGGTCTGAAGTTGATTTGAAATGATTTAGTATATTTTAGAGAGAAGTTTCTTTGGAGAGGAAATGTTAACCAAGTCTGATATTGCCGGTGGAAGTTGTAAATTTGTGGCTCTGACGTTTATTTTTGCCAGAACAGAAGATTTGAGTTGTAGGTATTTTAAAAATTCATTGCTCCCGATGCCAAACTCCTGGGCCAATTGTGGAAATGTTGTTAATGTGTTAGATTTGAAAATATGGTTAATGTGGGTGATACCCCTTTCGGCCCATGTGCGAAAATGCAGTATTTTTTTATTGCTTATAAAGTCACGGTTGTTTCACAGTGGGGTGAGGTTAGATGGAGCTAGTATAGAATTTGTGATTTGGTGAAATTTCCACCAGGCTGTCAGAGTGGAAGCTATAGTTACAGCATTAAAACATGTGTGTTGTTTGATTGATTTGGTGAGGAATGGTATGTCACAGTGCTTTAAGTGGCCCAAAAGAGGTGCCGGTACTCTATTAATTTATTTTTTTTTTTTTTTTTTTTTTGCTGACTCCCCTCCTCCCCTGAGGTAACAACAACTGAAGGGGTTTTATATACAGCAGTCAACAGACGACCTTATAAAAATAATAAATCCTTTTATTAGTTTGTGGAGTTGTTTGAGCTAGAAAGAGCTACTGAACATAAATAAAATGTGCAAAATGGTATTGAAAAAATACCCTTAGAAAGAGCTACTGTAGAAAGAGCTACTGTACAGTTATTTACTGTAGCAAATAACGAGCTCGAACTTCTCACCACACCGGCACCCAGTTTGCAAGTCTAAATTAGTTGCTTACATTTAAAAAATGAGCATACAATAGCATAAAAAGTATTTTTAATGAACATAAAGGTCCATGTTTAGTAAAAATCTTCACGAAACTTAATGAAATATTTAGTGAAATTAGAAAATATAAGATATTGTTAATTTATTTTGTATACACATTCTCATATCCATATATTTTGTTTTATTGTCACGAGTAATAATCTCAGGGTTTACTGGGTTTTACACGATTCCGTTGGTAGTGTGTTATTGGTGGTGGTGTAGCCTACTAAAATAAACATTGTCACGTGTGTATAGCTTTCATCTTCTCACCGCTGATTCCTGATGGTTTAGACTAGAGGACAATTACTCGAGTCGCCCCTATCGTTTCAAAGAATAGTACAACGGCGAGCGCGTCAAGTATAAACACCTCGTCCGTTTGGGGAGGTGCGCGGATTGTGCGCGCAGTCTGCAGAGACTCGCGCTGCGGAGCCAGGCGAAAGTATAAACAAGGAGGAAGCGTGTATTGTGAAGTAAAGCGGCAGCGCAGACAAAGGATTAAAACAGATGTGCAAACGAGCGTACCGGTACGCTAAAAGCACGTTCTGGGCGCACGGACAGGTGGCGGTATGGTCAAGAGCTATATTTTGAAGTGGCGGTACTGAGTACCGGCGCGTACCGGCCCACTTAAAGCACTGGTATGTCAGCTATATTTAATTCTTTGCATAGTGATTGTTCTATATCTAGCCATATAATATCGGATTGGGTGGGGTGGATCCATTTGTATATGTATTGCAGTTGGTTAGCCATTGAGTAATAATGAAAATGTGGTGCTTCTAGTCCTCCTTGAACCTTGTTTTTTTTGTAGTGTGGTGAGTTTTATCCTTGGCGTTTTATTTTTCCAATAGAAGTGAGTGATAATGGAGTCTAGTGATTTAAACCAGGTGAGTGTGGGATGGATTGGAATCAATGAGAATAGATAATTAATTTTTGGTAAAATTGTCATCTTTATTGCTGCTATCCTGCCAATTATGGAGATTGGAAGGTTGAGCCATCGAAGCAAGTCGTCTTCTATTTTTTTTTAGTAGTGGTGTGAAGTTGAGTGTTACCAACTCTGACAGTCTGGAGGAAATCTTAATGCCTAAGTAAGTGATGTGATCGTGACATATAGGTATAGGTGATTGGTGGGGTGCCGCATCCCATTTGGTTTTATGTAAAGGGAGGATGGACGATTTGTTCCAGTTTATTGCGTAATCTGACATTTTTGAGAAGGACTGGATTGTTTTAATTATTTCTTGAGTAGATGCTAGAGGTTCTTGTATAAATAGTAGAATATCATCTGCATAAAGTGAGATTTTATGTGTTTGTTGTGGTGTTTCAATACCTTTGATTGCTGGGTTTTGGCGGATAGCTGCTGCTAAGGGTTCAATAAAAATAGTGAATAGAGATGGAGAGAGTGGACATCCCTGCCTCGTCCCCCTGTGCAGTGTGAAGCTTTGTGATGTTAGTCCATTGGTTGTGACTGTGGCAGATGGTGATGTGTATAAAATCTTGATCCAGTTAATAAATGACTCTCCAAAGCCAAATTTTTGTAGTGTGGTGAATAAAAATTTCCAGTTGACCCTATCAAAAGCTTTTTCAGCGTCTAATGTGGCAATGAGAGTATCTTTCTGTTGTACTGATGAGTAATGCATTAAATTGTATAATCTGCGGGTATTGTTAGATGCGTGTCTACCTTTTATAAAGCCGGTCTGATCAGGATGGATGACATATGGTATCATTTTTTCAATTCTATGAGATAATGCTTTGCTAATGATTTTTATGTCGACGTTTATAAGTGAAATAGGACGGTAGTTAGATGTGAGGGTGTGGTCTTTGTTAGGTTTAGGAATGAGTGATATAAGCGCTGTATTCATGTGGGGTACTTTTTATCAGTCTAATGTGTCATTGCTGATTCATTTGAATAAGTATTATTCAAATTTTGTAAAAAATCTAGTCATTAAATATGATGCCCTTATATATTCACCAATGTGTGTTGAACAATTGATGCTAAGACACTAAATACAAAATCTCTTTAAGGTGCATTCAAAACTGTATTGTTTGTTGTGATATATCATTTGGCTATCGGATATGGCTTTCATGTTGGATTATACTGACACCTAGTGATGTGGCTGTAGCATCAGGAAAAAGCTAAAGTTTTGTAGAACTGTGGGTATTTGCAGTCAGCCATGACTATATTAAGTGAAAGTGTCCAATAATAGGGGGGTTACTGAGATAAAAAGAGAAGTACTTGGCTGGTCATGTGATGTCAACATGTCAGCTCCTATGAGGCGAGTAAATGCCCATGCATCGCATAAGCATAAATAAACTAAAGTTCAATTACCTTTGGCATCAGGTCATCACCAGTAACCACAGCTACCTTCAAGTCAAGTCCCGCTTTTTGAACTACTTCCTGTAAAGCTGCTCCACAGGCAAGAGGATTGACACCTCCAGCATTACTGACCACACGAATGCCTACGGGGGGGGGGGGGGGGGAAGCATGACAACAAGACATTCAGTCTAAAAAGTAATAAAAAATATTATGAATAAGATAAATCATTTTGCATGTTATATTATATAATAAAAGTAAATATAACACAATACAACCCATATAAACATTAATTAATCTAAAAAAAAAGTGAAAAGTCACATTCTTATCATAACTTAACATAACTTTACCTCTTTTGCTGATATCCTTAATAAATGGGGTAAGTGAAAGGACGAAATCAGGAGCGTATCCCATATTCTTAAAGAAAAGAGAGCATTGTTAATCTAAGTATGTATCATAATTAACAAATTAAGTCAAAAATATTATTAAATATCCACAGAATCACCCTTATTTTATTATCTTACACCAACAAAAGCAGTTTTGTGGGTCACATCAAGTAGGCTATATATAACTTACAGGCGCTTTAGCTTTGGCTGCTGAGAGTAGTGACATGGTGATTTCTGACAGATAATCAAACACAAGGAAGTCCAATTTCCCACCATATATGAGCTGAGGAACTGCATGTAAGAGATTTTGTGAGATTTGATTCTTTTTACACAATTTCATCAAGACAAAATTGGCCCAAACAGTAGGCTATTTGGACACTTACGCCACACTTAAAAATGTATGAATGAATTAAAAACAAAATATCAAACCAAGTGCCATTTATTCTAGAGAAAAATTGCACTAGCATACTTTTACAAGCAAAACATTTTACAAAAGTTTATTTTTTATTTTTTAGCTAGGCTATATAGTGATAACATCATTATCATCGTTTAATAAAGACAAAAATATTTGGACATTTGTGGTTGTTAAACGTTATGAACACACATAAGTCCACTAAAATGAGCTTGAAAACAAGTTGGAAGAAAATGTTTATTAGTCTATCATTTGTTTTCAGATTCCCGATTGTTTTGATGTAATTTAATATAATGCAGTGAAAGTCAAACAACACATATTTTTGGCGTCAGGGAGGTTAGAAAGTGTGAAAGAGTGAAAGGGCTTTGGTGACATCTAGAGGCCAGTCAAGGAAACAACTAAGTTTTTTAGTTCGCTTGTCTTGTGTATGTTCTTGTCAAGAACTAATATGCAGAGATGGATGAATACAGGCGATGTCAAATTAGCCTACATAAAGTAAAGTAATTTAATTTAAATACCAGACGTTGCAGTATCACCCCAAAACCCCGACGCGCATCCAATCCGTACAGTTCGGTGTGCTGATGAGGCGTAATGTCTAACGTTACTGCTTCTGTGACGTGATTCTCTTGTAAAACATCTGACAGTAGTTGCGTATTTGGTGATATTGTGTGAATATGAAACATTATTCCCGCAGAAAGGCAGTGGTGAGGTTGAACAAACTCTCAATGTCAACCGATGCAAACTCCCGGATATGCGCGTGAGATTCGTCATGATCGATCGACAAACGAGTTTCTTTTTAGGCTATATTATTTTTTATTTTTTTATGCGGACAGACGATAGCACAGCAACTACAAGACTGGACTTTCAAAGTACATTCTCGTACTACACACAATCTCATCCGTGTAGGACAAAAGTATGCTATCGTGGTTCCTACTATTCTAGGACAGTTCACACACACACACACACACACACACACACACACACACACACACACACACACACACACACACACACACACACTATATGTGCATTATATGTGCTGCTATATTACAATATTTATTACTATACTGCTACTTTAGCAGTTGGCATTTTTTTCTATTATGACCATATGTAAAGGTTTAATTTGCAAATTATACAATCTTTTTAAGGATCACTTATGTATATTATACTACAAGTGCTATAGACCCTACAGAAATGGTCACCAAATTTAACAATTAAATATGCGATTTGTAGTATCATTTCAGAAACAAAATACCACTTTGCATGGTGTCATGGTGTTGCATGTAATTATATAGGCCTATATATATAATAAATGTATTCAAATTAAAAATTGTTACAGATTCTTTTGGCAGATTGGGTGAAAATTTGGTAGCCAAAATTGATATCCTTTCTAAAATCATGATTAAATAACATTAAAGAACATTAAAGCTGAGCTGTCTTTAATCAACATAAGATATAGGCTATTATCTGTAGTGCAATGAGAGTGCATATCAAAAACAACTTAAAACAAACATTAGTTGTGTAATTGAAAAGGACAGTCCTAGAAATGATCTTCACAGACACAAGTTCCCACTTTCAATGTGCAAATCATGTTTGCAAACATTCAGTGAATCATCCTGTTGAATCAGTCAGTAAGCAATAATTTATCCACAACCCTAAAATTATGTAAAAAATTTAAAATATAGTTAAAATGTTATACAACTTTCTGTCATCTACACTTCCGTTAAAAGGTTTGGGGTCAGTATATTTTTTAAAAAGTATCTTATGCTCACCAAGGCTGCATTTATTTGATAAAAAAAATTAAATAAAAACTGTAATACTGTGAAATATTATTACAATTTAAAATAACTGTTTTCTATTTTAATATATCTTAACATGCAATTTATTCCTTAATTTTCTAACATCATTACTCCAGTCTTGAGTGTCACATGATCCTTCAGAAATCATTCTAATATTCTGATTTGCTGGCCAAAAAAAAAAAAAAAAAAAAACTTTTCTTATCATTATAAATGATAAAAACAGTTGTGCTGCTTAATATTTTTGTTGAAACTGCGATACTTTTTTCAACACTCTTTGATAAATATAAAGTTCAAAAGAACAGCATTTATTTGAAATAGAATTAAATAAATCTGACCTCTTAAGTCCCCAAATATATATTTTTTAAATAATATAACAATAAATTATACAATAAATATATATTCCATTAATATGTTCCAAGCCCCTCGAGGAATGTATGAGTATGTCATACTGCACTGTCAGTTCTTGTACAAGTACAAATGTTATCTTTCCCGTAAATCAGTACAAAATTGTGTAATTTGCATCTCTCTCTCTCTCTCTCTCTCTCTCCCCATCTCTGTTTCTGGGAGGGCAAGTTTGTCCACACACTGTTCTCTGTTCCAGATTGCGGGGGTGACGATGGTCAATAATGAGTCAATCTGTTGATCAATCAGAAGGGTTCATATGGGACGTGTGAGCAGTGAGAGTCTGTATTCTGCACAGAGAGGCCAGAGATGAAGCTCACACATTCGCTCTTCTGCCTGTTCGTGGTCGTGTCCTCTGCCCTGGTAAGTTACTTTTCTTTCATGTACTGCGTTTATTTAAACCTATTTGGATTCTTAAACACATACCACTAATTATTTATTTATTTATTTATGCATTGATCACAATGTATTTGCACACTTAAAGAAGTTTTCCCTCTCTGACTCTTTTTCCAGTCACAGGACACAGTCGTGAACCCTAGAGGTGCTCGTCCTATTGAACACGGTTACAAGGCACAAGATACCTGTCAGACAAAAGAATGGCCTATGTGTACAGATGATGAATGGGTATGTATTATTATTTATTTATTATTTAAGTCATACATATCGATTGAAGGTATAATCAAGCACAGAAAAGTGCAATAAGGCCCAACAACAAGTTAGCTAAAGACCATTTCATTTCTTCAGGGAAGCAAATGTCCATCCGGCTGCCGAGTTCAAGGCCTCATGGACAAAGCAGACCACGATATCCTCAAGAAGATTGAGAGGATTCGTAGTCTCCTGGACGAGGGCCGGAAACTTTATCGCTCAACTGATCAAGTGTCCAAAAGCACTTACACTTACCTAAGAGAGCGACTGACCTCTTCCGCCGGTAAGGATTCGCTTTGATTCAATCTTTGATTTTTGGACATTTTTCATAATTAATGCCAAGGATAAAGTACATTTTTGGAAGCTCACACAAGACAATTCAAATAATGTTTTTATACTTTCACTCAGGTGGTGACAACAGGTACGCATCATTGGCTGAGCAGCTGAGACAGAGAATTACTGACATCAAGATTAAAATCGACCGTCAACTCCGGTTACTGGACGCTCTGAAGTCGCAGGTCAAAGATCAAGTTATTGTTATGCAGCGACTTGAGGTGAGCAAAATATTTCAACAAAATCTATCTATCTATCTATCTATCTATCTATCTATCTATCTATCTATCTATCTATCTATCTATCTATCTATCTATCTATCTATCTATCTCTACACTGATTTCTTGATATAACTTACTATTAAAGCACATTCTCCCAATATGATCTCTTGGCGCAGGTCGACATTGACATCAAGCTACGCACATGTAAGGGCTCTTGCGCCAGCTACACTGAGTTCACGGTGGACAGGGAGAGCTACGTGGCTCTGGACAAGCAAATGGACAATCTGGACGCCTTCCGCGTACAGAGTGTGGAGACTGTCAGTTCCCTGGGAATCATGAAGAGCAGGCCGTTGAAGGACGTGGTGTTACCCTCCATATACAAAAGCGGAACGGGTAAAGCCGAGCAGAAGCAGCTCCTCTTCGGGGACGTGGGTCAGATGCAGCTTACTCTGGAGGCGGAGGGTTCCACTGCCGAATCTGCCGCAACTGTTAGCAAGTTCCCCACATCAGGTATGGGCTCAACTTCCTCCTTTCCATCGCATACCTCCTCCTCCTCCTCCTCCTCCTCCTCCTCCTCCTCCTCTTCCACCTCCACCGTCAAGCAGTGCACCAAGTCAGTGCACAAAGTGGTAATACACACCAAAGACGGCCCCGTGGAGAAGACTGAGGTTACGTCTAGCGGGCCCGGGTGTGAAGATTTAGAAAAACTAGGAATCTCTGATTCAGAATATATGACGGCAGCCAAAGATGGGAAAGATCAGAGCCGTGGTACCACAAGAATAACCACGACTGGTGGGGATGAAAAGTCCATCACTTCTCTCACTCGCGGTACCAGTGATCTAGGTGACTTCGGTGGTGACTTCGGTGGTGACTTCGGTGGCGACTTCTTCAAGGGGCTTGGCACTAATACCCAAAAGTTATCCTCATCTTCTTCCTCATCTACAAAAACAGTCGTGTCAGATGGAAGCAAAAGTTACTCAAAGACCACCCTCTCTAGCGACCCATTCTTTGGGGATGACCTTGGGGCGTTTATGCCTGGTGATGTTGAAGAGGATCTGCCCGACATCCACGCACGAAGTGTGAAATCGAAGGACGAGCGCAAGGCTGGCTTTGTTGGTCGAGGTACACTTGAGTGAAACTCTTAACTCAAGCAGCATACACAAGTGAACCATTAGCAAATGTAATTCTCTTGATAATACTGACAATATTAGCAAGAGTTTGTTTAGATCTTCTTGGAAGCATGTGGTGTATTGTACTAAACTATTATCCAAGTAATTACAAAAAACATGTCACATTTAATTGCACTCAGATGCTCATCCAGAAACAATCTTGCAGAACTATGTAAATTCCATTCGTTTCGAAATTAATGAAACAAATTTACAATGCAGCTTTGCTCTAATCAGCAGGTGTGTAATCTTCTTTCAGATTGCGTTGAAATCCTGCAGAAGCATGTTAACGGCGGTCAGAGCGGGCTGTTCAAAATAAAGATGGCTGGGTCAGAGGAGGTAGTAGAGGTTTACTGTGACCAGGACACTGGGATGGGGGGCTGGGCTCTGGTTCAGCAGAGAGAGGATGGGTCGGTTAACTTCAATCGCACTTGGAAGGAGTATCGAAATGGTTTTGGGCAGGTAGACCAACAGGGTAAGGGCGAGGTCTGGATCGGCAACATCTTTCTACACCTTCTCACTCAGAAAGAGAGTCTTCTGAGAGTTGAGCTGCAGGACTGGCAGGGGAACGAGGCATATGCCGAGTACAGTTTTAGAGTTGGCTCGGAGGCAGAGGGGTTCCCATTGACCGTGTCCGATTACACGGGGGACGCAGGGGATGCGTTAGTGAGCGGACAGCCTAACTTCGGATCCTTCCTTTCACATGCTGGCATGAAGTTTAGCACCTTTGATAGGGACAACGATAAGTGGGAGGAGAACTGTGCGGAGATGTATGGTGGAGGGTGGTGGTACAATAACTGCCGGTCAGCCAATCTCACTGGGATTTACTATAAAGGAGGCCAGTACGACCCCGGCACCAAAGTCCCTTATGAGATTGAGAATGGTGTCGTGTGGCTGCTTTTCAAACCAGCTGATTACTCTCTCAAAGTAGTGAGAATGAAGATCAGACCTGTCTGAAAAGTGAAAAAGAGGGGATTTGGGGGGAGAGGACAGCTAGCCATTGCTTTGAATGATCAGTGTCAATAACCTACTTGTCAAAATTTAAAGTTGTAATGTTGCCATGTATATTTTTACACAACCATCATACCTCATGTTTCCAATAAAAATGTGTTCACTTTAAGTTTTGGACTGTGTGTGTGTGTGTGTGTTTTATTTTAGTTCAAAATATCTGCTTTTAGAATATTTTTCTGGAAATAGACACCTTACAGCTTAGTCATAACCACAAAAAAGACAATCTGCTTACATAATCTTGGTTTCTTCAATAAATTCAATAAATAAAGCTTATTTTAGTATGTCTCAGCAAAAGTTTTTCAAAAATCGGACTTTTGTCACTGGGGCAGTACCCTCAAAAGGACATCTTTGTACCTTATTTACCTCTAAAAGTTTCACAGTAGTACCTTAAGAGTACATATTAGGTTAAGGTACTAATGTGCACCTTTAGGGGTAGTTAAGATACAAAGTTAAGTGACAAGTTGTTGTACTCCTAAAATTTCTGCACATTTTCTTCTGGCAATGTATCCTACAGATCATATTATCATCTTGACCACAGTTAATAATTAAAACTCATTTACCTACCTTTAATATATTCAGTATTTAATATAAGACTGTAGTTGTCTGTGCCCTACTGGTTTAGATACTTTTTTATTTTAACTTTATTTTAGACTTTATAAGGTGGTTTCACATCAAGGTTGTAGAACAAACAATGAGCTTACAACATTACCACTATATATCACAATCAAATGATATTCCCCTATTAATGTGAACAAAATGTTCAAAATTAGCCACCATCAACATGAACAAACATTAAAGTGTAATGCAAGTGTGTTTGGTTTGTTGCAGTGTGTACGGCCTTGAAATCCAGTCGCAAACAACATAATCACTCTGGTTTCAGCAAATTTGGACAGTGTCCAGCATGGTCAACATACCCTGTGTGCTCTGACGAGGAGAGGGTGAGTGATTTTGGAGAAGCACAAAAAAAAAAAAAAAAAAAAAGTTCTTCTATGGCATCACTGTGAAAACCCTGTTTTGGAGCCTTTATTTTTAAAAGTGCAGATCACTTATCTTCAAAGTGTTAGTAAAGTAAATTAGAAATAAATCATACATTAATTAATCAGATATTATTTTGCACATCAAAAACCACTATGAAATATTAAGAGTGCATTCATTAACTAAGAAAAGATAGATAAATTAGAGAAATTCTAGATTAAGAGAAATTGTTTTTCCACAATTGTTGGAATTAGTCAGTACTGGAATTTTTATAAGTTTTATTTTTTTCATTTGAAGGAGGACAAATGTCCATCTGGATGTCAACTGGAGGGTCTTATTAATATGGCAGATGAAGACATTCGTAAACGACTGAGAAATATTTGTGGAAGGATTCAACAAAATCAGGACATCACCTCATCAGTAATGCAAACGAGTGTCCAGCTTTATGGGTCACAAAGAAAAGCTATCATCCAAACATATAGTATGTTAAATGTTATGGTTCTTTTCATAAGCTTTTATATCTAATTCTCAAATCAAGTGTTTTAAAAAAAAAAAACAAAAAAAAAAAAACACAAATGGAAAGATACCTTAAGCACATTTGGAGTTGCTTAGATTGCAACACAAGAAGAAATCCTCAAGAGAACCTCCAGACACTCTTTTGAAGTTGCCTCAGATAATTAATTTCTGTTCTCATACAGTTTTAATACATATTTCAAGTGCCTCATATTGTTCCCTTCTAAAGAGGTCACCGGATGAATCATTGACTGGAACTAATAGCTTTCTAACTATGTTCCTCAGAGAATTATACTTTTTGAAAGGGTTCGTACTGGTTGTCCAGAGGATTCTGCCAATGTGCCGAACAGAGCAGTTATGTAAAATATTAATTTCAGATTTCTGAGTAGTTACTCAGAAGGCCCCTTCGACAAAACATAACAAAAATAGAAAAACCTGTTGTATTATCATTTTTAGTAATTTACAAAAGGCTGAGGAGGTCTGATGGTTTTCTCTATGTGCAGTGCAGGAGCTCAGATATGCTGAGTTTGCTGAAGAACTTCAAAGAAACCTAACATTCCTGCACAAGAGGTCTACAGAACTTGCAGAAGACTTAAAGAAGCATCATCGAATGATCTGGGATCAGATAAATGAAATCCGTCGAACAGAGGTAAGGTATTTACCAAAGTCTTTTATTTTAGCTGTTCTCAACCTTTGTAAGCCACGGTGCAGTCAAAGTCATACTATCTCTAACATTCAAATAACATAGTATGAATAAATATCTCAGAGGTAAATAAATTGCAGCCTATTTAGAAGTTTATTAAAGCCTCTTCAACACTACTTTGTTTGTTTTTTTGTTTGTTTTTTTTGACTGGAAGGTCAGTTGAGTAAATTCAGGTTCACATAATCAATATATTTGATCAAATGTTCTGCAAAAACGTTTGAGTCAGGGATTTCACTATTTGCTTGAAGGTTGAAATGTAACTTTTGCCCTGATTCAGACTTGTTTTTGTGTAATTCTTTGGAGTGAAGGTGGACGTTGACATCAAAATCCGTGCGTGCAAAGGATCATGCAAGCAAACCTTTGACCATGCCGTTGATAACGAAGCCTTCAAAGCTATGGAGATCAAAATGGCGCAGTTCAGCATGATCTCGAAGAGGCGGAAATCATTCGCCAAAGTCAAAAAACTAAAACTTCAGTCTGCTGATCGGCCCGCTGTGTCCCCCACTTACCGTAAAATTCCCATTGTTCGCTCTGAGCTTCTCACAAAGTTTGAAGACATTGAGCAGCATCAGGTGGTTTTAGATGAACTCCTTGAAGATTTTTAATCATATTTATGTCTAGATTAGTAATATGAGGGACTGTTTTTATCTAACACGGTGTATGGTTTGCTATAGGCTATACTGACAAATGCTTATTTCTTGTGTTAAATATTTGCTGCATATTTATTTAAAGATCACATGTCCCATTTATTTTGCCAATATCACCTTAACAGTTTCTTGTTTTGTTTTATTTTATTTTATATCTAACTTATGTCCAATATTCCTGGTGTTAGAAAACAAATATTCTGTTCTTAACAGCAGAATAAAAAAAGACTAAAACAGCTGTGCCTTAGTTGCAACTAAGAAGCAAATGTGAATGAGATACTGTACAAAATGCCATTTCACAAATTTACCTCATTAAAATCTCACAACTGTGTAACGTTTTAATGAGTATCATGACTTATGTGCCAATAAAACAACATTTTTCATAAGGCATATGTGTGTGTAGGTGTTTGGCCACTTTTTCAGTTTTTTTTCTTTTCATTTCTTAGTTAAGTATGACAGTTAACAATGTTTCCCCTAATAAAGTATACTTGTTTACCAAGGACACAACAAAATGGGTAATACGCATTCTGGGGATGTAACTTGAGACATGTAGTCATTTCCAACTAAGCTGTAATTATGTCAAATAAAGTATGACATTTTTATTTAATTGTGTATGTTTAGGATATATACACTCTCAGAAAAAAAGTTATTGGAGCGGCACCTATTCAAAAGGTACGCATTTGTACCTTATTTACCCGTAAAAGGTGCATATTATTACATAATAGTACTTTAATGTTACATATTAGTACCTTTTAAAAGGGTACTTTATTGTTTTGTTTTTTTGTTTATTATTATTTTAAAAATGTCTACACTGTCATTTCTATCACAGAATAGAAACACAGAAAAATTCTCCCATGATGCATGTATATACTCTTTTGGCCCTGACCGTAACCCTAACCCTATTACACAAATTATTAGTAGACAAATTAAATAAACCTGTGAGAGTGTAAAAAGGGTTTTAAAACAAATTATTTTCAAAAATACACAATTTCAAAAGTACTCATAAAGTGTCAAAGAAACAACTGTATGTGTTTGTGGTCAGTCATTTTGAATATGCCTGAATTTATTGCTATTGCAGCTTCAGACATCTCAAACCAAACTGATACTACTGTTGCTCTCTAAAATAATAATAAGAAACAAACATAAATACTGAAGACACTTTGCTTAATTTATTTTATAGGTCAGCTTTAATGAGAATTAGGTGTATCCATCTTGTTTTACACTGTTTTGCATATATATTCCTTTTTAAACACTTCCAATAACACAGTTCCGAATGTTTCAAGTTCAGTAAAACTCTTTTATGCAAATACAAATAATAGCTCTAGTAACAATTTAGGTTCAGGTTTTATTATACTCCTATTTCTCAAAAAAACCTTACAGAAATGAGTGGCATTGAACGGGAATGTACACAAGAATGGACACATAGTATCTCATTTCAATTCACTTTTATCTTGCTTTGAAGTAAGGTCTGATCTTCATGCTGATAGATTTGAGCGAATACCACGAGCCCTTCCAGTTCATCCACACAATGCCATCATCTGTCCCATGCTTAGTCATGTATTTTGTATAAGCTCCCCCCCTGTAGTATCGCCCATTAGGATTACAAGCGTGGCATCGGTTGTACCACCATCCGCCTCCATCTTCCTTTGAACACTGCTTAGAAGGATCTCCAGGTATCCTGTTTACGATTGACACAATTGGAGAAAGAAAGAACATTAGATACTTAAGTTTTTCCATGCAGTTTTCAGTCTGGCCATCATTAGGACAAGCTATCTGTATACAAACCATTTGTCGTTATCTCTGTCATAGGTGCTGAACATCATGCCATTATGGATGGTCATGGTACGGTTTTCTCCAATCAGTTCTGTTGCGCCATCTAAGAACGTGTTTCCAGCTGTTCCTGAGTAACGGCCAACTGCTAGGATGTAGTTGGTGGCTTCGCCCTGAACAGTGAACTGCTCGTACTGAGCGTAGACCTTTGAACTGGACCAATCTTCCATTTCAACCAGGAGCTCGGTGGGACCCATCTTAGTAAGCTGACTAATACGCTCGTTACCCAACCAGTATTCACCTAAAACAGTCCACAACAAGTTAGTTAGAGAATGAGATGATATGGTGAATCAGTGAATGTAACATTGATATTGAGAACCTTGCTGGAAAGACCAGTGTTTAGAACTGCTATTCTGGTACAGGCTGGTATATTGGTTATTATATGCTGTTCACCAGGTTTCTTTTTTTGGGGGGGGGCAATACTGGTTGAACATGTAAGCTTGCTGGTTTAGCTAGTTAAGAAGCCTGGTAGGGGAAACCAGCACAACAAAACACAACATCTTGGTCTTTTCTGCAGGGTCTAACCACACAATATGCAATGCTAGTCTGAAGTAAGTTATTGGCTAGATTCTTCTTGTTCATCAGTAAAACTACACATTCTAAAACCCGATTCCCACATTTCTAAGTTTATATAATGGTTTTGCATATCATTAATTTTGTTAGCCATAGATTACCAGGAGTCTGGCAGTGGCCTTTGCCCACATCAAATGCAATGTTTCCAAAGCCTCTTCGGTAGTCGTCCCAGCGCCTGCCAAAATCAACACTGCCGTCCATTCGGCTCTGGATGACCACCCAACCTTTGGAATAATAGATAAGTTTATGATGATAGTTGCATCATTGGCAAAACATGCCTCTACCTACATTTTTGCAAAACTCCAAAAATGTACGGTTTCCAGCTGAAATTACCATTAGTGGCACTATGACACCAAAAACACAAATTTTGATTACAGGAGCAGATTATCGATTAAGAAAGATTTATTTTATTTTAGTTCCTTGACACTATGTTATGACCTCAAAATATTTGACCATGCATGATTTGCAAAAGTACATTTTGTCATTTGCATCACATAACCAGCTCCATTTGCTTGGATTTTCTGGCATAGTAAACTGATACACAGCAATACACTTGCTCGGGAATCCCGTGAAACATCAATCGCAATAAAAGAGCTAAAAACGGGTAGAATCAAGCTAAAATGGCATGGCTGCTTTAGCAAATGTGTTATTATCTCACGTTTGCTTTTGTTACCATTACCGGTTAGGATTATGGTGGTGTTTATAGGTGCAACATTATTTTCAAATGCATTAGCGCATTAACCTTTTAGCACCACATTTAATGTCCGAACTGCCTAAATACAACAGGCAACATAAAACGTTGCCAGATTCACATTTATTTGTTTCAGATAAAACTGAACTCACTTTAGTGCCACTCACAGGACATTTCACATTGAAAGTATTGCAAAACTTTCAAGCAACGTAATATCATTTTGCAGAAATGTCGCCACGGGCACGTTTTCCCAATGAATCTGGGTTGGGTGTTTCTCGTGACTTTCCTCAATAGGCCACATGATTTTGAGATCCTGAGTTACATTAGGGGTTTGTTTAAATGACGTCGACATACCTCCTTTTTGACTCGTCTGATCGCAGAAGACCTTGTAGGGTGTACTGAGTGGATCAGGCCGTATGAGGTACATCTGAGAGTCCTCTCCTCCTTTGCGGATAATGTCCTCACACTCCTTGCCGGAAACCACAGGAATCGGGCAGCTGACTTTACAAGGCACTTGGCACTTGGCTCTCTGAGTAGTGATGGCTTTCTCCAAACGCTGAATCTTCTCACGGACCTTCTCCAGCACAGCCTGTAGGATTTTTATATTCTGGGGGAAGGTGACGTCCACAGCATCCTTAATATAAGCATGCTGTGTCTCTAGACTGTCTGTGTACTGACCAACCAGCATACCATTGCCTATGAGAGAACACAAAGAGGGGGATGTTTAATAATTGAGAATGTCTTATAAAAACGATAATGAGTTGATATTTTTATTTATTTGGCAGATGCCTTAATTCTTATTGACTTACTCAATGTATATTTTTGATCAAAATGTGTGTTCCCTGGGAATCAAGCCCAGGGAATAAAACAGCTGAGTTATAGGAAAGCTTATCAAAAATCATCCTTGTTTCATCACAATAGACTTGCAGAGGTTCTCAACTCTGGCCCTCAATGTCCACCTTCCAGAGTTTAGCTCCAACCTTGATCAAACTCATCTGCCTTGAAGTTTCTTGTAATCCCGAAGACCCTGATTAGCTCGTTCAGGTGTGTTGGTTTAGGGTCGGAGCAAAACTCTGCAGGAAAATGGACCTCGAGGACCAGAGTTGAAAAACCCTGGGCTAATACTATACTTCCAGATCAAAAGATTCTAAGCTCTCTGAAGGAAGTATAGTTAGTTACCCTCGCTGACTCTTTGTCTTTGTGCTACTTCTGCAGTCATATCCATGACGTAGCCATAGACAGAGTTGGTGGACTGGGTCAACTCATCCACATTTCTTTTCAGCTGATCCACAGTTGGCCTTACGTTACGTTCTTGCTTTTGGATGGTTTTCTTCAGCTCACAACCTGTGGGACACAACACTCCCTGAAGAAAGAGAGAGTGAAAAAAAAAAAGAATTTAATTGTGGTTTGTGTGGTATTTATTTAAATTAGGGCCGTAACCACCATTAACAGTTATATATAGATTAATGGATTAATGGTTGAACAAATGGGTTTTCAATGGGAGATTATATGTTATTAAGATTATTCCCATAGGCCTCACTTACAATTTTGTCATCTTATCCTAAAATATCAGAAATTAGTGCCTGCATGGGTTATGTCACCCATCTAAATAAATACTGCACAAATAGAATCAAAGCATATTGGCACTCTGACCATTTTCTCAGACATGTGGTTACATCCACCCGATTCTGGGTACTCTTCCTTCTCCTGCGTAGCTTTCCCCACCGGCGCTGCAGTTGGTCGTCCACGATAACGGCTTGCCCCACTGACGGGGGGTGGTGCTGCTGGGCCTGAGGAGTACGTCTCACGACCTCTACTGACAGGACGATGACCCCTGGGATCTACGGTTTCTTTAGGCTAAATTCAGAACAATACATCTTAAAATGTCTCTGCGTTTTTTTTATGTAATTGTTTGCACATTCCATGTGATTTGAGGTCATATGTACTCCAAAATATGATCTGTATACACACTTATTTGACTGTTTTTTTTTTTTTTTATGTAATACAATCTTAATCAACCATAACTGACAAATATATCTATCCAAAGTCACTGTGTGTGGGTTTTAATTTATTTTCTGTATTATTTATGCAGTATATGATTTGAATTGACTATTTATTAATTTTTAGAATTTTAAAAAGGACTTACCTCTTTTTTTGCTTCCTGAAGCAAAACGGCATATAAAAACAAGACAATAATTACTACATTATCAAAATTTAATATTACAATTCTATTAAATATCAGAATGTTAGTCATATTTACCGCTCCATAATCATCATATTCGTCTTGTGCGAGAGTTCCAACAACACACAGGAAAAGTAATAAGAGAAGCTTCATTTTGGTAGAGCTCACACTTCAGTTCCAGCAACAGTGTGAGGTTCTCAGCTGTAGATAATTCAGTGCTGCTCTCCCAGAATTTATACCATACGCCTCCCCCCTCTGCACTGGAACAGGAGGGGCTTCAGTGCTGGTTAATCTTTAATTCTCGATGTGCCTCTTTTGGTAATCAGTTCAGGGACGGCATCATTTTGGGGAAATGAAGAAATGATGTGAACAAAGCAATAATAAATAATCATGAAGCAATCAAGTAATACGTACATGCAAATATTATTTCACTATAACAAACTATAGCAAAAAACAGTTGGTATGTTATGTGGCTTATGTAAAAAGTTATTTACAATGGCAGACAGATTTTGGAATATAGAAGGCTCACTTCTGGCCACATTTTAATTTAACTGCCCACTAGGTTACTACATTAGTTGCTACCAGAACATGTATGATAAAAAAAAAAACGTGTACATGTTTATTACATGTGAATTGTTCAAACTGCAAAAATAAAACGAAACATTTTTAGTAAAATGACTAATACTCAATAGTATGATGGACCTGTGATTCACAGTAAAGAATCTCGAATTGAGACACACTCAATCAGTTGAACTATTATGTTTCTGTATGTTCTGTTAAATCTGCATTACTCAGCAAGTAAACTATTGCTGTTTGTTTGGCCAGTGTGATTTGTTGTGCCATATCTTCTTCAACCACCCACATCTCCAACTTTGACTCATAACTAACAGACATGACAAACAGACACTTTGTACTCAGAGTGTAGGTTTTTTTTTTTTTTTTTACACTTTAAGGCTCTCTCAATCATTCCTATCAGTGTAAAAGTACTGATAGCTTTTATTAAGCAATTAAATGTAAATGAGAATTAATTATCAAATCTGAATTACAAATTATACATTTTGGCTGTGTTAGATAGCTAGCTACTCTCAAAACCTTTACTTATTTATTTTTTAAAAATCAAATGTAGCCTACTATATTCCATAATTTCAGAAGCTAGGTATTTGATATTTTAGAAAATAGAAATTAGTCTATTTTAAACGAACTGATATTTTATCATTTCTAGTGAATATAGCCAATCCCGTAGACGTGTGCGTGAGTGTTGCTCCTGCGCAGATCTGTGCCAGCAAGCCTACTATGGAGCTTATAATATGACAATATGGTTTGAATTTGAATTATTTACAAAAATGTACAAAATTGAATTTTATGTGGTATTTTACATAGTTCCGAATTTGATTTCTCTAAGCGAATATTGAACATTTGAAATGTAACGAATTGAAATGTTTTCATGGCTGAATTTTATAGACATGTATTTTCAAACAGCTATTTTTTTTGTTCTGAATTCTTAGACTGCAAATATTCAGTTTAAAAAAATACAGATTCAAGTTTAAGATGAAGAAAAAATTCTGAACTTCAAATTCAGTTTTCTAAAATTCAAACCGCAGAAAATTCAGATCTTACAGAAAGTAGGTCACAGGTCATTCACAGGGAAGAGTAAAGGATCTCAGAAAAGTCGAACAGAGCATTTTGGCTGCACTGCATAGTTTTCTGCCGCAAACGCGGTGGTGGTTCAAGAGAATCCGTGTATCTTTCGTTCAGTCGTTTTTTTATTTAATATAAAATGAGAAAACAGCTTGAGTATTAGATTTCTAATATTCTAGTAATAATAGTGCTCCACTGCTGCGGTTGCACGGATTATTAACACATTCATTGCGACTAGCCTACGTAGTAAGAATGTATAGGCTACATTTAATATTTTTCTCATCAAACAACCTGTTACGATGCAGAGCAGGAAGCAAGAAGCAGGATCCAAGTGCAGCAGTGTTTTTATTAAATAAACTAGAACTTTGACATAGACTCAGACTTCAGAACAGAACAGAACAGAACAGAACAGAACAGAACAGAACAGAACAGAACAGAACAGAACAGAACAGAACAGAACAGAACAGAACAGAACAGAACAGAACAGAACAGAACAGAACAGAACAGAACAGAACAGAACAGAACAGAACAGAACAGAACAAAGAACATGCAACCTAACAACATCAATAACTCACAATGACTGAACTAAAACACAGGGCTTAAATACACAGACAACCAAGCTAAACAAGATAACAAGGGGGCGTGGTAAATAAGAAACACCTGGGAAGACTAATCAACATAACGGGAGACAGCTAAACATGAAAAGACAGGGGAACACATGACAGACAAGAACAAGACACAAAACCCACACCGTGACACAATCAGACTAACCAATGGCTCGACACAACCCGTACCGAGGGAGAGACAGGGCTTTCTCTCTGTGTAGATATAAATTAACCTACGCTTTGCATCAGCTGGGTATGGCAGGGTAAATGGCGGCTGTCATAGCCTGAATAGTCGCCCGGTAAGTTAAAAAAAGTAAAGAAATTAAGATATATGTCAATATAATTTGGAGATTTGGAGAAGATTTGGATTTGGAGAAGGCATTCGACTGTGTCCCTCGCGGCGGCCTGTGGAGGGTGCTCCAGGAGTATGGGGTCCGGGGTCCTTTGCTAAGGGCTGTCCGGTCCCTGTACGACCGAAGCAGGAGCTTGGTTCGCATTGCCGGCAGTAAGTCAGACTTCTTCCCGGTGCATGTTGGACTTCGGCAGGGCTGCCCTTTGTCGCCGGTTCTGTTCATAATTTTTATGGACAGAATTTCTAGGCGCAGCCAGGGGCTGGAGGGTGTCGGGTTTGAGGACAACACGATTTAGTCTCTGCTCTTTGCGGATGATGTTGTCGTGTTGGCCCCTTCAGACCAGGACCTTCAGCATGCAGTACGGGACGGTTTGCAGCCGAGTGTGAAGCGGCTGGGATGAGAATCAGCACCTCCAAATCCGAGGCCATGGTTCACAGTCGGAAAAGGGTGGCTTGCCCGCTTCAGGTTGGTGGAGAGTTCCTGCCTCAAGTGGAGGAGTTTAAGTATCTTGGGGTTTTGAGTGAGGGAAGGATGGAACGGGAGATTGACAGACGGATCGGTGCAGCTTCTGCAGTAATGCGGTCGATGTACCGGTCTGTCGTGGTGAAGAAAGAGCTGAGCCGCAAGACGAAGGCAAATCCTTAAATGAATGCAGAAAACAACAAGAATGAAAAATAAGTAGCCATGTATAATAAAATAATATATACATAGCCTATAAAAAAAATAGCCTATATTGTGCCCTTTATTACAAACAACATTTAGCCTATTTTAAACGCCAAACAAATTTATTTAAATCGAAATGGTCGCGCATCTCTCGTTCAGTCAAAAGTTTTCATATTTGCAATGTAACATGTGGATGCTAACTATTAATATAAAGAAGGCTTCATACTTCAAATCGAGTGTCAATATACACGTATAGGCTAATCAGCGTCTTCACAGCAAGGGAAATGTTTGGAATAACAAGTAGGACTGTGCGGCACAGCTTGCCCTTTATATTGCACAACAGACCAATTAAATTAGGCAGAATAACTTTTTATATGTTTGGTTGACTGTGTTTTATTTTGATAATGAACAGTCTGCGATATGAAGCAACGCCAGAACTGATACTATACAATGTTGTGTGAGAGCGCGATGCGCCTGCGCCATCCCTGGGATTTGTTCCACTGCTGGGAAATAACATGATACTCTGTTATTTATAGTCATACAGATCATATGACATCATTCAGAATTTTTATTTGTGTACATTCAAAATGACTACAAAATATCATGCCATTGAAAAATAAATAAAACAACATGATGCGCTGCTTTAGCGCGTCTTGGTCTCCTTTAAGATCTTTCTGGTGCACACCAAAAATGAACCAAAATACAGCGAATAGCCTTCATGGCGCGCCTACTTTTGAAAGTCACTTTGGAATAAATCACAGCGTGTTTCATGATAAAACGTGACTTACAGTCCGGAAAATAGGCTACAGTATGGGTTATAGCAAATTCAGAGCAACTGCTGGTCTACACAGAGAGAAAGCCCTGTCTAGGCTCTTCTGTTGTGTCGAGCCATTCGTTAGTCTAGTTGTTTGATGAGAAAATGAAATGTAGCCTTGTTGCAATACACGTGTTAAGTTTTGTAAGCTCCGTGCAACTGTAGCAGCGGAGCACTATTATTACTAGAATATTAGAAATCTAATACTCAAGCTGTTTTCTCATTTTATATAAAAAAAAAAAAAAACTGAACGAAAGATACATGGATTCTCTTGAACCACCACCGCGTTTTCTCATTTTTCTACTCTTAATATTAAATAAAAAAACGACTGAACGAAAGATAGGCCTACACGGATTCTCTTGAATCACCACCGCGTTTGCGGCAGAAAACTACTGCAGTGCAGCCAAAATGCTCTGTTCGACTTTTCTGAGATCCTTTACTCTTCCCTGTGAATGACCTGTCACCTACTTTCTGTAAGATCTGAATTTTCCGCGGTTTGAATTTTAGAAAACTGAATTTGAAGTTCTGAATTTTTTCTTCATCTTGAAAACTTGAATCTGTATTTTTGTAATTTCTGTATTTTTCTGCAGTCTAAGAATTCAGAACAAAAAAATTGCTGTTTGAAAATACATGTCTAAAAAATTCAGCCATGAAAACATTTCAATTCGTTAAATTTCAAATGTTCAATATTCGTTTAAAGAAATCAAATTCAGAACTATTTAAAATACCACATAAAATTTACTTTTGTTAGATTACACTTGTAAATAATTCAAATTTACACAATTCAAATTCAAATCATATTGTCATATTATAAGCTCCGTACTGTCCCATGGTTTCTCCTCCACCACAGAGGATACATTAAATTGGACATTAGGCCTTGATATTAGAGGTACTACCCTAAGGAAAGCCAAATTTTGAGCGAATGGCCCTAGATTTCTATTAATTCATGTGCATATTTGCTCTCTTTTTCTAAGCTGGCAGGGATGCACAAAGGACAAGAAATTGTAATGCGTAGTTGTAAATTGTAAGAATGCAAAAAATTCCTGTGCGCATGTGAATAGTTTCTCGAGGGTACGCAAAAGTTTCTTGTGTGCATGCAAAAGTCTGTATATATACACTACTGTGCAAAAGTCTGAGGCACTTTAGTATTTTCACCCCCAAAAAAATTGTTTTAAGCCAGTTCTATATATATTTTTGCTGTAGTGTGTCAGCTTACGTTTCCAAACATTCATTTTGCCATTTAATTGTAATAATCCAGTGAGATTTTTGTATGCTCAAGGAGTGACAAGAGCCGGTATGATCTGATCTCACCATCATTGACATGAAGAAACAGAAAAAAAAACTAAACTAAAAAGACTAAATCCAGAAGAATACAGCAATGTCTGCAAGATGCTTGAAGAAACCTTCCTGCAAAGCACACTGTGAGACGTTTTAGGCACTTGTGTAAAAATGCTGTAAAGTAAGGATGCTTTCCAAAATAATGTCATAAATAGATTTGATTTATCAATTAGCTTCTATTAACTGAATCAATATTTGGTGTGACCACCCTTTGCGTTTTATTAGCAGACCAAGCTGTTGTGGATGCTGTTCGGGTTGCAGAGAGGATGGGCCAAGAGCAGTACAAATTCTTTGTTACAGAGATGCAGGGCACGAAACCCATCACCACCCCTTTGAAAAGGAACAATCTCTCTCTTATTAAAACAGCTCCAATAAGAGGACAGTCCAAGACAAAACTCACTGAAAAATGACTATTTTCCACACTCTACATCACCTGTCAGACCCGTGATGGGAACCTAGAAAACTTCTTCAAACACAAAAATCAGGCCTACCTTCCATCACTCTCTCATGGTGGACTACGCTCTGGAAACAAGGCTGATCTGTTAAGTTGCCTAGAAAACAGTATAAGCAGTGCCTAGGGCTCCAGACAAAAAAAAAAAAAAAAAGCAATTAAGGGGCCATTGGCTCCTATAAGGGAATTCCTTTTTTTTTTAAAGTGTCCCTATTATGGTTTTTCAAATATTCCCCTTTATGCAGTGTGTAATATAGCTGTTTGTGAATGTAAACATTCTGCAAAGTTGTAAAGTCGAAAGTGCACGATAAATAAAGTTATTGTCTCCCAAAAGAAAGAATCGACTCTGAACCGAGTAAACAAGTTGTTTGTATTTCGAATCCTACTGCTTTACGTTTCTACAGTACGTCACTAGAGGAACATTTGCATAATTCCCGCCTATGTTGTATGTTGTCCGCCACGAACAACTTGACCAGCCCTCAAACTTCATTTTACTGATTTCTTGAAATATGGTCAGTACCAAGTTTATTTGGACCAGCTTGCTCTTCAGAATCACAACCTGTAAGTATGAATAATTATTGATGTATATATTTTCTACCGGATGTTCAAAATACGTAGTTTTGTGTTTTATATTGTGTAAGTTTCTGCCTAACCGGCTAACTCACGTTATTACTGTCTTACTGAAATGCTTCTGCTAATCAGTCGTGATTAGGTATCACAATTACCTAAAACTGTGTCTATTAATGCAGATTGTCTGTCGTGCTTACTCCTCTGAGTAAAGATGGAGCAAGATTCACATTAGTGCTGGGCACCGTTATTGATACCGCATATGCACTGCAATAAATTAGAAATATACACATGGGTTTGTTGATGGACATACACTTGTTAATGCTGATGGTGAGGAATTTCAGCTGCAACATCTCATAATGTTCCATAACTGAGCAGCGTATCACTGAGAAACGTCCTGCTCAAGTTGTCCTTGCGATGGAGGTTCGGGTTGAATAACTCGTTCCTCCAATGTATCATCATCGGACTTGCGCTCGGACTGTATATAATATATAAATCTTTATAGTAAGAATTTAGTAGGTTTATATTATTTTATATTATTTCATTAAGTTGCAGAGCTTGTTTTGTGGAATGAGACATGTAGATTAATATTATTTTCTTAATTTGCATGTTTTGTTTTGTGGAATGAGATATACAATGGAAATGTGAGTATTGTGTTTTTTTTTTTTTGTGCCAGTGTCGCTTAAAACATAGAAGCTGCACCAGAACTAGTCCAATTCCATGCCTTCACACAAACTGTTTGTGTTCATTCAAGTTATTTAATGCATTAAAGATGAATTTAACAAGAAATCATTCCCAACGTGTTGATGCAAACCAGACAATTATCCCTTTAACACATTAACCAAACGCCATATATGAGAACTGAGCTGGACGATGACATCACAGTTTTCTCCAGAGCGGCTATCTATCTATCTATATATATAATTTTTTTTTTTTATATATATATTTTTTATATATATAAATTAACTAAATGAATAACTTTTTTACAACAAAAATGAAACATCACTGAGCTTACTTAAACTGGACTGTAACGCTATTTTCTTCTGGAGACAAACTTTGTTGCATTATTTTTCTGTTATCTCTGTAAAGCTGCTTTGAAACAATCTGTAGTGTAAAAAGCGCTATATAAATAAATGTGACTTGACTTGATTCATATAGCAGCCAAGTCATAACTCATAAACTCCTATTCAGCAATATATGATTTGGAAACAAGAAACAAACTACAAAATAAAAGACATGAAACAAAACCCAAAACCAAACTGACATTATCTCTTTGGCGCAATCCAGAAAGTTGAAGCGCGGGTTAAATAACATGAGCACTTTACTCCATCATGTAAATGTGCCAGATATTTGACACATTTTTGTCATGTTGTTGCAAGTTTTAAAGTTGAGAGCAGAGAAATAGGCCTACACACACACTCTCTCTCTCACACACACACACACACACACACATATATAACGCATATATATATATAATACAATTATAGCTATATTTATTTGCAACAGTTGTGTTAAGACATTTCTGTCTTAAGAACAGCTGATGGACACCGTGCTGAGTTGTCATGGGAACATCCCAGGTGAAGATAATGAGGAAGTTAGGCTTTCTAAACCGTGAATTTGTAGGGCTGTGATATTCAAATGACGATTGTTTTCAGCGCCACATTTATCAACGTCCGATCATTCGTACGATGGGATTGGCTGTATTCCAGTGTTTCATGAATCACACCTGAACCCTGTTATAAGATGATTTCTGCGCTCGGATCTACGTTAGATTGATAAATGAGGCCCAATTAGTAAAGTAGACTATAAACGCAGGGCTCTTTCTGGAACTTAACAAACACTTCCTCTGAGATTCTGAAGACAACAATCTGAAAAGCAAGGTGAGTTTTTGGAATAGAAACCTACTGAATAACGTTTGCGTTGTCTTTAAAATACACTAAGATTCCACAGTGTGCAGCATTTGAGTGCAGACATTTAACTTTACCTGCTTATTCGTTTTTAGGTTGATTTTTCAAGTTCATCATGGCAATGCTGAGCAGTCTTCTGCTTCTTTTTGTTGTCTTCATGGGGAATGCAGATGGTAACTAGAACATTTAATTGTAAACTCTTGCCAGTTTAAGTGCATTATGGCAATGTACAAGATTCTATTTACTGATATTTGCATGATTAATGAAGCATTTTCAGTGTTAAAGTACACTTTTTTTTTTTTTTTTTTTTTTTTTTTTTTTTTGCATATAATCACACAAACTTGAAATAATTTAAAATAAAAACGCTAAATATTACAAAATCCCCATTTAGGTAGTGAATCCACACTTGATTTTAGAAGATGTCCACGTGGATGGCAAAGTTTTGGACGCCGGTGCTACAAGTACTTCTCTCAATCGGTTCCCTGGATCACAGCAGAGGTAATGTATTATACAACAAAGCTATTTGAACAACACCTTATATTATGTCTTTAAATAAATGGTTTGGTACAATGTATTGTGTTGATGTAAGACACTTTTGCTGCTATTGAGTTGGGATATGGGTAAGGTTAGGGACAGGTTTGATGGTTAGGTTTAAGGGTGGGTTAACACTGGGTCAACAGAGTAATCCTAGATCTAATTACAGCTGTATTAATTGCTTGCATTTAAAATCAAATGATTGATTTAAATGTTAGTACAGATTAAGTGCTCTTAATATAAGTGGGAATGTTTCTTTGTTTGCAAATTACTAATGTTTAAAGCCATTTCTGCTTTCTACTAAAAAGATTATAAGATTTTGTAATGACAAATCTGTCTCTTCAGAGAAACTGTCAATCTTTTGGTGCGAATCTCGCATCTGTGCATGATCAACCAGAGAATAATTTCCTGCTGAGTCTGTTGCGTGCTTCCACAAAAACTTGGGTTGGTGCTCATGATGGTGTACAAGTAAGTTCAATTGTGTGCCCTAAAGAAACCTATTTGTTTGTCTAAACTGAAATTTCTGCTTTAATCAAAGGCAAAGTTTCTAATGAAGATGGTTTGACTTCAAAGCTGAACTTAATTGGCTTGCGTCTGACTACAGTAGTGCACTTTTTGTATTTATTCTCTTCACTTAGGATGGAGAGTGGTTGTGGAGTGATGGAACTGTGTATGACTATACCAACTGGTGCTCTGGAGAACCTAACAATGCAGGTGGTCCTGAGAACTGTTTGGAGATCAACTGGACCTGTGAGTGCACTCATTTATTTTTATTTTTTTTAACTAATCTGCAATCCTATAATTTCATATCATACAGTAACATTAAATTACTTGTTTGGATTTCTCTATGGCTTAAGTTGAACACCACTGTAATGATCAACTGATTTCATTATTCCACCATACAGCTAACCGTTGCTGGAACGATGCATCCTGTTCAACCTCAAAGACCTATATTTGTGAGCTCCGTCAACCTGGTCCATATTGACTTTGTACTACATTTTCTGATCTTATCTTTGCAAAAATTGTTCTGAAATTCAATCTCTTAATTTTCTCTGAAACACACCTCAATTAATAAAGCATTGAATCAAGGCATGTGAATTGTGGACAATCAAATGCGTAGGCTATATTGTATAGCAAGGTTTGAGGATATGGTTCGTAGAATGGCATTTAATGATATCAGGGAAGGGGTTTAAGCAAGCGCACACAGTGGCTTCATTGACAAACACTAGAAGACATTTGTTTCCTACATTGGATTGTAAGTAACTGTTTTGTCTTATTAAAATATGCATCATGATCCTGGAATTCACCATGATCTTTATATGGTATTCTGGCTCAAGTCCAAAACCCCATGTTACTCTTTGATTTGTTGAATGTCACATGAATAATATAAATGTAGGCATATGTGAGTCTATTTTTGGAAAGAAAATATTGGTTGCAATCTACAGGGTTCCTACGCAGTTTAGAAGAGTATGGGATTTTGAGTAATTTCTAGGTATAGAAAAATATTTGCGTTTCCAGACTATTGCCCCTATTTAGTGTTCTATAATAGAAAATTAAGAATTTAATGAACGCACATTTATCATTGTGTTTTCATGGCAGCTGTTTAGTGATTGTCAAACACTAATTCAAGGTGCACTTTTTCATTATGCAAAAATGAAATGCATGGGTTTATGATATTCTTTGCACTGTATTACAGAGCCACTAAAAGGATCTTTGCAAAACTAAATATGCAGACTTTCGTGTGCGTATGAGAACATTAAACTTAGCATAGACAATGCACACTGAGCCACCTATTGCACCATCAGCCCATTTCATGGTGTGGTTTCTTGGCCGCCATAGTGTGTTAAAACAGTCTTTTGATAGACCCTTAAATTTGGCAAATAGGACAATGCACACAACCATATTGTGCCATGGTTTCTCCTCCACCACAGAGGATACATTAAATTGGACATTAGGCCTTGATATTAGAGGTACTACCCTAAGGAAAGCCAAATTTTGAGCGAATGGGCCTAGATTTCTATTAATTCATGTGCATATTTGCTCTTTTTCTTCATAGTAAGCTGGCAGGGATGCACAAAGGACATAGACTATAGTATATAAAACTAGAAATTGTGAAAAATCCTGTGCGCATGTGAATAGTTTCTCGAGGGCACGAAAAAGTTTCTTGTGTGCATGCAAAAGTCTGTATTTATACAATACTGTGCAAAAGTCTAAGGCACTTTAGTATTTTCACCCCCCAAAAATTGTTTTAAGCCAGTTATTTATATATTTTACTGTAGTGTGTCAGCTTACGTTTCCAAACATTCATTTTGCCATTTAATTGTAATAATCCAGTGAGATTTTTGTATGCTCAAGGAGTGACAAGAGCCGCTATGATCTGATCTCACCATCATTGACATGAAGAAACAGAAAAAAACTGAGACAGACTAAATCCAGAAGAACTACAGCAATGTCTCCAAGATGCTTAAAGAAACCTTCCTGCAAAGCTACATCACTGTGAGACGTTTTAGGCACTTGTGTAAAAATGCTGTAAAGTAAGGATGCTTTCCAAAATAATGTCATAAATAGATTTGATTTATCAATTAGCTTCTATTAACTGAATCAAATCAATATTTGGTGTGACCACCCTTTGCGTTTAAAACAGCTGTTGTCCAGGTACACTTGCAGTGTAGCTTTGTAGGAAAGTTTCTTCAAGTTTCTTGGAGACGTTGCCACAGTTCTTCTGGATTTAGTAGTTTTTTTCTGTTTCTTCATGTAATCCCAGATGGACTTGATGGAGGTGAGATCAGATCTTCGTGTGGAGCACTGGCTGTTGTCAGACTCCTTATGCATATAAAAATCTCACTGGATTATTACAATGGCAAAATAAATCTTTGGAAATGTAAACTGATATTTCCTACTGACACTACAGCAAAGGATTTAAAAAACTTAAAGGTCTTAAAAACAGTTTTAGGGGGTTAAAATACTAATTTTCTCATAATATACATTGTACATCACCATATTTTTCAATGATTCTCAAACTGATCGTCCGATGATTCAGTCTCTTTAAATCCTTCCTTTCCGCTGCCTGCTCTGCACTGATTGGCCAGACGGCCCAGTCTGTTGTGATTGGTCGACCACTTACAGCGCCTGTCGGAAGCTAAACACACATTACCATAAATTAACTTCAGCTCAGGAGGCTTCCTCAGTCCTCAGCGATTACACACTGTAAAGAAGTGTAAACCTCATTTAGTTTAGAAGCATTCGTCAAAAGCTTATACTGCTGTTGTATTGCTATGGTAATTTAACCAGACTTTTCACATCCTCATCCTTTGAAAGGGTTTACAAAGAGAATTTGCTTTTGCAGAGCAGAAAACAGCGTCCACTCGACATACACAACACAAACCAGCTACAGCGTTTGAGGGCGGGCCAAGTTGTTTGCGGGCGGACAACATAAAACGTAGGTGGGCATTAGGCAAATGTGTTACCCAGTGACGTGTAGCCGTCATGGAAGCACGATTCGAATTCCTGACGACTCGTTTAGGCGGTTCAGAGTCGATTCAACTTTATTTATCGCATGCTCTTTCGTCTTCATAACTTTGCAGAAAGCTGTATTACACATTGCATGAAAGAGAATATTCGAAAAAGCATAATAGGGGGCACTTTAAATATGGTCTGCAAATATACAGAGAGGTTTGGAAATTTGAGTCTGGAAAAGTATGGAATTTTGAAATGGAAAATGTGTAGGAACCCTGAATCTAGGGCTCCCCCCACCTTCCAGCTTCATGAGGTCCCCTGTGGGTCCCTAATGCTAAATGCCCCGTTCTAAACTATAAGGTCGGTCGCCCTAAAATCAAACCAGGTAAAACATGACCAGCGCATATGAAGAGGTTAAGAGAACCTAAAATATAGTAAGATGGCATTCAACTTAAACGTACAATATGTCATTTTTTTCGCCGCTAGGGGTCGCTAACCTCTTACAATAACAAAGGTATAGTTTGATGACGCAACATTTGCCAAGAATTATGGATCTTGTCGTCAGTGTCAAGCCGACCGATCTAATAATGTTTATGGATGAGTAAATACATCGATGTTTTTATCATGACTGTGATATGAAGCAGGTCGGGTTTGGTAAGAGACAGCTATCAGCTCTACACGCGACGCGAGTCCCACGGATATAAAAGGAATATGGACATTTCACTCTACCACACTACACGCAAGTGCAGAATTACTACTCACAGGTCAGTTTATTAGACAAATTAAACTTGTGAGGTAACCCATCGCTGTTTCACTTGGTCTAACATTACACTATCACACTAAACTGCATTTGAATGTGTTGAAATTTATGTGTTAGTTTGTCTGTATGAGACTAGCAGTAAGCTAGATCAACATTAGAATAACATACAGATCATATTCTAACATTTTATCATTGTTGAACTATATAACATTGATTAGTTTTATGTAAATGTGCTCACCTGTTTAATAAAGTACATGTAGGAGCGGTCGAAGTCTCGGACGTGGAGCTCACGGTATCTCGAAAACACCGCGCTGATATTGATTCTCGTTTTAGTTCTCCTTTTTTATCCAAAGTCTGCTTGCCATGGTCCATAATGTTTGAACGAAACAACAACAGCGTGCAGATAGACATTACGAACTACACAGTTGTCCACGCCTGTCGCCTTGGTTACTATCAGAGGGCTCTGGTTACTATGGCAGTATGAGCGGAAACCAGGGAGAACGCGGATATGACGCCATTGACGGCGACAAAACGGAAATAAAGAAACGGTACGTGTCTTCGAATTAAATTACAAATTTCTCCTGGTTTGAAAGTGGTTGGAAACAGTCGGGATAATTTAAGTACACAACTAAAAAAAATATATAACATAGATATAGTGATTTTAGCTATTTTTAAAGCAAAAAATTTACATATTGTACCTTTAACAGTATAACAAGGGCTTAGACAGTCACACTGACACGCGTTTTAATTCTTCAGCTGCAGTCACGGTTTCAATTTCAAATGTCATTATTTGCAGCTAAAAAGTCCATAACTAGGCTATTTTTTATGTATGATGTGCCATTCTAACCTTTAAAACTTTGCATTTGCATGAACTGTTGTTTAAACTAATGTTCAATGTTTTTAGAAGTGAAACTACAACCACACTTTTTAATAAATAGCCTATATCAGCTCAAAATGGTACATTTGTATTTTAGTCCAGGTGATGTGACATCGCAAAAACGTGTTGTGGCGGCCATTTTACTTTCCGCCTTGACCAAATTTAGTATTTTGTATCATATCTCCCGATTCAAACATGATAACATGTCAAATGTGATGTCTACCCCTATGTTTTGATGGTGAATGATAACAATGATACCATATACAGCATCATAAACCGTTCAGGTGAGTAGTTAATGGTTAATTCAGTGACATTGTGAGACGGATTACAATGAAATCACAGAATCTGAGAAGATGCAGAATGAAATTAAGCATTTTTCATGTACTCTTAATTAACAATCGCAAGCGCATGAGCAAAACAATGCTACAATGAAGGGAGATTGAGGAGCAGTTGGTCTGATGCAAAAGCAGGATTCCCTCTGTCGCTGGACTGTGCTGGACCAGAAGTGTCTCGTCTAATTGATGAGTTTGAAAATGCCATGGAGTTCAGCAATAAGGGTGTCTCTGAAAACAGACATCATGAATAGGCCAAAAATAGTTTGACGTGATTGAGGAAATGGGAACCCCTTCGCAGAGGACAGCAACAACCTTCTGAAGCTGGACTCAAGAGAATTAGCAGACCAAGAGCAGTACAAACTCTTTGTTACAGAGATGCAGGGCACGAAACCCATCACCACCCCTTTGAAAAGGAACAAGCTCTCTCTTATTAAAACAGCTCCAATAAGAGGACAGTCCAAGACAAAACTCACTGAAAAATTACTGTTTTCCACACTCTACATCATCTGTCAGACCCGTGATGGGAACCTAGAAAACTTCTTCAGACACGAAAATCAGGCCTACCTTCCATCACTCTCTCATGGTGGACTACGCTCTGGAAACAAGGCTGATCTGTGTAACAATATTAGCTCAAAGGGGAAATATTAATAATAACTCATAATTACCAATTATGATTAATTATTCATATTTGGGTCAGTTAATTAGATTAACTTGAGGTAGCTAAATCAATATTACAATCAATTAATCAGTTCCAACGAACTCTTTTGATTATTCATTTATTCTAAGAAAAGTGTATCTTTCATGGCCACCGAAAAATAATTATTTCTTAACATGTACAGCACTTAGAGCATGTAACAAGATCAAGATCGTAAAATGGACTTTGTTGCAAGCAGAGGATCAGAAACCATATTGTGCACAAGTTTTATTAACTAACTAACTCACAAACATAACTAAAACTAAACAAGCATACATACATTCATACATACATACATGCATAGGTAAAATGTTGAGTGATATGGAACCGGAAACAGGAAATGGAACTATGGCAAAGGTCTATTTAACTATGAAAAGAACCATCAGCTTATCATTTTCAGAGCACATCATTAAATTGATACTTGCATGGTCTGTGCAGTCTACAAATCTTGAAGTGGTTGAAAATTGAGTTCGTTGTAAGTGTCAAATTTCACTGTATAAGTTGCAATCGTTTTCTTCTCTGCTGGATGGAGAAGATATGATGAACTTGCATGGTGGTTTCGACGCTGTTGTGGTTGAGAGAGAGTCTTCTCTCTCCTGAGTGAGCACATGGCTGTTGTGATTTGAAGCCTGCAGCCCGGGGGCCTGATGAGGCCACGCTGGACAGAATGGCATCCTGAATGTAGCAAGAAGGCCAAGAGTTGATCGTTGCCCATTCAGTGATGGTAAGGTTGTAGTTTTCTGGATTGAAGAAAAGGCAGTCTGACTCCCTTTGGAAGCATGAAGGCATAGCAGGTGGTGCTCAGGCCTGCTGGGGCCCTTGGGAAGAAGCAGAGGCCAGAGAGAAGAGCTAAGAGAGGGCGGTCACTGTGGACTGTCTCTAATAAAGCCTGAGAAAGGCCCCACCTCTCCGGGTTTGCTTGACCAATGAGAAGGGTGGACTTTCTGGCGGGAGTTTCTTCTGTGGGGAAGATTTATGACGCAATCTCAAGTGTGGTTAGACATCTGCCTTACCTCTTTTCTGTTCATTAATGCTCAGATAGATACAACAAACCCACAATGCATTCTAAGAGAAGGTCATTAAATGAGGATTAATTAGATAGGAGACATGATACAGGTAAGGTTACATTGACCGTTGGTTGGTTGTATAATAAAATACATACCATAGTATATACATAATAGTACACAAGACAGTCAATCATTCACACAGTTTCTGGGATGCATGTTCCTTTATAGATCAGTTCGTCTATGATTAATGAACCAAAGTCTGTATTAAAGATTGTTTCTGTCTTCCCATTGTCTCTCTCTTGAGCATGTGGTCACATTCTTTTACACCCATAAAACCAACTTATCTGATCGTGGTAGGACCTTCTTGCCCTGTTTGGGGGATGGGACCACAGATCCCAGAGTGAAGTTTAAAGTTTTTTTGGTACATATACCAAATAATTGTGTCTGATTTGTCTCAGTCGTTACATCTGTTAAGTTGCCTAGAAAACATTATAAGCAGTGCCTAGGGCTCCAGACAAAAAATAAAATAAAAATAAAATCAATTAAAGGGCCATTGGCTCCTATAAGGGAATTTTTTTTTTTAAAGTGGTGTCCCTATTATGGTTTTTCAAATATTCCCCTTTATGCAGTGTGTAATATAGCTGTTTGTGAATGTAAACATTCTGCAAAGTTGTAAAGTCGAAAGTGCACGATAAATAAAGTTATTGTCTCCCAAAAGAAAGAATCGACTCTGAACCGAGTAAACAAGTTGTTTGTATTTCGAATCCTACTGCTTTACGGTTCTACAGTACGTCACTAGAAAAAACATTTGCATAATGCCCGCCTATGTTGTATGTTGTCCGCCACGAACAACTTGACCAGCCCTCAAACTTCATTTTACTGATTTCAACGCGGGATTTGCAAAACGCTTGCTCTTGAAATATGGGTCAGAACCAAGTTTGCAGGTATACAACCTGTAAGTATGAATAATTATTGATGTATATATTTTCTACCGGATGTTCAAAATATGTAGTTTTGTGTTTTATATTGTGTACGTTTCTGGCTAACCAGCTAACTCACGTTATTACTGTCTTACTGAAATGCTTCTGCTAATCAGTCATGATTAGGTATCACAATTACCTAAAACTGTGTCTATTAATGCAGATTGTCTGTCGTTCTTACTCCTCTGAGTAAAGATGGAGCAAGATTCACATTAGTGCTGGGCACCGTTATTGATACCGCATATGCACTGCAATAAATTAGAAATATGCACATGGGTTTGTTGATGGACATACACTTGTTAATGCTGATGGTGAGGAATTACAGCTGCAACATCTCATAATGTTCCATAACTGAGCAGCGTATCACTGAGAAACGTCCTGCTCAAGTTGTCCTTGCGATGGAGGTTCGGGTTGAATAACTCGTTCCTCCAATGTATCATCATCGGACTTGCACTCGGACTGTATATAATATATAAATCTTTATAGTAAGAATTTAGTAGGTTTTATATTATTTTATATTATTTCATTAAGTTGCAGAGCTTGTTTTGTGGAATGAGACATGTAGATTAATATTATTTTCTTAATTTGCATGTTTTGTTTTGTGGAATGAGATATACAATGGAAATGTGAGTATTGGGGTTTTTTTTGTGGCAGTGTCGCTTAAAACATGGAAGCTGCACCAGAACTAGTCCAATTCCATGCCTTCACACAAACTGTTTGTGTTCATTCAAATTTAATTTGATTAATTATTTAATGCATTAAAGATGAATTTAACAAGAAATCATTCCCAACATGTTGATGCAAACCAGACAATTATCCCTTTAACACATTAACCAAAAGCCATATATGAGAACTGAGCTGGACGATGACATCACGGTTTTCTCCAGAGCGGCTATATATATATATTAACTAAATTAATAACTTTTTTACAACAAAAATGAAACATCACTGAGCTCACTTAAACTGGACTGTAACGCTATTTTCTTCTGGAAACAAACTTTGTTGCATTATTTTCCTGTTATCTCTGTAAAGCTGCTTTGAAACAATCTGTATTGTAAAAAGCGCTATATAAATAAATGTGACTTGACTTGATTCATATAGCAGCCTAGTCATAACTCATAAACTCCTATTCAGCAATATATGATTTGGAAACAAGAAACAAACTACAAAATAAAAGACATGAAACAAAACCCAAAACCAAACTGACATTATCTCTTTGGCGCAATCCAGAAAGTTGAAGCGCGGGTTAATTAACATGAGCACTTTACTCCATCATGTGAATGTGCCAGATATTTGACACATTTTTGTCATGTTGTTGCAAGTTTTAAAGTTGAGAGCAGAGAAATAGGCCTACACACTCTCTCTCTCACACACACACACACACACAAACACATATATAACGCAAATATATATAATACAATTATGGCTATATTTATTTGCAACAGTTGTGTTAAGACATTTCTGTCTTAAGAACAGCTGATGGACACCGTGCTGAGTTGTCATGGGAACATCCCAGGTGAAGATAATGAGGAAGTTAGGGTTTCTAAACCGTGAATTTTTAGGGCCGTGATATTCAAATGACGATTGTTTTCAGCGCCACATTTATCAACATCCGATCATTCGTACGATGGGATTGGCTGTATTCCAGTGTTTCATGAATCACACCTGAACCCTGTCTTAAGATGATTTCTGCGCTCGGATCTACGTTAGATTGATAAATGAGGCCCAATTAGTAAAGTAGACTATAAACGCAGGGCTCTTTCTGGAACTTAACAAACACTTCCTCTGAGATTCTGAAGACAACGATCTGAAAAGCAAGGTGAGTTTTTGGAACAGAAACCTACTGAATAACATTTGCGTTGTCTTTAAAATACACTAAGATTCCACAGCGTGCAGCATTTGAGTGCAGACATTTAACTTTACCTGCTTATTCATTTTTAGGTTGATTTTTCAAGTTCATCATGGCAATGCTGAGCAGTCTTCTGCTTCTTTTTGTTGTCTTCTCCATGGGGAATGCAGATGGTAACTAGAACATTTAATTGTAAAAACTCTTGCCAGTTTAAGTGCATTATGGGAATGTACAAGATTCTATTTACTGATATTTGCATGATTAATGAAGCATTTTCAGTGTTGAAGTTTCAGTGTTTTTTTCAGATAATCACACAAACTTGAAATAATTTAAAATAAAAATTCTAAATATTACAAAATCCCCATTTAGGTAGTGAATCCACACTTGATTTTAGAAGATGTCCACGTGGATGGCAAAATTTTGGACGCCGGTGCTACAAGTACTTCTCTCAATCGGTTCCCTGGATCACAGCAGAGGTAATGTATTATACAACAAAGCTATTTGAACAACACCTTATATTATGTCTTTAAATAAATGGTTTGGTACAATGTATTGTGTTGTTGTAAGACACTTTTGCTGCTATTGAGTAGGGATATGGGTAAGGTTAGGGACAGGTTTGATGGTTAGGTTTAAGGGTGGGTTAACACTGGGTCAACAGAGTAATCCTAGATCTAATTACAGCTGTATTAATTGCTTGCATTTAAAATCAAATGATTGATTTAAATGTTAGTACAGATTAAGTGCTCTTAATATAAGTGGGAATGTTTCTTTGTTTGCAAATTACTAATGTTTAAAGCCATTTCTGCTTTCTACTAAAAAGATTATAAGATTTTGTAATGACAAATCTGTCTCTTCAGAGAAACTGTCAATCTTTTGGTGCGAATCTCGCATCTGTGCATGATCAACCAGAGAATAATTTCCTGCTGAGTCTGTTGCGTGCTTCCACAAAAACTTGGGTTGGTGCTCATGATGGTGTACAAGTAAGTTCAATTGTGTGCCCTAAAGAAACCTATTTGTTTGTCTAAACTGAAATTTCTGCTTTAATCAAAGGCAAAGTTTCTAATGAAGATGGTTTGACTTCAAAGCTGAACTTAATTGGCTTGCGTCTGACTACAGTAGTGCACTTTTTGTACTCATTCTCTTCACTTAGGACGGAGAGTGGTTGTGGAGTGATGGAACTGTGTATGACTATACCAACTGGTGCTCTGGAGAACCTAACAATGCAGGTGGTCCTGAGAACTGTTTGGAGATCAACTGGACCTGTGAGTGCACTCATTTATTTTTTATTTTTTTAACTAATCTGCAATCCTATAATTTCATATCATACAGTAACATTAAATGCCTTGTTTGGATTTCTCTATGCCTTAAGTTGAACACCACTGTAATGATCAACTGATTTCATTATTCCACCATACAGCTAACCGTTGCTGGAACGATGCATCCTGTTCAACCTCAAAGACCTATATTTGTGAGATCCGTCAACCTGGTCCATATTGACTTTGTACTACATTTTCTGATCTTATCTTTGCAAAAAAATTTCTGAAATTCAATCTCTTAATTTTCTCTGAAACACTCCTCAATTAATAAAGCATTGAATCAAGGCATGTGAATTGTGGACAATCAAATAAATGTGTATATTGTATAGCAAGGTTTGAGGATATGGTTTGTAGAATGACAAAACACTAGAAGACATTTGTTTCCTACATTGGACTGTATGTAACTCTTTGTTTTGTCTTATTAAAATATGCATCATGATCCTGGAATTCACCATGGTCTTTACATGGTATTCTGGCTCAAGTTCAAAACCCCATGTTACTCTTTGATTTGAACATCACGTGAATAATGTAAACGTAGGCATATGTGAGTCTATTTTTGGAAAGAAAATATTGGTTGCAATCTACAGGGTTCCTGCGCAGTTTAGAAAAGTATGGGATTTTAATTAAGTATGGAAAAATATTTGCCTTTCCAGACTATTGCCCCTATTTAGTGTTCTATAATAGAAAATTAAGAATTAATTTATCATTGTGTTTTCATGGCAGCTGTTTAGTGATTGTCAAGCACAAATTAATTCAAGGTGCACTTTTTCATTATGCAAAAATGAAATGCATGGGTTTCTTATGATATTCTTTGCACTGTATTACAGAGCCACTAAAAGGATCTTTGCAAAACTAAATATGCAGAATTTTGGACTTTTAGTGAAGTTAACACTAACTTCTAATTCACTAACTTACTGATTTATTCACTCTTCGCTCAAAGCACATGAATAAGAAATAGAGTCTCCGCCCACCTAAAACTCCGCAACGCATGAGAATACACATGTGCAGTGGTAGCCTATAGCTACAGATTTAAATCTTGGTAAATAGACGTATCAAAACTATGTTTTAAATTTTTTATTTAGGCTAATTTAGTTATTAATTCACTATTAGATATTTCTAGCCTAATATTTTCAAGCATCTGTCCACACACACTCATGGATGAACGTCTTAACTTTTACGACATCACAGAGAGAGAGCATCACTTTGTACCATGCTGTGTTATGCCTAGATAACGAGAAATTATCTCTTGTGAACTCTGAATGGCATTGTGAGCTTTGGGTGATTCTGTAAACTGAAAAAATTGTTGGCCATGGTAATCTTTAATCAAAGTCTGAAAAGCGGCTTCCGGTCTGGAAATGGCGTTTCTTTTCTGATGACGTCAGTTTGACGGCTTAACCACTCCTTAAACCGTCTGCTATGAGCAGAGATGGAGAGGAGGAGCGCTAAAGTAAAACCCTGCCCTCTGTTCAATATTCCCTTTCACTTGGAAATACGTCACAACACTGGAGAAAAGTCGTTTTGCAACTTCCGGTTCACGGGGACTTTAAAAAACATTAATACAACTCTTTGCTTTACAAAAACTGTAATTACACTAAAACAAGACAAAAATTTCATTTACCCCTACAGTAGTCATATAGTTATTTCTTTATTTTTATTCTGTATTTTTACAGACTTAAAACCATGATGCTTCAAAGTATGGATTAGAAGTAGGCTAGTTGAAGACACAAACGATTTTGAACATTTATACATTTGTGTGTTGCAAAAGCTGAAGTCTATCTTCTTTAAATAAAGATTCACCTTTAATTATGCTTTAATTTCTTTAAAACAATCTGGTGACCTGCATTATTTCTGTGATTACTTGATTAGTAATATTGCGAGAGGTTTCCTCACACGTATAAAAACTCTTTAGATGTGTTTGTGACAAACACAACATCTTCACTTAGAAGACTTTTTTTAAATGTATGGCTGATCCTTTTTCTTCTGACAAACTTACATTTCATATTAATTACCTGAGGCGTTTAACAACCACAGGAAATGCATGTTGATTTCTAAGTTTCAGGCATAGTGCAAACATGCAATGTTCGAGAAAGCTTATATTGGTGTAATCTTTGTGAGATCTCACCCACAAACGCAAAACTTTGTGTTGGGTGATCCACGCATAGCTTTACTGAAAGAAAATATTATGGAAGTCATTTTCAAACTGTAATTATACCATATTTTATATATTAATATTATGGTTCCATGTTGCTTTAAAGTTTTGTTTGTTTGTTATTAACTAATACCTGTAACATCCTGCACAAATGACAGAAACATATGAGCTAAGGAGTTAAGGATGTTCATTAATCCCAAATAAACAGATAATGGAATGTTCACAATCTACAATGTTAGATATTCTCCTACTCATGTGTGTAAATAGTTGTGCTTAAATCTTTGGGTGTATTTTTACACGCCAACATATTTTGTCACACCGTAGTGATGCAAAGTACCACACTCTTGTAAAGCCTATGGACTAACTTTAAAACATCATCTTTATACAGAATCACACGTGTCCAAAACATCCGTGTAAGATTCAAAAGACCAAATCTCTAAGAAAAGAGGGCTGAAAAGCATCGTTTATAATAAATACACAAAAGTTTCCAAATTATGGTTTTATTACTCCGCTAGATTTAGTCATCTTGTTCAGATATCACAATGCTGTTTCACATATTGTGTAGGCTATGTTGGACTGTATGTTGGACATTCTGATGAAACATAAGACTGCAAATCGACTCATCATTCATGTGGGGAAGAATGATATTCATAAAGAGCAGTCAGAACTCCTTAAGAAGGATTTCCATGAGCTTTTTGAAACACTTAAAAGACTGAAAGTTCAAACATTCATCAGTGGACCTCTCCCAGCAAGAGGAACAAACAGGTTTTCACGGTTACTTGGGCTTAATACGTGGCTGCAAAAAACCTGCAATATAAAAGGAGTAAACTTCATTGACAATTTCAATCTTTTCTGGAGTCAGAGACAACTATTTCATCAGGATGGCCATCACCCAAACAAACTTGGTTCAAGAGTGTTAAAGGACAATATCTACTTCTCCCTCAATCATCCTTCTGCAGTTTGTGCCAATCCACTCAATCTGAACGGCACACACACACACCTGGACACAGTACGAATGACCACAGGACTTCACATCAGCAGCAAAATGGACATGATAACACCACTCCGCCACAACAACCTCTGCTCACGGACACAATCTCAGCAGAGCCCTGCACACAGAGCTCACCACAGACAGACATATCAGAACTGCTTGAAGATTCAGCACCCAAGGACGAATTCCTGGAAAACAGCCAGGGAAGCCAGGACAGCATATTACAGCCTCCGAAGACACCAGAGCAACAGCCCCTTTCACCAGACACGTTTTCCCTCTCCCCAGCATCGCCACATCTGTGCTTCTCACAGAAAATGGAAGAACTGGTGTATGCTGGAACCAGACTATCCCACTCTTTTGCTGCAAGCCCCCAGATACCAACCAAAAAAAGACAGGCACCATTACCACCAAAGCCTGCGGGCCCAGCTCGCCCTCCCCCTCCTCCTGTGAGAGCTCTTCGGCCTCTGCCACAACGCCAGGGTGAAACTCAACAGCAACTTGGTTGGAGAAACTCAACAGCAGTGCAAAATATGAAAAGACAATGCAGAAAAGTAGAGCACATGTGGCGGAAGACAAAACTTGTAGTCCATTATAACATCTACAAAGACAGCATCCATGCTTTCAATATGGAACTAGGCAAAGCTAGACAGACTCAAACATTATAAACAGTAATTTAAACAACACACGCACTCTTTTTGCTACTGTAGAGAGACTGACAAACCCTCCAAGCCAGATTCCCAGTGAAATGCTCTCAGACAACAAGTGCAGTGAGTTTGCTTCTTTCTTCTCTGAGAAAATCAATAATATCAGAAAGGTGATCAGCACATCCTTGAGTTGCACTGGGGTCAGACAGATCAAACCACCTGAGAAAGTAGCTACTATGTCTGACTTCAAAGAAATTGATGGCAAAATTTTGGAAGAAACTGTACAGCACCTTAAAACATCAACCTGCGCTCTTGACACACTTCCCACATAATTTTTCAAAAGTGTGTTAAACAGTTTAGAAGCAGATCTTCTAGAAGTGGTAAATGCTTCACTTCTCTCTGGGAGTTTTCCAAACTCCCTGAAAACTGCAGTTGTCAAGCCCCTCCTGAAAAAGAACAATCTGGATAAGACCATATTAAGCAACTATAGGCCGATCTCAAATCTTCCTTTCATAGGCAAGATAATTGAGAAAGTTGTCTTCAATCAGCTGAACAAATTCTTAAGCTCGAATGGATACTTTGACAATTTTCAATCTGGTTTCCGACTGCACCACAGCACAGAGACAACAAGTGCAGTGAGTTTGCTTCTTTCTTCATACACCAGTTCTTCCGCTCATAAAGATAATAAACAATATTCGCTTAAATACTGATTCAGGCAAATTATCGGTGCTGGTACTTCTCGACCTTAGTGCTGCATTTGACACTGTCGATCATAACATACTTCTGGACAGGCTGGAAAACTGGGTGGGGCTTTCTGGGATAGTCCTAAAATGGTTCAGGTCATACTTAGATGGGAGAGGTTATTATGTGAGTATAGGAGATCATAAGTCTGAGTGGACATCCATGACATGCGGAGTCCCTCAAGGCTCAATTCTTGCGCCACTCCTGTTCAACCTGTATATGCTCCCACTGAGCCAAATAATGAGAAAGAACCAAATTGCTTACCACAGCTATGCAGACGACACACAGATTTACTTAGCCCTATCACCTAACGATTACAGCCCCATTGACTCCCTGTGCCAATGCATTGATGAAGTCAACAGTTGGATGTGTCAAAACTTTCTTCAGTTAAACAAAGACAAAACTGAAGTCATTGCTTTTGGAAACAAAGATGAAGTTCTCAAGGTGAACGCATACCTTCACTCTAGGGGTCAAACAACCAAAAATCAAGTCAGGAATCTTGGTGTGACACTAGAGTCAGACCTTAGTTTCAGTAGTCATGTCAAAGCAATAACTAAATCAGCATACTATCATCTGAAAAATATTTGCAAGAATTAGATGCTTTGTTTCCAGACAAGACCTAGAGAAACTTGTTCATGCTTTCATCACCAGCAGGGTGGATTATTGTAATGGACTCCTCACTGGCCTTCCCAAAAAGACCATAAGACAGTTGCAGCTCATACAGAACGCTGCCGCCAGGATTCTGAGCAGAACCAGAAAATATGAACATATCACACCAGTCCTCAGGTCTTTACACTGGCTCCCAGTTAGATTTAGGATTGATTTTAAAGTATTATTACTGGTATATAAATCATTCAATGGCCTATAGGACCTCAATACATTGCAGATATGCTCACTGAATATAAACCCAACAGATCACTCAGATCACTAGGATCATATCAGCTAGAAATACCAAGGGTTCACTCTAAGCATGGCGAGTCCGCTTTTAGCTATTATGCCAGCCGCAGCTGGAACCAGCTTCCAGAGGAGATCAGACGTGCTCCTACAGTAGTCACATTCAAATCCAGACTCAAAACACATCTGTTTAGCTATGCATTTAATGAATGAGCACTGTGCCGCTGTTCGTCCGACTGTTTGTACTGTACTGTATTTTATTTTTTATTTTTCTAAACTGTTTTAATTATTCTTATTTCTTTTTATTATTTTAATTTCTTCTATGTAAAGCACTTTGAATTGCCATTGTGTATGAAATGTGCTATATAAATAAACTTGCCTTGCCTTGCCTTGCCTATGTGTTTTAGGTGAAGACGTTTCTTTGAGAGCTGTCTATAGAAATAAATGACAATTAAGAATTTAAGTGATAGTCTTTCTGTTTGACTAAATTGATACTTCATTTAGTGCAACTTTCCCTCTATCTACGAATTACACAAAGTGCATGGTGTTTTACACTTAAACTATTACAACAGAATCACATCTGACTGTTGCACTAAGAGAGGCATATTCATCCAAGCTCGAGGCTGTTAAACAAAGTTCCACACTTTGGTAAAACCTCAATTCTAGAGGTCAACTGGGTTAAAAGTAAATGCATCATCATGAGCCATTTAAAACAAATACAGAAAAGTCACTATAGTGATCAGTTTTAGCGTTTGAATTGACATTTTACATATTACACTGTTTACATCTTGTTTTTGTACAGTTTTTGCAAAAAAGCGTGGTCAAACATGTTCATATAGGAATGTATGAAAAACATGAACAAATATTGCTTAAAGAGAATTAGCTGACGGTCCTTCTAGCATGAGAGTGTTTAAGACTAAACAAATCATATTTATTTTAGAACATCTTTCTGCTATGTCTACGAAGCGTTGCGGCAGCATGCAGACACAGGCGAGACGGCTCGCGCGCCTATTGGCTGCCCTGCGGCAACTGCAGCAGCCAATCGATAAGGCCCTATCGTGACGTCAGCTCCAATACGTCACGTCCCGCCGAGACGGGCGTGGCCTAGGGCTATAAATATAGCTTCGAGAGGCTAGCTCACTGATTTTTCATCTATTCAGCGGAGCTCACGCATCGCTGGATCCTGAGAGAAGAAGCCGCGCCGTTTGAGAAAGCCTTTCAGCGGGACGAGCCACTGCACCTGAAGCCGCTGGCCGCGCCGCCTTCAGTCACCTTAGAGGAGCTAAGAGGTTAAATCCTCCCAGACCTCCCATATGGGACCTTTCTACGGTCTTGTAGGCCATGAAAGGTGCCCCATTTGAGCCAATCCAATCAATAGATATCAAACACTTGTCTTTCAAAACAGTGTTTCTTCTGGCTCTCGCTTCAATAAAGCACATGGAGGACTTACAAGCGCTCTCAGTGAGCGCGACATGTATGGAGTTTGGGCCAAATGACTCGAAAGTCATACTCAAACCGAGGCACGGGTACGTTCCTAAATCCCTCAACACACCGTTCAGGGCTCAGGTGATTTCCCTGTCTGCCCTGCCGGTCTCTAACGAGGAAAAGGACGCCAGCTTCCTTTGCCTGGTCAGGGCATTAAGGGCTTATGTGTCTCGCACATCTGTTTTCAGACAGACAGAGCAGCTCTTTGTTTCACTCTACGGACGTTCTAAGATGGATAGTCGATGCTATAGCACTGTGCCCATTAGGTGTCAGAGCGCACTCCACGAGAGGTGTGGCCTCGTCGTGGGCTTGGTCTAGTGGGATTGCCTTGCAAGATATCTGTATGGCGGCAGGCTGGGCCTCCCCATCTACATTTATAAGGTTTTATAACCTAGAGGTTCCCGCTTTGCAGGCTAAGCTGCTTTCGGTCTAAAAATTTGTACTGTCTGCCCCGATGTGTTCGGCCCAGAATACTGAAACTGCTTGAGCAAACACTCGCTGATTGATCACGCAGCTCTATGGGCAGCGTGTAAGACCCACTATATTCGTCAGTTCAGGCCGGGGGTCGCCCTGACTGTACGAAACATCATCAGTATAACTGCTCCTTATAGGAGATTATATTATTACAGGAATGATGCTATTCTAGCCACTCTTTCCTAGGGCCTATAGCCCTAGGCCACGCCCGTCTCGGCGGGACGTGACGTATTGGGCGCGAAGCGCCCCCATTGGAGCTGACGTGACGATAGGGCCTTATTGATAGGCTGCTGCAGCTGCCGCAGGGCAGCCAACACATTAACCAAAAGCCATATATGAGAACTGAGGTGGACGATGACATCACGGTTTTCTCCAGAGCGGCTATATATATATATTAACTAAATTAATAACTTTTTTACAACAAAAATGAAACATCACTGAGCTTACTTAAACTGGACTGTAACGCTATTTTCTTCTGGAAACAAACTTTGTTGCATTATTTTCCTGTTATCTCTGTAAAGCTGCTTTGAAACAATCTGTATTGTAAAAAGCGCTATATAAATAAATGTGACTTGACTTGATTCATATAGCAGCCTAGTCATAACTCATAAACTCCTATTCAGCAATATATGATTTGGAAACAAGAAACAAACTACAAAATAAAAGACATGAAACAAAACCCAAAACCAAACTGACATTATCTCTTTGGCGCAATCCAGAAAGTTGAAGCGCGGGTTAATTAACATGAGCACTTTACTCCATCATGTAAATGTGCCAGATATTTGACACATTTTTTGTCATGTTGTTGCAAGTTTTAAAGTTGAGAGCAGAGAAATAGGCCTACACACTCTCTCTCTCTCACACACACACACAAACACATATATAACGCATATATATATAATACAATTATGGCTATATTTATTTGCAAGTGCAACAGTTGTGTTAAGACATTTCTGTCTTAAGAACAGCTGATGGACACCGTGCTGAGTTGTCATGGGAACATCCCAGGTGAAGATAATGAGGAAGTTAGGCTTTCTAAACCGTGAATTTTTAGGGCCGTGATATTCAAATGACGATTGGTTTCAGCGCCACATTTATCAACGTCCGATCATTCGTACGATGGGATTGGCTGTATTCCAGTGTTTCATGAATCACACCTGAACCCTGTCCTAAGATGATTTCTGCGCTCGGATCTACGTTAGATTGATAAATGAGGCCCAATTAGTAAAGTAGGCTATAAACTCAGGGCTCTTTCTGGAACTTAACAAACACTTCCTCTGAGATTCTGAAGACAACAATCTGAAAAGCAAGGTGAGTTTTTGGAACAGAAACCTACTGAATAACATTTGCGTTGTCTTTAAAATACACTAAGATTCCACAGCGTGCAGCATTTGAGTGCAGACATTTAACTTTACCTGCTTATTCATTTTAGGTTGATTTTTCAAGTTCATCATGGCAATGCTGAGCAGTCTTCTGCTTCTTTTTGTTGTCTTCTCCATGGGGAATGCAGATGGTAACTAGAACATTTAATTGTAAAAACTCTTGCCAGTTTAAGTGCATTATGGGAATGTACAAGATTCTATTTACTGATATTTGCATGATTAATGAAGCATTTTCAGTGTTAAAGTACACTTTTTTTTTTTTTTTTTTTTTTTTTTTTTTTTTTTTTTTTTTATATAATCACACAAACTTGAAATAATTTTAAATAAAAACGCTAAATATTACAAAATCCCCATTTAGGTAGTGAATCCACACTTGATTTTAGAAGATGTCCACGTGGATGGCAAAATTTTGGACGCCGGTGCTACAAGTACTTCTCTCAATCGGTTCCCTGGATCACAGCAGAGGTAATGTATTATACAACAAAGCTATTTGAACAACACCTTATATTATGTCTTTAATTAAATAAATGGTTTGGTACAATGTATTGTGTTGTTGTAAGACACTTTTGCTGCTATTGAGTTGGGATATGGGTAAGGTTGGGGACAGGTTTGATGGTTAGGTTTAAGGGTGGGTTAACACTGGGTCAACAGAGTAATCCTAGATCTAATTACAGCTGTATTAATTGCTTTCATTTAAAATCAAATGATTGATTTAAATGTTAGTACAGATTCAGTGCTCTTAATATAAGTGGGAATGTTTCTTTGTTTGCAAATTACTAATGTTTAAAGCCATTTCTGCTTTCTACTAAAAAGATTATAAGATTTTGTAATGACAAATCTGTCTCTTCAGAGAAACTGTCAATCTTTTGGTGCGAATCTCGCATCTGTGCATGATCAACCAGAGAATAATTTCCTGCTGAGTCTGTTGCGTGCTTCCACAAAAACTTGGGTTGGTGCTCATGATGGTGTACAAGTAAGTTCAATTGTGTGCCCTAAAGAAACCTATTTGTTTGTCTAAACTGAAATTTCTGCTTTAATCAAAGGCAAAGTTTCTAATGAAGATGGTTTGACTTCAAAGCTGAACTTAATTGGCTTGCGTCTGACTACAGTAGTGCACTTTTTGTACTCATTCTCTTCACTTAGGACGGAGAGTGGTTGTGGAGTGATGGAACTGTGTATGACTATACCAACTGGTGCTCTGGAGAACCTAACAATGCAGGTGGTCCTGAGAACTGTTTGGAGATCAACTGGACCTGTGAGTGCACTCATTTTATTTTTTTTAACTAATCTGCAATCCTATAATTTCATATCATACAGTAACATTAAATGCCTTGTTTGGATTTCTCTATGCCTTAAGTTGAACACCACTGTAATGATCAACTGATTTCATTATTCCACCATACAGCTAACCGTTGCTGGAACGATGCATCCTGTTCAACCTCAAAGACCTATATTTGTGAGATCCGTCAACCTGGTCCATATTGACTTTGTACTACATTTTCTGATCTTATCTTTGCAAAAAAAAAAATCTGAAATTCAAGCTCTTAATTTTTTCTGAAACACTCCTCAATTAATAAAGCATTGAATCAAGGCATGTGAATTGTGGACAATCAAATAAGTGTGTATATTGTATAGCAAGGTTTGAGGATATGGTTCGTAGAATGGCATTTAATGATATCAGGGAAGGGGGTTTAAGCAAGCGCACACAGTGGCTTCATTGACAAAACACTAGAAGACATTTGTTTCCTACATTGGACTGTAACTCTTTGTTTTGTCTTATTAAAATATGCATCATGATCCTGGAATTCACCATGGTCTTTACATGGTATTCTGGCTCAAGTCCAAAACCCCATGTTACTCTTTGATTTGAACGTCACGTGAATAATGTAAACGTAGGCATATGTGAGTATTTTTGGAAAGAAAATATTGGTTGCAATCTACAGGGTTCCTACGCAGTTTAGAAAAGTATGGGATTTTGAGTAATTTCTAAGTATGGAAAAATATTTGCCTTTCCAGACTATTGCCCCTATTTAGTGTTCTATAATAGAACGTTAAGAATAAATTTATCATTGTGTTTTCATGGCAGCTGTTTAGTGATTGTCAAGCACAAATTAATTCAAGGTGCACTTTTGCATTATGCAAAAATGAAATGCATGGGTTTCTTATGATATTCTTTGCACTGTATTACAGAGCCACTAAAAGGATCTTTGCAAAACTAAATATGCAGACTTTCATGTGTGCATGAGAAAACATTAAACTTAGCATAGATAATGCACACTGAGGCACCTATTGCACCATCAGCCCATTTCATGGTGTGTTAAAACAGTCTTTTGATAGACCCTTAAATTTGGCAAATAGGACAATGCACACAACCATATTGTGCCATGGTTTCTCCTCCACCACAGAGGATACATTAAATTGGACATTAGGCCTTGATATTAGAGGTACTACCCTAAGGAAAGCCAAATTTTGAGCGAATGGGCCTAGATTTCTATTAATTCATGTGCATATTTGCTCTTTTTCTTCATAGTAAGCTGGCAGGGATGCACAAAGGACATAGATTATTGATTAGAGAAATTGTAATGCATAGTTGTAAATTGTAAGCATGCAAAAAAAATCCTGTGCGCATGTGAATAGTTTCTCGAGGGCACAAAAAAGTTTCTTGTGTGCATGCAAAAGTCTGTATTTATACAATACTGTGCAAAAGTCTAAGGCACTTTAGTATTTTCACCCCCCAAAAATTGTTTTAAGCCAGTTATTTATATATTTTACTGTAGTGTGTCAGCTTACGTTTCCAAACATTCATTTTGCCATTTAATTGTAATAATCCAGTGAGATTTTTGTATGCTCAAGGAGTGGCAAGAGCCGGTATGATCTGATCTCACCATCATTGACATGAAGAAACAGAAAAAAAACTGAGACAGACTAAATCCAGAAGAACTACAGCAATGTCTCCAAGATGCTTGAAGAAACCTTCCTGCAAAGCTACATCACTGTGAGACGTTTTAGGCACTTGTGTAAAAATGCTGTGAAGTAAGGATGCTTTCCAAAATAATGTCATAAATAGATTTGATTTATCAATTAGCTTCTATTAACTGAATCAAATCAATATTTGGTGTGACCACCCTTTGCGTTTAAAACAGCTGTTAGAGAGAGGTTATAGTGTAGCATATGTCACTTTGAGTGATTTATGACCCTTAAGCCCCGCCCCCTTTATGACATGGGAATATTCCCACGCTTGCCCCGCCCCTTTCTACCCCCTCCCTCCCACCTCCGGACAGGTCATGTGACCGTGGGAATTTACCCACGGTCCCCTTCCCTACAAACATCCCCACCCCTTCCCCACTTCTGAACAGGTCATGTGACCGTGGGGAAATTTTCCCACGATCCACATTAAACCATCTAAAACAACACGTATTAAAATTATATCAAGCAAATAGTTCTATTTTCTAATACATTTGAAGAAAAGTTGTACTTTCACAATTACATAGTGTTTAAAGGTGTATAAAACGTTGTATAAAGTTAAAATACACGTCTTTAGCATTCATACATTTGTAAAATGTTAAAACATTAATGAAAAAGTTTAAATTGCATTATCTTAAAGCTATCAAAATGTATTAGTATTAAGACATTAAACAAATATTAAAACATATCAAACGCGTAAACACATACGTACATTTAAAAACTGACTTACGTTTTTACAATTCCGTTTGTTGAAAGAGAACCAAAACTCTTATTATCCATCTCCAAAGGCTTAGAGCTTTTAACTCCAAAAATGACAAAATCCGACAAAGCAAAAAGTTCTATTTTCTAACATACATTTAAAGAAAAAGCTGTACTTTCACAATTACATTGTGTTTAAAGGTGTATAAAACATTGTTTAAAGTTTAAATTATATTTTCTTAAAGATATCTAAATGTGTTAGTATTAAAACATCTAAAACAAGATTTTAAAGATGTTAAAACATTAATGAAAAAAGTTTAAATTATATTTTCTTAAAGATATCAAAATGTGTTAGTATTAAAACATCTAAAACAACATTTTATGTTAAAACATAAATGTTTAAACATTGAAAAATCAATGTTCAGTCATTTACAGAAGAGTTTAACAAGTTAAGAGTTTTTTCATTACAAAAAGATAATTTTTTTTAAAATGTTGATCCATAAGCATTTAACTTTCACACATTATTTATAAAATGTTACATTTTACATAAAGTATCTTTAAAAGTGTATATTTTCTTAAAGATATAAAAAATGCGTTAGCATTAAAACATCTAAAACAACATTTTATGTTAAAACATAAATGTTAAAACATTGAAAAATCAATGTTCAGTCATTTACAGAAAAGTATAACAAGTTAAGAGAGTTTTTCATTACAAAAAGATAATTTTTTAAAATGTTGATCCATATAAGCATTTAACTTTCACGCATTATTTGTAAAATGTTAAAACATTAATAAAAAAGTTTAAATTATATTTTCTTAAAGTTATCAAAATGTGCTAGTATTAAAACATCTAAAACAAATTTAAATGTTAAAACATTGAAAAATCAATGTTCAGCTCCGGACCGTGGGAATTTTCCCCATGATCCCCTCCCCTACAAACATCCCCCTCCCTCCCACCTCCGGACAGGTCATGTGACCGTGGGAATTTTCCCACGCTTGCTCCTCCCTTATGGGCGTGAACAGAACCAGGGAAATATTATAAATTAAATTATATATTAAATTATATATTTAATAATATAAAACGTTGTATAAAAGTTAAAATACACATGTGTTTAGTGTTCTCACACATTTGTAAAATGTTAAAATGTCAATGAAAGAGTTTAAATTGCATTTTCTTAAAGTTATCAAAATGTGTTAGTATTAAAATATTAAAACATATCAACCGTTATGTTAAAAATCACAATATTAAAAAACAAGTATTAAAAACTGACTTACGTTTTTACAATTCCGTTTGTTGAAAGAGAACCAAAATTCTTATTATCTCCAAAGGTATATTCCACATCAAAGATATATCCAAGACCAAGGTTTATCCAAAAGGTATATCCAAATGAATATCCATATCCAAAGGTGTAGAGATTTTAATTCCCAAAGTTACAAAGTCCTCGGGAAGAGTTCAGCAAAAAGCGTCCACACGGTTACATCCCAAAAGTTAGAATGACAGAATTGAAGGATGCACAATGTCTCCTCAGGCCACTCCCACATCAAGACCCCTCCCACACAAGCTATGTATTGGGTAAAAGATCAGCGAGTTGTTTTTAATTAAAGAAAAGTTTTGTTTTCCACATACAAACTTTTTAAAAACAATGTATGTATAAAGTTAAAATGCAATGGTTTAGTATTCGTATGTTTTACAACGTTATCTGAAAAAAGTTAGAATGTGGTTCTCCACATACAGATTTAAAAACCGTTCAAAACAACATCAACAAAAAAAATAAAAAAAAATAATGTGCAATCATTTAAAACAAGTTTAAAAAAAAAATACATCAACCAAATAGGATCGAGTTCTTTAACATTACAATATGCTACTAAAGTTTAGTTTTAAGTTCCATATGATACATCAATCATCGTTGGTAGAAACATGAATGAGCATCATGTGTGAAGCCGAGTCTCCGCCCACCTAACACTAGATTTATTTATAATTACACTAAATAACATTTATAAAAAATAATAGTTGTTTAAAAAAAAAAAACTCATGTTTTAGTTAATTTTGGACTTTTAGTGAAGTTAACACTAACTTCTAATTCACTAACTTACTGATTTATTCACTCTTCGCTCAAAGCACATGAATGAGAAATAGAGTCTCCGCCCACCTAAAACTCCGCAACGCATGAGAATACACATGTGCAGCGGTAGCCTATAGCTACAGATTTAAATCTTGGTAAATAGACGTATCAAAACAACGTTTTACATTTTTTAATTTTTTATTTAGGCTAATTTAGTTATTAATTCACTATTAGATATTTCTAGCCTAATATTTTCAAGCATCTGTCCAGACACACACACACACACACGGATGAACGTCTTAACTTTTACGACATCATAGAGAGAGAGCATCACTTTGTACCATGCTGTGTTATGCCTAGATAACGAGAAATTATCTCTTGTGAACTCTGAATGGCATTGTGAGCTTTGGGTGATTCTGTAAACTTTTGGTTTTCTTTACAAGAAATTGATGAAAGCTATTTTTAGAGTCGACATGAAATCAAAATTGACCCTATTTACTTTGTTAGCGCATATTACTAGTCTTGTGGTGAACAATTAATCCGTACAAGTTAATACACAGGAAAAAATTGTTGGCCATGGTAATCTTTAATCAAAGTCTGAAAAGCGGCTTCCGGTCTGGAAACGGCGTTTCTTTTCTGATGACGTCAGTTTGACGGCTTAACCACTCCTTAAACCGTCTGCTATGAGCAGAGATGGAGAGGAGGAGCGCTAAAGTAAAACCCTGCCCTCTGTTCAATATTCCCTTTCACTTGGAAATACGTCACAACACTGGAGAAAAGTCGTTTTGCAACTTCCGGTTCACGGGGACTTTAAAAAACATTATTACAACTCTTTGCTTTACAAAAACTGTAATTACACTAAAACAAGACAAAAATTTCATTTACCCCTACAGTAGTCATATAGTTATTTCTTTATTTTTATTCTGTATTTTTACAGACTTAAAACCATGATGCTTCAAAGTATGGATTAGAAGTAGGCTAGTTGAAGACACAAACGATTTTGAACATTTATACATTTGTGTGTTGCAAAAGCTGAAGTCTATCTTCTTTAAATAAAGATTCACCTTTATTTATGCTTTAATTTCTTTAAAACAATCTGGTGACCTGCATTATTTCTGTGATTACTTGATTAGTAATATTGCGAGAGGTTTCCTCACACGTATAAAAACTCTTTAGATGTGTTTGTGACAAACACAACATCTTCACTTAGAAGACTTTTTTTAAATGTATGGCTGATCCTTTTTCTTCTGACAAACTTACATTTCATATTAATTACCTGAGGCGTTTAACAACCACAGGAAATGCATGTTGATTTCTAAGTTTCAGGCATAGTGCAAACATGCAATGTTCGAGAAAGCTTATATTGGTGTAATCTTTGTGAGATCTCACCCACAAACGCAAAACTTTGTGTTGGGTGATCCACGCATAGCTTTACTGAAAGAAAATATTATGGAAGTCATTTTCAAACTGTAATTATACCATATTTTATATATTAATATTATGGTTCCATGTTGCTTTAAAGTTTTGTTTGTTTGTTATTAACTAATACCTGTAACATCCTGCACAAATGACAGAAACATATGAGCTAAGGAGTTAAGGATGTTCATTAATCCCAAATAAACAGATAATGGAATGTTCACAATCTACAATGTTAGATATTCTCCTACTCATGTGTGTAAATAGTTGTGCTTAAATCTTTGGGTGTATTTTTACACGCCAACATATTTTGTCACACCGTAGTGATGCAAAGTACCACACTCTTGTAAAGCTTATGGACTAACTTTAAAACATCATCTTTATACAGAATCACACGTGTCCAAAACATCCGTGTAAGATTCAAAAGACCAAATCTCTAAGAAAAGAGGGCTGAAAAGCATCGTTTATAATAAATACACAAAAGTTTCCAAATTATGGTTTTATTACTCCGCTAGATTTAGTCATCTTGTTCAGATATCACAATGCTGTTTCACATATTGTAGGCTATGTTGGACTGTATGTTGGACATTCTGATGAAACATAAGACTGCAAATCGACTCATCATTCATGTGGGGAAGAATGATATTCATAAAGAGCAGTCAGAACTCCTTAAGAAGGATTTCCATGAGCTTTTTGAAACACTTAAAAGACTGAAAGTTCAAACATTCATCAGTGGACCTCTCCCAGCAAGAGGAACAAACAGGTTTTCACGGTTACTTGGGCTTAATACGTGGCTGCAAAAAACCTGCAATATAAAAGGAGTAAACTTCATTGACAATTTCAATCTTTTCTGGAGTCAGAGACAACTATTTCATCGGGATGGCCATCACCCAAACAAACTTGGTTCAAGAGTGTTAAAGGACAATATCTACTTCTCCCTCAATCATCCTTCTGCAGTTTGTGCCAATCCACTCAATCTGAACGGCACACACACACCTGGACACAGTACGAATGACCACAGGACTTCACATCAGCAGCAAATGGACATGATAACACCACTCCGCCACAACAACCTCTGCTCACGGACACAATCTCAGCAGAGCCCTGCACACAGAGCTCACCACAGACAGACATATCAGAACTGCTTGAAGATTCAGCACCCAAGGACGACTTCCTGGAAAACAGCCAGGGAAGCCAGGACAGCATATTACAGCCTCCGAAGACACCAGAGCAACAGCCCCTTTCACCAGACACGTTTTCCCTCTCCCCAGCATCGCCACATCTGTGCTTCTCACAGAAAATGGAAGAACTGGTGTATGCTGGAACCAGACTATCCCACTCTTTTGCTGCAAACCCCCAGATACCAACCAAAAAAAGACAGGCACCATTACCACCAAAGCCTGCGGGCCCAGCTCGCCCTCCCCCTCCTCCTGTGAGAGCTCTTCGGCCTCTGCCACAACGCCAGGGTGAAACTCAACAGCAACTTGGTTGGAGAAACTCAACAGCAGTGCAAAATATGAAAAGACAATGCAGAAAAGTAGAGCACATGTGGCGGAAGACAAAACTTGTAGTCCATTATAACATCTACAAAGACAGCATCCATGCTTTCAATATGGAACTAGGCAAAGCTAGACAGACTCAAATATTATAAACAGTCATTTAAACAACACACGCACTCTTTTTGCTACTGTAGAGAGACTGACAAACCCTCCAAGCCAGATTCCCAGTGAAATGCTCTCAGACAACAAGTGCAGTGAGTTTGCTTCTTTCTTCTCTGAGAAAATCAATAATATCAGAAAGGTGATCAGCACATCCTTGAGTTGCACTGGGGTCAGACAGATCAAACCACCTGAGAAAGTAGCTACTATGTCTGACTTCAAAGAAATTGATGGCAAAATTTTGGAAGAAACTGTACAGCACCTTAAAACATCAACCTGCGCTCTTGACACACTTCCCACATAATTTTTCAAAAGTGTGTTAAACAGTTTAGAAGCAGATCTTCTAGAAGTGGTAAATGCTTCACTTCTCTCTGGGAGTTTTCCAAACTCCCTGAAAACTGCAGTTGTCAAGCCCCTCCTGAAAAAGAACAATCTGGATAAGACCATATTAAGCAACTATAGGCCGATCTCAAATCTTCCTTTCATAGGCAAGATAATTGAGAAAGTTGTCTTCAATCAGCTGAACAAATTCTTAAGCTCGAATGGATACTTTGACAATTTTCAATCTGGTTTCCGACCGCACCACAGCACAGAGACAGCGCTCATAAAGATAATAAACGATATTCGCTTAAATACTGATTCAGGCAAATTATCGGTGCTGGTACTACTCGACCTCAGTGCTGCATTTGACACTGTCGATCATAACATACTTCTGGACAGGCTGGAAAACTGGGTGGGGCTTTCTGGGATAGTCCTAAAATGGTTCACTTAGATGGGAGAGGTTATTATGTGAGTATAGGAGATCATAAGTCTGAGTGGACATCCATGACATGCGGAGTCCCTCAAGGCTCAATTCTTGCGCCACTCCTGTTCAACCTGTATATGCTCCCACTGAGCCAAATAATGAGAAAGAACCAAATTGCTTACCACAGCTATGCAGACGACACACAGATTTACTTAGCCCTATCGCCTAACGATTACAGCCCCATTGACTCCCTGTGCCAATGCATCGATGAAGTCAACAGTTGGATGTGTCAAAACTTTCTTCAGTTAAACAAAGACAAAACTGAAGTCATTGCTTTTGGAAACAAAGATGAAGTTCTCAAGGTGAACGCATACCTTCACTCTAGGGGTCAAACAACCAAAAATCAAGTCAGGAATCTTGGTGTGACACTAGAGTCAGACCATAGTTTCAGTAGTCATGTCAAAGCAATAACTAAATCAGCATACTATCATCTGAAAAATATTGCAAGAATTAGATGCTTTGTTTCCAGACAAGACCTAGAGAAACTTGTTCATGCTTTCATCACCAGCAGGGTGGATTATTGTAATGGACTCCTCACTGGCCTTCCCAAAAAGACCATAAGACAGTTGCAGCTCATACAGAACGCTGCCGCCAGGATTCTGAGCAGAACCAGAAAATATGAACATATCACACCAGTCCTCAGGTCTTTACACTGGCTCCCAGTTAGATTTAGGATTGATTTTAAAGTATTATTACTGGTATATAAATCATTCAATGGCCTAGGACCTCAATACATTGCAGATATGCTCACTGAATATAAACCCAACAGATCACTCAGATCACTAGGATCATATCAGCTAGAAATACCAAGGGTTCACTCTAAGCATGGCGAGTCCGCTTTTAGCTATTATGCCAGCCGCAGCTGGAACCAGCTTCCAGAGGAGATCAGACGTGCTCCTACAGTAGTCACATTCAAATCCAGACTCAAAACACATCTGTTTAGCTATGCATTTAATGAATGAGCACTGTGCCGCTGTTCGTCCGACTGTTTGTACTGTACTGTATTTTATTTTTTATTTTTCTAAACTGTTTTAATTATTCTTATTTCTTTTTATTATTTTAATTTCTTCTATGTAAAGCACTTTGAATTGCCATTGTGTATGAAATGTACTATATAAATAAACTTGCCTTGCCTTGCCTATGTGTTTTAGGTGAAGACGTTTCTTTGAGAGCTGTCTATAGAAATAAATGACAATTAAGAATTTAAGTGATAGTCTTTCTGTTTGACTAAATTGATACTTCATTTAGTGCAACTTTCCCTCTATCTACGAATTACACAAAGTGCATGGTGTTTTACACTTAAACTATTACAACAGAATCACATCTGACTGTTGCACTAAGAGAGGCATATTCATCCAAGCTCGAGGCTGTTAAACAAAGTTCCACACTTTGGTAAAACCTCAATTCTAGAGGTCAACTGGGTTAAAAGTAAATGCATCATCATGAGCCATTTAAAACAAATACAGAAAAGTCACTATAGTGATCAGTTTTAGCGTTTGAATTGACATTTTACATATTACACTGTTTACATCTTGTTTTTGTACAGTTTTTGCAAAAAAGCGTGGTCAAACATGTTCATATAGGAATGTATGAAAAACATGAACAAATATTGCTTAAAGAGAATTAGCTGACGGTCCTTCTAGCATGAGAGTGTTTAAGACTAAACAAATCATATTTATTTTAGAACATCTTTCTGCTATGTCTACGAAGCGTTGCGGCAGCATGCAGACACAGGCGAGACGGCTCGCGCGCCTATTGGCTGCCCTGCGGCAACTGCAGCAGCCAATCGATAAGGCCCTATCGTGACGTCAGCTCCAATACGTCACGTCCCGCCGAGACGGGCGTGGCCTAGGGCTATAAATATAGCTTCGAGAGGCTAGCTCACTGATTTTTCATCTCTTCAGCGGAGCTCACGCATCGCTGGATCCTGAGAGAAGAAGCCGCGCCGTTTGAGAAAGCCTTTCAGCGGGACGAGCCACTGCACCTGAAGCCGCTGGCCGCGCCGCCTTCAGTCACCTTAGAGGAGCTAAGAGGTTAAATCCTCCCAGACCTCCCATATGGGACCTTTCTACGGTCTTGTAGGCCATGAAAGGTGCCCCATTTGAGCCAATCCAATCAATAGATATCAAACACTTGTCTTTCAAAACAGTGTTTCTTCTGGCTCTCGCTTCAATAAAGCACATGGAGGACTTACAAGCGCTCTCAGTGAGCGCAACATGTATGGAGTTTGGGCCAAATGACTCGAAAGTCATACTCAAACCGAGGCACGGGTACGTTCCTAAATCCCTCAACAGGGCTCAGGTGATTTCCCTGTCTGCCCTGCCGGTCTCTAACGAGGAAAAGGACGCCAGCTTCCTTTGCCTGGTCAGGGCATTAAGGGCTTATGTGTCTCGCACGTCTGTTTTCAGACAGACAGAGCAGCTCTTTGTTTCACTCTACGGACGTTCTAAGATGGATAGTCGATGCTATAGCACTGTGCCCATTAGGTGTCAGAGCGCACTCCACGAGAGGTGTGGCCTCGTCGTGGGCTTGGTCTAGTGGGATTGCCTTGCAAGATATCTGTATGGCGGCAGGCTGGGCCTCCCCATCTACATTTATAAGGTTTTATAACCTAGAGGTTCCCGCTTTGCAGGCTAAGCTGCTTTCGGTCTAAAAATTTGTACTGTCTGCCCCGATGTGTTCGGCCCAGAATACTGAAACTGCTTGAGCAAACACTCGCTGATTGATCGCGCAGCTCTATGGGCAGCGTGTAAGACCCACTATATTCGTCAGTTCAGGCCGGGGGTCGCCCTGACTGTACGAAACATCATCAGTATAACTGCTCCTTATAGGAGATTATATTATTACAGGAATGATGCTATTCTAGCCACTCTTTCCTGGACTCTCTGTGAGTCCCTTATGATCATGTACTATATGAGTCCGGGCACTTGCCCTTGGGTCTTTGGTGCTGGATCTTAGCATGCATGGCGTTTTACACTGTGTTCCCCTAGCGTAAGACTTACGCAGTACTCGTTCCCTCTCGTAAGAGAACGTACTCGGTTACTAACGTAACCTCGGTTCTCTCTAGAGAGGGAACGAGTACTGCGTATCTTGCCGTGCCTGCACACGCTCTGGTTCGCTCCGGCGATGAAAAACCAGTGAGCTAGCCTCTCGCTGAGCAAACACTCGCTGATTGATCGCGCAGCTCTATGGGCAGTGTGTAAGACCCACTATATTCGTCAGTTCAGGCCGGGGGTCGCCCTGACTGTACGAAACATCATCAGTATAACTGCTCCTTATAGGAGGTTATATTATTACAGGAATGATGCTATTCTAGCCACTCTTTCCTGGACTCTCTGTGAGTCCCTTATGATCATGTACTATATGAGTCCGGGCACTTGCCCTTGGGTCTTTGGTGCTGGATCTTAGCATGCACGGCGTTTTACACTGTGTTCCCCTAGCATAAGACTTACGCAGTACGAGAGAACCTCTCGTAAGAGAACGTACTCGGTTACTAACGTAACCTCGGTTCTCTCTAGAGAGGGAACGAGTACTGCGTATCTTGCCGTGCCTGCACACGCTCTGGTTCGCTCCGGCGATGAAAAACCAGTGAGCTAGCCTCTCGAAGCTATATTTATAGCCCTAGGCCACGCCTGTCTCGGCGGGACGTGACGTATTGGGCGCGAAGCGCCCCCATTGGAGCTGACGTGACGATAGGGCCTTATTGATAGGCTGCTGCAGCTGCCGCAGGGCAGCCAATAGGCGTGTGTCTGCATGCTGCCGCAACGCGTTTTACATTATTTCAAAATTAAGGATAATTTTTGGGCTTCAGTATCTCGCGGAAAAGAGATTTTCCCCCGAGCGTAAGACTTACGCAGTACTCGTTCCCTCTCTAGAGAGAACCGAGGTTACGTTAGTAACCGAGTACGTTTTCTCCAGAGCGGCTATATATATGTATATATATATATATATATATATATATTAACTAAATTAATAACTTTTTTACAACAAAAATGAAACATCACTGAGCTTACTTAAACTGGACTGTAACGCTATTTTCTTCTGGAAACAAACTTTGTTGCATTATTTTCCTGTTATCTCTGTAAAGCATTAACATGAGCACTTTACTCCATCATGTAAATGTGCCAGACATTTGACACATTTTTGTCATGTTGTTGCAAGTTTTAAAGTTGAGAGCAGAGAAATAGGCCTACACACTCTCTCTCTCTCTCACACACACACACAAACACATATATAACGCAAATATATATAATACAATTATGGCTATATTTATTTGCAACAGTTGTGTTAAGACATTTCTGTCTTAAGAACAGCTGATGGACACCGTGCTGAGTTGTCATGGGAACATCCCAGGTGAAGATAATGAGGAAGTTAGGGTTTCTAAACCGTGAATTTTTAGGGCCGTGATATTCAAATGACGATTGTTTTCAGCGCCACATTTATCAACGTCCGATCATTCGTACGATGGGATTGGCTGTATTCCAGTGTTTCATGAATCACACCTGAACCCTGTCTTAAGATGATTTCTGCGCTCGGATCTACGTTAGATTGATAAATGAGGCCCAATTAGTAAAGTAGACTATAAACGCAGGGCTCTTTCTGGAACTTAACAAACACTTCCTCTGAGATTCTGAAGACAACAATCTGAAAAGCAAGGTGAGTGTTTGGAACAGAAACCTACTGAATAACATTTGCGTTGTCTTTAAAATACACTAAGATTCCACAGTGTGCAGCATTTGAGTGCAGACATTTAACTTTACCTGCTTATTCATTTTTAGGTTGATTTTTCAAGTTCATCATGGCAATGCTGAGCAGTCTTCTGCTTCTTTTTGTTGTTTTCTCCATGGGGAATGCAGATGGTAACTAGAACATTTAATTGTAAAAACTCTTGCCAGTTAAGTGCATTATGGGAATGTGTGTTTTTTTTTTCTTTTTTTTTTTTTTTTCATATCACACAAACTTGAAATAACTTAAAATAAAAACGCTAAATATTACAAAATCCCCATTTAGGTAGTGAATCCACACTTGATTTTAGAAGATGTCCACGTGGATGGCAAAATTTTGGACGCCGGTGCTACAAGTACTTCTCTCAATCGGTTCCCTGGATCACAGCAGAGGTAATGTATTATACAACAAAGCTATTTGAACAACACCTTATATTATGTCTTTAAATAAATGGTTTGGTACAATGTATTGTGTTGATGTAAGACACTTTTGCTGCTATTGAGTTGGGATATGGGTAAGGTTGGGGACAGGTTTGATGGTTAGGTTTAAGGGTGGGTTAACACTGGGTCAACAGAGTAATCCTAGATCTAATTACAGCTGTATTAATTGCTTTCATTTAAAATCAAATGATTGATTTAAATGTTAGTACAGATTAAGTGCTCTTAATATAAGTGGGAATGTTTCTTTGTTTGCAAATTACTAATGTTTAAAGCCATTTCTGCTTTCTAATAAAAAGATTATAAGATTTTGTAATGACAAATCTGTCTCTTCAGAGAAACTGTCAATCTTTTGGTGCGAATCTCGCATCTGTGCATGATCAACCAGAGAATAATTTCCTGCTGAGTCTGTTGCGTGCTTCCACAAAAACTTGGGTTGGTGCTCATGATGGTGTACAAGTAAGTTCAATTGTGTGCCCTAAAGAAACCTTTTTGTTTATCTAAACTGAAATTTCTGCTTTAATCAAAGGCAAAGTTTCTAACGAAGATGGTTTGACTTCAAAGCTGAACTTAATTGGCTTGCGTCTGACTACAGTAGTGCACTCTTTGTATTTATTCTCTTCACTTAGGATGGAGAGTGGTTGTGGAGTGATGGAACTGTGTATGACTATACCAACTGGTGCTCTGGAGAACCTAACAATGCAGGTGGTCCTGAGAACTGCTTGGAGATCAACTGGACCTGTGAGTGCACTCATTTTTTGTTTTAACTAACTTGCAATCCTATAATTTCATATCATACAGTAACATTAAATGACTTGTTTGGATTTCTCTATGCCTTAAGTTGAACACCACTGTAATGATCAACTGATTTCATTATTCCACCATACAGCTAACCGTTGCTGGAACGATGCATCCTGTTCAACCTCAAAGACCTATATTTGTGAGATCCGTCAACCTGGTCCATATTGACTTCGTACTACATTTTCTGATCTTATCTTTGCAAAAATTGTTCTGAAATTCAATCTCTTCATTTTCTCTGAAACACTCCTCAATTAATAAAACATTGAATCAAGGCATGTGAGTTGTGGACAATCAAATGCGTATATTGTATAGCAAGGTTTGAGGATATGGTTCGTAGAATGGCATTTAATGATATCAGGGAAGGGGTTTAAGCAAGCGCACACAGTGGCTTCATTGACAAACACTAGAAGAAATTTGTTTCCTACATTGGATTGTAAGTAACTGTTTTGTCTTATTAAAATATGCATCATGATCCTGGAATTCACCATGATCTTTATATGGTATTGTGGCTCAAGTCCAAAACCCCATGTTACTCTTTGATTTGTTGAATGTCACATGAATAATGTAAACGTAGGCATATGTGAGTCTATTTTTGGAAAAAAAATATTGGTTGCAATCTACAGGGTTCCTACGCAGTTTAGAAGAGTATGGGATTTTGAGTAATTTCTAGGTATAGAAAAATATTTGCGTTTCCAGACTATTGCCCCTATTTAGTGTTCTATAATAGAAAATTAAGAATTTAATGAACGCACATTTATCATTGTGTTTTCATGGCAGCTGTTTAGTGATTGTCAAACACTAATTCAAGGTGCACTTTTTCATTATGCAAAAATGAAATGCATGGGTTTATGATTTTCTTTGCACTGTATTACAGAGCCACTAAAAGGATCTTTGCAAAACTAAATATGCAGACTTTCGTGTGCGTATGAGAACATTAAACTTAGCATAGACAATGCACACTGAGCCACCTATTGCACCATCAGCCCATTTCATGGTGTGGTTTCTTGGCCGCCATAGTGTGTTAAAACAGTCTTTTGATAGACCCTTAAATTTGGCAAATAGGACAATGCACACAACCATATTGTGCCATGGTTTCTCCTCCACCACAGAGGATACATTAAATTGGACATTAGGCCTTGATATTAGAGGTACTACCCTAAGGAAAGCCTAATTTTGAGCGAATGGGCCTAGATTTCTATTAATTCATGAGCATATTTGCTCTCTTTTTCTTCATAGTAAGCTGGCAGGGATGCACAAAGGACATAGACTATAGTATATAAAACTAGAAATTGTGAAAAATCCTGTGCGCATGTGAATAGTTTCTCGAGGGCACGAAAAAGTTTCTTGTGTGCATGCAAAAGTCTGTATTTATACAATACTGTGCAAAAGTCTAAGGCACTTTAGTATTTTCACCCCCCAAAAATTGTTTTAAGCCAGTTATTTATATATTTTACTGTAGTGTGTCAGCTTACGTTTCCAAACATTCATTTTGCCATTTAATTGTAATAATCCAGTGAGATTTTTGTATGCTCAAGGAGTGACAAGAGCCGGTATGATCTGATCTCACCATCATTGACATGAAGAAACAGAAAAAAACTGAGACAGACTAAATCCAGAAGAACTACAGCAATGTCTCCAAGATGCTTAAAGAAACCTTCCTGCAAAGCTACATCACTGTGAGACGTTTTAGGCACTTGTGTAAAAATGCTGTAAAGTAAGGATGCTTTCCAAAATAATGTCATAAATAGATTTGATTTATCAATTAGCTTCTATTAACTGAATCAAATCAATATTTGGTGTGACCACCCTTTGCGTTTAAAACAGCTGTTGTCCAGGTACACTTGCAGTGTAGCTTTGTAGGAAAGTTTCTTCAAGTTTCTTGGAGACGTTGCCACAGTTCTTCTGGATTTAGTAGTTTTTTTCTGTTTCTTCATGTAATCCCAGATGGACTTGATGGAGGTGAGATCAGATCTTCGTGTGGAGCACTGGCTGTTGTCAGACTCCTTATGCATATAAAAATCTCACTGGATTATTACAATGGCAAAATAAATCTTTGGAAATGTAAACTGATATTTCCTACTGACACTACAGCAAAGGATTAAAAAAACTTAAAGGTCTTAAAAACAGTTTTAGGGGGTTAAAATACTAATTTTCTCATAATATACATTGTACATCACCATATTTTTCAATGATTCTCAAACTGATCGTCCGATGATTCAGTCTCTTTAAATCCTTCCTTTCCGCTGCCTGCTCTGCACTGATTGGCCAGACGGCCCAGTCTGTTGTGATTGGTCGACCACTTACAGCGCCTGTCGGAAGCTAAACACACATTACCATAAATGAACTTCAGCTCAGGAGGCTTCCTCAGTCCTCAGCGATTACACACTGTAAAGAAGTGTAAACCTCATTTAGTTTAGAAGCATTCGTCAAAAGCTTATACTGCTGTTGTATTGCTATGGTAATTTAACCAGACTTTTCACATCCTCATCCTTTGAAAGGGTTTACAAAGAGAATTTGCTTTTGCAGAGCAGAAAACAGCGTCCACTCGACATACACAACACAAACCAGCTACAGCGTTTGAGGGCGGACAACATAAAACGTAGGTGGGCATTATAGGCAAATGTGTTACCCAGTGACGTGTAGCCGTCATGGAAGCACGATTCGAATTCCTGACGACTCGTTTAGGCGGTTCACAGTCGATTCTTTCTTTTGAGAAAAAACAACTTAATTTATCGCATGCTCTTTCGTCTTCATAACTTTGCAGAAAGCTGTATTACACATTGCATGAAAGAGAATATTCGAAAAAGCATAATAGGGGGCACTTTAAATATGGTCTGCAAATATACAGAGAGGTTTGGAAATTTGAGTCTGGAAAAGTATGGAATTTTGAAATGGAAAATGTGTAGGAACCCTGAATCTAGGGCTCCCCCCACCTTCCAGCTTCATGAGGTCCCCTGTGGGTCCCTAATGCTAAATGCCCCGTTCTAAACTATAAGGTCGGTCGCCCTAAAATCAAACCAGGTAAAACATGACCAGCGCATATGAAGAGGTTAAGAGAACCTAAAATATAGTAAGATGGCATTCAACTTAAACGTACAATATGTCATTTTTTTCGCCGCTAGGGGTCGCTAACCTCTTACAATAACAAAGGTATAGTTTGATGACGCAACATTTGCTAAGAATTATGGATCTTGTCGTCAGCGTCAAGCCGACCGATCTAATAATGTTTATGGATGAGTAAATACATCGATGTTTTTATCATGACTGTGATATGAAGCAGGTCAGGTTTGGTAAGAGACAGCTATCAGCTCCACACGCGACGCGAGTCCCACGGATATAAAAGGAATATGGACATTTTACTCTACCGCACTACACGCAAGTGCAGAATTACTACTCACAGGTCAGTTTATTAGACAAATTAAACTTGTGAGGTAACGCATCGCTGTTTCACTTGGTCTAACATTACACTATCACACTAAACTGCATTTGAATGTGTTGAAATTTATGTTATTCTATGTGTTAACGTTAGTTTTTCTGTATGAGACTAGCAGTAAGCTAGATCAAGATTAGAATAACATACAGATCATATTCTAACATTTTATCATTGTTGAACTATATAACATTGATTAGTTTTATGTAAATGTGCTCACCTGTTTAATAAAGTACATGTAGGAGCGGTCGAAGTCTCGGACGTGGAGCTCACGGCATCTCGAAAACACCGGGCTGATATTGATTCTCGTTTTAGTTCTCCTTTTTTATCCAAAGTCTGCTTGCCATGGTCCATAATGTTTGAACGAAACAACAACAGCGTGCAGATAGACATTACGAACTACACAGTTGTCCACGCCTGTCACCTTGGTTACTATCAGAGGGCTCTGGTTACTATGGCAGTATGAGCGGAAACCAGGGAGAACGCGGATATGACGCCATTGACGGCGACAAAACGGAAATAAAGAAACGTTACGTGTCTTCGAATTAAATTACAAATTTCTCCTGGTTTGAAAGTTGTTGGAAACAGTCGGGATAATTTAAGTACACAACTAAAAAATATATATAACATAGATATAGTGATTTTTGCTATTTTTAAAGCAAAAAAAATTACATATTGTACCTTTAACAGTATAACAAGGGCTTAGACACAGTCACACTGACACGCGTTTTAATTCTTCAGCTGCAGTCACGGTTTCGATTTCAAATGTCATTATTTGCAGCTAAAAAGTCCATAACTAGGCTATTTTTTATGTATGATGTGCCATTCTAACCTTTAAAACTTTGCATTTGCATGAACTGTTGTTTAAACTAATGTTCAATGTTTTTAGAAGTGAAACTACAACCACACTTTTTAATAAATAGCCTATATCAGCTCAAAATGGTACATTTGTATTTTAGTCCAGGTGATATGTGACATTGCAAAGACGTGTTGTGGCGGCCATTTTACTTTCCGCCTTGACCAAATTTTGTATTTTGTATCATATCTCCCGATTCAAACATGATAACATGTAAAATGTGATGTCTACCCCTATGTTTTGATGGTGAATGATAACAATGATACCATATACAGCATCATAAACCGTTCAGGTGAGTAGTTAATGGTTAATTCAGTGACATTGTGAGACGGATTACAATGAAATCACAGAATCTGAGAAGATGAGAATGAAATTAAGCATTTTTCATGTACTCTTAATTAACAATCACAAGCGCATGAGCAAAACAATGCTACAATGAAGGGAGATTGAGGAGCAGTTGGTCTGATGCAAAAGCAGGATTCCCTCTGTCGCTGGACTGTGCTGGACCAGAAGTGTCTCGTCTAATTGATGAGTTTGAAAATGCCATGGAGTTCAGCAATAAGGGTGTCTCTGAAAACAGACATCATGAATAGGCCAAAAATAGTTTGACGTGATTGAGGAAATGGGAACCCCTTCGCAGAGGACAGCAACAACCTTCTGAAGCTGGACTCAAGAGAATGAGCAGACCAAGAGCAGTACAAACTCTTTGTTACAGAGATGCAGGGCACGAAACCCATCACCACCCCTTTGAAAAGGAACAAGCTCTTTCTTATTAAAACAGCTCCAATAAGAGGACAGTCCAAGACAAAACTCACTGAAAAATGACTATTTTCCACACTCTACATCACCTGTCAGACCCGTGATGGGAACCTAGAAAACTTCTTCAGACACGAAAATCAGGCCTACCTTCCATCACTCTCTCATGTACCCCTTTTCCACCAAGGCAGAGCTGGTGCTGGTTCGGAGCCAGAGCCTAGTTTCAAATCGGTTCTTTGTTTTTCCACCGCCAAAGCACCAGCTCCGAACCAGTAAAACTGGTTCTTAAGTAGCACCAAATCATTGCAGGGTCTAGAACGGAGCCAAGAAAGAACCGCTTGCGTCAGAGGCTGGGGGCGGGGTTACCGTGGCCAACAAGACTGAAGAGAAACTTGTGCCCGCCATTTTCAAATAGCAGCTAATCGAGCTAACAGCAGCTAAACACGATGGACGCGATCTAAAATATAAATCTAAGGCTAAAGTCGGCATCTTTTTGTTAAAAATAAATGTTATGTACATGCCGTTACTCTCGCTTGTAATCTCCGTCTGTACTAATGGCGAGCCGCGCGAACACGTTGGATCCGCCGTGTTTGGATGCCGATGTAGGTCCGCAAAGCCATGAACATCAATAGCAAAGCAACGTGCGCCATTGTTGATGATGTGTTTGTGTTTGGCGCCGCCGCGCTAACGTTGCTGAAAAGATGAGACGTAGCTGTGACGTAAGACCTGGCTCTGCGTTGGCTCTTTTAGCCTGTGGAAAAGCAAACCGGTTCTTTGGAGGCTTGTCAGTCGAACCAACTCCGAACCGGCACTAGCTCTAGCTCCGAACCAGCACCTGGTTCTTGTTGGTGGAAAAGGGGTAATGGTGGACTACGCTCTGGAAACAAGGCTGATCTGTGTAACAATATTAGCTCAAAGGGGAAATATTAATAATAACTCATAATTACCAATTATGATTAATTATTAATATTTGGGTCAGTTAATTAGATTAACTTGAGGTAGCTAAATCAATATTACAATCAATTAATCAGTTCCAACGAACTCTTTTGATTATTCATTTATTCTAAGAAAAGTGTATCTTTCATGGCCACCGAAAAATTATTATTTCTTAACATGTACAGCACTTAGAGCATGTAACAAGATCAAGATCGTAAAATGGACTTTGTTGCAAGCAGAGGATCAGAAACCAAATACATATTGTGCACAAGTTTTATTAACTAACTAACTCACAAACATAACTAAAACTAAACAAACATACATACATTCATACATACATACATGCATAGGTAAAATGGTGAGTGATATGGAACCGGAAACAGGAAATGGAACTATGGCAAAGGTCTATTTAACTATGAAAAGAACCATCGGCTTACCATTTTCAGAGCACCGCATTAAATTGATACTTGCATGGTCTGTGCAGTCTACAAATCTTGAAGTGGTTGAAAATTGAGTTCGTTGATGTTCGAGACGTTGAAAATTGAGTTCGTTGTGAGTGTCAAATGTCACTGTATAAGTTGCAATCTGCTGGATGGAGAAGATATGATGAACTTGCATGGTGGTTTCGACGCTGTTGTGGTTGAGAGAGAGTCTTCTCTCTCCTGAGTGAGCACATGGCTGTTGTGAGTTGAAGCCTGCAGCCCGGGGGCCTGATGAGGCCACGCTGGACAGCATGGCATCCTGAATGCAGCAAGAAGGCCAAGAGTTGATCGTTGCCCATTCAGTGATGGTAAGGTTGTAGTTTTCTGGATTGAAGAAAAGGCAGTCTGACTCCCTTTGGGAGCATGAAGGCATAGCAGGTGGTGCTCAGGCCTGCTGGGGCCCTTGGGAAGAAGCAGAGGCCAGAGAGAAGAGCTAAGAGAGGGCGGTCACTGTGGACTGTCTCTAATAAAGCCTGAGAAAGGCCCCACCTCTCCGGGTTTGCTTGACCAATGAGAAGGGTGGACTTTCTGGCGGGAGTTTCTTCTGTGGGGAAGATTTATGATGCAATCTCAAGTGCGGTTAGACATCTGCCTTACCTCTTTTCTGTTCATTAATGTTCAGATAGATATAACAAACCCACAATGCATTCTAAGAGAAGGTCATTAAATGAGGATTAATTAGATAGGAGACATGATACAGGTAAGGTTACATTGACCGTTGGTTGGTTGTATAATAAAATACATACCATAGTATATACATAATAGTACACAAGACAGTCAATCATTCACACAGTTTCTGGGATGCATGTTCCTTTATAGATCAGTTCGTCTATGATTAATGAACCAAAGTCTGTATTAAAGATTGTTTCTGTCTTCCCATTGTCTCTCTCTTGAGCATGTGGTCACATTCTTTTACACCCATAAAACCAACTTATCTGATCGTGGTAGGACCTTCTTGCCCTGTTTGGGGGATGGGACCACAGATCCCAGAGTGAAGTTTAAAGATTTTTTTGGTACATATACCAAATAATTGTGTCTGATTTGTCTCAGTCGTTACATCTGTTAAGTTGCCTAGAAAACATTATAAGCAGTGCCTAGGGCTCCAGAAAAAAATTAAAAAAATTAAAGGGCCATTGGCTCCTATAAGGGAATTTTTTTTTTTTAAAGTGGTGTCCCTATTATGGTTTTTCAAATATTCCCCTTTATGCAGTGTGTAATATAGCTGTTTGTGAATGTAAACATTCTGCAAAGTTGTAAAGTCGAAAGTGCACGATAAATAAAGTTATTGTCTCCCAAAAGAAAGAATCGACTCTGAACCGACTAAACAAGTTGTTTGTATTTCGAATCCTACTGCTTTACGGTTCTACAGTACGTCACTAGAAAAAACATTTGCATAATGCCCGCCTATGTTGTATGTTGTCCGCCACGAACAACTTGACCAGCCCTCAAACTTCATTTTACTGATTTCAACGCGGGATTTGCAAAACGCTTGCTCTTGAAATATGGGTCAGAACCAAGTTTGCAGGTATACAACCTGTAAGTATGAATAATTATTGATGTATATATTTTCTACCGGATGTTCAAAATACGTAGTTTTGTGTTTTATATTGTGTACGTTTCTGGCTAACCAGCTAACTCACGTTATTACTGTCTTACTGAAATGCTTCTGCTAATCAGTCATGATTAGGTATCACAATTACCTAAAACTGTGTCTATTAATGCAGATTGTCTGTCGTTCTTACTCCTCTGAGTAAAGATGGAGCAAGATTCACATTAGTGCTGGGCACCGTTATTGATACCGCATATGCACTGCAATAAATTAGAAATATACACATGGGTTTGTTGATGGACATACACTTGTTAATGCTGATGGTGAGGAATTACAGCTGCAACATCTCATAATGTTCCATAACTGAGCAGCGTATCACTGAGAAACGTCCTGCTCAAGTTGTCCTTGCGATGGAGGTTCGGGTTGAATAACTCGTTCCTCCAATGTATCATCATCGCACTTGCGCTCGGACTGTATATAATATATAAATCTTTATAGTAAGAATTTAGTAGGTTTTATATTATTTTATTTTATATTATTTCATTAAGTTGCAGAGCTTGTTTTGTGGAATGAGACATGTAGATTAATATTATTTTCTTAATTTACATGTTTTGTTTTGTGGAATGAGATATACAATGGAAATGTGAGTATTGGGGTTTTTTTTGTGGCAGTGTCGCTTAAAACATGGAAGCTGCACCAGAACTAGTCCAATTCCATGCCTTCACACAAACTGTTTGTGTTCATTCAAATTTAATTTGATTAATTATTTAATGCATTAAAGATGAATTTAACAAGAAATCATTCCCAACATGTTGATGCAAACCAGACAATTATCCCTTTAACACATTAACCAAAAGCCATATATGAGAACTGAGCTGGACGATGACATCACGGTTTTCTCCAGAGCGGCTATATATATATATTAACTAAATTAATAACTTTTTTACAACAAAAATGAAACATCACTGAGCTTACTTAAACTGGACTGTAACGCTATTTTCTTCTGGAAACAAACTTTGTTGCATTATTTTTCTGTTATCTCTGTAAAGCTGCTTTGAAACAATCTGTATTGTAAAAAGCGCTATATAAATAAATGTGACTTGACTTGATTCATATAGCAGCCTAGTCATAACTCATAAACTCCTATTCAGCAATATATGATTTGGAAACAAGAAACAAACTACAAAATAAAAGACATGAAACAAAACCCAAAACCAAACTGACATTATCTCTTTGGCGCAATCCAGAAAGTTGAAGCGCGGGTTAATTAACATGAGCACTTTACTCCATCATGTAAATGTGCCAGATATTTGACACATTTTTGTTTCACATTCAGTTTTAAAGTTGAGAGCAGAGAAATAGGCCTACACACTCTCTCTCTCTCACACACACACACACACACACACACACACACACACACACACACACACACACACACATATAGCCTATAACGCATATATATATAATACAATTATGGCTATATTTATTTGCAACAGTTGTGTTAAGACATTTCTGTCTTAAGAACAGCTGATGGACACCGTGCTGAGTTGTCATGGGAACATCCCAGGTGAAGATAATGAGGAAGTTAGGCTTTCTAAACCGTGAATTTTTAGGGCCGTGATATTCAAATGACGATTGTTTTCAGCGCCACATTTATCAACATCCGATCAATCGTACGATGGGATTGGCTGTATTCCAGTGCTTCATGAATCACACCTGAACCCTGTCTTAAGATGATTTCTGCGCTCGGATCTACGTTAGATTGATAAATGAGGCCCAATTAGTAAAGTAGACTATAAACGCAGGGCTCTTTCTGGAACTTAACAAACACTTCCTCTGAGATTCTGAAGACAACAATCTGAAAAGCAAGGTGAGTTTTTGGAACAGAAACCTACTGAATAACATTTGCGTTGTCTTTAAAATACACTAAGATTCCACAGCGTGCAGCATTTGAGTGCAGACATTTAACTTTACCTGCTTATTCATTTTTAGGTTGATTTTTTTTTCAAGTTCATCATGGCAATGCTGAGCAGTCTTCTGCTTCTTTTTGTTGTCTTCTCCATGGGGAATGCAGATGGTAACTAGAACATTTAATTGTAAAAACTCTTGCTAGTTTAAGTGCATTATGGGAATGTACAAGATTCTATTTACTGATATTTGCATGATTAATGAAGCATTTTCAGTGTTGAAGTACACTTTGTTTTTTCAGATAATCACACAAACTTGAAATAATTTAAAATAAAAACGCTAAATATTACAAAATCCCCATTTAGGTAGTGAATCCACACTTGATTTTAGAAGATGTCCACGTGGATGGCAAAATTTTGGACGCCGGTGCTACAAGTACTTCTCTCAATCGGTTCCCTGGATCACAGCAGAGGTAATGTATTATACAACAAAGCTATTTGAACAACACCTTATATTATGTCTTTAAATAAATGGTTTGGTACAATGTATTGTGTTGATGTAAGACTTTTGCTGCTATTGAGTAGGGATATGGGTAAGGTTAGGGACAGGTTTGATGGTTTGGTTTAAGGGTGGGTTAACACTGGGTCAACAGAGTAATCCTAGATCTAATTACAGCTGTATTAATTGCTTGCATTTAAAATCAAATGATTGATTTAAATGTTAGTACAGATTAAGTGCTCTTAATATAAGTGGGAATGTTTCTTTGTTTGCAAATTACTAATGTTTAAAGCCATTTCTGCTTTCTAATAAAAAGATTATAAGATTTTGTAATGACAAATCTGTCTCTTCAGAGAAACTGTCAATCTTTTGGTGCGAATCTCGCATCTGTGCATGATCAACCAGAGAATAATTTCCTGCTGAGTCTGTTGCGTGCTTCCACAAAAACTTGGGTTGGTGCTCATGATGGTGTACAAGTAAGTTCAATTGTGTGCCCTAAAGAAACCTATTTGTTTGTCTAAACTGAAATTTCTGCTTTAATCAAAGGCAAAGTTTCTAATGAAGATGGTTTGACTTCAAAGCTGAACTTAATTGGCTTGCGTCTGACTACAGTAGTGCACTTTTTGTACTCATTCTCTTCACTTAGGACGGAGAGTGGTTGTGGAGTGATGGAACTGTGTATGACTATACCAACTGGTGCTCTGGAGAACCTAACAATGCAGGTGGTCCTGAGAACTGTTTGGAGATCAACTGGACCTGTGAGTGCACTTTTTTTTTTTTTTTTTTTTTAACTAATCTGCAATCCTATAATTTCATATCATACAGTAACATTAAATGCCTTGTTTGGATTTCTCTATGCCTTAAGTTGAACACCACTGTAATGATCAACTGATTTCATTATTCCACCATACAGCTAACCGTTGCTGGAACGATGCATCCTGTTCAACCTCAAAGACCTATATTTGTGAGATCCGTCAACCTGGTCCATATTGACTTCGTACTACATTTTCTGATCTTATCTTTGCAAAAAAATTTCTGAAATTCAATCTCTTAATTTTCTCTGAAACACTCCTCAATTAATAAAGCATTGAATCAAGGCATGTGAATTGTGGACAATCAAATAAATGTGTATATTGTATAGCAAGGTTTGAGGATATGGTTCGTAGAATGACAAAACACTAGAAGACATTTGTTTCCTACATTGGACTGTGTGTAACTCTTTGTTTTGTCTTATTAAAATATGCATCATGATCCTGGAATTCACCATGGTCTTTACATGGTATTCTGGCTCAAGTTCAAAACCCCATGTTACTCTTTGATTTGAACGTCACGTGAATAATGTAAACGTAGGCATATGTGAGTCTATTTTTGGAAAGAAAATATTGGTTGCAATCTACAGGGTTCCTGCGCAGTTTAGAAAAGTATGGGATTTTAATTAAGTATGGAAAAATATTTGCCTTTCCAGACTATTGCCCCTATTTAGTGTTCTATAATAGAAAATTAAGAATTAATTTATCGTTGTGTTTTCATGGCAGCTGTTTAGTGATTGTCAAGCACAAATTAATTCAAGGTGCACTTTTTCATTATGCAAAAATGAAATGCATGGGTTTCTTATGATATTCTTTGCACTGTATTACAGAGCCACTAAAAGGATCTTTGCAAAACTAAATATGCAGAATTTTGGACTTTTAGTGAAGTTAACACTAACTTCTAATTCACTAACTTACTGATTTATTCACTCTTCGCTCAAAGCACATGAATAAGAAATAGAGTCTCCGCCCACCTAAAACTCCGCAACGCATGAGAATACACATGTGCAGTGGTAGCCTATAGCTACAGATTTAAATCTTGGTAAATAGACGTATCAAAACTATGTTTTAAATTTTTTATTTAGGCTAATTTAGTTATTAATTCACTATTAGATATTTCTAGCCTAATATTTTCAAGCATCTGTCCACACACACTCATGGATGAACGTCTTAACTTTTACGACATCACAGAGAGAGAGCATCACTTTGTACCATGCTGTGTTATGCCTAGATAATGAGAAATTATCTCTTGTGAACTCTGAATGGCATTGTGAGCTTTGGGTGATTCTGTAAACTGAAAAAATTGTTGGCCATGGTAATCTTTAATCAAAGTCTGAAAAGCGGCTTCCGGTCTGGAAATGGCGTTTCTTTTCTGATGACGTCAGTTTGACGGCTTAACCACTCCTTAAACCGTCTGCTATGAGCAGAGATGGAGAGGAGGAGCGCTAAAGTAAAACCCTGCCCTCTGTTCAATATTCCCTTTCACTTGGAAATACGTCACAACACTGGAGAAAAGTCGTTTTGCAACTTCCGGTTCACGGGGACTTTAAAAAACATTATTACAACTCTTTGCTTTACAAAAACTGTAATTACACTAAAACAAGACAAAAATTTCATTTACCCCTACAGTAGTCATATAGTTATTTCTTTATTTTTATTCTGTATTTTTACAGACTTAAAACCATGATGCTTCAAAGTATGGATTAGAAGTAGGCTAGTTGAAGACACAAACGATTTTGAACATTTATACATTTGTGTGTTGCAAAAGCTGAAGTCTATCTTCTTTAAATAAAGATTCACCTTTATTTATGCTTTAATTTCTTTAAAACAATCTGGTGACCTGCATTATTTCTGTGATTACTTGATTAGTAATATTGCGAGAGGTTTCCTCACACGTATAAAAACTCTTTAGATGTGTTTGTGACAAACACAACATCTTCACTTAGAAGACTTTTTTTAAATGTATGGCTGATCCTTTTTCTTCTGACAAACTTACATTTCATATTAATTACCTGAGGCGTTTAACAACCACAGGAAATGCATGTTGATTTCTAAGTTTCAGGCATAGTGCAAACATGCAATGTTCGAGAAAGCTTATATTGGTGTAATCTTTGTGAGATCTCACCCACAAACGCAAAACTTTGTGTTGGGTGATCCACGCATAGCTTTACTGAAAGAAAATATTATGGAAGTCATTTTCAAACTGTAATTATACCATATTTTATATATTAATATTATGGTTCCATGTTGCTTTAAAGTTTTGTTTGTTTGTTATTAACTAATACCTGTAACATCCTGCACAAATGACAGAAACATATGAGCTAAGGAGTTAAGGATGTTCATTAATCCCAAATAAACAGATAATGGAATGTTCACAATCTACAATGTTAGATATTCTCCTACTCATGTGTGTAAATAGTTGTGCTTAAATCTTTGGGTGTATTTTTACACGCCAACATATTTTGTCACACCGTAGTGATGCAAAGTACCACACTCTTGTAAAGCCTATGGACTAACTTTAAAACATCATCTTTATACAGAATCACACGTGTCCAAAACATCCGTGTAAGATTCAAAAGACCAAATCTCTAAGAAAAGAGGGCTGAAAAGCATCGTTTATAATAAATACACAAAAGTTTCCAAATTATGGTTTTATTACTCCGCTAGATTTAGTCATCTTGTTCAGATATCACAATGCTGTTTCACATATTGTGTAGGCTATGTTGGACTGTATGTTGGACATTCTGATGAAACATAAGACTGCAAATCGACTCATCATTCATGTGGGGAAGAATGATATTCATAAAGAGCAGTCAGAACTCCTTAAGAAGGATTTCCATGAGCTTTTTGAAACACTTAAAAGACTGAAAGTTCAAACATTCATCAGTGGACCTCTCCCAGCAAGAGGAACAAACAGGTTTTCACGGTTACTTGGGCTTAATACGTGGCTGCAAAAAACCTGCAATATAAAAGGAGTAAACTTCATTGACAATTTCAATCTTTTCTGGAGTCAGAGACAACTATTTCATCAGGATGGCCATCACCCAAACAAACTTGGTTCAAGAGTGTTAAAGGACAATATCTACTTCTCCCTCAATCATCCTTCTGCAGTTTGTGCCAATCCACTCAATCTGAACGGCACACACACACCTGGACACAGTACGAATGACCACAGGACTTCACATCAGCAGCAAAATGGACATGATAACACCACTCCGCCACAACAACCTCTGCTCACGGACACAGTCTCAGCAGAGCCCTGCACACAGAGCTCACCACAGACAGACATATCAGAACTGCTTGAAGATTCAGCACCCAAGGACGAATTCCTGGAAAACAGCCAGGGAAGCCAGGACAGCATATTACAGCCTCCGAAGACACCAGAGCAACAGCCCCTTTCACCAGACACGTTTTCCCTCTCCCCAGCATCGCCACATCTGTGCTTCTCACAGAAAATGGAAGAACTGGTGTATGCTGGAACCAGACTATCCCACTCTTTTGCTGCAAGCCCCCAGATACCAACCAAAAAAAGACAGGCACCATTACCACCAAAGCCTGCGGGCCCAGCTCGCCCTCCCCCTCCTCCTGTGAGAGCTCTTCGGCCTCTGCCACAACGCCAGGGTGAAACTCAACAGCAACTTGGTTGGAGAAACTCAACAGCAGTGCAAAATATGAAAAGACAATGCAGAAAAGTAGAGCGCATGTGGCGGAAGACAAAACTTGTAGTCCATTATAACATCTACAAAGACAGCATCCATGCTTTCAATATGGAACTAGGCAAAGCTAGACAGACTCAAACATTATAAACAGTCATTTAAACAACACACGCACTCTTTTTGCTACTGTAGAGAGACTGACAAACCCTCCAAGCCAGATTCCCAGTGAAATGCTCTCAGACAACAAGTGCAGTGAGTTTGCTTCTTTCTTCTCTGAGAAAATCAATAATATCAGAAAGGTGATCAGCACATCCTTGAGTTGCACTGGGGTCAGACAGATCAAACCACCTGAGAAAGTAGCTACTATGTCTGACTTCAAAGAAATTGATGGCAAAATTTTGGAAGAAACTGTACAGCACCTTAAAACATCAACCTGCGCTCTTGACACACTTCCCACATCATTTTTCAAAAGTGTGTTAAACAGTTTAGAAGCAGATCTTCAAGAAGTGGTAAATGCTTCACTTCTCTCTGGGAGTTTTCCAAACTCCCTGAAAACTGCAGTTGTCAAGCCCCTCCTGAAAAAGAACAATCTGGATAAGACCATATTAGGCAACTATAGGCCGATCTCAAATCTTCCTTTCATAGGCAAGATAATTGAGAAAGTTGTCTTCAATCAGCTGAACAAATTCTTAAGCTCGAATGGATACTTTGACAATTTTCAATCTGGTTTCCGACCGCACCACAGCACAGAGACAACAAGTGCAGTGAGTTTGCTTCTTTCTTCATACACCAGTTCTTCCGCTCATAAAGATAATAAACAATATTCGCTTAAATACTGATTCAGGCAAATTATCGGTGCTGGTACTTCTCGACCTTAGTGCTGCATTTGACACTGTCGATCATAACATACTTCTGGACAGGCTGGAAAACTGGGTGGGGCTTTCTGGGATAGTCCTAAAATGGTTCAGGTCATACTTAGATGGGAGAGGTTATTATGTGAGTATAGGAGATCATAAGTCTGAGTGGACATCCATGACATGCGGAGTCCCTCAAGGCTCAATTCTTGCGCCACTCCTGTTCAACCTGTATATGCTCCCACTGAGCCAAATAATGAGAAAGAACCAAATTGCTTACCACAGCTATGCAGACGACACACAGATTTACTTAGCCCTATCACCTAACGATTACAGCCCCATTGACTCCCTGTGCCAATGCATCGATGAAGTCAACAGTTGGATGTGTCAAAACTTTCTTCAGTTAAACAAAGACAAAACTGAAGTCATTGCTTTTGGAAACAAAGATGAAGTTCTCAAGGTGAACGCATACCTTCACTCTAGGGGTCAAACAACCAAAAATCAAGTCAGGAATCTTGGTGTGACACTAGAGTCAGACCTTAGTTTCAGTAGTCATGTCAAAGCAATAACTAAATCAGCATACTATCATCTGAAAAATATTTGCAAGAATTAGATGCTTTGTTTCCAGACAAGACCTAGAGAAACTTGTTCATGCTTTCATCACCAGCAGGGTGGATTATTGTAATGGACTCCTCACTGGCCTTCCCAAAAAGACCATAAGACAGTTGCAGCTCATACAGAACGCTGCCGCCAGGATTCTGAGCAGAACCAGAAAATATGAACATATCACACCAGTCCTCAGGTCTTTACACTGGCTCCCAGTTAGATTTAGGATTGATTTTAAAGTATTATTACTGGTATATAAATCATTCAATGGCCTATAGGACCTCAATACATTGCAGATATGCTCACTGAATATAAACCCAACAGATCACTCAGATCACTAGGATCATATCAGCTAGAAATACCAAGGGTTCACTCTAAGCATGGCGAGTCCGCTTTTAGCTATTATGCCAGCCGCAGCTGGAACCAGCTTCCAGAGGAGATCAGACGTGCTCCTACAGTAGTCACATTCAAATCCAGACTCAAAACACATCTGTTTAGCTATGCATTTAATGAATGAGCACTGTGCCGCTGTTCGTCCGACTGTTTGTACTGTACTGTATTTTATTTTTTATTTTTCTAAACTGTTTTAATTATTCTTATTTCTTTTTATTATTTTAATTTCTTCTATGTAAAGCACTTTGAATTGCCATTGTGTATGAAATGTGCTATATAAATAAACTTGCCTTGCCTTGCCTTGCCTTGCCTATGTGTTTTAGGTGAAGACGTTTCTTTGAGAGCTGTCTATAGAAATAAATGACAATTAAGAATTTAAGTGATAGTCTTTCTGTTTGACTAAATTGATACTTCATTTAGTGCAACTTTCCCTCTATCTACGAATTACACAAAGTGCATGGTGTTTTACACTTAAACTATTACAACAGAATCACATCTGACTGTTGCACTAAGAGAGGCATATTCATCCAAGCTCGAGGCTGTTAAACAAAGTTCCACACTTTGGTAAAACCTCAATTCTAGAGGTCAACTGGGTTAAAAGTAAATGCATCATCATGAGCCATTTAAAACAAATACAGAAAAGTCACTATAGTGATCAGTTTTAGCGTTTGAATTGACATTTTACATATTACACTGTTTACATCTTGTTTTTGTACAGTTTTTGCAAAAAAGCGTGGTCAAACATGTTCATATAGGAATGTATGAAAAACATGAACAAATATTGCTTAAAGAGAATTAACTGACGGTCCTTCTAGCATGAGAGTGTTTAAGACTAAACAAATCATATTTATTTTAGAACATCTTTCTGCTATGTCTACGAAGCGTTGCGGCAGCATGCAGACACAGGCGAGACAGCTCGCGCGCCTATTGGCTGCCCTGCGGCAACTGCAGCAGCCAATTGATAAGGCCCTATCGTGACGTCAGCTCCAATACGTCACGTCCCGCCGAGACGGGCGTGGCCTAGGGCTATAAATATAGCTTCGAGAGGCTAGCTCACTGATTTTTCATCTATTCAGCGGAGCTCACGCATCGCTGGATCCTGAGAGAAGAAGCCGCGCCGTTTGAGAAAGCCTTTCAGCGGGACGAGCCACTGCACCTGAAGCCGCTGGCCGCGCCGCCTTCAGTCACCTTAGAGGAGCTAAGAGGTTAAATCCTCCCAGACCTCCCATATGGGACCTTTCTACGGTCTTGTAGGCCATGAAAGGTGCCCCATTTGAGCCAATCCAATCAATAGATATCAAACACTTGTCTTTCAAAACAGTGTTTCTTCTGGCTCTCGCTTCAATAAAGCACATGGAGGACTTACAAGCGCTCTCAGTGAGCGCGACATGTATGGAGTTTGGGCCAAATGACTCGAAAGTCATACTCAAACCGAGGCACGGGTACGTTCCTAAATCCCTCAACACACCGTTCAGGGCTCAGGTGATTTCCCTGTCTGCCCTGCCGGTCTCTAACGAGGAAAAGGACGCCAGCTTCCTTTGCCTGGTCAGGGCATTAAGGGCTTATGTGTCTCGCACATCTGTTTTCAGACAGACAGAGCAGCTCTTTGTTTCACTCTACGGACGTTCTAAGATGGATAGTCGATGCTATAGCACTGTGCCCATTAGGTGTCAGAGCGCACTCCACGAGAGGTGTGGCCTCGTCGTGGGCTTGGTCTAGTGGGATTGCCTTGCAAGATATCTGTATGGCGGCAGGCTGGGCCTCCCCATCTACATTTATAAGGTTTTATAACCTAGAGGTTCCCGCTTTGCAGGCTAAGCTGCTTTCGGTCTAAAAATTTGTACTGTCTGCCCCGATGTGTTCGGCCCAGAATACTGAAACTGCTTGAGCAAACACTCGCTGATTGATCACGCAGCTCTATGGGCAGCGTGTAAGACCCACTATATTCGTCAGTTCAGGCCGGGGGTCGCCCTGACTGTACGAAACATCATCAGTATAACTGCTCCTTATAGGAGATTATATTATTACAGGAATGATGCTATTCTAGCCACTCTTTCCTAGGGCCTATAGCCCTAGGCCACGCCCGTCTCGGCGGGACGTGACGTATTGGGCGCGAAGCGCCCCCATTGGAGCTGACGTGACGATAGGGCCTTATTGATAGGCTGCTGCAGCTGCCGCAGGGCAGCCAACACATTAACCAAAAGCCATATATGAGAACTGAGGTGGACGATGACATCACGGTTTTCTCCAGAGCGGCTATATATATATATTAACTAAATTAATAACTTTTTTACAACAAAAATGAAACATCACTGAGCTTACTTAAACTGGACTGTAACGCTATTTTCTTCTGGAAACAAACTTTGTTGCATTATTTTCCTGTTATCTCTGTAAAGCTGCTTTGAAACAATCTGTATTGTAAAAAGCGCTATATAAATAAATGTGACTTGACTTGATTCATATAGCAGCCTAGTCATAACTCATAAACTCCTATTCAGCAATATATGATTTGGAAACAAGAAACAAACTACAAAATAAAAGACATGAAACAAAACCCAAAACCAAACTGACATTATCTCTTTGGCGCAATCCAGAAAGTTGAAGCGCGGGTTAATTAACATGAGCACTTTACTCCATCATGTAAATGTGCCAGATATTTGACACATTTTTTGTCATGTTGTTGCAAGTTTTAAAGTTGAGAGCAGAGAAATAGGCCTACACACTCTCTCTCTCTCACACACACACACAAACACATATATAACGCATATATATATAATACAATTATGGCTATATTTATTTGCAAGTGCAACAGTTGTGTTAAGACATTTCTGTCTTAAGAACAGCTGATGGACACCGTGCTGAGTTGTCATGGGAACATCCCAGGTGAAGATAATGAGGAAGTTAGGCTTTCTAAACCGTGAATTTTTAGGGCCGTGATATTCAAATGACGATTGGTTTCAGCGCCACATTTATCAACGTCCGATCATTCGTACGATGGGATTGGCTGTATTCCAGTGTTTCATGAATCACACCTGAACCCTGTCCTAAGATGATTTCTGCGCTCGGATCTACGTTAGATTGATAAATGAGGCCCAATTAGTAAAGTAGGCTATAAACTCAGGGCTCTTTCTGGAACTTAACAAACACTTCCTCTGAGATTCTGAAGACAACAATCTGAAAAGCAAGGTGAGTTTTTGGAACAGAAACCTACTGAATAACATTTGCGTTGTCTTTAAAATACACTAAGATTCCACAGCGTGCAGCATTTGAGTGCAGACATTTAACTTTACCTGCTTATTCATTTTAGGTTGATTTTTCAAGTTCATCATGGCAATGCTGAGCAGTCTTCTGCTTCTTTTTGTTGTCTTCTCCATGGGGAATGCAGATGGTAACTAGAACATTTAATTGTAAAAACTCTTGCCAGTTTAAGTGCATTATGGGAATGTACAAGATTCTATTTACTGATATTTGCATGATTAATGAAGCATTTTCAGTGTTAAAGTACACTTTTTTTTTTTTTTTTTCATATAATCACACAAACTTGAAATAATTTTAAATAAAAACGCTAAATATTACAAAATCCCCATTTAGGTAGTGAATCCACACTTGATTTTAGAAGATGTCCACGTGGATGGCAAAATTTTGGACGCCGGTGCTACAAGTACTTCTCTCAATCGGTTCCCTGGATCACAGCAGAGGTAATGTATTATACAACAAAGCTATTTGAACAACACCTTATATTATGTCTTTAATTAAATAAATGGTTTGGTACAATGTATTGTGTTGTTGTAAGACACTTTTGCTGCTATTGAGTTGGGATATGGGTAAGGTTGGGGACAGGTTTGATGGTTAGGTTTAAGGGTGGGTTAACACTGGGTCAACAGAGTAATCCTAGATCTAATTACAGCTGTTTTAATTGCTTTCATTTAAAATCAAATGATTGATTTAAATGTTAGTACAGATTCAGTGCTCTTAATATAAGTGGGAATGTTTCTTTGTTTGCAAATTACTAATGTTTAAAGCCATTTCTGCTTTCTGCTAAAAAGATTATAAGATTTTGTAATGACAAATCTGTCTCTTCAGAGAAACTGTCAATCTTTTGGTGCGAATCTCGCATCTGTGCATGATCAACCAGAGAATAATTTCCTGCTGAGTCTGTTGCGTGCTTCCACAAAAACTTGGGTTGGTGCTCATGATGGTGTACAAGTAAGTTCAATTGTGTGCCCTAAAGAAACCTATTTGTTTGTCTAAACTGAAATTTCTGCTTTAATCAAAGGCAAAGTTTCTAATGAAGATGGTTTGACTTCAAAGCTGAACTTAATTGGCTTGCGTCTGACTACAGTAGTGCACTTTTTGTACTCATTCTCTTCACTTAGGACGGAGAGTGGTTGTGGAGTGATGGAACTGTGTATGACTATACCAACTGGTGCTCTGGAGAACCTAACAATGCAGGTGGTCCTGAGAACTGTTTGGAGATCAACTGGACCTGTGAGTGCACTCATTTATTTTTATTTTTTTTAACTAATCTGCAATCCTATAATTTCATATCATACAGTAACATTAAATGCCTTGTTTGGATTTCTCTATGCCTTAAGTTGAACACCACTGTAATGATCAACTGATTTCATTATTCCACCATACAGCTAACCGTTGCTGGAACGATGCATCCTGTTCAACCTCAAAGACCTATATTTGTGAGATCCGTCAACCTGGTCCATATTGACTTTGTACTACATTTTCTGATCTTATCTTTGCAAAAAAAAAAATCTGAAATTCAAGCTCTTCATTTTTTCTGAAACACTCCTCAATTAATAAAGCATTGAATCAAGGCATGTGAATTGTGGACAATCAAATAAGTGTGTATATTGTATAGCAAGGTTTGAGGATATGGTTCGTAGAATGGCATTTAATGATATCAGGGAAGGGGGTTTAAGCAAGCGCACACAGTGGCTTCATTGACAAAACACTAGAAGACATTTGTTTCCTACATTGGACTGTGTAACTCTTTGTTTTGTCTTATTAAAATATGCATCATGATCCTGGAATTCACCATGGTCTTTACATGGTATTCTGGCTCAAGTTCAAAACCCCATGTTACTCTTTGATTTGAACGTCACGTGAATAATGTAAACGTAGGCATATGTGAGTATTTTTGGAAAGAAAATATTGGTTGCAATCTACAGGGTTCCTACGCAGTTTAGAAAAGTATGGGATTTTGAGTAATTTCTAAGTATGGAAAAATATTTGCCTTTCCAGACTATTGCCCCTATTTAGTGTTCTATAATAGAACGTTAAGAATAAATTTATCATTGTGTTTTCATGGCAGCTGTTTAGTGATTGTCAAGCACAAATTAATTCAAGGTGCACTTTTGCATTATGCAAAAATGAAATGCATGGGTTTCTTATGATATTCTTTGCACTGTATTACAGAGCCACTAAAAGGATCTTTGCAAAACTAAATATGCAGACTTTCATGTGTGCATGAGAAAACATTAAACTTAGCATAGATAATGCACACTGAGGCACCTATTGCACCATCAGCCCATTTCATGGTGTGGTTTCTTGGCCGCCATAGTGTGTTAAAACAGTCTTTTGATAGACCCTTAAATTTGGCAAATAGGACAATGCACACAACCATATTGTGCCATGGTTTCTCCTCCACCACAGAGGATACATTAAATTGGACATTAGGCCTTGATATTAGAGGTACTACCCTAAGGAAAGCCAAATTTTGAGCGAATGGGCCTAGATTTCTATTAATTCATGTGCATATTTGCTCTTTTTCTTCATAGTAAGCTGGCAGGGATGCACAAAGGACATAGATTATTGATTAGAGAAATTGTAATGCATAGTTGTAAATTGTAAGCATGCAAAAAAAATCCTGTGCGCATGTGAATAGTTTCTCGAGGGCACAAAAAAGTTTCTTGTGTGCATGCAAAAGTCTGTATTTATACAATACTGTGCAAAAGTCTAAGGCACTTTAGTATTTTCACCCCCCAAAAATTGTTTTAAGCCAGTTATTTATATATTTTACTGTAGTGTGTCAGCTTACGTTTCCAAACATTCATTTTGCCATTTAATTGTAATAATCCAGTGAGATTTTTGTATGCTCAAGGAGTGGCAAGAGCCGGTATGATCTGATCTCACCATCATTGACATGAAGAAACAGAAAAAAAACTGAGACAGACTAAATCCAGAAGAACTACAGCAATGTCTCCAAGATGCTTGAAGAAACCTTCCTGCAAAGCTACATCACTGTGAGACGTTTTAGGCACTTGTGTAAAAATGCTGTGAAGTAAGGATGCTTTCCAAAATAATGTCATAAATAGATTTGATTTATCAATTAGCTTCTATTAACTGAATCAAATCAATATTTGGTGTGACCACCCTTTGCGTTTAAAACAGCTGTTAGAGAGAGGTTATAGTGTAGCATATGTCACTTTGAGTGATTTATGACCCTTAAGCCCCGCCCCCTTTATGACATGGGAATATTCCCACGCTTGCCCCGCCCCTTTCTACCCCCTCCCTCCCACCTCCGGACAGGTCATGTGACCGTGGGAATTTACCCACGGTCCCCTTCCCTACAAACATCCCCACCCCTTCCCCACTTCTGAACAGGTCATGTGACCGTGGGGAAATTTTCCCACGATCCACATTAAACCATCTAAAACAACACGTATTAAAATTATATCAAGCAAATAGTTCTATTTTCTAATACATTTGAAGAAAAGTTGTACTTTCACAATTACATAGTGTTTAAAGGTGTATAAAACGTTGTATAAAGTTAAAATACACGTCTTTAGCATTCATACATTTGTAAAATGTTAAAACATTAATGAAAAAGTTTAAATTGCATTATCTTAAAGCTATCAAAATGTATTAGTATTAAGACATTAAACAAATATTAAAACATATCAAACGCGTAAACACATACGTACATTTAAAAACTGACTTACGTTTTTACAATTCCGTTTGTTGAAAGAGAACCAAAACTCTTATTATCCATCTCCAAAGGCTTAGAGCTTTTAACTCCAAAAATGACAAAATCCGACAAAGCAAAAAGTTCTATTTTCTAACATACATTTAAAGAAAAAGCTGTACTTTCACAATTACATTGTGTTTAAAGGTGTATAAAACATTGTTTAAAGTTTAAATTATATTTTCTTAAAGATATCTAAATGTGTTAGTATTAAAACATCTAAAACAAGATTTTAAAGATGTTAAAACATTAATGAAAAAAGTTTAAATTATATTTTCTTAAAGATATCAAAATGTGTTAGTATTAAAACATCTAAAACAACATTTTATGTTAAAACATAAATGTTTAAACATTGAAAAATCAATGTTCAGTCATTTACAGAAGAGTTTAACAAGTTAAGAGTTTTTTCATTACAAAAAGATAATTTTTTTTAAAATGTTGATCCATAAGCATTTAACTTTCACACATTATTTATAAAATGTTACATTTTACATAAAGTATCTTTAAAAGTGTATATTTTCTTAAAGATATAAAAAATGCGTTAGCATTAAAACATCTAAAACAACATTTTATGTTAAAACATAAATGTTAAAACATTGAAAAATCAATGTTCAGTCATTTACAGAAAAGTATAACAAGTTAAGAGAGTTTTTCATTACAAAAAGATAATTTTTTAAAATGTTGATCCATATAAGCATTTAACTTTCACGCATTATTTGTAAAATGTTAAAACATTAATAAAAAAGTTTAAATTATATTTTCTTAAAGTTATCAAAATGTGCTAGTATTAAAACATCTAAAACAAATTTAAATGTTAAAACATTGAAAAATCAATGTTCAGCTCCGGACCGTGGGAATTTTCCCCATGATCCCCTCCCCTACAAACATCCCCCTCCCTCCCACCTCCGGACAGGTCATGTGACCGTGGGAATTTTCCCACGCTTGCTCCTCCCTTATGGGCGTGAACAGAACCAGGGAAATATTATAAATTAAATTATATATTAAATTATATATTTAATAATATAAAACGTTGTATAAAAGTTAAAATACACATGTGTTTAGTGTTCTCACACATTTGTAAAATGTTAAAATGTCAATGAAAGAGTTTAAATTGCATTTTCTTAAAGTTATCAAAATGTGTTAGTATTAAAATATTAAAACATATCAACCGTTATGTTAAAAATCACAATATTAAAAAACAAGTATTAAAAACTGACTTACGTTTTTACAATTCCGTTTGTTGAAAGAGAACCAAAATTCTTATTATCTCCAAAGGTATATTCCACATCAAAGATATATCCAAGACCAAGGTTTATCCAAAAGGTATATCCAAATGAATATCCATATCCAAAGGTGTAGAGATTTTAATTCCCAAAGTTACAAAGTCCTCGGGAAGAGTTCAGCAAAAAGCGTCCACACGGTTACATCCCAAAAGTTAGAATGACAGAATTGAAGGATGCACAATGTCTCCTCAGGCCACTCCCACATCAAGACCCCTCCCACACAAGCTATGTATTGGGTAAAAGATCAGCGAGTTGTTTTTAATTAAAGAAAAGTTTTGTTTTCCACATACAAACTTTTTAAAAACAATGTATGTATAAAGTTAAAATGCAATGGTTTAGTATTCGTATGTTTTACAACGTTATCTGAAAAAAGTTAGAATGTGGTTCTCCACATACAGATTTAAAAACCGTTCAAAACAACATCAACAAAAAAAATAAAAAAAAATAATGTGCAATCATTTAAAACAAGTTTAAAAAAAAAATACATCAACCAAATAGGATCGAGTTCTTTAACATTACAATATGCTACTAAAGTTTAGTTTTAAGTTCCATATGATACATCAATCATCGTTGGTAGAAACATGAATGAGCATCATGTGTGAAGCCGAGTCTCCGCCCACCTAACACTAGATTTATTTATAATTACACTAAATAACATTTATAAAAAATAATAGTTGTTTAAAAAAAAAAAACTCATGTTTTAGTTAATTTTGGACTTTTAGTGAAGTTAACACTAACTTCTAATTCACTAACTTACTGATTTATTCACTCTTCGCTCAAAGCACATGAATGAGAAATAGAGTCTCCGCCCACCTAAAACTCCGCAACGCATGAGAATACACATGTGCAGCGGTAGCCTATAGCTACAGATTTAAATCTTGGTAAATAGACGTATCAAAACAACGTTTTACATTTTTTAATTTTTTATTTAGGCTAATTTAGTTATTAATTCACTATTAGATATTTCTAGCCTAATATTTTCAAGCATCTGTCCAGACACACACACACACACACGGATGAACGTCTTAACTTTTACGACATCATAGAGAGAGAGCATCACTTTGTATCATGCTGTGTTATGCCTAGATAACGAGAAATTATCTCTTGTGAACTCTGAATGGCATTGTGAGCTTTGGGTGATTCTGTAAACTTTTGGTTTTCTTTACAAGAAATTGATGAAAGCTATTTTTAGAGTCGACATGAAATCAAAATTGACCCTATTTACTTTGTTAGCGCATATTACTAGTCTTGTGGTGAACAATTAATCCGTACAAGTTAATACACAGGAAAAAATTGTTGGCCATGGTAATCTTTAATCAAAGTCTGAAAAGCGGCTTCCGGTCTGGAAACGGCGTTTCTTTTCTGATGACGTCAGTTTGACGGCTTAACCACTCCTTAAACCGTCTGCTATGAGCAGAGATGGAGAGGAGGAGCGCTAAAGTAAAACCCTGCCCTCTGTTCAATATTCCCTTTCACTTGGAAATACGTCACAACACTGGAGAAAAGTCGTTTTGCAACTTCCGGTTCACGGGGACTTTAAAAAACATTATTACAACTCTTTGCTTTACAAAAACTGTAATTACACTAAAACAAGACAAAAATTTCATTTACCCCTACAGTAGTCATATAGTTATTTCTTTATTTTTATTCTGTATTTTTACAGACTTAAAACCATGATGCTTCAAAGTATGGATTAGAAGTAGGCTAGTTGAAGACACAAACGATTTTGAACATTTATACATTTGTGTGTTGCAAAAGCTGAAGTCTATCTTCTTTAAATAAAGATTCACCTTTATTTATGCTTTAATTTCTTTAAAACAATCTGGTGACCTGCATTATTTCTGTGATTACTTGATTAGTAATATTGCGAGAGGTTTCCTCACACGTATAAAAACTCTTTAGATGTGTTTGTGACAAACACAACATCTTCACTTAGAAGACTTTTTTTAAATGTATGGCTGATCCTTTTTCTTCTGACAAACTTACATTTCATATTAATTACCTGAGGCGTTTAACAACCACAGGAAATGCATGTTGATTTCTAAGTTTCAGGCATAGTGCAAACATGCAATGTTCGAGAAAGCTTATATTGGTGTAATCTTTGTGAGATCTCACCCACAAACGCAAAACTTTGTGTTGGGTGATCCACGCATAGCTTTACTGAAAGAAAATATTATGGAAGTCATTTTCAAACTGTAATTATACCATATTTTATATATTAATATTATGGTTCCATGTTGCTTTAAAGTTTTGTTTGTTTGTTATTAACTAATACCTGTAACATCCTGCACAAATGACAGAAACATATGAGCTAAGGAGTTAAGGATGTTCATTAATCCCAAATAAACAGATAATGGAATGTTCACAATCTACAATGTTAGATATTCTCCTACTCATGTGTGTAAATAGTTGTGCTTAAATCTTTGGGTGTATTTTTACACGCCAACATATTTTGTCACACCGTAGTGATGCAAAGTACCACACTCTTGTAAAGCTTATGGACTAACTTTAAAACATCATCTTTATACAGAATCACACGTGTCCAAAACATCCGTGTAAGATTCAAAAGACCAAATCTCTAAGAAAAGAGGGCTGAAAAGCATCGTTTATAATAAATACACAAAAGTTTCCAAATTATGGTTTTATTACTCCGCTAGATTTAGTCATCTTGTTCAGATATCACAATGCTGTTTCACATATTGTAGGCTATGTTGGACTGTATGTTGGACATTCTGATGAAACATAAGACTGCAAATCGACTCATCATTCATGTGGGGAAGAATGATATTCATAAAGAGCAGTCAGAACTCCTTAAGAAGGATTTCCATGAGCTTTTTGAAACACTTAAAAGACTGAAAGTTCAAACATTCATCAGTGGACCTCTCCCAGCAAGAGGAACAAACAGGTTTTCACGGTTACTTGGGCTTAATACGTGGCTGCAAAAAACCTGCAATATAAAAGGAGTAAACTTCATTGACAATTTCAATCTTTTCTGGAGTCAGAGACAACTATTTCATCGGGATGGCCATCACCCAAACAAACTTGGTTCAAGAGTGTTAAAGGACAATATCTACTTCTCCCTCAATCATCCTTCTGCAGTTTGTGCCAATCCACTCAATCTGAACGGCACACACACACCTGGACACAGTACGAATGACCACAGGACTTCACATCAGCAGCAAATGGACATGATAACACCACTCCGCCACAACAACCTCTGCTCACGGACACAATCTCAGCAGAGCCCTGCACACAGAGCTCACCACAGACAGACATATCAGAACTGCTTGAAGATTCAGCACCCAAGGACGACTTCCTGGAAAACAGCCAGGGAAGCCAGGACAGCATATTACAGCCTCCGAAGACACCAGAGCAACAGCCCCTTTCACCAGACACGTTTTCCCTCTCCCCAGCATCGCCACATCTGTGCTTCTCACAGAAAATGGAAGAACTGGTGTATGCTGGAACCAGACTATCCCACTCTTTTGCTGCAAACCCCCAGATACCAACCAAAAAAAGACAGGCACCATTACCACCAAAGCCTGCGGGCCCAGCTCGCCCTCCCCCTCCTCCTGTGAGAGCTCTTCGGCCTCTGCCACAACGCCAGGGTGAAACTCAACAGCAACTTGGTTGGAGAAACTCAACAGCAGTGCAAAATATGAAAAGACAATGCAGAAAAGTAGAGCACATGTGGCGGAAGACAAAACTTGTAGTCCATTATAACATCTACAAAGACAGCATCCATGCTTTCAATATGGAACTAGGCAAAGCTAGACAGACTCAAATATTATAAACAGTAATTTAAACAACACACGCACTCTTTTTGCTACTGTAGAGAGACTGACAAACCCTCCAAGCCAGATTCCCAGTGAAATGCTCTCAGACAACAAGTGCAGTGAGTTTGCTTCTTTCTTCTCTGAGAAAATCAATAATATCAGAAAGGTGATCAGCACATCCTTGAGTTGCACTGGGGTCAGACAGATCAAACCACCTGAGAAAGTAGCTACTATGTCTGACTTCAAAGAAATTGATGGCAAAATTTTGGAAGAAACTGTACAGCACCTTAAAACATCAACCTGCGCTCTTGACACACTTCCCACATAATTTTTCAAAAGTGTGTTAAACAGTTTAGAAGCAGATCTTCTAGAAGTGGTAAATGCTTCACTTCTCTCTGGGAGTTTTCCAAACTCCCTGAAAACTGCAGTTGTCAAGCCCCTCCTGAAAAAGAACAATCTGGATAAGACCATATTAAGCAACTATAGGCCGATCTCAAATCTTCCTTTCATAGGCAAGATAATTGAGAAAGTTGTCTTCAATCAGCTGAACAAATTCTTAAGCTCGAATGGATACTTTGACAATTTTCAATCTGGTTTCCGACCGCACCACAGCACAGAGACAGCGCTCATAAAGATAATAAACGATATTCGCTTAAATACTGATTCAGGCAAATTATCGGTGCTGGTACTACTCGACCTCAGTGCTGCATTTGACACTGTCGATCATAACATACTTCTGGACAGGCTGGAAAACTGGGTGGGGCTTTCTGGGATAGTCCTAAAATGGTTCACTTAGATGGGAGAGGTTATTATGTGAGTATAGGAGATCATAAGTCTGAGTGGACATCCATGACATGCGGAGTCCCTCAAGGCTCAATTCTTGCGCCACTCCTGTTCAACCTGTATATGCTCCCACTGAGCCAAATAATGAGAAAGAACCAAATTGCTTACCACAGCTATGCAGACGACACACAGATTTACTTAGCCCTATCACCTAACGATTACAGCCCCATTGACTCCCTGTGCCAATGCATCGATGAAGTCAACAGTTGGATGTGTCAAAACTTTCTTCAGTTAAACAAAGACAAAACTGAAGTCATTGCTTTTGGAAACAAAGATGAAGTTCTCAAGGTGAACGCATACCTTCACTCTAGGGGTCAAACAACCAAAAATCAAGTCAGGAATCTTGGTGTGACACTAGAGTCAGACCATAGTTTCAGTAGTCATGTCAAAGCAATAACTAAATCAGCATACTATCATCTGAAAAATATTGCAAGAATTAGATGCTTTGTTTCCAGACAAGACCAAGAGAAACTTGTTCATGCTTTCATCACCAGCAGGGTGGATTATTGTAATGGACTCCTCACTGGCCTTCCCAAAAAGACCATAAGACAGTTGCAGCTCATACAGAACGCTGCCGCCAGGATTCTGAGCAGAACCAGAAAATATGAACATATCACACCAGTCCTCAGGTCTTTACACTGGCTCCCAGTTAGATTTAGGATTGATTTTAAAGTATTATTACTGGTATATAAATCATTCAATGGCCTAGGACCTCAATACATTGCAGATATGCTCACTGAATATAAACCCAACAGATCACTCAGATCACTAGGATCATATCAGCTAGAAATACCAAGGGTTCACTCTAAGCATGGCGAGTCCGCTTTTAGCTATTATGCCAGCCGCAGCTGGAACCAGCTTCCAGAGGAGATCAGACGTGCTCCTACAGTAGTCACATTCAAATCCAGACTCAAAACACATCTGTTTAGCTATGCATTTAATGAATGAGCACTGTGCCGCTGTTCGTCCGACTGTTTGTACTGTACTGTATTTTATTTTTTATTTTTCTAAACTGTTTTAATTATTCTTATTTCTTTTTATTATTTTAATTTCTTCTATGTAAAGCACTTTGAATTGCCATTGTGTATGAAATGTACTATATAAATAAACTTGCCTTGCCTTGCCTTGCCTATGTGTTTTAGGTGAAGACGTTTCTTTGAGAGCTGTCTATAGAAATAAATGACAATTAAGAATTTAAGTGATAGTCTTTCTGTTTGACTAAATTGATACTTCATTTAGTGCAACTTTCCCTCTATCTACGAATTACACAAAGTGCATGGTGTTTTACACTTAAACTATTACAACAGAATCACATCTGACTGTTGCACTAAGAGAGGCATATTCATCCAAGCTCGAGGCTGTTAAACAAAGTTCCACACTTTGGTAAAACCTCAATTCTAGAGGTCAACTGGGTTAAAAGTAAATGCATCATCATGAGCCATTTAAAACAAATACAGAAAAGTCACTATAGTGATCAGTTTTAGCGTTTGAATTGACATTTTACATATTACACTGTTTACATCTTGTTTTTGTACAGTTTTTGCAAAAAAGCGTGGTCAAACATGTTCATATAGGAATGTATGAAAAACATGAACAAATATTGCTTAAAGAGAATTAACTGACGGTCCTTCTAGCATGAGAGTGTTTAAGACTAAACAAATCATATTTATTTTAGAACATCTTTCTGCTATGTCTACGAAGCGTTGCGGCAGCATGCAGACACAGGCGAGACGGCTCGCGCGCCTATTGGCTGCCCTGCGGCAACTGCAGCAGCCAATCGATAAGGCCCTATCGTGACGTCAGCTCCAATACGTCACGTCCCGCCGAGACGGGCGTGGCCTAGGGCTATAAATATAGCTTCGAGAGGCTAGCTCACTGATTTTTCATCTCTTCAGCGGAGCTCACGCATCGCTGGATCCTGAGAGAAGAAGCCGCGCCGTTTGAGAAAGCCTTTCAGCGGGACGAGCCACTGCACCTGAAGCCGCTGGCCGCGCCGCCTTCAGTCACCTTAGAGGAGCTAAGAGGTTAAATCCTCCCAGACCTCCCATATGGGACCTTTCTACGGTCTTGTAGGCCATGAAAGGTGCCCCATTTGAGCCAATCCAATCAATAGATATCAAACACTTGTCTTTCAAAACAGTGTTTCTTCTGGCTCTCGCTTCAATAAAGCACATGGAGGACTTACAAGCGCTCTCAGTGAGCACGACATGTATGGAGTTTGGGCCAAATGACTCGAAAGTCATACTCAAACCGAGGCACGGGTACGTTCCTAAATCCCTCAACACACCGTTCAGGGCTCAGGTGATTTCCCTGTCTGCCCTGCCGGTCTCTAACGAGGAAAAGGACGCCAGCTTCCTTTGCCTGGTCAGGGCATTAAGGGCTTATGTGTCTCGCACGTCTGTTTTCAGACAGACAGAGCAGCTCTTTGTTTCACTCTACGGACGTTCTAAGATGGATAGTCGATGCTATAGCACTGTGCCCATTAGGTGTCAGAGCGCACTCCACGAGAGATGTGGCCTCGTCGTGGGCTTGGTCTAGTGGGATTGCCTTGCAAGATATCTGTATGGCGGCAGGCTGGGCCTCCCCATCTACATTTATAAGGTTTTATAACCTAGAGGTTCCCGCTTTGCAGGCTAAGCTGCTTTCGGTCTAAAAATTTGTACTGTCTGCCCCGATGTGTTCGGCCCAGAATACTGAAACTGCTTGAGCAAACACTCGCTGATTGATCGCGCAGCTCTATGGGCAGCGTGTAAGACCCACTATATTCGTCAGTTCAGGCCGGGGGTCGCCCTGACTGTACGAAACATCATCAGTATAACTGCTCCTTATAGGAGATTATATTATTACAGGAATGATGCTATTCTAGCCACTCTTTCCTGGACTCTCTGTGAGTCCCTTATGATCATGTACTATATGAGTCCGGGCACTTGCCCTTGGGTCTTTGGTGCTGGATCTTAGCATGCATGGCGTTTTACACTGTGTTCCCCTAGCGTAAGACTTACGCAGTACTCGTTCCCTCTCGTAAGAGAACGTACTCGGTTACTAACGTAACCTCGGTTCTCTCTAGAGAGGGAACGAGTACTGCGTATCTTGCCGTGCCTGCACACGCTCTGGTTCGCTCCGGCGATGAAAAACCAGTGAGCTAGCCTCTCGCTGAGCAAACACTCGCTGATTGATCGCGCAGCTCTATGGGCAGTGTGTAAGACCCACTATATTCGTCAGTTCAGGCCGGGGGTCGCCCTGACTGTACGAAACATCATCAGTATAACTGCTCCTTATAGGAGGTTATATTATTACAGGAATGATGCTATTCTAGCCACTCTTTCCTGGACTCTCTGTGAGTCCCTTATGATCATGTACTATATGAGTCCGGGCACTTGCCCTTGGGTCTTTGGTGCTGGATCTTAGCATGCACGGCGTTTTACACTGTGTTCCCCTAGCATAAGACTTACGCAGTACGAGAGAACCTCTCGTAAGAGAACGTACTCGGTTACTAACGTAACCTCGGTTCTCTCTAGAGAGGGAACGAGTACTGCGTATCTTGCCGTGCCTGCACACGCTCTGGTTCGCTCCGGCGATGAAAAACCAGTGAGCTAGCCTCTCGAAGCTATATTTATAGCCCTAGGCCACGCCCGTCTCGGCGGGACGTGACGTATTGGGCGCGAAGCGCCCCCATTGGAGCTGACGTGACGATAGGGCCTTATTGATAGGCTGCTGCAGCTGCCGCAGGGCAGCCAATAGGCGTGTGTCTGCATGCTGCCGCAACGCGTTTTACATTATTTCAAAATTAAGGATAATTTTTGGGCTTCAGTATCTCGCGGAAAAGAGATTTTCCCCCGAGCGTAAGACTTACGCAGTACTCGTTCCCTCTCTAGAGAGAACCGAGGTTACGTTAGTAACCGAGTACGTTTTCTCCAGAGCGGCTATATATATGTATATATATATATATATATATATATATATATATATATATATATATATATATATATATATATATATATATATTAACTAAATTAATAACTTTTTTACAACAAAAATGAAACATCACTGAGCTTACTTAAACTGGACTGTAACGCTATTTTCTTCTGGAAACAAACTTTGTTGCATTATTTTCCTGTTATCTCTGTAAAGCATTAACATGAGCACTTTACTCCATCATGTAAATGTGCCAGACATTTGACACATTTTTGTCATGTTGTTGCAAGTTTTAAAGTTGAGAGCAGAGAAATAGGCCTACACACTCTCTCTCTCTCTCACACACACACACACACACACACAAACACATATATAACGCAAATATATATAATACAATTATGGCTATATTTATTTGCAACAGTTGTGTTAAGACATTTCTGTCTTAAGAACAGCTGATGGACACCGTGCTGAGTTGTCATGGGAACATCCCAGGTGAAGATAATGAGGAAGTTAGGGTTTCTAAACCGTGAATTTTTAGGGCCGTGATATTCAAATGACAATTGTTTTCAGCGCCACATTTATCAACGTCCGATCATTCGTACGATGGGATTGGCTGTATTCCAGTGTTTCATGAATCACACCTGAACCCTGTCTTAAGATGATTTCTGCGCTCGGATCTACGTTAGATTGTTAAATGAGGCCCAATTAGTAAAGTAGACTATAAACGCAGGGCTCTTTCTGGAACTTAACAAACACTTCCTCTGAGATTCTGAAGACAACAATCTGAAAAGCAAGGTGAGTTTTTGGAACAGAAACCTACTGAATAACATTTGCGTTGTCTTTAAAATACACTAAGATTCCACAGTGTGCAGCATTTGAGTGCAGACATTTAACTTTACCTGCTTATTCATTTTTAGGTTGATTTTTCAAGTTCATCATGGCAATGCTGAGCAGTCTTCTGCTTCTTTTTGTTGTTTTCTCCATGGGGAATGCAGATGGTAACTAGAACATTTAATTGTAAAAACTCTTGCCAGTTAAGTGCATTATGGGAATGTGTGTGTTTTTTTTTTTTTTTTTTTTTTTTTTTTTTTTTTTTTTTTTTTTTTTCCATATCACACAAACTTGAAATAACTTAAAATAAAAACGCTAAATATTACAAAATCCCCATTTAGGTAGTGAATCCACACTTGATTTTAGAAGATGTCCACGTGGATGGCAAAATTTTGGACGCCGGTGCTACAAGTACTTCTCTCAATCGGTTCCCTGGATCACAGCAGAGGTAATGTATTATACAACAAAGCTATTTGAACAACACCTTATATTATGTCTTTAAATAAATGGTTTGGTACAATGTATTGTGTTGATGTAAGACACTTTTGCTGCTATTGAGTTGGGATATGGGTAAGGTTGGGGACAGGTTTGATGGTTAGGTTTAAAGGGATACTCCACTTTTTTCGGAAATATGCTCATTTTACATCTCCCCCAGAGTTAAACAGTTGAGTTTTACCGTTTTAGAATCCATTCAGCCGAACTCCGGGTCTGACGGTACCACTTTTAGCATAGCTTAGCATAGATCATTGATTCTGATGAGTCCAGTAGCATTTCTTTCAAAATGACCAAAGAGTTTCAATATTTTTCCTATTTAAAACTTGACTCTTCTGTAGTTAAACCGTGTACTAAGATCGACGGAAAATGAAAAGTTGCGATTTTCTAAGCCTATATGACTAGGAACTACTCTCATTCCGGCGTAATAATCAAGGAACTGTGCGGCTGTACCATGAGTGCAGCAGGCGTAATGATATGACGCAGCGCCTGAAAATAGGTCTAATAGGTTAGACAAACTTAGTCCCGGTCACGTTGGAAGAAGTTACCGAGCTGGGGACTATTTTCAGGCGCTGCGTCATATCATTACGCCTGCTGCACCCATGTTACGGCCGCACAGTTCCTTGATTATTACGCCGGAATGAGAGTAGTTCCTAGCCATATAGGCTTAGAAAATCGCAACTTTTCATTTTCCGTCGATCTTAGTACACGGTTTAACTACAGAAGAGTCAAGTTTTAAATAGGAAAAATATTTAAACTCTTTGGTCATTTTGAAAGAAATGCTACTGGACTCATCAGAATCAATGATCTATGCTAAGCTATGCTAAAAGTGGTACCGTCAGACCCAGAGTTCGGCTGAATGGATTCTAAAACGGTAAAACTCAACTGTTTAACTCTGGGGGAGATGTAAAATGAGCTTATTTCCGAAAAAAGTGGAGTATCCCTTTAAGGGTGGGTTAACACTGGGTCAACAGAGTAATCCTAGATCTAATTACAGCTGTATTAATTGCTTGCATTTAAAATCAAATGATTGATTTAAATGTTAGTACAGATTAAGTGCTCTTAATATAAGTGGGAATGTTTCTTTGTTTGCAAATTACTAATGTTTAAAGCCATTTCTGCTTTCTACTAAAAAGATTATAAGATTTTGTAATGACAAATCTGTCTCTTCAGAGAAACTGTCAATCTTTTGGTGCGAATCTCGCATCTGTGCATGATCAACCAGAGAATAATTTCCTGCTGAGTCTGTTGCGTGCTTCCACAAAAACTTGGGTTGGTGCTCATGATGGTGTACAAGTAAGTTCAATTGTGTGCCCTAAAGAAACCTATTTGTTTGTCTAAACTGAAATTTCTGCTTTAATCAAAGGCAAAGTTTCTAATGAAGATGGTTTGACTTCAAAGCTGAACTTAATTGGCTTGCGTTTGACTACAGTAGTGCACTTTTTGTACTCATTCTCTTCACTTAGGACGGAGAGTGGTTGTGGAGTGATGGAACTGTGTATGACTATACCAACTGGTGCTCTGGAGAACCTAACAATGCAGGTGGTCCTGAGAACTGTTTGGAGATCAACTGGACCTGTGAGTGCACTCATTTATTTTTTATTTTTTTAACTAATCTGCAATCCTATAATTTCATATCATACAGTAACATTAAATGTCTTGTTTGGATTTCTCTATGCCTTAAGTTGAACACCACTGTAATGATCAACTGATTTCATTATTCCACCATACAGCTAACCGTTGCTGGAACGATGCATCCTGTTCAACCTCAAAGACCTATATTTGTGAGATCCGTCAACCTGGTCCATATTGACTTTGTACTACATTTTCTATCTTATCTTTGCAAAAATTTCTGAAATTCAATCTCTTAATTTTCTCTGAAACACTCCTCAATTAATAAAGCATTGAATCAAGGCATGTGAATTGTGGACAATCAAATAAATGTGTATATTGTATAGCAAGGTTTGAGGATATGGTTCGTAGAATGGCATTTAATGATATCAGGGAAGGGGGTTTAAGCAAGCGCACACAGTGGCTTCATTGACAAAACACTAGAAGACATTTGTTTCCTACATTGGACTGTGTAACTCTTTGTTTTGTCTTATTAAAATATGCATCATGATCCTGGAATTCACCATGGTCTTTACATGGTATTCTGGCTCAAGTTCAAAACCCCATGTTACTCTTTGATTTGAACGTCACGTGAATAATGTAAACGTAGGCATATGTGAGTATTTTTGGAAAGAAAATATTGGTTGCAATCTACAGGGTTCCTACGCAGTTTAGAAAAGTATGGGATTTGGAGTAATTTCTAAGTATGGAAAAATATTTGTCTTTCCAGACTATTGCCCCTATTTAGTGTTCTATAATAGAAAATTAAGAATTAATTTATCATTGTGTTTTCATGGCAGCTGTTTAGTGATTGTCAAGCACAAATTAATTCAAGGTGCACTTTTTCATTATGCAAAAATGAAATGCATGGGTTTCTTATGATATTCTTTGCACTGTATTACAGAGCCACTAAAAGGATCTTTGCAAAACTAAATATGCAGACTTTCGTGTGTGCATGAGAAAACAAACTTAGCATAGATAATGCACACTGAGCCACCTATTGCACCATCAGCCCATTTCATGGTGTGGTTTCTTGGCCGCCATAGTGTGTTAAAACAGTCTTTTGATAGACCCTTAAATTTGGCAAATAGGACAATGCACACAACCATATTGTGCCATGGTTTCTCCTCCACCACAGAGGATACATTAAATTGGACATTAGGCCTTGATATTAGAGGTACTACCCTAAGGAAAGCCAAATTTTGAGCGAATGGGCCTAGATTTCTATTAATTCATGTGCATATTTGCTCTTTTTCTTCATAGTAAGCTGGCAGGGATGCACAAAGGACATAGATTATAGTATATAAAACTAGAAATTGTAATGCATAGTTGTAAATTGTAAACTGTAGCTTTGTAGGAAAGTTTCTTCAAGTTTCTTGGAGACGTTGCCACAGTTCTTCTGGATTTAGTAGTTTTTTTCTGTTTCTTCATGTAATCCCAGATGGACTTGATGGAGGTGAGATCAGATCTTCGTGTGGAGCACTGGCTGTTGTCAGACTCCTTATGCATATAAAAATCTCACTGGATTATTACAATGGCAAAATAAATCTTTGGAAATGTAAACTGATATTTCCTACTGACACTACAGCAAAGGATATAAAACACTACAGTTTTAGTGGGTGAAAATACTAATTTTGCTTTGGAGGTCTCAACAAACGCTTTAATTTTCTCAAAATATATTGTACATCACATTTTTCAATGATTCCCAAACTAATCGTCCAATGATTCAGTCTCTTTAAATCCCTCCTTTCCGCTGCCTGCTCTGCACTGATTGGCCGAACGGCCCAGTTTGTTGTGATTGGTCGACCACTTACAGCGCCTGTCGGAAGCTAAACACCCATTACCATAAGCAAATCCCGTCTACGGAAAGCCTGTTCACTCCAATGCCCTATTAAGTCCTATTGGTTGTAGTTCCAATCAGAGTTCCACTGGGGGAGCTCGCCATGAATGCAAAATGAATGGGAGTCAATGGGGCTAGACGGCTAAATTTGTCTCCCTCACCCGATTGCCGTTGAGAAATCTCAGATTTGATTGTAGGTTTTGCAAGTTCAGCATGGGTTATAGATCGAAAGTTGAATGAACGAGTACTTATTTCTTTTCGATTTCTTACAGGTTGAGTTGTTGTTGCCCATAACACGCTAGCATTCTGCTAATGACATCAGCATTCTGACGTCATTGACATTTTGAAAGACTTTTTAAAGCAAATAAGTGACTCTAAAAAATCTAACACCAAGCAATGTGTAATTTCTTTGCATCCCCTTTCGAAAACAACATTCAAATTACTAGACAAAAAATTATATCCTAAGAAAAGTGGATTTTGAGCGGTATAGCTCCATAGACCTCCATTCATTCTGCACTCGTCATGTGAGCGCCCTCATATGGAACAAGAGTGGAACTGCAACCGGAAGTTTATTGAGTGGCACTTCTCCCCTCATTAGACGTTCTCTGCCATAACTGAACTTCAGCTCAGGAGGCTTCCTCAGTCCTCAGTGATTACTAGGGCTGTAATCAACCAAAGAAAATCTTTTTTGGTCGACTGAAGTCCTGAAATTTTCGACTAAAAATCGACTAAAAATTACGTTAGGAAAAAAAACTTTAAATTAATTAGCTGCGCACTGTGCGCAGTACTTGGTAGCCTTGTTGTCCGCCTAAATGAAGTATAAATAATCATAAAAAACTAATAGGCTATTTGCAGTATATTAAATAGTTTTTTACCTTATTATTTTTCATACATCATTTCAGTATGAGTCTGACACACGAGTCTGTCGGCTCTGACAGCGTTGCATCACGTGCACCTGCGCAATATCATAGCCTATGATTTCCGAAAATAGTATTATGTTGTCAACTAGTTATATCATCACAAGAACTTTTGAGGAATATGCAACATAATTTAGACAATTGTTTTTGTCATATGTATTATAATAACTGACAGACACTATCATTTCAGCCGCTCTGTGGAGCTCAGCTTCGCGGCTGAGACACGAATAGACTATTAACTTTAAAAAAAATGCTGCCACACTGCCGATGTCTTTGGTGACATGGTAGAAGAGGTCTGACTGACTATGAATTAAACGCTCTCACAATTAAATAAATAATATTCAGCAAACCTTCTAGTAGCCTACTTTCTTCAATCTGTCGCTCTTCTCCAGTGGGTTGGGCTAATCCAAAAGAAGTGAAAACAAGGGGGGTGTTCTGAAGACAGACTGTTACCTGTGAAACAGGGGTGCTCTGAAAACACCCCCATTAGCAATTAGTGCTTTCCACCTGATGAAATGAACGCGGCAAAACTGATGAAATGAACGCGGCAAAAAATCGACCAATCAGAATTTTGGCCGAGTCAGAACGTATCGACCAAATAATCGACTAATCGACTGGGAGATTACAGCCCTAGTGATTACACACTGTAAAGAAGTGTAAACCTCATTTAGTTTAGAAGCATTCGTCAAAAGCTTATACTGCTGTTGTATCGCTGTGGTAATTTTAACCAGACTCTTCACATCCTCATCCTTTGAAAGGGTTTACAAAGAGAATTTGCTTTTGCAGAGCAGAAAACAGCGTCCACTCGACATACACAACACAAACCAGCTACAGCGTTTGCGGACAACATAAAACATAGGTGGGCAATAGGCAAATGTGTTACCCAGTGACGTGTAGCCGTCATGGAAGCACGATTCGAATTCCTGACGACTCGTTTAGGCGGTTCAGAGTCGATTCTTTCTTTTGAGAAAAAACAACTTTAATTATCGCATGCTCTTTCGTCTTCATAACTTTGCAGAAAGCTGCAATACACATGGCATGAAAGAGAATATCCGAAAAAGCATAATAGGGGGCACTTTAAATATGGTCTGGAAATCTACAGAGAGGTTTGGAAATTTGAGTCTGGAAAAGTATGGAATTTTGAAATGGAAAATGTGTAGGAACCCTGAATCTAGGGCTCCCCCCACCTTCCAGCTTCATGAGGTCCCCTGCGGGTCCCTAATGCTAAATGCCCCAGTTCTAAACTATAAGGTCGGTCGCCCTAAAATCAAACCAGGTAAAACATGACCAGCGCATATGAAGAGGTTAAAGGGATACTTCACCTCTGGAAAGATGAATGTGTATTTAAAATAGGTCATTTATGTAGAATTTGAATTTGGAGCTTTCTAGACTGAGAAAAGCCAGAAAATGTATTTTTGGCTTATGTGGATGAAAGACAACAACTCCCAGAATGCACTTGCTTCGCTGCCCTAGGAGGCCACTCCCAAGCCACGCCTACCGGTAAGAGAGCGCAGTTGAAAACAACAAGGCTAGGCTACCAGTGAGTCTCCCCGGGATTTCGAGATCACCCAAAATGTCCGGGATTCGGCTTTTGCGTTCTACAGTCGCCATTCATTATGTTTACTGTGGCGAGCAGGACGAGGCTAAGGGCCGCGGGAGAACGGCGCGAGGCCGGCGGCGTGATTACTGAGACGCACCGGTCTTGTATCTCTCACGGAGGAGCGGGAATTTTCTTAGCAATGTTAAAACGCACATCAGCCGATCCCTTGTTTAGCGTTCATGTAAACACTACATTCAGATTCACCAATCGAAATGAATTCAGTTAACGTTAGATTGAAACAAAAGGTGTGCCTGTAAACAATGAATGGCGACTGCAGAAAGCAAAAGCCAAATCCCGGACATTTTGGACGATCTCGACGGCCGGACATGTCCGGGAAAAAGAGTATGGTAACCCCTACTACTCAGCTTTCTCCACAGAACAAGAGCTTTTTAGCTTAGCTTCCAAAGAAAGACGCTGATACTATGTGTACATTCTGTGAGTGAGATCCCACCCTCTATGGGCGGGTTAAAAACATGCGGGACAGCCCATACTACTGGCTGTAGTCTTTAGCCTCTGGCCAAAAAATCCTCCGATGATGCAGAATGACGATTTTTGCGTCATCGGAGGATTTTTTCCAGACAAAAAATACATAAATCTCTCATCTCAGGGGGATATGAGGGTGGAAAGCATGGTAATTCGAAAATACTACAGGTTTTCTACTAATACAAAGCTTAATGCTAAATCCTGAAGTATCCCTTTAAGAGAACCTAAAATATAGTAAGATGGCATTCAACTTAAATGTACAATATGTAATTTTTTTCGCCGCTAGGGGTCGCTAACCTCTTACAATAACAAAGGCATAGTTTGATGACGCAACATTTGCTAAGAATTATGGATCTTGTCGTCAGCGTCAAGCCGACCAATCTAATAATATTTATGGATGAGTAAATACATCGATGTTTTTATCATGACTGTGATATGAAGCAGGTCAGGTTTGGTAAGAGACAGCTATCAGCTCCACACGCGACGCGAGTCCCACGGATATAAAAGGAATATGGACATTTTACTCTACCGCACTACACGCAAGTGCAGAATTACTACTCACAGGTCAGTTTATTAGACAAATTAAACTTGTGAGGTAACGCATCGCTGTTTCACTTGGTCTAACATTACACTATCACACTAAACTGCATTTGAATGTGTTGAAATTTATGTTATTCTATGTGTTAACGTTAGTTTGTCTGTATGAGACTAGCAGTAAGCTAGATCAACATTAGAATAACATACAGATCATATTCTAACATTTTATCATTGTTGAACTATATAACATTGATTAGTTTTATGTAAATGTGCTCACCTGTTTAATAAAGTACATGTAGGAGCGGTCGAAGTCTCGGACGTGGAGCTCACGGCATCTCGAAAACACTGCGCTGATATTGATTCTCGTTTTAGTTCTCCTTTTTTATCCAAAGTCTGCTTGCCATGGTCCATAATGTTTGAACGAAACAACAACAGCGTGCAGATAGACATTACGAACTACACAGTTGTCCACGCCTGTCGCCTTGGTTACTATCAGAGGGCTCTGGTTACTATGGCAGTATGAGCGGAAACCAGGGAGAACGCGGATATGACGCCATTGACGGCGACAAAATGGAAATAAAGAAACGGTACGTGTCTTCGAATTAAATTACAAATTTCTCCTGGTTTGAAAGTTGTTGGAAACAGTCGGGATAATTTAAGTACACAACTAAAAAATATATATAACATAGATATAGTGATTTTTGCTATTTTTAAAGCAAAAAAATTACATATTGTACCTTTAACAGTATAACAAGGGCTTAGACAGTCACACTGACACGCGTTTTAATTCTTCAGCTGCAGTCACGGTTTCGATTTCAAATGTCATTATTTGCAGCTAAAAAGTCCATAACTAGGCTATTTTTGATGTATGATGTGCCATTCTAACCTTTAAAACTTTGCATTTGCATGAACTGTTGTTTAAACTAATGTTCAATGTTTTTAGAAGTGAAACTACAACCACACTTTTTAATAAATAGCCTATATCAGCTCAAAATGGTACATTTGTATTTTAGTCCAGGTGATATGTGACATTGCAAAGACGTGTTGTGGCGGCCATTTTACTTTCCGCCTTGACCAAATTTAGTATTTTGTATCATATCTCCCGATTCAAACATGATAACATGTCAAATGTGATGTCTACCCCTATGTTTTGATGGTGAATGATAACAATGATACCATATACAGCATCATAAACCGTTCAGGTGAGTAGTTAATGGTTAATTCAGTGACATTGTGAGACGGATTACAATGCAATCACAGAATCTGAGAAGATGCAGAATGAAATTAAGCATTTTTCATGTACTCTTAATTAACAATCACAAGCGCATGAGCAAAACAATGCTACAATGAAGGGAGATTGAGGAGCAGTTGGTCTGATGCAAAAGCAGGATTCCCTCTGTCGCTGGACTGTGCTGGATCAGAAGTGTCTCGTCCTAATTGATGAGTTTGAAAATGCCATGGAGTTCAGCAATAAGGGTGTCTCTGAAAACAGACATCATGAATAGGCCAAAAATACTCAAGAGAATTAGCAGACCAAGAGCAGTACAAACTCTTTGTTACAGAGATGCAGGGCACGAAACCCATCACCACCCCTTTGAAAAGGAACAAGCTCTCTCTTATTAAAACAGCTCCAATAAGAGGACAGTCCAAGACAAAACTCACTGAAAAATGACTATTTTCCACACTCTACATCACCTGTCAGACCCGTGATGGGAACCTAGAAAACTTCTTCAGACACGAAAATCAGGCCTACCTTCCATCACTCTCTCATGGTGGACTACGCTCTGGAAACAAGGCTGATCTGTGTAACAATATTAGCTCAAAGGGGAAATATTAATAATAACTCATAATTACCAATTATGATTAATTATTCATATTTGGGTCAGTTAATTAGATTAACTTGAGGTAGCTAAATCAATATTACAATCAATTAATCAGTTCCAACGAACTCTTTTGATTATTCATTTATTCTAAGAAAAGTGTATCTTTCATGGCCACCGAAAAATTATTATTTCGTAACATGTACAGCACTTAGAGCATGTAACAAGATCAACATCGTAAAATGGACTTTGTTGCAAGCAGAGGATCAGAAACCATATTGTGCACAAGTTTTATTAACTAACTAACTCACAAACATAACTAAAACTAAACAAGCATACATACATTCATACATACATACATGCATAGGTAAAATGTTGAGTGATATGGAACCGGAAACAGGAAATGGAACTATGGCAAAGGTCTATTTAACTAGGAAAAGAACCATCGGCTTACCATTTTCAGAGCACGTCATTAAATTGATACTTGCATGGTCTGTGCAGTCTACAAATCTTGAAGTGGTTGAAAATTGAGTTCGTTGATGGATCTGTGAGTGTCAAATGTCACTGTATAAGTTGCAATCGTTTTCTTCTCTGCTGGATGGAGAAGATATGATGAACTTGCATGGTGGTTTCGACGCTGTTGTGGTTGAGAGAGAGTCTTCTCTCTCCTGAGTGAGCACATGGCTGTTGTGATTAGAAGCCTGCAGCCCGGGGGCCTGATGAGGCCACGCTGGACAGAATGGCATCCTGAATGTAGCAAGAAGGCCAAGAGTTGATCGTTGCCCATTCAGTGATGGTAAGGTTGTAGTTTTCTGGATTGAAGAAAAGGCAGTCTGACTCCCTTTGGAAGCATGAAGGCATAGCAGGTGGTGCTCAGGCCTGCTGGGGCCCTTGGGAAGAAGCAGAGGCCAGAGAGAAGAGCTAAGAGAGGGCGGTCACTGTGGACTGTCTCTAATAAAGCCTGAGAAAGGCCCCACCTCTCCGGGTTTGCTTGACCAATGAGAAGGGTGGACTTTCTGGCGGGAGTTTCTTCTGTGGGGAAGATTTATGACGCAATCTCAAGTGTGGTTAGACATCTGCCTTACCTCTTTTCTGTTCATTAATGCTCAGATAGATATAACAAACCCACAATGCATTCTAAGAGAAGGTCATTAAATGAGGATTAATTAGATAGGAGACATGATACAGGTAAGGTTACATTGACCGTTGGTTGGTTGTATAATAAAATGCATACCATAGTATATACATAATAGTACACAAGACAGTCAATCATTCACACAGTTTCTGGGATGCATGTTCCTTTATAGATCAGTTCGTCTATGATTAATGAACCAAAGTCTGTATTAAAGATTGTTTCTGTCTTCCCATTGTCTCTCTCTTGAGCATGTGGTCACATTCTTTTACACCCATAAAACCAACTTATCTGATCGTGGTAGGACCTTCTTGCCCTGTTTGGGGGATGGGACCACAGATCCCAGAGTGAAGTTTAAAGTTTTTTTGGTACATATACCAAATAATTGTGTCTGATTTGTCTCAGTCGTTACATCTGTTAAGTTGCCTAGAAAACATTATAAGCAGTGCCTAGGGCTCCAGACAAAAAATAAAATAAAGATAAAATCAATTAAAGGGCCATTGGCTCCTATAAGGGAATTTTTTTTTTAAAGTGGTGTCCCTATTATGGTTTTTCAAATATTCCCCTTTATGCAGTGTGTAATATAGCTGTTTGTGAATGTAAACATTCTGCAAAGTTGTAAAGTCGAAAGTGCACGATAAATAAAGTTATTGTCTCCCAAAAGAAAGAATCGACTCTGAACCGAGTAAACAAGTTGTTTGTATTTCGAATCCTACTGCTTTACGTTTCTACAGTACGTCACTAGAAAAAACATTTGCATAATGCCCGCCTATGTTGTATGTTGTCCGCCACGAACAACTTGACCAGCCCTCAAACTTCATTTTACTGATTTCAACGCGGGATTTGCAAAACGCTTGCTCTTGAAATATGGGTCAGAACCAAGTTTGCAGGTATACAACCTGTAAGTATGAATAATTATTGATGTATATATTTTCTACCGGATGTTCAAAATATGTAGTTTTGTGTTTTATATTGTGTACGTTTCTGGCTAACCAGCTAACTCACGTTATTACTGTCTTACTGAAATGCTTCTGCTAATCAGTCGTGATTAGGTATCACAATTACCTAAAACTGTGTCTATTAATGCAGATTGTCTGTCGTTCTTACTCCTCTGAGTAAAGATGGAGCAAGATTCACATTAGTGCTGGGCACCGTTATTGATACCGCATATGCACTGCAATAAATTAGAAATATACACATGGGTTTGTTGATGGACATACACTTGTTAATGCTGATGGTGAGGAATTACAGCTGCAACATCTCATAATGTTCCATAACTGAGCAGTGTATCACTGAGAAACGTCCTGCTCAAGTTGTCCTTGCGATGGAGGTTCGGGTTGAATAACTCGTTCCTCCAATGTATCATCATCGGACTTGCGCTCGGACTGTATATAATATATAAACCTTTATAGTAAGAATTTAGTAGGTTTATATTATTTTATATTATTTCATTAAGTTGCAGAGCTTGTTTTGTGGAATGAGACATGTAGATTAATATTATTTTCTTAATTTACATGTTTTGTTTTGTGGAATGAGATATACAATGGAAATGTGAGTATTGGGTTTTTTTTTGTGGCAGTGTCGCTTAAAACATGGAAGCTGCACCAGAACTAGTCCAATTCCATGCCTTCACACAAACTGTTTGTGTTCATTCAAATTTAATTTGATTAATTATTTAATGCATTAAAGATGAATTTAACAAGAAATCATTCCCAACATGTTGATGCAAACCAGACAATTATCCCTTTAACACATTAACCAAACGCCATATATGAGAACTGAGCTGGACGATGACATCACGGTTTTCTCCAGAGCGGCTATATATATATATATATTAACTAAATTAATAACTTTTTTACAACAAAAATGAAACATCACTGAGCTTACTTAAACTGGACTGTAACGCTATTTTCTTCTGGAAACAAACTTTGTTGCATTATTTTTCTGTTATCTCTGTAAAGCTGCTTTGAAACAATCTGTATTGTAAAAAGCGCTATATAAATAAATGTATGTATGCAATATATGATTTGGAAACAAGAAACAAACTACAAAATAAAAGACATGAAACAAAACCCAAAACCAAACTGACATTATCTCTTTGGCGCAATCCAGAAAGTTGAAGCGCGGGTTAATTAACATGAGCACTTTACTCCATCATGTAAATGTGCCAGATATTTGACACATTTTTGTCATGTTGTTGCAAGTTTTAAAGTTGAGAGCAGAGAAATAGGCCTACACACTCTCTCTCTCTCACACACACACACACACACACAAACACATATATAACGCATATACAGTGAGGAAAATAAGTATTTGAACACCCTGCTATTTTGCAAGTTCTCCCTCTTGGAAATCATGGAGGGGTCTGAAATTGTCATCGTAGGTGCATGTCCACTGTGAGAGACATAATCTAAAAAAAAAAAATCCAGAAATCACAATATATGATTTTTTAACTATTTATTTGTATGATACAGCTGCAAATAAGTATTTGAACACCTGTCTATCAGCTAGAATTCTGACCCTCAAAGACCTGTTAGTCTGCCTTTAAAATGTCCACCTCCACTCCATTTATTATCCTAAATTAGATGCACCTGTTTGAGGTCGTTAGCTGCATAAAGACACCTGTCCACCCCATACAATCAGTAAGAATCCAACTACTAACATGGCCAAGACCAAAGAGCTGTCCAAAGACACTAGACAAAATTGTACACCTCCACAAGGCTGGAAAGGGCTACGGGGAAATTGCCAAGCAGCTTGGTGAAAAAAGGTCCACTGTTGGAGCAATCATTAGAAAATGGAAGAAGCTAAACATGACTGTCAATCTCCCTCGGACTGGGGCTCCATGCAAGATCTCACCTCGTGGGGTCTCAATGATCCTAAGAAAGGTGAGAAATCAGCCCAGAACTACACGGGAGGAGCTGGTCAATGACCTGAAAAGAGCTGGGACCACCGTTTCCAAGGTTACTGTTGGTAATACACTAAGACGTCATGGTTTGAAATCATGCATGGCACGGAAGGTTCCCCTGCTTAAACCAGCACATGTCAAGGCCCGTCTTAAGTTTGCCAAAGACCATTTGGATGATCCAGAGGAGTCATGGGAGAAAGTCATGTGGTCAGATGAGACCAAAATAGAACTTTTTGGTCATAATTCCACTAAACGTGTTTGGAGGAAGAAGAATGATGAGTACCATCCCAAGAACACCATCCCTACTGTGAAGCATGGGGGTGGTAGCATCATGCTTTGGGGGTGTATTTCTGCACATGGGACAGGGCAACTGCACTGTATTAAGGAGAGGATGACCGGGGCCATGTATTGCGAGATTTTGGGGAATAACCTCCTTCCCTCAGTTAGAGCATTGAAGATGGGTCGAGGCTGGGTCTTCCAACATGACAATGACCCGAAGCACACAGCCAGGATAACCAAGGAGTGGCTCTGTAAGAAGCATATCAAGGTTCTGGCGTGGCCTAGCCAGTCTCCAGACCTAAACCCAATAGAGAATCTTTGGAGGGAGCTCAAACTCCGTGTTTCTCAGCGACAGCCCAGAAACCTGACTGATCTAGAGAAGATCTGTGTGGAGGAGTGGGCCAAAATCCCTCCTGCAGTGTGTGCAAACCTGGTGAAAAACTACAGGAAACGTTTGACCTCTGTAATTGCAAACAAAGGCTACTGTACCAAATATTAACATTGATTTTCTCAGGTGTTCAAATACTTATTTGCAGCTGTAACATACAAATAAATATTTAAAAAATCATACATTGTGATTTCTGGATTTTTTTTTTTTTGATTATGTCTCTCACAGTGGACATGCACCTTCGATGACAATTTCAGACACCTCCATGATTTCTAAGTGGGAGAACTTGCAAAATAGCAGGGTGTTCATATACTTATTTTCCTCACTGTATATAGGGGACATTCTACCAGAAACGTACATTTCCACTTTAAAAAATCTTGGAAAAAAAAAAATATTTTTCTTAAATCTGAACGTTGAGTCATATGGAGGACATGTTAAACTATGAGAAACACATATCATCCCATCTCAGCATGTTTTTATGATTAAATAAAATACATTTTTATACGCATTTCATCCCTAAAATGTCAGGCCCTGTCACAGACAAATTTGTATATGTTAGAATGGTTTCCTAATGAATTTCTTTGATACAGATAGCATTTTCTTATTGATCACATGTCCCTGATTGTATCTAACATGGTTTTATAATTCCTTTAAGAAATATAAGTAACTTTTCGGTCAACTGTAGTACACAAAATCACAGAATACCCGCAGGCACTCATATAGTTGTAAAATAACTACCTTTACATAGGAGATTTTTATAAAAACATAGTAGTGGATATATACCCCCACCTTCATCTACACAGTTAAAGAGATTAATTAATTAATATTTCCTCAAATAGTACACTTTTGTCATATTTCCTGTGTGACAGGACTGACCATGGCGTGACAGGACTGACGATACTGTGACAGGACTGACTTTATGGATTTTGATGATGCAGAAAAAGTTATGTTTTGTGTTCTTTATTTAAGTTTTGATTGCCATTTCTTTTTTAAATTATTATTATAATTTTAATGTTAAAGTAATATTAGACTATGGTAAAATTCAGCCAAGGACATACATAATATTGCTAAAAGTATTGGGACAGCCCTCCAAATAATTGAATTCAGGTGTTTAAATCGCTTCCATGGCCACAGTTGTATAAAAATCAAGCACCTTGGCCTTCATTTTACTATTGCATGCGTTAAATACATAACATATGCAATAAATGTTATAAAAAAGAACAATAACATTCATTTGTAAGGCCGTGTCACACAGGAATGTGACAGGGCCTGATGTGACAGGGCCTGACGGTTGGCCATTGTAAACTGCCATTACTCAGCCTGCTAGCATGCTAGCATAAAAACTGTTAACATGCAAGCAAGGAATTTCAGTAACCTTTTTAGACATGTTTTGGATTTAAAAGATTTTCATTATTTTCTGGAATGTTTAACCGTGACAGGGCCTGACCCTTTAGCTCGTCTTCCTAAAAAAAACATACAAAAACAAGCTTAAAATCATAAAGCCTTAATCAATGTAAGCTTCACCTGGGTCAAATGATGTCACTTCCTCTGAGTGATACCCTTAAAGGCGTATTTCACACATTTTATGTAGAGTTTTATGTAAACGTGACAGGACTGACCAAAACATGGGGACAGTTGTAAAATAGAATTTATTTGTAGAATTTATATATAATTTTATGTTTTTGATCAGTTGATGTAAATGATAACAGCTTAAACTTGTTATTGATGAGTTTTTTTTTCTAAATAACAGTTTGTAGCATAACAAAACTATGAAGGCTGTAGCTCCAATTTGGCTGAGGACAAGGGCATGGACAGGATTTGTAATTTTCAAAAGTGTTTTTAATAAAGAAAAAAATATCTGAGAACCCAATGAATGACATATTCCTTTACAGAACAACTCACAGAAATCAACTATGAGCCAGTTTTAGAAATTTTTGGATGAAATACTTTTTTATTCACTGAAACAATCCAAGGACAGATAATGTACGTTTCTGGTAGAATGTCCCATATAATACAATTATGGCTATATTTATTTGTAACAGTTGTGTTAAGACATTTCTGTCTTAAGAACAGCTGATGGACACCGTGCTGAGTTGTCATGGGAACATCCCAGGTGAAGATAATGAGGAAGTTATGGTTTCTAAACCGTGAATTTTTAGGGCTGTGATATTTCAAATGACAATTGTTTTCAGCGCCACATTTATCAACATCCGATCATTCGTACGATGGGATTGGCTGTATTCCAGTGTTTCATGAATCACACCTGAACCGTCTTAAGATGATTTCTGCGCTCGGATCTACGTTAGATTGATAAATGAGGCCCAATTAGTAAAGTAGACTATAAACGCAGGGCTCTTTCTGGAACTTAACAAACACTTCCTCTGAGATTCTGAAGACAACAATCTGAAAAGCAAGGTGAGTTTTTGGAACAGAAACCTACTGAATAACATTTGCGTTGTCTTTAAAATACACTAAGATTCCACAGTGTGCAGCATTTGAGTGCAGACATTTAACTTTACCTGCTTATTTGTTTTTAGGTTGATTTTTCAAGTTCATCATGGCAATGCTGAGCAGTCTTCTGCTTCTTTTTGTTGTCTTCTCCATGGGGAATGCAGATGGTAACTAGAACCATTTAATTGTAAACTCTTGCCAGTTTAAGTGCATTATGGGAATGTACAAGATTCTATTTACTGATATTTGCATGATTAATGAAGCATTTTCAGTGTTAAAGTACACTTTTTTTTTTTTCTTTTTTTTTTTCATATAATCACACAAACTTGAAATAATTTAAAATAAAAACGCTAAATATTACAAAATCCCCATTTAGGTAGTGAATCCACACTTGATTTTAGAAGATGTCCACGTGGATGGCAAAATTTTGGACGCCGGTGCTACAAGTACTTCTCTCAATCGGTTCCCTGGATCACAGCAGAGGTAATGTATTCTACAACAAAGCTATTTGAACAACACCTTATATTATGTCTTTAATTAAATAAATGGTTTGGTACAATGTATTGTGTTGATGTAAGACACTTTTGCTGCTATTGAGTTGGGATATGGGTAAGGTTGGGGACAGGTTTGATGGTTAGGTTTAAGGGTGGGTTAACACTGGGTCAACAGAGTAATCCTAGATCTAATTACAGCTGTATTAATTGCTTTCACTTAAAATCAAATGATTGATTTAAATGTTAGTACAGATTAAGTGCTCTTAATATAAGTGGGAATGTTTCTTTGTTTGCAAATTACTAATGTTTAAAGCCATTTCTGCTTTCTAATAAAAAGATTATAAGATTTTGTAATGACAAATCTGTCTCTTCAGAGAAACTGTCAATCTTTTGGTGCGAATCTCGCATCTGTGCATGATCAACCAGAGAATAATTTCCTGCTGAGTCTGTTGCGTGCTTCCACAAAAACTTGGGTTGGTGCTCATGATGGTGTACAAGTAAGTTCAATTGTGTGCCCTAAAGAAACCTATTTGTTTGTCTAAACTGAAATTTCTGCTTTAATCAAAGGCAAAGTTTCTAATGAAGATGGTTTGACTTCAAAGCTGAACTTAATTGGCTTGCGTCTGACTACAGTAGTGCACTTTTTGTACTCCTTCTCTTCACTTAGGATGGAGAGTGGTTGTGGAGTGATGGAACTGTGTATGACTATACCAACTGGTGCTCTGGAGAACCTAACAATGCAGGTGGTCCTGAGAACTGTTTGGAGATCAACTGGACCTGTGAGTGCACTCATTTATTTTTATTTTTTTAACTAATCTGCAATCCTATAATTTCATAACATACAGTAACATTAAATGCCTTGTTTGGATTTCTCTATGCCTTAAGTTGAACACCACTGTAATGATCAACTGATTTCATTATTCCACCATACAGCTAACCGTTGCTGGAACGATGCATCCTGTTCAACCTCAAAGACCTATATTTGTGAGATCCGTCAACCTGGTCCATATTGACTTTGTACTACATTTTCTGATCTTATCTTTGCAAAAAAAATTCTGAAATTCAATCTCTTAATTTTCTTTGAAACACTCCTCAATTAATAAAGCATTGAATCCAGGCATGTGAATTGTGGACAATCAAATAAATGTGTATATTGTATAGCAAGGTTTGAGGATATGGTTCGTAGAATGACAAAACACTAGAAGACATTTGTTTCCTACATTGGACTGTATGTAACTCTTTGTTTTGTCTTATTAAAATATGCATCATGATCCTGGAATTCACCATGGTCTTTACATGGTATTCTGGCTCAAGTTCAAAACCCCATGTTACTCTTTGATTTGAACGTCACGTGAATAATGTAAACGTAGGCATGTGTGAGTCTATTTTTTTGGAAAGAAAATATTGGTTGCAATCTACAGGGTTCCTACGCAGTTTAGAAAAGTATGAGATTTTAATTAAGTATGGAAAAATCTTTGCCTTTCCAGACTATTGCCCCTATTTAGTGTTCTATAATAGAAAATTAAGAATTAATTTATCATTGTGTTTTCATGGCAGCTGTTTAGTGATTGTCAAGCACAAATTAATTCAAGGTGCACTTTTTCATTATGCAAAAATGAAATGCATGGGTTTCTTATGATATTCTTTGCACTGTATTACAGAGCCACTAAAAGGATCTTTGCAAAACTAAATATGCAGAATTTTGGACTTTTAGTGAAGTTAACACTAACTTCTAATTCACTAACTTACTGATTTATTCACTCTTCGCTCCAAGCACATGAATGAGAAATAGAGTCTCCGCCCACCTAAAACTCCGCAACGCATGAGAATACACATATGCAGCGGTAGCCTATAGCTACAGATTTAAATCTTGGTAAATAGACGTATCAAAACTATGTTTTAAATTTTATTTAGGCTAATTTAGTTATTAATTCACTATTAGATATTTCTAGCCTAATATTTTCAAGCATCTGTCCACACACACACGGATGAACGTCTTAACTTTTACGACATCATAGAGAGAGCATCACTTTGTACCATGCTGTTGTAGTAGAATTAATTAGATAAGATTAATTATGTTACTAACCATGAAAATCTGAACTTAGATTTTCATCTTATGATAAGCTTTTTATTACACTTCCCATTTCTATGTCTGATGGTGACTAACTTTCCATTCCAGATCTAACAATAAAACAGGATAACTTTTACTTCCTTTTATTTAGGATGTAGCCACCAGACGAACTTTCGATATGATCTAACCTTCTAACAAACTTTTCACTCAATGTAACCTGGGTCGAATGGAACTTTTAGAAAGGACTCAATGTTCTGTTTATTTTGACTGTATTGTGAAATGATTGACTGAAATATTAACCCCTTACAATGTTTTTGATATTTTGCTGATGTAGCTAACAAAGGGTAATGACAAGGGGGGGCTTGCTTTAAACAATTCAACCAATCATATTGATAGCGCATGACATGTTAGTCATGATGATTCTATTTTGATATGTCTGGCTTTACCCTATAAAGCCTATTGCATTTTTATGTTGGGCCGAGAATCTCTGAGTATTGCTCGAGAACTCCCGGCCGTTTTGAATAAACCATCTGAGGGACATTTACTGAAGTCTGTCTCATTTGTTTTTATGCTGCGCAGCAAAGAAGTTAGGTTAGTAAACTCAGCCAGCTGTCGATTGAAGACGCAAGAGCTAGAGTATAAAGGGTATTAAGTGTCGATTTGTAGACGCTCTGTGTCGATGAGTAGACGCAACAGTTTTATTTATTAAGTGTCGATTAGTAGACGCTCTGTGTCGACAGTAGACGCAACAGTTTTATTTTAGATAGTCAGATTTAAGAATTTTCCATCACACTGTGTTATGCCTAGATAACGAGAAATTATCTCTTGTGAACTCTGAATGGCATTGTGAGCTTTGGGTGATTCTGTAAACTTTTGGTTTTCTTTACAAGAAATTGATGAAAGCTATTTTTAGAGTCGACATGAAATCAAAATTGACCCTATTTACTTTGTTAGCGCATATTACTAGTCTTGTGGTGAACAATTAATCCGTACAAGTTAATACACAGGAAAAAATTGTTGGCCATGGTAATCTTTAATCAAAGTCTGAAAAGCGGCTTCCGGTCTGGAAATGGCGTTTCTTTTCTGATGACGTCAGTTTGACGGCTTAACCACTCCTTAAACCGTCTGCTATGAGCAGAGATGGAGAGGAGGAGCGCTAAAGTAAAACCCTGCCCTCTGTTCAATATTCCCTTTCACTTGGAAATACGTCACAACACTGGAGAAAAGTCGTTTTGCAACTTCCGGTTCACGGGGACTTTAAAAAACATTAATACAACTCTTTGCTTTACAAAAACTGTAATTACACTAAAACAAGACAAAAATTTCATTTACCCCTACAGTAGTCATATAGTTATTTCTTTATTTTTATTCTGTATTTTTACAGACTTAAAACCATGATGCTTCAAAGTATGGATTAGAAGTAGGCTAGTTGAAGACACAAACGATTTTGAACATTTATACATTTGTGTGTTGCAAAAGCTGAAGTCTATCTTCTTTAAATAAAGATTCACCTTTATTTATGCTTTAATTTCTTTAAAACAATCTGGTGACCTGCATTATTTCTGTGATTACTTGATTAGTAATATTGCGAGAGGTTTCCTCACACGTATAAAAACTCTTTAGATGTGTTTGTGACAAACACAACATCTTCACTTAGAAGACTTTTTTTAAATGTATGGCTGATCCTTTTTCTTCTGACAAACTTACATTTCATATTAATTACCTGAGGCGTTTAACAACCACAGGAAATGCATGTTGATTTCTAAGTTTCAGGCATAGTGCAAACATGCAATGTTCGAGAAAGCTTATATTGGTGTAATCTTTGTGAGATCTCACCCACAAACGCAAAACTTTGTGTTGGGTGATCCACGCATAGCTTTACTGAAAGAAAATATTATGGAAGTCATTTTCAAACTGTAATTATACCATATTTTATATATTAATATTATGGTTCCATGTTGCTTTAAAGTTTTGTTTGTTTGTTATTAACTAATACCTGTAACATCCTGCACAAATTACAGAAACATATGAGCTAAGGAGTTAAGGATGTTCATTAATCCCAAATAAACAGATAATGGAATGTTCACAATCTACAATGTTAGATATTCTCCTACTCATGTGTGTAAATAGTTGTGCTTAAATCTTTGGGTGTATTTTTACACGCCAACATATTTTGTCACACCGTAGTGATGCAAAGTACCACACTCTTGTAAAGCTTATGGACTAACTTTAAAACATCATCTTTATACAGAATCACACGTGTCCAAAACATCCGTGTAAGATTCAAAAGACCAAATCTCTAAGAAAAGAGGGCTGAAAAGCATTGTTTATAATAAATACACAAAAGTTTCCTAATTATGGTTTTATTACTCCGCTAGATTTAGTCATCTTGTTCAGATATCACAACGCTGTTTCACATATTGGCTTTGTTGGACTGTATGTGTTTTAGGTGAAGACGTTTCTTTGAGAGCTGTCTATAGAAATAAATGACAATTAAGAATTTAAGTGATAGTCTTTCTGTTTGACTAAATTGATACTTCATTTAGTGCAACTTTCCCTCTATCTACGAATTACACAAAGTGCATGGTGTTTTACACTTAAACTATTACAACAGAATCACATCTGACTGTTGCACTAAGAGAGGCATATTCATCCAAGCTCGAGGCTGTTAAACAAAGTTCCACACTTTGGTAAAACCTCAATTCTAGAGGTCAACTGGGTTAAAAGTAAATGCATCATCATGAGCCATTTAAAACAAATACAGAAAAGTCACTATAGTGATCAGTTTTAGTGTTTGAATTGACATTTTACATATTACACTGTTTACATCTTGTTTTTGTACAGTTTTTGCAAAAAAGTATATATTCACAGAGCGTGGTCAAACATGTTCATATAGGAATGTATGAAAAACATGAACAAATATTGCTTAAAGAGAATTAAATGACGGTCCTTCTAGCATGAGAGTGTTTAAGACTAAACAAATCATATTTATTTTAGAACATCTTTCTGCTATGTCTACGAAGCGTTGCGGCAGCATGCAGACACAGGCGAGACGGCTCGCGCGCCTATTGGCTGCCCTGCGGCAACTGCAGCAGCCAATCGATAAGGCCCTATCGTGACGTCAGCTCCAATACGTCACGTCCCGCCGAGACGGGCGTGGCCTAGGGCTATAAATATAGCTTCGAGAGGCTAGCTCACTGATTTTTCATCTCTTCAGCGGAGCTCACGCATCGCTGGATCCTGAGAGAAGAAGCCGCGCCGTTTGAGAAAGCCTTTCAGCGGGACGAGCCACTGCACCTGAAGCCGCTGGCCGCGCCGCCTTCAGTCACCTTAGAGGAGCTAAGAGGTTAAATCCTCCCAGACCTCCCATATGGGACCTTTCTACGGTCTTGTAGGCCATGAAAGGTGTCCCATTTGAGCCAATCCAATCAATAGATATCAAACACTTGTCTTTCAAAACAGTGTTTCTTCTGGCTCTCGCTTCAATAAAGCACATGGAGGACTTACAAGCGCTCTCAGTGAGCGCGACATGTATGGAGTTTGGGCCAAATGACTCGAAAGTCATACTCAAACCGAGGCACGGGTACGTTCCTAAATCCCTCAACACACCATTCAGGGCTCAGGTGATTTCCCTGTCTGCCCTGCCGGTCTCTAACGAGGAAAAGGACGCCAGCTTCCTTTGCCTGGTCAGGGCATTAAGGGCTTATGTGTCTCGCACGTCTGTTTTCAGACAGACAGAGCAGCTCTTTGTTTCACTCTACGGACGTTCTAAGATGGATAGTCGATGCTATAGCACTGTGCCCATTAGGTGTCAGAGCGCACTCCACGAGAGGTGTGGCCTCGTCGTGGGCTTGGTCTAGTGGGATTGCCTTGCAAGATATCTGTATGGCGGCAGGCTGGGCCTCCCCATCTACATTTATAAGGTTTTATAACCTAGAGGTTCCCGCTTTGCAGGCTAAGCTGCTTTCGGTCTAAAAATTTGTACTGTCTGCCCCGATGTGTTCGGCCCAGAATACTGAAACTGCTTGAGCAAACACTCGCTGATTGATCGCGCAGCTCTATGGGCAGCGTGTAAGACCCACTATATTCGTCAGTTCAGGCCGGGGGTCGCCCTGACTGTACGAAACATCATCAGTATAACTGCTCCTTATAGGAGATTATATTATTACAGGAATGATGCTATTCTAGCCACTCTTTCCTGGACTCTCTGTGAGTCCCTTATGATCATGTACTATATGAGTCCGGGCACTTGCCCTTGGGTCTTTGGTGCTGGATCTTAGCATGCATGGCGTTTTACACTGTGTTCCCCTAGCGTAAGACTTACGCAGTACGAGAGAACCTCTCGTAAGAGAACGTACTCGGTTACTAACGTAACCTCGGTTCTCTCTAGAGAGGGAACGAGTACTGCGTATCTTGCCGTGCCTGCACACGCTCTGGTTCGCTCCGGCGATGAAAAACCAGTGAGCTAGCCTCTCGCTGAGCAAACACTCGCTGATTGATCGCGCAGCTCTATGGGCAGTGTGTAAGACCCACTATATTCGTCAGTTCAGGCCGGGGGTCGCCCTGACTGTACGAAACATCATCAGTATAACTGCTCCTTATAGGAGGTTATATTATTACAGGAATGATGCTATTCTAGCCACTCTTTCCTGGACTCTCTGTGAGTCCCTTATGATCATGTACTATATGAGTCCGGGCACTTGCCCTTGGGTCTTTGGTGCTGGATCTTAGCATGCACGGCGTTTTACACTGTGTTCCCCTAGCATAAGACTTACGCAGTACGAGAGAACCTCTCGTAAGAGAACGTACTCGGTTACTAACGTAACCTCGGTTCTCTCTAGAGAGGGAACGAGTACTGCGTATCTTGCCGTGCCTGCACACGCTCTGGTTCGCTCCGGCGATGAAAAACCAGTGAGCTAGCCTCTCGAAGCTATATTTATAGCCCTAGGCCACGCCCGTCTCGGCGGGACGTGACGTATTGGGCGCGAAGCGCCCCCATTGGAGCTGACGTGACGATAGGGCCTTATTGATAGGCTGCTGCAGCTGCCGCAGGGCAGCCAATAGGCGTGTGTCTGCATGCTGCCGCAACGCGTTTTACATTATTTCAAAATTAAGGATAATTTTTGGGCTTCAGTATCTCGCGGAAAAGAGATTTTCCCCCGAGCGTAAGACTTACGCAGTACTCGTTCCCTCTCTAGAGAGAACCGAGGTTACGTTAGTAACCGAGTACGTTTTCTCCAGAGCGGCTATATATATGTATATATATATATATATATATATATATATATATATATATATATTAACTAAATTAATAACTTTTTTACAACAAAAATGAAACATCACTGAGCTTACTTAAACTGGACTGTAACGCTATTTTCTTCTGGAAACAAACTTTGTTGCATTATTTTCCTGTTATCTCTGTAAAGCTGCTTTGAAACAATCTGTATTGTAAAAAGCGCTATATAAATAAATGTGACTTGACTTGATTCATATAGCAGCCAAGTCATAACTCATAAACTCCTATTCAGCAATATATGATTTGGAAACAAGAAACAAACTGCAAAATAAAAGACATGAAACAAAACCCAAAACCAAACTGACATTATCTCTTTGGCGCAATCCAGAAAGTTGAAGCGCGGGTTAATTAACATGAGCACTTTACTCCATCATGTAAATGTGCCAGACATTTGACACATTTTTGTCATGTTGTTGCAAGTTTTAAAGTTGAGAGCAGAGAAATAGGCCTACACACTCTCTCTCTCTCTCACACACACACACACACACAAACACATATATAACGCAAATATATATAATACAATTATGGCTATATTTATTTGCAACAGTTGTGTTAAAACATTTCTGTCTTAAGAACAGCTGATGGACACCGTGCTGAGTTGTCATGGGAACATCCCAGGTGAAGATAATGACGAAGTTAGGGTTTCTAAACCGTGAATTTTTAGGGCCGTGATATTCAAATGACGATTGTTTTCAGCGCCACATTTATCAACGTCCGATCATTCGTACGATGGGATTGGCTGTATTCCAGTGTTTCATGAATCACACCTGAACCCTGTCTTAAGATGATTTCTGCGCTCGGATCTACGTTAGATTGATAAATGAGGCCCAATTAGTAAAGTAGACTATAAACGCAGGGCTCTTTCTGGAACTTAACAAACACTTCCTCTGAGATTCTGAAGACAACAATCTGAAAAGCAAGGTGAGTTTTTGGAACAGAAACCTACTGAATAACATTTGCGTTGTCTTTAAAATACACTAAGATTCCACAGTGTGCAGCATTTGAGTGCAGACATTTAACTTTACCTGCTTATTCATTTTTAGGTTGATTTTTCAAGTTCATCATGGCAATGCTGAGCAGTCTTCTGCTTCTTTTTGTTGTTTTCTCCATGGGGAATGCAGATGGTAACTAGAACATTTAATTGTAAAAACTCTTGCCAGTTAAGTGCATTATGGGAATGTGTGTTTTTTTTTTTTTTTTTTTTTTTTTTTTTTTTTCTTCATATCACACAAACTTGAAATAATTTAAAATAAAAACGCTAAATATTACAAAATCCCCATTTAGGTAGTGAATCCACACTTGATTTTAGAAGATGTCCACGTGGATGGCAAAATTTTGGACGCCGGTGCTACAAGTACTTCTCTCAATCGGTTCCCTGGATCACAGCAGAGGTAATGTATTATACAACAAAGCTATTTGAACAACACCTTATATTATGTCTTTAAATAAATGGTTTGGTACAATGTATTGTGTTGATGTAAGACACTTTTGCTGCTATTGAGTTGGGATATGGGTAAGGTTGGGGACAGGTTTGATGGTTAGGTTTAAGGGTGGGTTAACACTGGGTCAACAGAGATCCTAGATCTAATTACAGCTGTATTAATTGCTTGCATTTAAAATCAAATGATTGATTTAAATGTTAGTACAGATTAAGTGCTCTTAATATAAGTGGGAATGTTTCTTTGTTTGCAAATTACTAATGTTTAAAGCCATTTCTGCTTTCTAATAAAAAGATTATAAGATTTTTGTAATGACAAATCTGTCTCTTCAGAGAAACTGTCAATCTTTTGGTGCGAATCTCGCATCTGTGCATGATCAACCAGAGAATAATTTCCTGCTGAGTCTGTTGCGTGCTTCCACAAAAACTTGGGTTGGTGCTCATGATGGTGTACAAGTAAGTTCAATTGTGTGCCCTAAAGAAACCTATTTGTTTGTCTAAACTGAAATTTCTGCTTTAATCAAAGGCAAAGTTTCTAATGAAGATGGTTTGACTTCAAAGCTGAACTTAATTGGCTTGCGTCTGACTACAGTAGTGCACTTTTTGTACTCATTCTCTTCACTTAGGACGGAGAGTGGTTGTGGAGTGATGGAACTGTGTATGACTATACCAACTGGTGCTCTGGAGAACCTAACAATGCAGGTGGTCCTGAGAACTGTTTGGAGATCAACTGGACCTGTGAGTGCACTCATTTATTTTTTATTTTTTTAACTAATCTGCAATCCTATAATTTCATATCATACAGTAACATTAAATGTCTTGTTTGGATTTCTCTATGCCTTAAGTTGAACACCACTGTAATGATCAACTGATTTCATTATTCCACCATACAGCTAACCGTTGCTGGAACGATGCATCCTGTTCAACCTCAAAGACCTATATTTGTGAGATCCGTCAACCTGGTCCATATTGACTTTGTACTACATTTTCTGATCTTATCTTTGCAAAAATTTCTGAAATTCAATCTCTTAATTTTCTCTGAAACACTCCTCAATTAATAAAGCATTGAATCAAGGCATGTGAATTGTGGACAATCAAATAAATGTGTATATTGTATAGCAAGGTTTGAGGATATGGTTCGTAGAATGGCATTTAATGATATCAGGGAAGGGGGTTTAAGCAAGCGCACACAGTGGCTTCATTGACAAAACACTAGAAGACATTTGTTTCCTACATTGGACTGTGTAACTCTTTGTTTTGTCTTATTAAAATATGCATCATGATCCTGGAATTCACCATGGTCTTTACATGGTATTCTGGCTCAAGTTCAAAACCCCATGTTACTCTTTGATTTGAACGTCACGTGAATAATGTAAACGTAGGCATATGTGAGTATTTTTGGAAAGAAAATATTGGTTGCAATCTACAGGGTTCCTACGCAGTTTAGAAAAGTATGGGATTTTGAGTAATTTCTAAGTATGGAAAAATATTTGTCTTTCCAGACTATTGCCCCTATTTAGTGTTCTATAATAGAAAATTAAGAATTAATTTATCATTGTGTTTTCATGGCAGCTGTTTAGTGATTGTCAAGCACAAATTAATTCAAGGTGCACTTTTTCATTATGCAAAAATGAAATGCATGGGTTTATGATATTCTTTGCACTGTATTACAGAGCCACTAAAAGGATCTTTGCAAAACTAAATATGCAGACTTTCGTGTGCGTATGAGAACATTAAACTTAGCATAGACAATGCACACTGAGCCACCTATTGCACCATCAGCCCATTTCATGGTGTGGTTTCTTGGCCGCCATAGTGTGTTAAAACAGTCTTTTGATAGACCCTTAAATTTGGCAAATAGGACAATGCACACAACCATATTGTGCCATGGTTTCTCCTCCACCACAGAGGATACATTAAATTGGACATTAGGCCTTGATATTAGAGGTACTACCCTAAGGAAAGCCAAATTTTGAGCGAATGGGCCTAGATTTCTATTAATTCATGTGCATATTTGCTCTTTTTCTTCATAGTAAGCTGGCAGGGATGCACAAAGGACATAGACTATAGTATATAAAACTAGAAATTGTGAAAAATCCTGTGCGCATGTGAATAGTTTCTCGAGGGCACGAAAAAGTTTCTTGTGTGCATGCAAAAGTCTGTATTTATACAATACTGTGCAAAAGTCTAAGGTACTTTAGTATTTTCACCCCCCAAAAATTGTTTTAAGCCAGTTATTTATATATTTTACTGTAGTGTGTCAGCTTACGTTTCCAAACATTCATTTGGCCATTTAATTGTAATAATCCAGTGAGATTTTTGTATGCTCAAGGAGTGACAAGAGCCGGTATGATCTGATCTCACCATCATTGACATGAAGAAACAGAAAAAAACTGAGACAGACTAAATCCAGAAGAACTACAGCAATGTCTCCAAGATGCTTAAAGAAACCTTCCTGCAAAGCTACATCACTGTGAGACGTTTTAGGCACTTGTGTAAAAATGCTGTAAAGTAAGGATGCTTTCCAAAATAATGTCATAAATAGATTTGATTTATCAATTAGCTTCTATTAACTGAATCAAATCAATATTTGGTGTGACCACCCTTTGCGTTTAAAACAGCTGTTGTCCAGGTACACTTGCAGTGTAGCTTTGTAGGAAAGTTTCTTCAAGTTTCTTGGAGACGTTGCCACAGTTCTTCTGGATTTAGTAGTTTTTTTCTGTTTCTTCATGTAATCCCAGATGGACTTGATGGAGGTGAGATCAGATCTTCGTGTGGAGCACTGGCTGTTGTCAGACTCCTTATGCATATAAAAATCTCACTGGATTATTACAATGGCAAAATAAATCTTTGGAAATGTAAACTGATATTTCCTACTGACACTACAGCAAAGGATTTAAAAAACTTAAAGGTCTTAAAAACAGTTTTAGGGGGTTAAAATACTAATTTTCTCATAATATACATTGTACATCACCATATTTTTCAATGATTCTCAAACTGATCGTCCGATGATTCAGTCTCTTTAAATCCTTCCTTTCCGCTGCCTGCTCTGCACTGATTGGCCAGACGGCCCAGTCTGTTGTGATTGGTCGACCACTTACAGCGCCTGTCGGAAGCTAAACACACATTACCATAAATGAACTTCAGCTCAGGAGGCTTCCTCAGTCCTCAGCGATTACACACTGTAAAGAAGTGTAAACCTCATTTAGTTTAGAAGCATTTGTCAAAAGCTTATACTGCTGTTGTATCGCTATGGTAATTTAACCAGACTTTTCACATCCTCATCCTTTGAAAGGGTTTACAAAGAGAATTTGCTTTTGCAGAGCAGAAAACAGCGTCCACTCGACATACACAACACAAACCAGCTACAGCGTTTGAGGGCGGGCCAAGTTGTTTGCGGGCGGACAACATAAAACGTAGGTGGGCATTAGGCAAATGTGTTACCCAGTGACGTGTAGCCGTCATGGAAGCACGATTCGAATTCCTGACGACTCGTTTAGGCGGTTCAGAGTCGATTCTTTCTTTTGAGAAAAAACAACTTTATTTATCGCATGCTCTTTCGTCTTCATAACTTTGCAGAAAGCTGTATTACACATTGCATGAAAGAGAATATTCGAAAAAGCATAATAGGGGGCACTTTAAATATGGTCTGCAAATATACAGAGAGGTTTGGAAATTTGAGTCTGGAAAAGTATGGAATTTTGAAATGGAAAATGTGTAGGAACCCTGAATCTAGGGCTCCCCCCACCTTCCAGCTTCATGAGGTCCCCTGTGGGTCCCTAATGCTAAATGCCCCGTTCTAAACTATAAGGTCGGTCGCCCTAAAATCAAACCAGGTAAAACATGACCAGCGCATATGAAGAGGTTAAGAGAACCTAAAATATAGTAAGATGGCATTCAACTTAAACGTACAATATGTCATTTTTTTCGCCGCTAGGGGTCGCTAACCTCTTACAATAACAAAGGTATAGTTTGATGACGCAACATTTGCCAAGAATTATGGATCTTGTCGTCAGTGTCAAGCCGACCGATCTAATAATGTTTATGGATGAGTAAATACATCGATGTTTTTATCATGACTGTGATATGAAGCAGGTCGGGTTTGGTAAGAGACAGCTATCAGCTCCACACGCGACGCGAGTCCCACGGATATAAAAGGAATATGGACATTTCACTCTACCACACTACACGCAAGTGCAGAATTACTACTCACAGGTCAGTTTATTAGACAAATTAAACTTGTGAGGTAACCCATCGCTGTTTCACTTGGTCTAACATTACACTATCACACTAAACTGCATTTGAATGTGTTGAAATGTATGTGTTAGTTTGTCTGTATGAGACTAGCAGTAAGCTAGATCAACATTAGAATAACATACAGATCATATTCTAACATTTTATCATTGTTGAACTATATAACATTGATTAGTTTTATGTAAATGTGCTCACCTGTTTAATAAAGTACATGTAGGAGCGGTCGAAGTCTCGGACGTGGAGCTCACGGCATCTCGAAAACACCGCGCTGATATTGATTCTCGTTTTAGTTCTCCTTTTTTATCCAAAGTCTGCTTGCCATGGTCCATAATGTTTGAACGAAACAACAACAGCGTGCAGATAGACATTACGAACTACACAGTTGTCCACGCCTGTCGCCTTGGTTACTATCAGAGGGCTCTGGTTACTATGGCAGTATGAGCGGAAACCAGGGAGAACGCGGATATGACGCCATTGACGGCGACAAAACGGAAATAAAGAAACGGTACGTGTCTTCGAATTAAATTACAAATTTCTCCTGGTTTGAAAGTGGTTGGAAACAGTCGGGATAATTTAAGTACACAACTAAAAAAAATATATAACATAGATATAGTGATTTTAGCTATTTTTAAAGCAAAAAATTTACATATTGTACCTTTAACAGTATAACAAGGGCTTAGACACAGTCACACTGACACGCGTTTTAATTCTTCAGCTGCAGTCACGGTTTCAATTTCAAATGTCATTATTTGCAGCTAAAAAGTCCATAACTAGGCTATTTTTTATGTATGATGTGCCATTCTAACCTTTAAAACTTTGCATTTGCATGAACTGTTGTTTAAACTAATGTTCAATGTTTTTAGAAGTGAAACTACAACCACACTTTTTAATAAATAGCCTATATCAGCTCAAAATGGTACATTTGTATTTTAGTCCAGGTGATGTGACATCGCAAAAACGTGTAGTGGCGGCCATTTTACTTTCCGCCTTGACCAAATTTAGTATTTTGTATCATATCTCCCGATTCAAACATGATAACATGTCAAATGTGATGTCTACCCCTATGTTTTGATGGTGAATGATTACAATGATACCATATACAGCATCATAAACCGTTCAGGTGAGTAGTTAATGGTTAATTCAGTGACATTGTGAGACGGATAACAATGAAATCACAGAATCTGAGAAGATGCAGAATGAAATTAAGCATTTTTCATGTACTCTTAATTAACAATCGCAAGCGCATGAGCAAAACAATGCTACAATGAAGGGAGATTGAGGAGCAGTTGGTCTGATGCAAAAGCAGGATTCCCTCTGTCGCTGGACTGTGCTGGACCAGAAGTGTCTCGTCTAATTGATGAGTTTGAAAATGCCATGGAGTTCAGCAATAAGGGTGTCTCTGAAAACAGACATCATGAATAGGCCAAAAATAGTTTGACGTGATTGAGGAAATGGGAACCCCTTCGCAGAGGACAGCAACAACCTTCTGAAGCTGGACTCAAGAGAATTAGCAGACCAAGAGCAGTACAAACTCTTTGTTACAGAGATGCAGGGCACGAAACCCATCACCACCCCTTTGAAAAGGAACAAGCTCTCTCTTATTAAAACAGCTCCAATAAGAGGACAGTCCAAGACAAAACTCACTGAAAAATGACTATTTTCCACACTCTACATCACCTGTCAGACCCGTGATGGGAACCTAGAAAACTTCTTCAGACACGAAAATCAGGCCTACCTTCCATCACTCTCTCATGGTGGACTACGCTCTGGAAACAAGGCTGATCTGTGTAACAATATTAGCTCAAAGGGGAAATATTAATAATAACTCATAATTACCAATTATGATTAATTATTAATATTTGGGTCAGTTAATTAGATTAACTTGAGGTAGCTAAATCAATATTACAATCAATTAATCAGTTCCAACGAACTCTTTTGATTATTCATTTATTCTAAGAAAAGTGTATCTTTCATGGCCACCGAAAAATAATTATTTCTTAACATGTACAGCACTTAGAGCATGTAACAAGATCAAGATCGTAAAATGGACTTTGTTGCAAGCAGAGGATCAGAAACCATATTGTGCACAAGTTTTATTAACTAACTAACTCACAAACATAACTAAAACTAAACAAGCATACATACATTCATACATACATACATGCATAGGTAAAATGGTGAGTGATATGCAGTGGTGGAGGAAGTACTGAATCTCAGTACTTAAGTAAAAGTACAAATAACCAGAGACATATTTACTTTAGTAAAAGTAAAAGTACCACAGTGAAAACCCTACTTAAGTAAAAAGTAAAAAGTACCTGATTTTAAATGTACTTTAAGTATTAAAAGTAAAAGTACTTTCATAACAATTTATTCTCTTAATGTCTATATTCTAATAATTAGGGCTGTAACAATATGCAATATGAAACCGCAATCGCGACACTCGGATCCACGAACCTGTGTTGCGGTGTGAGTGCGAGAAGGCAGAATCGCGACACACCCCTTATTTGAAGTTAACATTATAAAATACGTAGACCTGGATAAATTTAAAATTGGGCAATCCCAGCGTTATGGTCGTGACAATTGCAGTAAAAACTTGAAATGTAAATTCTCAAATACCAATTGAAACTGTTTATATATCCATACTCCCTTAATAAAGAAGTCCAGACATTAGAAAAATACTAGTCTACTACAGACACATGCGTTTTATATTTTAATATGAGGGAAATATAAATCCGTAACGGACGTGACACAAAAAAAATCTTTAACTTTTAGGTGGCAAAATATTTTTTTGTAATTCTGTGAATTTCACTGTGCAAACCAAAAGTAATACCCACCGGATGAAGAACATATCACAGACCATATCATATTCATTTTATTTTTGCGTTCACATTTATGAGGAAAAAACAATGTTATGGACGTGTCAGTTCTCCGTTACGCACGTGAGCGCTCTGAAAGCGGCACTAAAATACTGCTTTAAAACGTTCACAGAGACCTCAAAAGCCCTTCTTTAAAGTGAATTTCGTTTCGTATTAATTGTATCTTAATTTTAATCAATATTTCATTCATGTTTCATGGATTTAATAAATAAGTAAATATAGCAAAAAATAGATCAGGACACGGAGGCGCGGGCGCGTGAACTGGTGAAACTCATGAACCGAAACTCAGGTCTGTACTTGCCTCACAGACCTGAGATATATATATATATAGAAAACTTGAAATGTGTACTTTTAAACAGAACAATTCAAAACGAAAGAAAACAGACTGTTTTCTGCATGTAATCTGTATGAAATGTGCATTTCTCTCTGGCGCGTTCACTGCAAAGATCGCGCGTCAGCATCAATTAAAATGTCTCCTTGTTATATTTTACATATTCATAATCATTACTTTTGCCGGTTCTTTGTGACAGCTTTATTGGCAGCGCCACAGTTGCATGTTACATGAACACGTCAGCACCGAAAACATGGAGATTTTTTTTCAATCCCTGTTTTGGCAAGGGGAAAAACTGATCAGAAAATGTAACGAAAATGTAACGAAACGTTGTAGAAATGTAGTGGAGTAGAAAGTATAATAATTGCTGCAAAAAGTAACGAAGTAAAAGTCAAAAGTATGCACTACTGATTCTACTTAAGTAAAGTACAGATACGTGAAAAATGTACTTAAGTAAAGTAACGAAGTATTTTTACTTCGTTACATTCCACCACTGGTGATATGGAACCGGAAACAGGAAATGGAACTATGGCAAAGGTCTATTTAACTATGAAAAGAACCATCGGCTTACCATTTTCAGAGCACATTATTAAATTGATACTTGCATGGTCTGTGCAGTCTACAAATCTTGAAGTGGTTGAAAATTGAGTTCGTTGTAAGTGTCAAATTTCACTGTATAAGTTGCAATCGTTTTCTTCTCTGCTGGATGGAGAAGATATGATGAACTTGCATGGTGGTTTCGACGCTGTTGTGGTTGAGAGAGAGTCTTCTCTCTCCTGAGTGAGCACATGGCTGTTGTGAGTTGAAGCCTGCAGCCCGGGGGCCTGATGAGGCCACGCTGGACAGAATGGCATCCTGAATGTAGCAAGAAGGCCAAGAGTTGATCGTTGCCCATTCAGTGATGGTAAGGTTGTAGTTTTCTGGATTGAAGAAAAGGCAGTCTGACTCCCTTTGGAAGCATGAAGGCATAGCAGGTGGTGCTCAGGCCTGCTGGGGCCCTTGGGAAGAAGCAGAGGCCAGAGAGAAGAGCTAAGAGAGGGCGGTCACTGTGGACTGTCTCTAATAAAGCCTGAGAAAGGCCCCACCTCTACGGGTTTGCTTGACCAATGAGAAGGGTGGACTTTCTGGCGGGAGTTTCTTCTGTGGGGAAGATTTATGACGCAATCTCAAGTGTGGTTAGACATCTGCCTTACCTCTTTTCTGTTCATTAATGCTCAGATAGATATAACAAACCCACAATGCATTCTAAGAGAAGGTCATTAAATGAGGATTAATTAGATAGGAGACATGATACAGGTAAGGTTACATTGACCGTTGGTTGGTTGTATAATAAAATACATACCATAGTATATACATAATAGTACACAAGACAGTCAATCATTCACACAGTTTCTGGGATGCATGTTCCTTTATAGATCAGTTCGTCTATGATTAATGAACCAAAGTCTGTATTAAAGATTGTTTCTGTCTTCCCATTGTCTCTCTCTTGAGCATGTGGTCACATTCTTTTACACCCATAAAACCAACTTATCTGATCGTGGTAGGACCTTCTTGCCCTGTTTGGGGGATGGGACCACAGATCCCAGAGTGAAGTTTAAAGTTTTTTTGGTACATATACCAAATAATTGTGTCTGATTTGTCTCAGTCGTTACATCTGTTAAGTTGCCTAGAAAACATTATAAGCAGTGCCTAGGGCTCCAGACAAAAAATAAAATAAAAATAAAATCAATTAAAGGGCCATTGTCTCCTATAAGGGAATTTTTTTTTTTAAAGTGGTGTCCCTATTATGGTTTTTCAAATATTCCCCTTTATGCAGTGTGTAATATAGCTGTTTGTGAATGTAAACATTCTGCAAAGTTGTAAAGTCGAAAGTGCACGATAAATAAAGTTATTGTCTCCCAAAAGAAAGAATCTCTGAACCGACTAAACAAGTTGTTTGTATTTCGAATCCTACTGCTTTACGTTTCTACAGTACGTCACTAGAAAAAACATTTGCATAATGCCCGCCTATGTTGTATGTTGTCCGCCACGAACAACTTGACCAGCCCTCAAACTTCATTTTACTGATTTCAACGCGGGATTTGCAAAACGCTTGCTCTTGAAATATGGGTCAGAACCAAGCGGCAACCTCCCCGTCTCTCTCTTGAAACCAATACGGAAGTGAGTTAAACTGCAATTCATTGACTGGCCGCTTGGCCTGGCTGCAGAAGTGAGTCAAATCTGTATCTCCCTCATGTTAAAATTACCAACTTTACAGCAGAAAAAAATATGTTTACAGCCTGGATCTCTATGTGGCTTTGGTCTATACAGCTAATTTTGCCCTTCATAACAACTGTGAGGGGGGTGAATTATTTTATAACTCGTCCGTTTAGTTGATTAATATTTAAATTTAAGGGTGTGGCCAGTGGCCACTTGAGTGACAGATGGATTGCCGCTGTCAGTGCTAGCCGTTTGTCTGCTGTTACTAGCCGTCACTTCACCTCAGCAAATGTTGCTGCTGAACTTGCCATCTCTGCAGTGTTTGTGCTTTTTTTCGGGATTAATTCATACAATTTAATACTTGGGTACAAAGCCCACGTCTTTGGATTCCGTCGTTATCGTTCGAGAGAACAACCAGCGCTGTATTTCAGTTGTTTTCCTCCGTGAACCTGCACTAATGGATGTCTGACAATTTCGTTGCTTTTTGGGGTTTTCAAATTTAAAACGTCAATAAATACTCGTTCGTTCTGCTCTCACTGCACGGAACAGATGGATTATAATATGCTTGTTTCATCAGATGAAATCCTGCAGGCGTCGGCGCTTTCTCCGTCCATGCAATAAATGCACATGAATGAGCGCGGATTTTCTAGCGCATTTACTTGCACTTCAAAGGCAATATATCTATGGTTTAACCCATTTGAGAGACGGCCAAAATCAGAATTTAAAATGGACTGAATAAGCTCTCTACGAACTTGAGCGATGCCGCGCTGACGGACCATGAAAGAGTGACGGACATGTATGCACATAAATCACTGTCACACACAAACACTCTCGGAGTAATACACAGTCTCACTTGTTGTAGCCATGCCTTTTAACTATTATAATATTTCGAAGGGCAAAAATAGGAACGTTTAATTGGCTTTACATCATCAGCTAACTCGATCACGTCGAGCTAGGTGATTTCAGATAGCCAGGCCAGGCTCCTCAGCTCCACTCACGCCCCGCCTGTTTGCCTATTTTCTGTTATCCGGGAGTGACGCAAGGCCAAGATGGCGACGGCCGGCTCCGCCCACTTTAGGCTTCAAAAATGCTCTTCAGAAACCTACGGGTGACGTCACGGACACTACGTCCATATTTTTTTACAGTCTATGGTCAGAACCAAGTTTGCAGGTATACAACCTGTAAGTATGAATAATTATTGATGTATATATTTTCTACCGGATGTTCAAAATATGTAGTTTTGTGTTTTATATTGTGTACGTTTCTGGCTAACCAGCTAACTCACGTTATTACTGTCTTACTGAAATGCTTCTGCTAATCAGTCGTGATTAGGTATCACAATTACCTAAAACTGTGTCTATTAATGCAGATTGTCTGTCGTTCTTACTCCTCTGAGTAAAGATGGAGCAAGATTCACATTAGTGCTGGGCACCGTTATTGATACCGCATATGCACTGCAATAAATTAGAAATATACACATGGGTTTGTTGATGGACATACACTTGTTAATGCTGATGGTGAGGAATTACAGCTGCAACATCTCATAATGTTCCATAACTGAGCAGCGTATCACTGAGAAACGTCCTGCTCAAGTTGTCCTTGCGATGGAGGTTCGGGTTGAATAACTCGTTCCTCCAATGTATCATCATCGGACTTGCACTCGGACTGTATATAATATATAAATCTTTATAGTAAGAATTTAGTAGGTTTTATATTATTTTATATTATTTCATTAAGTTGCAGAGCTTGTTTTGTGGAATGAGACATGTAGATTAATATTATTTTCTTAATTTGCATGTTTTGTTTTGTGGAATGAGATATACAATGGAAATGTGAGAATTGGGTTTTTTTTTGTGGCAGTGTCGCTTAAAACATGGAAGCTGCACCAGAACTAGTCCAATTCCATGCCTTCACACAAACTGCTTGTGTTCATTCAAATTTAATTTGATTAATTATTTAATGCATTAAAGATGAATTTAACAAGAAATCATTCCCAACATGTTGATGCAAACCAGACAATTATCCCTTTAACACATTAACCAAAAGCCATATATGAGCACTGAGCTGGACGATGACATCACGGTTTTCTCCAGAGCGGCTATATATATATATTAACTAAATTAATAACTTTTTTACAACAAAAATGAAACATCACTGAGCTTACTTAAACTGGACTGTAACGCTATTTTCTTCTGGAGACAAACTTTCTGTTATCTCTGTAAAGCTGCTTTGAAACAATCTGTATTTTAAAAAGCGCTATATAAATAAATGTGACTTGACTTGATTCATATAGCAGCCTAGTCATAACTCATAAACTCCTATTCAGCAATATATGATTTGGAAACAAGAAACAAACTACAAAATAAAAGACATGAAACAAAACCCAAAACCAAACTGACATTATCTCTTTGGCGCAATCCAGAAAGTTGAAGCGCGGGTTAATTAACATGAGCACTTTACTCCATCATGTGAATGTGCCAGATATTTGACACATTTTTGTCATGTTGTTGCAAGTTTTAAAGTTGAGAGCAGAGAAATAGGCCTACACACTCTCTCTCTCTCTCTCTCTCTCTCTCTCTCTCACACACACACACACACACACACACACACACACAAACACATATATAACGCATATATATAATACAATTATGGCTATATTTATTTGCAACAGTTGTGTTAAGACATTTCTGTCTTAAGAACAGCTGATGGACACCGTGCTGAGTTGTCATGGGAACATCCCAGGTGAAGATAATGAGGAAGTTAGGCTTTCTAAACCGTGAATTTTTAGGGCCGTGATATTCAAATGACGATTGTTTTCAGCGCCACATTTATCAACGTCCGATCATTCGTACGATGGGATTGGCTGTATTCCAGTGTTTCATGAATCACACCTGAACCCTGTCTTAAGATGATTTCTGCGCTCGGATCTACGTTAGATTGATAAATGAGGCCCAATTAGTAAAGTAGACTATAAACGCAGGGCTCTTTCTGGAACTTAACAAACACTTCCTCTGAGATTCTGAAGACAACAATCTGAAAAGCAAGGTGAGTTTTTGGAACAGAAACCTACTGAATAACATTTGCGTTGTCTTTAAAATACACTAAGATTCCACAGTGTGCAGCATTTGAGTGCAGACATTTAACTTTACCTGCTTATTCATTTTTAGGTTGATTTTTCAAGTTCATCATGGCAATGCTGAGCAGTCTTCTGCTTCTTTTTGTTGTCTTCTCCATGGGGAATGCAGATGGTAACTAGAACATTTAATTGTTAACTCTTGCCAGTTTAAGTGCATTATGGGAATGTACAAGATTCTATTTACTGATATTTGCATGATTAATGAAGCATTTTCAGTGTTAAAGTACACTTTTTTTTTTTTTTTTTTTTTTTTTTTTTTTATATATATATATATATATTGCATATAATCACACAAACTTGAAATAATTAAAAATAAAAACGCTAAATATTACAAAATCCCCATTTAGGTAGTGAATCCACACTTGATTTTAGAAGATGTCCACGTGGATGGCAAAATTTTGGACGCCGGTGCTACAAGTACTTCTCTGAATCGGTTCCCTGGATCACAGCAGAGGTAATGTATTATACAACAAAGCTATTTGAACAACACCTTATATTATGTCTTTAAATAAATGGTTTGGTACAATGTATTGTGTTGATGTAAGACACTTTTGCTGCTATTGAGTTGGGATATGGGTAAGGCAGGTTTGATGGTTTGGTTAGGTTTAAGGGTGGGTTAACACTGGGTCAACAGAGTAATCCTAGATCTAATTACAGCTGTATTAATTGCTTGCATTTAAAATCAAATGATTGATTTAAATGTTAGTACAGATTAAGTGCTCTTAATATAAGTGGGAATGTTTCTTTGTTTGCAAATTACTAATGTTTAAAGCCATTTCTGCTTTCTACTAAAAAGATTATAATATTTTGTAATGACAAATCTGTCTCTTCAGAGAAACTGTCAATCTTTTGGTGCGAATCTCGCATCTGTGCATGATCAACCAGAGAATAATTTCCTGCTGAGTCTGTTGCGTGCTTCCACAAAAACTTGGGTTGGTGCTCATGATGGTGTACAAGTAAGTTCAATTGTGTGCCCTAAAGAAACCTATTTGTTTGTCTAAACTGAAATTTCTGCTTTAATCAAAGGCAAAGTTTCTAACGAAGATGGTTTGACTTCAAAGCTGAACTTAATTGGCTTGCGTCTGACTACAGTAGTGCACTTTTTGTATTTATTCTCTTCACTTAGGATGGAGAGTGGTTGTGGAGTGATGGAACTGTGTATGACTATACCAACTGGTGCTCTGGAGAACCTAACAATGCAGGTGGTCCTGAGAACTGTTTGGAGATCAACTGGACCTGTGAGTGCACTCATTTATTTTTATTTTTTTTAACTAATCTGCAATCCTATAATTTCATATCATACAGTAACATTAAATTACTTGTTTGGATTTCTCTATGGCTTAAGTTGAACACCACTGTAATGATCAACTGATTTCATTATTCCACCATACAGCTAACCGTTGCTGGAACGATGCATCCTGTTCAACCTCAAAGACCTATATTTGTGAGCTCCGTCAACCTGGTCCATATTGACTTTGTACTACATTTTCTGATCTTATCTTTGCAAAAATTGTTCTGAAATTCAATCTCTTAATTTTCTCTGAAACACACCTCAATTAATAAAGCATTGAATCAAGGCATGTGAATTGTGGACAATCAAATGCGTAGGCTATATTGTATAGCAAGGTTTGAGGATATGGTTCGTAGAATGGCATTTAATGATATCAGGGAAGGGGTTTAAGCAAGCGCACACAGTGGCTTCATTGACAAACACTAGAAGACATTTGTTTCCTACATTGGATTGTAAGTAACTGTTTTGTCTTATTAAAATATGCATCATGATCCTGGAATTCACCATGATCTTTATATGGTATTCTGGCTCAAGTCCAAAACCCCATGTTACTCTTTGATTTGTTGAATGTCACATGAATAATATAAATGTAGGCATATGTGAGTCTATTTTTGGAAAGAAAATATTGGTTGCAATCTACAGGGTTCCTACGCAGTTTAGAAGAGTATGGGATTTTGAGTAATTTCTAGGTATAGAAAAATATTTGCGTTTCCAGACTATTGCCCCTATTTAGTGTTCTATAATAGAAAATTAAGAATTTAATGAACGCACATTTATCATTGTGTTTTCATGGCAGCTGTTTAGTGATTGTCAAACACTAATTCAAGGTGCACTTTTTCATTATGCAAAAATGAAATGCATGGGTTTATGATATTCTTTGCACTGTATTACAGAGCCACTAAAAGGATCTTTGCAAAACTAAATATGCAGACTTTCGTGTGCGTATGAGAACATTAAACTTAGCATAGACAATGCACACTGAGCCACCTATTGCACCATCAGCCCATTTCATGGTGTGGTTTCTTGGCCGCCATAGTGTGTTAAAACAGTCTTTTGATAGACCCTTAAATTTGGCAAATAGGACAATGCACACAACCATATTGTGCCATGGTTTCTCCTCCACCACAGAGGATACATTAAATTGGACATTAGGCCTTGATATTAGAGGTACTACCCTAAGGAAAGCCAAATTTTGAGCGAATGGGCCTAGATTTCTATTAATTCATGTGCATATTTGCTCTTTTTCTTCATAGTAAGCTGGCAGGGATGCACAAAGGACATAGACTATAGTATATAAAACTAGAAATTGTGAAAAATCCTGTGCGCATGTGAATAGTTTCTCGAGGGCACGAAAAAGTTTCTTGTGTGCATGCAAAAGTCTGTATTTATACAATACTGTGCAAAAGTCTAAGGTACTTTAGTATTTTCACCCCCCAAAAATTGTTTTAAGCCAGTTATTTATATATTTTACTGTAGTGTGTCAGCTTACGTTTCCAAACATTCATTTGGCCATTTAATTGTAATAATCCAGTGAGATTTTTGTATGCTCAAGGAGTGACAAGAGCCGGTATGATCTGATCTCACCATCATTGACATGAAGAAACAGAAAAAAACTGAGACAGACTAAATCCAGAAGAACTACAGCAATGTCTCCAAGATGCTTAAAGAAACCTTCCTGCAAAGCTACATCACTGTGAGACGTTTTAGGCACTTGTGTAAAAATGCTGTAAAGTAAGGATGCTTTCCAAAATAATGTCATAAATAGATTTGATTTATCAATTAGCTTCTATTAACTGAATCAAATCAATATTTGGTGTGACCACCCTTTGCGTTTAAAACAGCTGTTGTCCAGGTACACTTGCAGTGTAGCTTTGTAGGAAAGTTTCTTCAAGTTTCTTGGAGACGTTGCCACAGTTCTTCTGGATTTAGTAGTTTTTTTCTGTTTCTTCATGTAATCCCAGATGGACTTGATGGAGGTGAGATCAGATCTTCGTGTGGAGCACTGGCTGTTGTCAGACTCCTTATGCATATAAAAATCTCACTGGATTATTACAATGGCAAAATAAATCTTTGGAAATGTAAACTGATATTTCCTACTGACACTACAGCAAAGGATTTAAAAAACTTAAAGGTCTTAAAAACAGTTTTAGGGGGTTAAAATACTAATTTTCTCATAATATACATTGTACATCACCATATTTTTCAATGATTCTCAAACTGATCGTCCGATGATTCAGTCTCTTTAAATCCTTCCTTTCCGCTGCCTGCTCTGCACTGATTGGCCAGACGGCCCAGTCTGTTGTGATTGGTCGACCACTTACAGCGCCTGTCGGAAGCTAAACACACATTACCATAAATTAACTTCAGCTCAGGAGGCTTCCTCAGTCCTCAGCGATTACACACTGTAAAGAAGTGTAAACCTCATTTAGTTTAGAAGCATTCGTCAAAAGCTTATACTGCTGTTGTATCGCTATGGTAATTTAACCAGACTTTTCACATCCTCATCCTTTGAAAGGGTTTACAAAGAGAATTTGCTTTTGCAGAGCAGAAAACAGCGTCCACTCGACATACACAACACAAACCAGCTACAGCGTTTGAGGGCGGGCCAAGTTGTTTGCGGGCGGACAACATAAAACGTAGGTGGGCATTAGGCAAATGTGTTACCCAGTGACGTGTAGCCGTCATGGAAGCACGGTTCGAATTCCTGACGACTCGTTTAGGCGGTTCAGAGTCGATTCAACTTTATTTATCGCATGCTCTTTCGTCTTCATAACTTTGCAGAAAGCTGTATTACACATTGCATGAAAGAGAATATTCGAAAAAGCATAATAGGGGGCACTTTAAATATGGTCTGCAAATATACAGAGAGGTTTGGAAATTTGAGTCTGGAAAAGTATGGAATTTTGAAATGGAAAATGTGTAGGAACCCTGAATCTAGGGCTCCCCCCACCTTCCAGCTTCATGAGGTCCCCTGTGGGTCCCTAATGCTAAATGCCCCGTTCTAAACTATAAGGTCGGTCGCCCTAAAATCAAACCAGGTAAAACATGACCAGCGCATATGAAGAGGTTAAGAGAACCTAAAATATAGTAAGATGGCATTCAACTTAAACGTACAATATGTCATTTTTTTCGCCGCTAGGGGTCGCTAACCTCTTACAATAACAAAGGCATAGTTTGATGACGCAACATTTGCTAAGAATTATGGATCTTGTCGTCAGTGTCAAGCCGACCGATCTAATAATGTTTATGGATGAGGAAATACATCGATGTTTTTATCATGACTGTGATATGAAGCAGGTCGGGTTTGGTAAGAGACAGCTATCAGCTCCACACGCGACGCGAGTCCCACGGATATAAAAGGAATATGGACATTTTACTCTACCACACTACACGCAAGTGCAGAATTACTACTCACAGGTCAGTTTATTAGACAAATTAAACTTGTGTGGTAACCCATCGCTGTTTCACTTGGTCTAACATTACACTATCACACTAAACTGCATTTGAATGTGTTGAAATTTATGTGTTAGTTTGTCTGTATGAGACTAGCAGTAAGCTAGATCAACATTAGAATAACATACAGATCATATTCTAACATTTTATCATTGTTGAACTATATAACATTGATTAGTTTTATGTAAATGTGCTCACCTGTTTAATAAAGTACATGTAGGAGCGGTCGAAGTCTCGGACGTGGAGCTCACGGCATCTCGAAAACACCGCGCTGATATTGATTCTCGTTTTAGTTCTCCTTTTTTATCCAAAGTCTGCTTGCCATGGTCCATAATGTTTGAACGAAACAACAACAGCGTGCAGATAGACATTACGAACTACACAGTTGTCCACGCCTGTCGCCTTGGTTACTATCAGAGGGCTCTGGTTACTATGGCAGTATGAGCGGAAACCAGGGAGAACGCGGATATGACGCCATTGACGGCGACAAAACGGAAATAAAGAAACGGTACGTGTCTTCGAATTAAATTACAAATTTCTCCTGGTTTGAAAGTTGTTGGAAACAGTCGGGATAATTTAAGTACACAACTAAAAAATATATATAACATAGATATAGTGATTTTTGCTATTTTTAAAGCAAAAAAATTTACATATTGTACCTTTAACAGTATAACAAGGGCTTAGACACAGTCACACTGACACGCGTTTTAATTCTACAGCTGCAGTCACAGTTTCGATTTCAAATGTCATTATTTGCAGCTAAAAAGTCCATAACTAGGCTATTTTTTATGTATGATGTGCCATTCTAACCTTTAAAACTTTGCATTTGCATGAACTGTTGTTTAAACTAATGTTCAATGTTTTTAGAAGTGAAACTACAACCACACTTTTTAATAAATAGCCTATATCAGCTCAAAATGGTACATTTGTATTTTAGTCCAGGTGATGTGACATCGCAAAAACGTGTTGTGGCGGCCATTTTACTTTCCGCCTTGACCAAATTTAGTATTTTGTATCATATCTCCCGATTCAAACATGATAACATGTCAAATGTGATGTCTACCCCTATGTTTTGATGGTGAATGATTACAATGATACCATATACAGCATCATAAACCGTTCAGGTGAGTAGTTAATGGTTAATTCAGTGACATTGTGAGACGGATTACAATGAAATCACAGAATCTGAGAAGATGCAGAATGAAATTAAGCATTTTTCATGTACTCTTAATTAACAATCGCAAGCGCATGAGCAAAACAATGCTACAATGAAGGGAGATTGAGGAGCAGTTGGTCTGATGCAAAAGCAGGATTCCCTCTGTCGCTGGACTGTGCTGGACCAGAAGTGTCTCGTCTAATTGATGAGTTTGAAAATGCCATGGAGTTCAGCAATAAGGGTGTCTCTGAAAACAGACATCATGAATAGGCCAAAAATAGTTTGACGTGATTGAGGAAATGGGAACCCCTTCGCAGAGGACAGCAACAACCTTCTGAAGCTGGACTCAAGAGAATGAGCAGACCAAGAGCAGTACAAACTCTTTGTTACAGAGATGCAGGGCACGAAACCCATCACCACCCCTTTGAAAAGGAACAAGCTCTTTCTTATTAAAACAGCTCCAATAAGAGGACAGTCCAAGACAAAACTCACTGAAAAATGACTATTTTCCACACTCTACATCACCTGTCAGACCCGTGATGGGAACCTAGAAAACTTCTTCAGACACGAAAATCAGGCCTACCTTCCATCACTCTCTCATGTACCCCTTTTCCACCAAGGCAGAGCTGGTGCTGGTTCGGAGCCAGAGCCTAGTTTCAAATCGGTTCTTTGTTTTTCCACCGCCAAAGCACCAGCTCCGAACCAGTAAAACTGGTTCTTAAGTAGCACCAAATCATTGCAGGGTCTAGAACGGAGCCAAGAAAGAACCGCTTGCGTCAGAGGCTGGGGGCGGGGTTACCGTGGCCAACAAGACTGAAGAGAAACTTGTGCCCGCCATTTTCAAATAGCAGCTAATCGAGCTAACAGCAGCTAAACACGATGGACGCGATCTAAAATATAAATCTAAGGCTAAAGTCGGCATCTTTTTGTTAAAAATAAATGTTATGTACATGCCGTTACTCTCGCTTGTAATCTCCGTCTGTACTAATGGCGAGCCGCGCGAACACGTTGGATCCGCCGTGTTTGGATGCCGATGTAGGTCCGCAAAGCCATGAACATCAATAGCAAAGCAACGTGCGCCATTGTTGATGATGTGTTTGTGTTTGGCGCCGCCACGCTAACGTTGCTGAAAAGATGAGACGTAGCTGTGACGTAAGACCTGGCTCTGCGTTGGCTCTTTTAGCCTGTGGAAAAGCAAACCGGTTCTTTGGAGGCTTGTCAGTCGAACCAACTCCGAACCGGCACTAGCTCTAGCTCCGAACCAGCACCTGGTTCTTGTTGGTGGAAAAGGGGTAATGGTGGACTACGCTCTGGAAACAAGGCTGATCTGTGTAACAATATTAGCTCAAAGGGGAAATATTAATAATAACTCATAATTACCAATTATGATTAATTATTAATATTTGGGTCAGTTAATTAGATTAACTTGAGGTAGCTAAATCAATATTACAATCAATTAATCAGTTCCAACGAACTCTTTTGATTATTCATTTATTCTAAGAAAAGTGTATCTTTCATGGCCACCGAAAAATTATTATTTCTTAACATGTACAGCACTTAGAGCATGTAACAAGATCAAGATCGTAAAATGGACTTTGTTGCAAGCAGAGGATCAGAAACCAAATACATATTGTGCACAAGTTTTATTAACTAACTAACTCACAAACATAACTAAAACTAAACAAACATACATACATTCATACATACATACATGCATAGGTAAAATGGTGAGTGATATGGAACCGGAAACAGGAAATGGAACTATGGCAAAGGTCTATTTAACTATGAAAAGAACCATCGGCTTACCATTTTCAGAGCACCGCATTAAATTGATACTTGCATGGTCTGTGCAGTCTACAAATCTTGAAGTGGTTGAAAATTGAGTTCGTTGATGTTCGAGACGTTGAAAATTGAGTTCGTTGTGAGTGTCAAATGTCACTGTATAAGTTGCAATCGTTTTCTTCTCTGCTGGATGGAGAAGATATGATGAACTTGCATGGTGGTTTCGACGCTGTTGTGGTTGAGAGAGAGTCTTCTCTCTCCTGAGTGAGCACATGGCTGTTGTGAGTTGAAGCCTGCAGCCCGGGGGCCTGATGAGGCCACGCTGGACAGCATGGCATCCTGAATGCAGCAAGAAGGCCAAGAGTTGATCGTTGCCCATTCAGTGATGGTAAGGTTGTAGTTTTCTGGATTGAAGAAAAGGCAGTCTGACTCCCTTTGGGAGCATGAAGGCATAGCAGGTGGTGCTCAGGCCTGCTGGGGCCCTTGGGAAGAAGCAGAGGCCAGAGAGAAGAGCTAAGAGAGGGCGGTCACTGTGGACTGTCTCTAATAAAGCCTGAGAAAGGCCCCACCTCTCCGGGTTTGCTTGACCAATGAGAAGGGTGGACTTTCTGGCGGGAGTTTCTTCTGTGGGGAAGATTTATGACGCAATCTCAAGTGTGGTTAGACATCTGCCTTACCTCTTTTCTGTTCATTAAAGGAGTCATAATGTAGAAATTTCACTTTTCCACGAGAATCAATGTATGTTATGATTGCATAATGATTGTAAACTGGCCGGGAAGCCGATATTTAAAAGTGAAGCGTTTGTTTACCTCAGGGTTTGTAAAATAGGCCACGTGCACGCGCACGAAAAAACGAGATTTTGATTTCTTCCCCCTCTTGACGTCAAGACGGGGGAGGATATACCAAATATGGACACCGCAAACCTATGCCGCGGGAAGCCCGCCCCTCTCCCCCTCAGATTCAGTTTAGTCGACTCGAGAAAGATGGAGAAACCGAGTGCACACCTGAGATGCTCTGTGGTTGACTGCCACAAACAACATGCAAATGTGTTTTATCTACCAAAAACGGACGAAACTATCAGGGAACAGTGGAGGAAATTCATTTTTAATGACACTGTCCCAACAACTCTTTCAAGTGGCGTATCGTTAGGTGTGTGCGCTAAACATTTTACACCGAAATCATTTACAAATTTGGGGCAATATCAGGCGAACTTGGCCTCGAAGCTCCGTTTGGGAAAAGGTGCCATCCCAACCATCAGGGACTTGCCAGAAATTGAAAAGGTAAGACTGTGTTTTTATTGCTCTACTGTGGTTAACAAATAGCAGCTAACTGCTAATGCGGCTATTGTATGTAACGTTACCTTCGAGGTAAACACGGGGAATGGACTCTACGAATGCTAGCCACATCTTTCCACTTTGTTTTACACTAGCAGCTACAGTAGTGACGGTACAGGAGTCCATGCTCAGTGGCTAAAACTGTTTAAATGCAAGTATGAAAACAATATACCACTAAACATTATTAGCCAAACTCATGCAAAACATGCAGTTTGAAAATAGCTTTCAGTTAGTGGGGCTTCTGTAAGAATGTATCTGGAAATGGTGTATTTTTTCTACGACCAATCAACGCGCCCCTCATTTGCATTATTATAATGACCGTCCACGACAGCCAAAACATCGCATCAGATCTCGCGAGACAATAATGCCTTTAGAAATAAGGGTCTGAGGGGCTCTGTGTTGATCTTTTTTAGAAGTGCCTGAAAGACTATAATAGAGCATTGGGTATCCAAGGTAACACAACATTATGACTCCTTTAATGTTCAGATAGATATAACAAACCCACAATGCATTCTAAGAGAAGGTCATTAAATGAGGATTAATTAGATAGGAGACATGATACAGGTAAGGTTACATTGACCGTTGGTTGGTTGTATAATAAAATACATACCATAGTATATACATAATAGTACACAAGACAGTCAATCATTCACACAGTTTCTGGGATGCATGTTCCTTTATAGATCAGTTCGTCTATGATTAATGAACCAAAGTCTGTATTAAAGATTGTTTCTGTCTTCCCATTGTCTCTCTCTTGAGCATGTGGTCACATTCTTTTACACCCATAAAACCAACTTATCTGATCGTGGTAGGACCTTCTTGCCCTGTTTGGGGGATGGGACCACAGATCCCAGAGTGAAGTTTAAAGATTTTTTTGGTACATATACCAAATAATTGTGTCTGATTTGTCTCAGTCGTTACATCTGTTAAGTTGCCTAGAAAACATTATAAGCAGTGCCTAGGGCTCCAGAAAAAAAATAAAAAAAATTAAAGGGCCATTGGCTCCTATAAGGGAATTTTTTTTTTTAAAGTGGTGTCCCTATTATGGTTTTTCAAATATTCCCCTTTATGCAGTGTGTAATATAGCTGTTTGTGAATGTAAACATTCTGCAAAGTTGTAAAGTCGAAAGTGCACGATAAATAAAGTTATTGTCTCCCAAAAGAAAGAATCGACTCTGAACCGACTAAACAAGTTGTTTGTATTTCGAATCCTACTGCTTTACGGTTCTACAGTACGTCACTAGAAAAAACATTTGCATAATGCCCGCCTATGTTGTATGTTGTCCGCCACGAACAACTTGACCAGCCCTCAAACTTCATTTTACTGATTTCAACGCGGGATTTGCAAAACGCTTGCTCTTGAAATATGGGTCAGAACCAAGTTTGCAGGTATACAACCTGTAAGTATGAATAATTATTGATGTATATATTTTCTACCGGATGTTCAAAATACGTAGTTTTGTGTTTTATATTGTGTACGTTTCTGGCTAACCAGCTAACTCACGTTATTACTGTCTTACTGAAATGCTTCTGCTAATCAGTCATGATTAGGTATCACAATTACCTAAAACTGTGTCTATTAATGCAGATTGTCTGTCGTTCTTACTCCTCTGAGTAAAGATGGAGCAAGATTCACATTAGTGCTGGGCACCGTTATTGATACCGCATATGCACTGCAATAAATTAGAAATATACACATGGGTTTGTTGATGGACATACACTTGTTAATGCTGATGGTGAGGAATTACAGCTGCAACATCTCATAATGTTCCATAACTGAGCAGCGTATCACTGAGAAACGTCCTGCTCAAGTTGTCCTTGCGATGGAGGTTCGGGTTGAATAACTCGTTCCTCCAATGTATCATCATCGGACTTGCACTCGGACTGTATATAATATATAAATCTTTATAGTAAGAATTTAGTAGGTTTTATATTATTTTATATTATTTCATTAAGTTGCAGAGCTTGTTTTGTGGAATGAGACATGTAGATTAATATTATTTTCTTAATTTACATGTTTTGTTTTGTGGAATGAGATATACAATGGAAATGTGAGTATTGGTTTTTTTTTTTGTGGCAGTGTCGCTTAAAACATGGAAGCTGCACCAGAACTAGTCCAATTCCATGCCTTCACACAAACTGTTTGTGTTCATTCAAATTTAATTTGATTAATTATTTAATGCATTAAAGATGAATTTAACAAGAAATCATTCCCAACATGTTGATGCAAACCAGACAATTATCCCTTTAACACATTAACCAAAAGCCATATATGAGAACTGAGCTGGACGATGACATCACGGTTTTCTCCAGAGCGGCTATATATATATATTAACTAAATTAATAACTTTTTTACAACAAAAATGAAACATCACTGAGCTTACTTAAACTGGACTGTAACGCTATTTTCTTCTGGAGACAAACTTTGTTGCATTATTTTTCTGTTATCTCTGTAAAGCTGCTTTGAAACAATCTGTATTGTAAAAAGCGCTATATAAATAAATGTGACTTGACTTGATTCATATAGCAGCCTAGTCATAACTCATAAACTCCTATTCAGCAATATATGATTTGGAAACAAGAAACAAACTACAAAATAAAAGACATGAAACAAAACCCAAAACCAAACTGACATTATCTCTTTGGCGCAATCCAGAAAGTTGAAGCGCGGGTTAATTAACATGAGCACTTTACTCCATCATATAAATGTGCCAGATATTTGACACATTTTTTGTCATGTTGTTGCAAGTTTTAAAGTTGAGAGCAGAGAAATAGGCCTACACACTCTCTCTCTCTCTCTCTCTCTCTCACACACACACACACACACACACACACAAACACATATAGGCTATAACGCATATATATATAATACAATTATGGCTATATTTATTTGCAACAGTTGTGTTAAGACATTTCTGTCTTAAGAACAGCTGATGGACACCGTGCTGAGTTGTCATGGGAACATCCCAGGTGAAGATAATGAGGAAGTTAGGCTTTCTAAACCGTGAATTTTTAGGGCCGTGATATTCAAATGACGATTGTTTTCAGCGCCACATTTATCAACATCCGATCATTCGTACGATGGGATTGGCTGTATTCCAGTGTTTCATGAATCACACCTGAACCCTGTCTTAAGATGATTTCTGCGCTCGGATCTACGTTAGATTGATAAATGAGGCCCAATTAGTAAAGTAGACTATAAACGCAGGGCTCTTTCTGGAACTTAACAAACACTTCCTCTGAGATTCTGAAGACAACAATCTGAAAAGCAAGGTGAGTTTTTGGAACAGAAACCTATTGAATAACATTTGCGTTGTCTTTAAAATACACTAAGATTCCACAGCGTGCAGCATTTGAGTGCAGACATTTAACTTTACCTGCTTATTCATTTTTAGGTTGATTTTTTTTCAAGTTCATCATGGCAATGCTGAGCAGTCTTCTGCTTCTTTTTGTTGTCTTCTCCATGGGGAATGCAGATGGTAACTAGAACATTTAATTGTAAAAACTCTTGCCAGTTTAAGTGCATTATGGGAATGTACAAGATTCTATTTACTGATATTTGCATGATTAATGAAGCATTTTCAGTGTTGAAGTACACTTTTTTTTTTTTTTTTTTTTTTTTTTTTTTTTTTTTTTTTTCAGATAATCACACAAACTTGAAATAATTAAAAATAAAAATGCTAAATATTACAAAATCCCCATTTAGGTAGTGAATCCACACTTGATTTTAGAAGATGTCCACGTGGATGGCAAAATTTTGGACGCCGGTGCTACAAGTACTTCTCTCAATCGGTTCCCTGGATCACAGCAGAGGTAATGTATTATACAACAAAGCTATTTGAACAACACCTTATATTATGTCTTTAAATAAATGGTTTGGTACAATGTATTGTGTTGATGTAAGACACTTTTGCTGCTATTGAGTAGGGATATGGGTAAGGTTAGGGACAGGTTTGATGGTTAGGTTTAAGGGTGGGTTAACACTGGGTCAACAGAGTAATCCTAGATCTAATTACAGCTGTATTAATTGCTTGCATTTAAAATCAAATGATTGATTTAAATGTTAGTACAGATTAAGTGCTCTTAATATAAGTGGGAATGTTTCTTTGTTTGCAAATTACTAATGTTTAAAGCCATTTCTGCTTTCTACTAAAAAGATTATAAGATTTTGTAATGACAAATCTGTCTCTTCAGAGAAACTGTCAATCTTTTGGTGCGAATCTCGCATCTGTGCATGATCAACCAGAGAATAATTTCCTGCTGAGTCTGTTGCGTGCTTCCACAAAAACTTGGGTTGGTGCTCATGATGGTGTACAAGTAAGTTCAATTGTGTGCCCTAAAGAAACCTATTTGTTTGTCTAAACTGAAATTTCTGCTTTAATCAAAGGCAAAGTTTCTAATGAAGATGGTTTGACTTCAAAGCTGAACTTAATTGGCTTGCGTCTGACTACAGTAGTGCACTTTTTGTACTCATTCTCTTCACTTAGGACGGAGAGTGGTTGTGGAGTGATGGAACTGTGTATGACTATACCAACTGGTGCTCTGGAGAACCTAACAATGCAGGTGGTCCTGAGAACTGTTTGGAGATCAACTGGACCTGTGAGTGCACTCATTTTTTTTTCTTTTTTTTTTTTTTAACTAATCTGCAATCCTATAATTTCATATCATACAGTAACATTAAATGCCTTGTTTGGATTTCTCTATGCCTTAAGTTGAACACCACTGTAATGATCAACTGATTTCATTATTCCACCATACAGCTAACCGTTGCTGGAACGATGCATCCTGTTCAACCTCAAAGACCTATATTTGTGAGATCCGTCAACCTGGTCCATATTGACTTCGTACTACATTTTCTGATCTTATCTTTGCAAAAAAATTTCTGAAATTCAATCTCTTAATTTTCTCTGAAACACTCCTCAATTAATAAAGCATTGAATCAAGGCATGTGAATTGTGGACAATCAAATAAATGTGTATATTGTATAGCAAGGTTTGAGGATATGGTTTGTAGAATGACAAAACACTAGAAGACATTTGTTTCCTACATTGGACTGTATGTAACTCTTTGTTTTGTCTTATTAAAATATGCATCATGATCCTGGAATTCACCATGGTCTTTACATGGTATTCTGGCTCAAGTTCAAAACCCCATGTTACTCTTTGATTTGAACGTCACGTGAATAATGTAAACGTAGGCATATGTGAGTCTATTTTTGGAAAGAAAATATTGGTTGCAATCTACAGGGTTCCTGCGCAGTTTAGAAAAGTATGGGATTTTAATTAAGTATGGAAAAATATTTGCCTTTCCAGACTATTGCCCCTATTTAGTGTTCTATAATAGAAAATTAAGAATTAATTTATCATTGTGTTTTCATGGCAGCTGTTTAGTGATTGTCAAGCACAAATTAATTCAAGGTGCACTTTTTCATTATGCAAAAATGAAATGCATGGGTTTCTTATGATATTCTTTGCACTGTATTACAGAGCCACTAAAAGGATCTTTGCAAAACTAAATATGCAGAATTTTGGACTTTTAGTGAAGTTAACACTAACTTCTAATTCACTAACTTACTGATTTATTCACTCTTCGCTCAAAGCACATGAATAAGAAATAGAGTCTCCGCCCACCTAAAACTCCGCAACGCATGAGAATACACATGTGCAGTGGTAGCCTATAGCTACAGATTTAAATCTTGGTAAATAGACGTATCAAAACTATGTTTTAAATTTTTTATTTAGGCTAATTTAGTTATTAATTCACTATTAGATATTTCTAGCCTAATATTTTCAAGCATCTGTCCACACACACTCATGGATGAACGTCTTAACTTTTACGACATCACAGAGAGAGAGCATCACTTTGTACCATGCTGTGTTATGCCTAGATAACGAGAAATTATCTCTTGTGAACTCTGAATGGCATTGTGAGCTTTGGGTGATTCTGTAAACTGAAAAAATTGTTGGCCATGGTAATCTTTAATCAAAGTCTGAAAAGCGGCTTCCGGTCTGGAAATGGCGTTTCTTTTCTGATGACGTCAGTTTGACGGCTTAACCACTCCTTAAACCGTCTGCTATGAGCAGAGATGGAGAGGAGGAGCGCTAAAGTAAAACCCTGCCCTCTGTTCAATATTCCCTTTCACTTGGAAATACGTCACAACACTGGAGAAAAGTCGTTTTGCAACTTCCGGTTCACGGGGACTTTAAAAAACATTATTACAACTCTTTGCTTTACAAAAACTGTAATTACACTAAAACAAGACAAAAATTTCATTTACCCCTACAGTAGTCATATAGTTATTTCTTTATTTTTATTCTGTATTTTTACAGACTTAAAACCATGATGCTTCAAAGTATGGATTAGAAGTAGGCTAGTTGAAGACACAAACGATTTTGAACATTTATACATTTGTGTGTTGCAAAAGCTGAAGTCTATCTTCTTTAAATAAAGATTCACCTTTATTTATGCTTTAATTTCTTTAAAACAATCTGGTGACCTGCATTATTTCTGTGATTACTTGATTAGTAATATTGCGAGAGGTTTCCTCACACGTATAAAAACTCTTTAGATGTGTTTGTGACAAACACAACATCTTCACTTAGAAGACTTTTTTTAAATGTATGGCTGATCCTTTTTCTTCTGACAAACTTACATTTCATATTAATTACCTGAGGCGTTTAACAACCACAGGAAATGCATGTTGATTTCTAAGTTTCAGGCATAGTGCAAACATGCAATGTTCGAGAAAGCTTATATTGGTGTAATCTTTGTGAGATCTCACCCACAAACGCAAAACTTTGTGTTGGGTGATCCACGCATAGCTTTACTGAAAGAAAATATTATGGAAGTCATTTTCAAACTGTAATTATACCATATTTTATATATTAATATTATGGTTCCATGTTGCTTTAAAGTTTTGTTTGTTTGTTATTAACTAATACCTGTAACATCCTGCACAAATGACAGAAACATATGAGCTAAGGAGTTAAGGATGTTCATTAATCCCAAATAAACAGATAATGGAATGTTCACAATCTACAATGTTAGATATTCTCCTACTCATGTGTGTAAATAGTTGTGCTTAAATCTTTGGGTGTATTTTTACACGCCAACATATTTTGTCACACCGTAGTGATGCAAAGTACCACACTCTTGTAAAGCCTATGGACTAACTTTAAAACATCATCTTTATACAGAATCACACGTGTCCAAAACATCCGTGTAAGATTCAAAAGACCAAATCTCTAAGAAAAGAGGGCTGAAAAGCATCGTTTATAATAAATACACAAAAGTTTCCAAATTATGGTTTTATTACTCCGCTAGATTTAGTCATCTTGTTCAGATATCACAATGCTGTTTCACATATTGTGTAGGCTATGTTGGACTGTATGTTGGACATTCTGATGAAACATAAGACTGCAAATCGACTCATCATTCATGTGGGGAAGAATGATATTCATAAAGAGCAGTCAGAACTCCTTAAGAAGGATTTCCATGAGCTTTTTGAAACACTTAAAAGACTGAAAGTTCAAACATTCATCAGTGGACCTCTCCCAGCAAGAGGAACAAACAGGTTTTCACGGTTACTTGGGCTTAATACGTGGCTGCAAAAAACCTGCAATATAAAAGGAGTAAACTTCATTGACAATTTCAATCTTTTCTGGAGTCAGAGACAACTATTTCATCAGGATGGCCATCACCCAAACAAACTTGGTTCAAGAGTGTTAAAGGACAATATCTACTTCTCCCTCAATCATCCTTCTGCAGTTTGTGCCAATCCACTCAATCTGAACGGCACACACACACCTGGACACAGTACGAATGACCACAGGACTTCACATCAGCAGCAAAATGGACATGATAACACCACTCCGCCACAACAACCTCTGCTCACGGACACAATCTCAGCAGAGCCCTGCACACAGAGCTCACCACAGACAGACATATCAGAACTGCTTGAAGATTCAGCACCCAAGGACGAATTCCTGGAAAACAGCCAGGGAAGCCAGGACAGCATATTACAGCCTCCGAAGACACCAGAGCAACAGCCCCTTTCACCAGACACGTTTTCCCTCTCCCCAGCATCGCCACATCTGTGCTTCTCACAGAAAATGGAAGAACTGGTGTATGCTGGAACCAGACTATCCCACTCTTTTGCTGCAAGCCCCCAGATACCAACCAAAAAAAGACAGGCACCATTACCACCAAAGCCTGCGGGCCCAGCTCGCCCTCCCCCTCCTCCTGTGAGAGCTCTTCGGCCTCTGCCACAACGCCAGGGTGAAACTCAACAGCAACTTGGTTGGAGAAACTCAACAGCAGTGCAAAATATGAAAAGACAATGCAGAAAAGTAGAGCGCATGTGGCGGAAGACAAAACTTGTAGTCCATTATAACATCTACAAAGACAGCATCCATGCTTTCAATATGGAACTAGGCAAAGCTAGACAGACTCAAACATTATAAACAGTCATTTAAACAACACACGCACTCTTTTTGCTACTGTAGAGAGACTGACAAACCCTCCAAGCCAGATTCCCAGTGAAATGCTCTCAGACAACAAGTGCAGTGAGTTTGCTTCTTTCTTCTCTGAGAAAATCAATAATATCAGAAAGGTGATCAGCACATCCTTGAGTTGCACTGGGGTCAGACAGATCAAACCACCTGAGAAAGTAGCTACTATGTCTGACTTCAAAGAAATTGATGGCAAAATTTTGGAAGAAACTGTACAGCACCTTAAAACATCAACCTGCGCTCTTGACACACTTCCCACATCATTTTTCAAAAGTGTGTTAAACAGTTTAGAAGCAGATCTTCTAGAAGTGGTAAATGCTTCACTTCTCTCTGGGAGTTTTCCAAACTCCCTGAAAACTGCAGTTGTCAAGCCCCTCCTGAAAAAGAACAATCTGGATAAGACCATATTAGGCAACTATAGGCCGATCTCAAATCTTCCTTTCATAGGCAAGATAATTGAGAAAGTTGTCTTCAATCAGCTGAACAAATTCTTAAGCTCGAATGGATACTTTGACAATTTTCAATCTGGTTTCCGACCGCACCACAGCACAGAGACAACAAGTGCAGTGAGTTTGCTTCTTTCTTCATACACCAGTTCTTCCGCTCATAAAGATAATAAACAATATTCGCTTAAATACTGATTCAGGCAAATTATCGGTGCTGGTACTTCTCGACCTTAGTGCTGCATTTGACACTGTCGATCATAACATACTTCTGGACAGGCTGGAAAACTGGGTGGGGCTTTCTGGGATAGTCCTAAAATGGTTCAGGTCATACTTAGATGGGAGAGGTTATTATGTGAGTATAGGAGATCATAAGTCTGAGTGGACATCCATGACATGCGGAGTCCCTCAAGGCTCAATTCTTGCGCCACTCCTGTTCAACCTGTATATGCTCCCACTGAGCCAAATAATGAGAAAGAACCAAATTGCTTACCACAGCTATGCAGACGACACACAGATTTACTTAGCCCTATCACCTAACGATTACAGCCCCATTGACTCCCTGTGCCAATGCATCGATGAAGTCAACAGTTGGATGTGTCAAAACTTTCTTCAGTTAAACAAAGACAAAACTGAAGTCATTGCTTTTGGAAACAAAGATGAAGTTCTCAAGGTGAACGCATACCTTCACTCTAGGGGTCAAACAACCAAAAATCAAGTCAGGAATCTTGGTGTGACACTAGAGTCAGACCTTAGTTTCAGTAGTCATGTCAAAGCAATAACTAAATCAGCATACTATCATCTGAAAAATATTTGCAAGAATTAGATGCTTTGTTTCCAGACAAGACCTAGAGAAACTTGTTCATGCTTTCATCACCAGCAGGGTGGATTATTGTAATGGACTCCTCACTGGCCTTCCCAAAAAGACCATAAGACAGTTGCAGCTCATACAGAACGCTGCCGCCAGGATTCTGAGCAGAACCAGAAAATATGAACATATCACACCAGTCCTCAGGTCTTTACACTGGCTCCCAGTTAGATTTAGGATTGATTTTAAAGTATTATTACTGGTATATAAATCATTCAATGGCCTATAGGACCTCAATACATTGCAGATATGCTCACTGAATATAAACCCAACAGATCACTCAGATCACTAGGATCATATCAGCTAGAAATACCAAGGGTTCACTCTAAGCATGGCGAGTCCGCTTTTAGCTATTATGCCAGCCGCAGCTGGAACCAGCTTCCAGAGGAGATCAGACGTGCTCCTACAGTAGTCACATTCAAATCCAGACTCAAAACACATCTGTTTAGCTATGCATTTAATGAATGAGCACTGTGCCGCTGTTCGTCCGACTGTTTGTACTGTACTGTATTTTATTTTTTATTTTTCTAAACTGTTTTAATTATTCTTATTTCTTTTTATTATTTTAATTTCTTCTATGTAAAGCACTTTGAATTGCCATTGTGTATGAAATGTGCTATATAAATAAACTTGCCTTGCCTTGCCTTGCCTTGCCTATGTGTTTTAGGTGAAGACGTTTCTTTGAGAGCTGTCTATAGAAATAAATGACAATTAAGAATTTAAGTGATAGTCTTTCTGTTTGACTAAATTGATACTTCATTTAGTGCAACTTTCCCTCTATCTACGAATTACACAAAGTGCATGGTGTTTTACACTTAAACTATTACAACAGAATCACATCTGACTGTTGCACTAAGAGAGGCATATTCATCCAAGCTCGAGGCTGTTAAACAAAGTTCCACACTTTGGTAAAACCTCAATTCTAGAGGTCAACTGGGTTAAAAGTAAATGCATCATCATGAGCCATTTAAAACAAATACAGAAAAGTCACTATAGTGATCAGTTTTAGCGTTTGAATTGACATTTTACATATTACACTGTTTACATCTTGTTTTTGTACAGTTTTTGCAAAAAAGCGTGGTCAAACATGTTCATATAGGAATGTATGAAAAACATGAACAAATATTGCTTAAAGAGAATTAACTGACGGTCCTTCTAGCATGAGAGTGTTTAAGACTAAACAAATCATATTTATTTTAGAACATCTTTCTGCTATGTCTACGAAGCGTTGCGGCAGCATGCAGACACAGGCGAGACGGCTCGCGCGCCTATTGGCTGCCCTGCGGCAACTGCAGCAGCCAATTGATAAGGCCCTATCGTGACGTCAGCTCCAATACGTCACGTCCCGCCGAGACGGGCGTGGCCTAGGGCTATAAATATAGCTTCGAGAGGCTAGCTCACTGATTTTTCATCTATTCAGCGGAGCTCACGCATCGCTGGATCCTGAGAGAAGAAGCCGCGCCGTTTGAGAAAGCCTTTCAGCGGGACGAGCCACTGCACCTGAAGCCGCTGGCCGCGCCGCCTTCAGTCACCTTAGAGGAGCTAAGAGGTTAAATCCTCCCAGACCTCCCATATGGGACCTTTCTACGGTCTTGTAGGCCATGAAAGGTGCCCCATTTGAGCCAATCCAATCAATAGATATCAAACACTTGTCTTTCAAAACAGTGTTTCTTCTGGCTCTCGCTTCAATAAAGCACATGGAGGACTTACAAGCGCTCTCAGTGAGCGCGACATGTATGGAGTTTGGGCCAAATGACTCGAAAGTCATACTCAAACCGAGGCACGGGTACGTTCCTAAATCCCTCAACACACCGTTCAGGGCTCAGGTGATTTCCCTGTCTGCCCTGCCGGTCTCTAACGAGGAAAAGGACGCCAGCTTCCTTTGCCTGGTCAGGGCATTAAGGGCTTATGTGTCTCGCACATCTGTTTTCAGACAGACAGAGCAGCTCTTTGTTTCACTCTACGGACGTTCTAAGATGGATAGTCGATGCTATAGCACTGTGCCCATTAGGTGTCAGAGCGCACTCCACGAGAGGTGTGGCCTCGTCGTGGGCTTGGTCTAGTGGGATTGCCTTGCAAGATATCTGTATGGCGGCAGGCTGGGCCTCCCCATCTACATTTATAAGGTTTTATAACCTAGAGGTTCCCGCTTTGCAGGCTAAGCTGCTTTCGGTCTAAAAATTTGTACTGTCTGCCCCGATGTGTTCGGCCCAGAATACTGAAACTGCTTGAGCAAACACTCGCTGATTGATCACGCAGCTCTATGGGCAGCGTGTAAGACCCACTATATTCGTCAGTTCAGGCCGGGGGTCGCCCTGACTGTACGAAACATCATCAGTATAACTGCTCCTTATAGGAGATTATATTATTACAGGAATGATGCTATTCTAGCCACTCTTTCCTAGGGCCTATAGCCCTAGGCCACGCCCGTCTCGGCGGGACGTGACGTATTGGGCGCGAAGCGCCCCCATTGGAGCTGACGTGACGATAGGGCCTTATTGATAGGCTGCTGCAGCTGCCGCAGGGCAGCCAACACATTAACCAAAAGCCATATATGAGAACTGAGGTGGACGATGACATCACGGTTTTCTCCAGAGCGGCTATATATATATATTAACTAAATTAATAACTTTTTTACAACAAAAATGAAACATCACTGAGCTTACTTAAACTGGACTGTAACGCTATTTTCTTCTGGAAACAAACTTTGTTGCATTATTTTCCTGTTATCTCTGTAAAGCTGCTTTGAAACAATCTGTATTGTAAAAAGCGCTATATAAATAAATGTGACTTGACTTGATTCATATAGCAGCCTAGTCATAACTCATAAACTCCTATTCAGCAATATATGATTTGGAAACAAGAAACAAACTACAAAATAAAAGACATGAAACAAAACCCAAAACCAAACTGACATTATCTCTTTGGCGCAATCCAGAAAGTTGAAGCGCGGGTTAATTAACATGAGCACTTTACTCCATCATGTAAATGTGCCAGATATTTGACACATTTTTTGTCATGTTGTTGCAAGTTTTAAAGTTGAGAGCAGAGAAATAGGCCTACACACTCTCTCTCTCTCACACACACACACAAACACATATATAACGCATATATATATAATACAATTATGGCTATATTTATTTGCAAGTGCAACAGTTGTGTTAAGACATTTCTGTCTTAAGAACAGCTGATGGACACCGTGCTGAGTTGTCATGGGAACATCCCAGGTGAAGATAATGAGGAAGTTAGGCTTTCTAAACCGTGAATTTTTAGGGCCGTGATATTCAAATGACGATTGGTTTCAGCGCCACATTTATCAACGTCCGATCATTCGTACGATGGGATTGGCTGTATTCCAGTGTTTCATGAATCACACCTGAACCCTGTCCTAAGATGATTTCTGCGCTCGGATCTACGTTAGATTGATAAATGAGGCCCAATTAGTAAAGTAGGCTATAAACTCAGGGCTCTTTCTGGAACTTAACAAACACTTCCTCTGAGATTCTGAAGACAACAATCTGAAAAGCAAGGTGAGTTTTTGGAACAGAAACCTACTGAATAACATTTGCGTTGTCTTTAAAATACACTAAGATTCCACAGCGTGCAGCATTTGAGTGCAGACATTTAACTTTACCTGCTTATTCATTTTAGGTTGATTTTTCAAGTTCATCATGGCAATGCTGAGCAGTCTTCTGCTTCTTTTTGTTGTCTTCTCCATGGGGAATGCAGATGGTAACTAGAACATTTAATTGTAAAAACTCTTGCCAGTTTAAGTGCATTATGGGAATGTACAAGATTCTATTTACTGATATTTGCATGATTAATGAAGCATTTTCAGTGTTAAAGTACACTTTTTTTTTTTTTTTTCATATAATCACACAAACTTGAAATAATTTTAAATAAAAACGCTAAATATTACAAAATCCCCATTTAGGTAGTGAATCCACACTTGATTTTAGAAGATGTCCACGTGGATGGCAAAATTTTGGACGCCGGTGCTACAAGTACTTCTCTCAATCGGTTCCCTGGATCACAGCAGAGGTAATGTATTATACAACAAAGCTATTTGAACAACACCTTATATTATGTCTTTAATTAAATAAATGGTTTGGTACAATGTATTGTGTTGTTGTAAGACACTTTTGCTGCTATTGAGTTGGGATATGGGTAAGGTTGGGGACAGGTTTGATGGTTAGGTTTAAGGGTGGGTTAACACTGGGTCAACAGAGTAATCCTAGATCTAATTACAGCTGTATTAATTGCTTTCATTTAAAATCAAATGATTGATTTAAATGTTAGTACAGATTCAGTGCTCTTAATATAAGTGGGAATGTTTCTTTGTTTGCAAATTACTAATGTTTAAAGCCATTTCTGCTTTCTGCTAAAAAGATTATAAGATTTTGTAATGACAAATCTGTCTCTTCAGAGAAACTGTCAATCTTTTGGTGCGAATCTCGCATCTGTGCATGATCAACCAGAGAATAATTTCCTGCTGAGTCTGTTGCGTGCTTCCACAAAAACTTGGGTTGGTGCTCATGATGGTGTACAAGTAAGTTCAATTGTGTGCCCTAAAGAAACCTATTTGTTTGTCTAAACTGAAATTTCTGCTTTAATCAAAGGCAAAGTTTCTAATGAAGATGGTTTGACTTCAAAGCTGAACTTAATTGGCTTGCGTCTGACTACAGTAGTGCACTTTTTGTACTCATTCTCTTCACTTAGGACGGAGAGTGGTTGTGGAGTGATGGAACTGTGTATGACTATACCAACTGGTGCTCTGGAGAACCTAACAATGCAGGTGGTCCTGAGAACTGTTTGGAGATCAACTGGACCTGTGAGTGCACTCATTTATTTTTATTTTTTTTAACTAATCTGCAATCCTATAATTTCATATCATACAGTAACATTAAATGCCTTGTTTGGATTTCTCTATGCCTTAAGTTGAACACCACTGTAATGATCAACTGATTTCATTATTCCACCATACAGCTAACCGTTGCTGGAACGATGCATCCTGTTCAACCTCAAAGACCTATATTTGTGAGATCCGTCAACCTGGTCCATATTGACTTTGTACTACATTTTCTGATCTTATCTTTGCAAAAAAAAAAATCTGAAATTCAAGCTCTTAATTTTTTCTGAAACACTCCTCAATTAATAAAGCATTGAATCAAGGCATGTGAATTGTGGACAATCAAATAAGTGTGTATATTGTATAGCAAGGTTTGAGGATATGGTTCGTAGAATGGCATTTAATGATATCAGGGAAGGGGGTTTAAGCAAGCGCACACAGTGGCTTCATTGACAAAACACTAGAAGACATTTGTTTCCTACATTGGACTGTAACTCTTTGTTTTGTCTTATTAAAATATGCATCATGATCCTGGAATTCACCATGGTCTTTACATGGTATTCTGGCTCAAGTTCAAAACCCCATGTTACTCTTTGATTTGAACGTCACGTGAATAATGTAAACGTAGGCATATGTGAGTATTTTTGGAAAGAAAATATTGGTTGCAATCTACAGGGTTCCTACGCAGTTTAGAAAAGTATGGGATTTTGAGTAATTTCTAAGTATGGAAAAATATTTGCCTTTCCAGACTATTGCCCCTATTTAGTGTTCTATAATAGAACGTTAAGAATAAATTTATCATTGTGTTTTCATGGCAGCTGTTTAGTGATTGTCAAGCACAAATTAATTCAAGGTGCACTTTTGCATTATGCAAAAATGAAATGCATGGGTTTCTTATGATATTCTTTGCACTGTATTACAGAGCCACTAAAAGGATCTTTGCAAAACTAAATATGCAGACTTTCATGTGTGCATGAGAAAACATTAAACTTAGCATAGATAATGCACACTGAGGCACCTATTGCACCATCAGCCCATTTCATGGTGTGGTTTCTTGGCCGCCATAGTGTGTTAAAACAGTCTTTTGATAGACCCTTAAATTTGGCAAATAGGACAATGCACACAACCATATTGTGCCATGGTTTCTCCTCCACCACAGAGGATACATTAAATTGGACATTAGGCCTTGATATTAGAGGTACTACCCTAAGGAAAGCCAAATTTTGAGCGAATGGGCCTAGATTTCTATTAATTCATGTGCATATTTGCTCTTTTTCTTCATAGTAAGCTGGCAGGGATGCACAAAGGACATAGATTATTGATTAGAGAAATTGTAATGCATAGTTGTAAATTGTAAGCATGCAAAAAAAATCCTGTGCGCATGTGAATAGTTTCTCGAGGGCACAAAAAAGTTTCTTGTGTGCATGCAAAAGTCTGTATTTATACAATACTGTGCAAAAGTCTAAGGCACTTTAGTATTTTCACCCCCCAAAAATTGTTTTAAGCCAGTTATTTATATATTTTACTGTAGTGTGTCAGCTTACGTTTCCAAACATTCATTTTGCCATTTAATTGTAATAATCCAGTGAGATTTTTGTATGCTCAAGGAGTGGCAAGAGCCGGTATGATCTGATCTCACCATCATTGACATGAAGAAACAGAAAAAAAACTGAGACAGACTAAATCCAGAAGAACTACAGCAATGTCTCCAAGATGCTTGAAGAAACCTTCCTGCAAAGCTACATCACTGTGAGACGTTTTAGGCACTTGTGTAAAAATGCTGTGAAGTAAGGATGCTTTCCAAAATAATGTCATAAATAGATTTGATTTATCAATTAGCTTCTATTAACTGAATCAAATCAATATTTGGTGTGACCACCCTTTGCGTTTAAAACAGCTGTTAGAGAGAGGTTATAGTGTAGCATATGTCACTTTGAGTGATTTATGACCCTTAAGCCCCGCCCCCTTTATGACATGGGAATATTCCCACGCTTGCCCCGCCCCTTTCTACCCCCTCCCTCCCACCTCCGGACAGGTCATGTGACCGTGGGAATTTACCCACGGTCCCCTTCCCTACAAACATCCCCACCCCTTCCCCACTTCTGAACAGGTCATGTGACCGTGGGGAAATTTTCCCACGATCCACATTAAACCATCTAAAACAACACGTATTAAAATTATATCAAGCAAATAGTTCTATTTTCTAATACATTTGAAGAAAAGTTGTACTTTCACAATTACATAGTGTTTAAAGGTGTATAAAACGTTGTATAAAGTTAAAATACACGTCTTTAGCATTCATACATTTGTAAAATGTTAAAACATTAATGAAAAAGTTTAAATTGCATTATCTTAAAGCTATCAAAATGTATTAGTATTAAGACATTAAACAAATATTAAAACATATCAAACGCGTAAACACATACGTACATTTAAAAACTGACTTACGTTTTTACAATTCCGTTTGTTGAAAGAGAACCAAAACTCTTATTATCCATCTCCAAAGGCTTAGAGCTTTTAACTCCAAAAATGACAAAATCCGACAAAGCAAAAAGTTCTATTTTCTAACATACATTTAAAGAAAAAGCTGTACTTTCACAATTACATTGTGTTTAAAGGTGTATAAAACATTGTTTAAAGTTTAAATTATATTTTCTTAAAGATATCTAAATGTGTTAGTATTAAAACATCTAAAACAAGATTTTAAAGATGTTAAAACATTAATGAAAAAAGTTTAAATTATATTTTCTTAAAGATATCAAAATGTGTTAGTATTAAAACATCTAAAACAACATTTTATGTTAAAACATAAATGTTTAAACATTGAAAAATCAATGTTCAGTCATTTACAGAAGAGTTTAACAAGTTAAGAGTTTTTTCATTACAAAAAGATAATTTTTTTTAAAATGTTGATCCATAAGCATTTAACTTTCACACATTATTTATAAAATGTTACATTTTACATAAAGTATCTTTAAAAGTGTATATTTTCTTAAAGATATAAAAAATGCGTTAGCATTAAAACATCTAAAACAACATTTTATGTTAAAACATAAATGTTAAAACATTGAAAAATCAATGTTCAGTCATTTACAGAAAAGTATAACAAGTTAAGAGAGTTTTTCATTACAAAAAGATAATTTTTTAAAATGTTGATCCATATAAGCATTTAACTTTCACGCATTATTTGTAAAATGTTAAAACATTAATAAAAAAGTTTAAATTATATTTTCTTAAAGTTATCAAAATGTGCTAGTATTAAAACATCTAAAACAAATTTAAATGTTAAAACATTGAAAAATCAATGTTCAGCTCCGGACCGTGGGAATTTTCCCCATGATCCCCTCCCCTACAAACATCCCCCTCCCTCCCACCTCCGGACAGGTCATGTGACCGTGGGAATTTTCCCACGCTTGCTCCTCCCTTATGGGCGTGAACAGAACCAGGGAAATATTATAAATTAAATTATATATTAAATTATATATTTAATAATATAAAACGTTGTATAAAAGTTAAAATACACATGTGTTTAGTGTTCTCACACATTTGTAAAATGTTAAAATGTCAATGAAAGAGTTTAAATTGCATTTTCTTAAAGTTATCAAAATGTGTTAGTATTAAAATATTAAAACATATCAACCGTTATGTTAAAAATCACAATATTAAAAAACAAGTATTAAAAACTGACTTACGTTTTTACAATTCCGTTTGTTGAAAGAGAACCAAAATTCTTATTATCTCCAAAGGTATATTCCACATCAAAGATATATCCAAGACCAAGGTTTATCCAAAAGGTATATCCAAATGAATATCCATATCCAAAGGTGTAGAGATTTTAATTCCCAAAGTTACAAAGTCCTCGGGAAGAGTTCAGCAAAAAGCGTCCACACGGTTACATCCCAAAAGTTAGAATGACAGAATTGAAGGATGCACAATGTCTCCTCAGGCCACTCCCACATCAAGACCCCTCCCACACAAGCTATGTATTGGGTAAAAGATCAGCGAGTTGTTTTTAATTAAAGAAAAGTTTTGTTTTCCACATACAAACTTTTTAAAAACAATGTATGTATAAAGTTAAAATGCAATGGTTTAGTATTCGTATGTTTTACAACGTTATCTGAAAAAAGTTAGAATGTGGTTCTCCACATACAGATTTAAAAACCGTTCAAAACAACATCAACAAAAAAAAAAAAATAAAATAATGTGCAATCATTTAAAACAAGTTTAAAAAAAAAATACATCAACCAAATAGGATCGAGTTCTTTAACATTACAATATGCTACTAAAGTTTAGTTTTAAGTTCCATATGATACATCAATCATCGTTGGTAGAAACATGAATGAGCATCATGTGTGAAGCCGAGTCTCCGCCCACCTAACACTAGATTTATTTATAATTACACTAAATAACATTTATAAAAAATAATAGTTGTTTAAAAAAAAAAAACTCATGTTTTAGTTAATTTTGGACTTTTAGTGAAGTTAACACTAACTTCTAATTCACTAACTTACTGATTTATTCACTCTTCGCTCAAAGCACATGAATGAGAAATAGAGTCTCCGCCCACCTAAAACTCCGCAACGCATGAGAATACACATGTGCAGCGGTAGCCTATAGCTACAGATTTAAATCTTGGTAAATAGACGTATCAAAACAACGTTTTACATTTTTTAATTTTTTATTTAGGCTAATTTAGTTATTAATTCACTATTAGATATTTCTAGCCTAATATTTTCAAGCATCTGTCCAGACACACACACACACACACGGATGAACGTCTTAACTTTTACGACATCATAGAGAGAGAGCATCACTTTGTATCATGCTGTGTTATGCCTAGATAACGAGAAATTATCTCTTGTGAACTCTGAATGGCATTGTGAGCTTTGGGTGATTCTGTAAACTTTTGGTTTTCTTTACAAGAAATTGATGAAAGCTATTTTTAGAGTCGACATGAAATCAAAATTGACCCTATTTACTTTGTTAGCGCATATTACTAGTCTTGTGGTGAACAATTAATCCGTACAAGTTAATACACAGGAAAAAATTGTTGGCCATGGTAATCTTTAATCAAAGTCTGAAAAGCGGCTTCCGGTCTGGAAACGGCGTTTCTTTTCTGATGACGTCAGTTTGACGGCTTAACCACTCCTTAAACCGTCTGCTATGAGCAGAGATGGAGAGGAGGAGCGCTAAAGTAAAACCCTGCCCTCTGTTCAATATTCCCTTTCACTTGGAAATACGTCACAACACTGGAGAAAAGTCGTTTTGCAACTTCCGGTTCACGGGGACTTTAAAAAACATTATTACAACTCTTTGCTTTACAAAAACTGTAATTACACTAAAACAAGACAAAAATTTCATTTACCCCTACAGTAGTCATATAGTTATTTCTTTATTTTTATTCTGTATTTTTACAGACTTAAAACCATGATGCTTCAAAGTATGGATTAGAAGTAGGCTAGTTGAAGACACAAACGATTTTGAACATTTATACATTTGTGTGTTGCAAAAGCTGAAGTCTATCTTCTTTAAATAAAGATTCACCTTTATTTATGCTTTAATTTCTTTAAAACAATCTGGTGACCTGCATTATTTCTGTGATTACTTGATTAGTAATATTGCGAGAGGTTTCCTCACACGTATAAAAACTCTTTAGATGTGTTTGTGACAAACACAACATCTTCACTTAGAAGACTTTTTTTAAATGTATGGCTGATCCTTTTTCTTCTGACAAACTTACATTTCATATTAATTACCTGAGGCGTTTAACAACCACAGGAAATGCATGTTGATTTCTAAGTTTCAGGCATAGTGCAAACATGCAATGTTCGAGAAAGCTTATATTGGTGTAATCTTTGTGAGATCTCACCCACAAACGCAAAACTTTGTGTTGGGTGATCCACGCATAGCTTTACTGAAAGAAAATATTATGGAAGTCATTTTCAAACTGTAATTATACCATATTTTATATATTAATATTATGGTTCCATGTTGCTTTAAAGTTTTGTTTGTTTGTTATTAACTAATACCTGTAACATCCTGCACAAATGACAGAAACATATGAGCTAAGGAGTTAAGGATGTTCATTAATCCCAAATAAACAGATAATGGAATGTTCACAATCTACAATGTTAGATATTCTCCTACTCATGTGTGTAAATAGTTGTGCTTAAATCTTTGGGTGTATTTTTACACGCCAACATATTTTGTCACACCGTAGTGATGCAAAGTACCACACTCTTGTAAAGCTTATGGACTAACTTTAAAACATCATCTTTATACAGAATCACACGTGTCCAAAACATCCGTGTAAGATTCAAAAGACCAAATCTCTAAGAAAAGAGGGCTGAAAAGCATCGTTTATAATAAATACACAAAAGTTTCCAAATTATGGTTTTATTACTCCGCTAGATTTAGTCATCTTGTTCAGATATCACAATGCTGTTTCACATATTGTAGGCTATGTTGGACTGTATGTTGGACATTCTGATGAAACATAAGACTGCAAATCGACTCATCATTCATGTGGGGAAGAATGATATTCATAAAGAGCAGTCAGAACTCCTTAAGAAGGATTTCCATGAGCTTTTTGAAACACTTAAAAGACTGAAAGTTCAAACATTCATCAGTGGACCTCTCCCAGCAAGAGGAACAAACAGGTTTTCACGGTTACTTGGGCTTAATACGTGGCTGCAAAAAACCTGCAATATAAAAGGAGTAAACTTCATTGACAATTTCAATCTTTTCTGGAGTCAGAGACAACTATTTCATCGGGATGGCCATCACCCAAACAAACTTGGTTCAAGAGTGTTAAAGGACAATATCTACTTCTCCCTCAATCATCCTTCTGCAGTTTGTGCCAATCCACTCAATCTGAACGGCACACACACACCTGGACACAGTACGAATGACCACAGGACTTCACATCAGCAGCAAATGGACATGATAACACCACTCCGCCACAACAACCTCTGCTCACGGACACAATCTCAGCAGAGCCCTGCACACAGAGCTCACCACAGACAGACATATCAGAACTGCTTGAAGATTCAGCACCCAAGGACGACTTCCTGGAAAACAGCCAGGGAAGCCAGGACAGCATATTACAGCCTCCGAAGACACCAGAGCAACAGCCCCTTTCACCAGACACGTTTTCCCTCTCCCCAGCATCGCCACATCTGTGCTTCTCACAGAAAATGGAAGAACTGGTGTATGCTGGAACCAGACTATCCCACTCTTTTGCTGCAAACCCCCAGATACCAACCAAAAAAAGACAGGCACCATTACCACCAAAGCCTGCGGGCCCAGCTCGCCCTCCCCCTCCTCCTGTGAGAGCTCTTCGGCCTCTGCCACAACGCCAGGGTGAAACTCAACAGCAACTTGGTTGGAGAAACTCAACAGCAGTGCAAAATATGAAAAGACAATGCAGAAAAGTAGAGCACATGTGGCGGAAGACAAAACTTGTAGTCCATTATAACATCTACAAAGACAGCATCCATGCTTTCAATATGGAACTAGGCAAAGCTAGACAGACTCAAATATTATAAACAGTAATTTAAACAACACACGCACTCTTTTTGCTACTGTAGAGAGACTGACAAACCCTCCAAGCCAGATTCCCAGTGAAATGCTCTCAGACAACAAGTGCAGTGAGTTTGCTTCTTTCTTCTCTGAGAAAATCAATAATATCAGAAAGGTGATCAGCACATCCTTGAGTTGCACTGGGGTCAGACAGATCAAACCACCTGAGAAAGTAGCTACTATGTCTGACTTCAAAGAAATTGATGGCAAAATTTTGGAAGAAACTGTACAGCACCTTAAAACATCAACCTGCGCTCTTGACACACTTCCCACATAATTTTTCAAAAGTGTGTTAAACAGTTTAGAAGCAGATCTTCTAGAAGTGGTAAATGCTTCACTTCTCTCTGGGAGTTTTCCAAACTCCCTGAAAACTGCAGTTGTCAAGCCCCTCCTGAAAAAGAACAATCTGGATAAGACCATATTAAGCAACTATAGGCCGATCTCAAATCTTCCTTTCATAGGCAAGATAATTGAGAAAGTTGTCTTCAATCAGCTGAACAAATTCTTAAGCTCGAATGGATACTTTGACAATTTTCAATCTGGTTTCCGACCGCACCACAGCACAGAGACAGCGCTCATAAAGATAATAAACGATATTCGCTTAAATACTGATTCAGGCAAATTATCGGTGCTGGTACTACTCGACCTCAGTGCTGCATTTGACACTGTCGATCATAACATACTTCTGGACAGGCTGGAAAACTGGGTGGGGCTTTCTGGGATAGTCCTAAAATGGTTCACTTAGATGGGAGAGGTTATTATGTGAGTATAGGAGATCATAAGTCTGAGTGGACATCCATGACATGCGGAGTCCCTCAAGGCTCAATTCTTGCGCCACTCCTGTTCAACCTGTATATGCTCCCACTGAGCCAAATAATGAGAAAGAACCAAATTGCTTACCACAGCTATGCAGACGACACACAGATTTACTTAGCCCTATCGCCTAACGATTACAGCCCCATTGACTCCCTGTGCCAATGCATCGATGAAGTCAACAGTTGGATGTGTCAAAACTTTCTTCAGTTAAACAAAGACAAAACTGAAGTCATTGCTTTTGGAAACAAAGATGAAGTTCTCAAGGTGAACGCATACCTTCACTCTAGGGGTCAAACAACCAAAAATCAAGTCAGGAATCTTGGTGTGACACTAGAGTCAGACCATAGTTTCAGTAGTCATGTCAAAGCAATAACTAAATCAGCATACTATCATCTGAAAAATATTGCAAGAATTAGATGCTTTGTTTCCAGACAAGACCTAGAGAAACTTGTTCATGCTTTCATCACCAGCAGGGTGGATTATTGTAATGGACTCCTCACTGGCCTTCCCAAAAAGACCATAAGACAGTTGCAGCTCATACAGAACGCTGCCGCCAGGATTCTGAGCAGAACCAGAAAATATGAACATATCACACCAGTCCTCAGGTCTTTACACTGGCTCCCAGTTAGATTTAGGATTGATTTTAAAGTATTATTACTGGTATATAAATCATTCAATGGCCTAGGACCTCAATACATTGCAGATATGCTCACTGAATATAAACCCAACAGATCACTCAGATCACTAGGATCATATCAGCTAGAAATACCAAGGGTTCACTCTAAGCATGGCGAGTCCGCTTTTAGCTATTATGCCAGCCGCAGCTGGAACCAGCTTCCAGAGGAGATCAGACGTGCTCCTACAGTAGTCACATTCAAATCCAGACTCAAAACACATCTGTTTAGCTATGCATTTAATGAATGAGCACTGTGCCGCTGTTCGTCCGACTGTTTGTACTGTACTGTATTTTATTTTTTATTTTTCTAAACTGTTTTAATTATTCTTATTTCTTTTTATTATTTTAATTTCTTCTATGTAAAGCACTTTGAATTGCCATTGTGTATGAAATGTACTATATAAATAAACTTGCCTTGCCTTGCCTATGTGTTTTAGGTGAAGACGTTTCTTTGAGAGCTGTCTATAGAAATAAATGACAATTAAGAATTTAAGTGATAGTCTTTCTGTTTGACTAAATTGATACTTCATTTAGTGCAACTTTCCCTCTATCTACGAATTACACAAAGTGCATGGTGTTTTACACTTAAACTATTACAACAGAATCACATCTGACTGTTGCACTAAGAGAGGCATATTCATCCAAGCTCGAGGCTGTTAAACAAAGTTCCACACTTTGGTAAAACCTCAATTCTAGAGGTCAACTGGGTTAAAAGTAAATGCATCATCATGAGCCATTTAAAACAAATACAGAAAAGTCACTATAGTGATCAGTTTTAGCGTTTGAATTGACATTTTACATATTACACTGTTTACATCTTGTTTTTGTACAGTTTTTGCAAAAAAGCGTGGTCAAACATGTTCATATAGGAATGTATGAAAAACATGAACAAATATTGCTTAAAGAGAATTAGCTGACGGTCCTTCTAGCATGAGAGTGTTTAAGACTAAACAAATCATATTTATTTTAGAACATCTTTCTGCTATGTCTACGAAGCGTTGCGGCAGCATGCAGACACAGGCGAGACGGCTCGCGCGCCTATTGGCTGCCCTGCGGCAACTGCAGCAGCCAATCGATAAGGCCCTATCGTGACGTCAGCTCCAATACGTCACGTCCCGCCGAGACGGGCGTGGCCTAGGGCTATAAATATAGCTTCGAGAGGCTAGCTCACTGATTTTTCATCTCTTCAGCGGAGCTCACGCATCGCTGGATCCTGAGAGAAGAAGCCGCGCCGTTTGAGAAAGCCTTTCAGCGGGACGAGCCACTGCACCTGAAGCCGCTGGCCGCGCCGCCTTCAGTCACCTTAGAGGAGCTAAGAGGTTAAATCCTCCCAGACCTCCCATATGGGACCTTTCTACGGTCTTGTAGGCCATGAAAGGTGCCCCATTTGAGCCAATCCAATCAATAGATATCAAACACTTGTCTTTCAAAACAGTGTTTCTTCTGGCTCTCGCTTCAATAAAGCACATGGAGGACTTACAAGCGCTCTCAGTGAGCGCGACATGTATGGAGTTTGGGCCAAATGACTCGAAAGTCATACTCAAACCGAGGCACGGGTACGTTCCTAAATCCCTCAACACACCGTTCAGGGCTCAGGTGATTTCCCTGTCTGCCCTGCCGGTCTCTAACGAGGAAAAGGACGCCAGCTTCCTTTGCCTGGTCAGGGCATTAAGGGCTTATGTGTCTCGCACGTCTGTTTTCAGACAGACAGAGCAGCTCTTTGTTTCACTCTACGGACGTTCTAAGATGGATAGTCGATGCTATAGCACTGTGCCCATTAGGTGTCAGAGCGCACTCCACGAGAGGTGTGGCCTCGTCGTGGGCTTGGTCTAGTGGGATTGCCTTGCAAGATATCTGTATGGCGGCAGGCTGGGCCTCCCCATCTACATTTATAAGGTTTTATAACCTAGAGGTTCCCGCTTTGCAGGCTAAGCTGCTTTCGGTCTAAAAATTTGTACTGTCTGCCCCGATGTGTTCGGCCCAGAATACTGAAACTGCTTGAGCAAACACTCGCTGATTGATCGCGCAGCTCTATGGGCAGCGTGTAAGACCCACTATATTCGTCAGTTCAGGCCGGGGGTCGCCCTGACTGTACGAAACATCATCAGTATAACTGCTCCTTATAGGAGATTATATTATTACAGGAATGATGCTATTCTAGCCACTCTTTCCTGGACTCTCTGTGAGTCCCTTATGATCATGTACTATATGAGTCCGGGCACTTGCCCTTGGGTCTTTGGTGCTGGATCTTAGCATGCATGGCGTTTTACACTGTGTTCCCCTAGCGTAAGACTTACGCAGTACTCGTTCCCTCTCGTAAGAGAACGTACTCGGTTACTAACGTAACCTCGGTTCTCTCTAGAGAGGGAACGAGTACTGCGTATCTTGCCGTGCCTGCACACGCTCTGGTTCGCTCCGGCGATGAAAAACCAGTGAGCTAGCCTCTCGCTGAGCAAACACTCGCTGATTGATCGCGCAGCTCTATGGGCAGTGTGTAAGACCCACTATATTCGTCAGTTCAGGCCGGGGGTCGCCCTGACTGTACGAAACATCATCAGTATAACTGCTCCTTATAGGAGGTTATATTATTACAGGAATGATGCTATTCTAGCCACTCTTTCCTGGACTCTCTGTGAGTCCCTTATGATCATGTACTATATGAGTCCGGGCACTTGCCCTTGGGTCTTTGGTGCTGGATCTTAGCATGCACGGCGTTTTACACTGTGTTCCCCTAGCATAAGACTTACGCAGTACGAGAGAACCTCTCGTAAGAGAACGTACTCGGTTACTAACGTAACCTCGGTTCTCTCTAGAGAGGGAACGAGTACTGCGTATCTTGCCGTGCCTGCACACGCTCTGGTTCGCTCCGGCGATGAAAAACCAGTGAGCTAGCCTCTCGAAGCTATATTTATAGCCCTAGGCCACGCCCGTCTCGGCGGGACGTGACGTATTGGGCGCGAAGCGCCCCCATTGGAGCTGACGTGACGATAGGGCCTTATTGATAGGCTGCTGCAGCTGCCGCAGGGCAGCCAATAGGCGTGTGTCTGCATGCTGCCGCAACGCGTTTTACATTATTTCAAAATTAAGGATAATTTTTGGGCTTCAGTATCTCGCGGAAAAGAGATTTTCCCCCGAGCGTAAGACTTACGCAGTACTCGTTCCCTCTCTAGAGAGAACCGAGGTTACGTTAGTAACCGAGTACGTTTTCTCCAGAGCGGCTATATATATGTATATATATATATATATATATATATATATATATATTAACTAAATTAATAACTTTTTTACAACAAAAATGAAACATCACTGAGCTTACTTAAACTGGACTGTAACGCTATTTTCTTCTGGAAACAAACTTTGTTGCATTATTTTCCTGTTATCTCTGTAAAGCATTAACATGAGCACTTTACTCCATCATGTAAATGTGCCAGACATTTGACACATTTTTGTCATGTTGTTGCAAGTTTTAAAGTTGAGAGCAGAGAAATAGGCCTACACACACTCTCTCTCTCTCTCTCTCTCTCACACACACACACACACACACAAACACATATATAACGCAAATATATATAATACAATTATGGCTATATTTATTTGCAACAGTTGTGTTAAGACATTTCTGTCTTAAGAACAGCTGATGGACACCGTGCTGAGTTGTCATGGGAACATCCCAGGTGAAGATAATGAGGAAGTTAGGCTTTCTAAACCGTGAATTTTTAGGGCCGTGATATTCAAATGACGATTGTTTTCAGCGCCACATTTATCAACGTCCGATCATTCGTACGATGGGATTGGCTGTATTCCAGTGTTTCATGAATCACACCTGAACCCTGTCTTAAGATGATTTCTGCGCTCGGATCTACGTTAGATTGATAAATGAGGCCCAATTAGTAAAGTAGACTATAAACGCAGGGCTCTTTCTGGAACTTAACAAACACTTCCTCTGAGATTCTGAAGACAACAATCTGAAAAGCAAGGTGAGTTTTTGGAACAGAAACCTACTGAATAACATTTGCGTTGTCTTTAAAATACACTAAGATTCCACAGTGTGCAGCATTTGAGTGCAGACATTTAACTTTACCTGCTTATTCATTTTTAGGTTGATTTTTCAAGTTCATCATGGCAATGCTGAGCAGTCTTCTGCTTCTTTTTGTTGTTTTCTCCATGGGGAATGCAGATGGTAACTAGAACATTTAATTGTAAAAACTCTTGCCAGTTAAGTGCATTATGGGAATGTGTGTTTTTTTTTTTTTTTTTTTTTTTTTTTTTTTTTTTCATATCACACAAACTTGAAATAACTTAAAATAAAAACGCTAAATATTACAAAATCCCCATTTAGGTAGTGAATCCACACTTGATTTTAGAAGATGTCCACGTGGATGGCAAAATTTTGGACGCCGGTGCTACAAGTACTTCTCTCAATCGGTTCCCTGGATCACAGCAGAGGTAATGTATTATACAACAAAGCTATTTGAACAACACCTTATATTATGTCTTTAAATAAATGGTTTGGTACAATGTATTGTGTTGATGTAAGACACTTTTGCTGCTATTGAGTTGGGATATGGGTAAGGTTGGGGACAGGTTTGATGGTTAGGTTTAAGGGTGGGTTAACACTGGGTCAACAGAGTAATCCTAGATCTAATTACAGCTGTATTAATTGCTTGCATTTAAAATCAAATGATTGATTTAAATGTTAGTACAGATTAAGTGCTCTTAATATAAGTGGGAATGTTTCTTTGTTTGCAAATTACTAATGTTTAAAGCCATTTCTGCTTTCTAATAAAAAGATTATAAGATTTTGTAATGACAAATCTGTCTCTTCAGAGAAACTGTCAATCTTTTGGTGCGAATCTCGCATCTGTGCATGATCAACCAGAGAATAATTTCCTGCTGAGTCTGTTGCGTGCTTCCACAAAAACTTGGGTTGGTGCTCATGATGGTGTACAAGTAAGTTCAATTGTGTGCCCTAAAGAAACCTATTTGTTTGTCTAAACTGAAATTTCTGCTTTAATCAAAGGCAAAGTTTCTAATGAAGATGGTTTGACTTCAAAGCTGAACTTAATTGGCTTGCGTTTGACTACAGTAGTGCACTTTTTGTACTCATTCTCTTCACTTAGGACGGAGAGTGGTTGTGGAGTGATGGAACTGTGTATGACTATACCAACTGGTGCTCTGGAGAACCTAACAATGCAGGTGGTCCTGAGAACTGTTTGGAGATCAACTGGACCTGTGAGTGCACTCATTTATTTTTTATTTTTTTAACAAATCTGCAATCCTATAATTTCATATCATACAGTAACATTAAATGTCTTGTTTGGATTTCTCTATGCCTTAAGTTGAACACCACTGTAATGATCAACTGATTTCATTATTCCACCATACAGCTAACCGTTGCTGGAACGATGCATCCTGTTCAACCTCAAAGACCTATATTTGTGAGATCCGTCAACCTGGTCCATATTGACTTTGTACTACATTTTCTGATCTGATCTTTGCAAAAATTTCTGAAATTCAATCTCTTAATTTTCTCTGAAACACTCCTCAATTAATAAAGCATTGAATCAAGGCATGTGAATTGTGGACAATCAAATAAATGTGTATATTGTATAGCAAGGTTTGAGGATATGGTTCGTAGAATGGCATTTAATGATATCAGGGAAGGGGGTTTAAGCAAGCGCACACAGTGGCTTCATTGACAAAACACTAGAAGACATTTGTTTCCTACATTGGACTGTAACTCTTTGTTTTGTCTTATTAAAATATGCATCATGATCCTGGAATTCACCATGGTCTTTACATGGTATTCTGGCTCAAGTTCAAAACCCCATGTTACTCTGATTTGAACGTCACGTGAATAATGTAAACGTAGGCATATGTGAGTATTTTTGGAAAGAAAATATTGGTTGCAATCTACAGGGTTCCTACGCAGTTTAGAAAAGTATGGGATTTGGAGTAATTTCTAAGTATGGAAAAATATTTGTCTTTCCAGACTATTGCCCCTATTTAGTGTTCTATAATAGAAAATTAAGAATTAATTTATCATTGTGTTTTCATGGCAGCTGTTTAGTGATTGTCAAGCACAAATTAATTCAAGGTGCACTTTTTCATTATGCAAAAATGAAATGCATGGGTTTCTTATGATATTCTTTGCACTGTATTACAGAGCCACTAAAAGGATCTTTGCAAAACTAAATATGCAGACTTTCGTGTGTGCATGAGAAAACAAACTTAGCATAGATAATGCACACTGAGCCACCTATTGCACCATCAGCCCATTTCATGGTGTGGTTTCTTGGCCGCCATAGTGTGTTAAAACAGTCTTTTGATAGACCCTTAAATTTGGCAAATAGGACAATGCACACAACCATATTGTGCCATGGTTTCTCCTCCACCACAGAGGATACATTAAATTGGACATTAGGCCTTGATATTAGAGGTACTACCCTAAGGAAAGCCAAATTTTGAGCGAATGGGCCTAGATTTCTATTAATTCATGTGCATATTTGCTCTTTTTCTTCATAGTAAGCTGGCAGGGATGCACAAAGGACATAGATTATAGTATATAAAACTAGAAATTGTAATGCATAGTTGTAAATTGTAAACTGTAGCTTTGTAGGAAAGTTTCTTCAAGTTTCTTGGAGACGTTGCCACAGTTCTTCTGGATTTAGTAGTTTTTTTCTGTGTCTTCATGTAATCCCAGATGGACTTGATGGAGGTGAGATCAGATCTTCGTGTGGAGCACTGGCTGTTGTCAGACTCCTTATGCATATAAAAATCTCACTGGATTATTACAATGGCAAAATAAATCTTTGGAAATGTAAACTGATATTTCCTACTGACACTACAGCAAAGGATATAAAACACTACAGTTTTAGTGGGTGAAAATACTAATTTTGCTTTGGAGGTCTCAACAAACGCTTTAATTTTCTCAAAATATATTGTACATCACATTTTTCAATGATTCCCAAACTAATCGTCCAATGATTCAGTCTCTTTAAATCCCTCCTTTCCGCTGCCTGCTCTGCACTGATTGGCCGAACGGCCCAGTTTGTTGTGATTGGTCGACCACTTACAGCGCCTGTCGGAAGCTAAACACCCATTACCATAACCAAATCCCGTCTACGGAAAGCCTGTTCACTCCAACGCCCTATTAAGTCCTTTTGGTTGTAGTTCCAATCAGAGTTCCACTGGGGGAGCTCGCCATGAATGCAAAATGAATGGGAGTCAATGGGGCTAGACGGCTAAATTTGTCTCCCTCACCCGATTGCCGTTGAGAAATCTCAGATTTGATTGTAGGTTTTGCAAGTTCAGCATGGGTTATAGATCGAAAGTTGAATGAACGAGTACTTATTTCTTTTCGATTTCTTACAGGTTGAGTTGTTGTTGCCCATAACACGCTAGCATTCTGCTAATGACGTCAGCATTCTGACGTCATTGACATTTTGAAAGACTTTTTAAAGCAAATAAGTGACTCTAAAAAATCTAACACCAAGCAATGTGTAATTTCTTTGCATCCCCTTTCGAAAACAACATTCAAATTACTAGACAAAAAATTATATCCTAAGAAAAGTGGATTTTGAGCGGTATAGCTCCATAGACCTCCATTCATTCTGCACTCGTCATGTGAGCGCCCTCATATGGAACAAGAGTGGAACTGCAACCGGAAGTTTATTGAGTGGCACTTCTCCCCTCATTAGACGTTCTCTGCCATAACTGAACTTCAGCTCAGGAGGCTTCCTCAGTCCTCAGTGATTACTAGGGCTGTAATCAACCAAAGAAAATATTTTTTGGTCGACTGAAGTCCTGAAATTTTCGACTAAAAATCGACTAAAAATTACGTTAGGAAAAAAAACTTTAAATTAATTAGCTGCGCACTGTGCGCAGTACTTGGTAGCCTTGTTGTCCGCCTAAATGAAGTATAAATAATCATAAAAAACTAATAGGCTATTTGCAGTATATTAAATAGTTTTTTACCTTATTATTTTTCATACATCATTTCAGTATGAGTCTGACACACGAGTCTGTCGGCTCTGACAGCGTTGCATCACGTGCACCTGCGCAATATCATAGCCTATGATTTCCGAAAATAGTATTATGTTGTCAACTAGTTATATCATCACAAGAACTTTTGAGGAATATGCAACATAATTTAGACAATTGTTTTTGTCATATGTATTATAATAACTGACAGACACTATCATTTCAGCCGCTCTGTGGAGCTCAGCTTCACGGCTGAGACACGAATATACTATTAACTTTAAAAAAAATGCTGCCACACTGCCGATGTCTTTGTTGACATGGTAGAAGAGGTCTGACTGACTATGAATTAAACGCTCTCACAATTAAATAAATAATATTCAGCAAACCTTCTAGTAGCCTACTTTCTTCAATCTGTCGCTCTTCTCCAGTGGGTTGGGCTAATCCAAAAGAAGTGAAAACAAGGGGGGTGTTCTGAAGACAGACTGTTACCTGTGAAACAGGGGTGCTCTGAAAACACCCCCATTAGCAATTAGTGCTTTCCACCTGATGAAATGAACGCGGCAAAACTAATGAAATGAACGCGGCAAAAAATCGACCAATCAGAATTTTGGCCGAGTCAGAACGTATCGACCAAATAATCGACTAATCGACTGGGAGATTACAGCCCTAGTGATTACACACTGTAAAGAAGTGTAAACCTCATTTAGTTTAGAAGCATTCGTCAAAAGCTTATACTGCTGTTGTATCGCTGTGGTAATTTTAACCAGACTCTTCACATCCTCATCCTTTGAAAGGGTTTACAAAGAGAATTTGCTTTTGCAGAGCAGAAAACAGCGTCCACTCGACATACACAACACAAACCAGCTACAGCGTTTGCGGACAACATAAAACATAGGTGGGCAATAGGCAAATGTGTTACCCAGTGACGTGTAGCCGTCATGGAAGCACGATTCGAATTCCTGACGACTCGTTTAGGCGGTTCAGAGTCGATTCTTTCTTTTGAGAAAAAACTACTTTATTTATCGCATGCTCTTTCGTCTTCATAACTTTGCAGAAAGCTGCAATACACATGGCATGAAAGAGAATATCCGAAAAAGCATAATAGGGGGCACTTTAAATATGGTCTGGAAATCTACAGAGAGGTTTGGAAATTTGAGTCTGGAAAAGTATGGAATTTTGAAATGGAAAATGTGTAGGAACCCTGAATCTAGGGCTCCCCCCACCTTCCAGCTTCATGAGGTCCCCTGCGGGTCCCTAATGCTAAATGCCCCAGTTCTAAACTATAAGGTCGGTCGCCCTAAAATCAAACCAGGTAAAACATGACCAGCGCATATGAAGAGGTTAAAGGGATACTTCACCTCTGGAAAGATGAATGTGTATTTAAAATAGGTCATTTATGTAGAATTTGAATTTGGAGCTTTCTAGACTGAGAAAAGCCAGAAAATGTATTTTTGGCTTATGTGGATGAAAGACAACAACTCCCAGAATGCACTTGCTTCGCTGCCCTAGGAGGCCACTCCCAAGCCACGCCTATCGGTAAGAGAGCGCAGTTGAAAACAACAAGGCTAGGCTACCAGTGAGTCTCCCCGGGATTTCGAGATCACCCAAAATGTCCGGGATTCGGCTTTTGCGTTCTACAGTCGCCATTCATTATGTTTACTGTGGCGAGCAGGACGAGGCTAAGGGCCGCGGGAGAACGGCGCGAGGCCGGCGGCGTGATTACTGAGACGCACCGGTCTTGTATCTCTCACGGAGGAGCGGGAATTTTCTTAGCAATGTTAAAACGCACATCAGCCGATCCCTTGTTTAGCGTTCATGTAAACACTACATTCAGATTCACCAATCGAAATGAATTCAGTTAACGTTAGATTGAAACAAAACGTGTGCCTGTAAACAATGAATGGCGACTGCAGAAAGCAAAAGCCAAATCCCGGACATTTTGGACGATCTCGACGGCCGGACATGTCCGGGAAAAAGAGTATGGTAACCCCTACTACTCAGCTTTCTCCACAGAACAAGAGCTTTTTAGCTTAGCTTCCAAAGAAAGACGCTGATACTATGTGTACATTCTGTGAGTGAGATCCCACCCTCTATGGGCGGGTTAAAAACATGCGGGACAGCCCATACTACTGGCTGTAGTCTTTAGCCTCTGGCCAAAAAATCCTCCGATGATGCAGAATGACGATTTTTGCGTCATCGGAGGATTTTTTCCAGACAAAAAATACATAAATCTCTCATCTCAGGGGGATATGAGGGTGGAAAGCATGGTAATTCGAAAATACTACAGGTTTTCTACTAATACAAAGCTTAATGCTAAATCCTGAAGTATCCCTTTAAGAGAACCTAAAATATAGTAAGATGGCATTCAACTTAAACGTACAATATAATTTTTTTCGCCGCTAGGGGTCGCTAACCTCTTACAATAACAAAGGCATAGTTTGATGACGCAACATTTGCTAAGAATTATGGATCTTGTCGTCAGCGTCAAGCCGACCGATCTAATAATGTTTATGGATGAGTAAATACATCGATGTTTTTATCATGACTGTGATATGAAGCAGGTCAGGTTTGGTAAGAGACAGCTATCAGCTCCACACGCGACGCGAGTCCCACGGATATAAAAGGAATATGGACATTTTACTCTACCGCACTACACGCAAGTGCAGAATTACTACTCACAGGTCAGTTTATTAGACAAATTAAACTTGTGAGGTAACGCAGCGCTGTTCACTTGGTCTAACATTACACTATCACACTAAACTGCATTTGAATGTGTTGAAATTTATGTTATTCTATGTGTTAACGTTAGTTTGTCTGTATGAGACTAGCAGTAAGCTAGATCAACATTAGAATAACATACAGATCATATTCTAACATTTTATCATTGTTGAACTATATAACATTGATTAGTTTTATGTAAATGTGCTCACCTGTTTAATAAAGTACATGTAGGAGCGGTCGAAGTCTCGGACGTGGAGCTCACGGCATCTCGAAAACACCGCGCTGATATTGATTCTCGTTTTAGTTCTCCTTTTTTATCCAAAGTCTGCTTGCCATGGTCCATAATGTTTGAACGAAACAACAACAGCGTGCAGATAGACATTACGAACTACACAGTTGTCCACGCCTGTCGCCTTGGTTACTATCAGAGGGCTCTGGTTACTATGGCAGTATGAGCGGAAACCAGGGAGAACGCGGATATGACGCCATTGACGGCGACAAAACGGAAATAAAGAAACGGTACGTGTCTTCGAATTAAATTACAAATTTCTCCTGGTTTGAAAGTTGTTGGAAACAGTCGGGATAATTTAAGTACACAACTAAAAAATATATATAACATAGATATAGTGATTTTTGCTATTTTTAAAGCAAAAAAATTACATATTGTACCTTTAACAGTATAACAAGGGCTTAGACACAGTCACACTGACACGCGTTTTAATTCTTCAGCTGCAGTCACGGTTTCGATTTCAAATGTCATTATTTGCAGCTAAAAAGTCCATAACTAGGCTATTTTTGATGTATGATGTGCCATTCTAACCTTTAAAACTTTGCATTTGCATGAACTGTTGTTTAAACTAATGTTCAATGTTTTTAGAAGTGAAACTACAACCACACTTTTTAATAAATAGCCTATATCAGCTCAAAATGGTACATTTGTATTTTAGTCCAGGTGATATGTGACATTGCAAAGACGTGTTGTGGCGGCCATTTTACTTTCCGCCTTGACCAAATTTAGTATTTTGTATCATATCTCCCGATTCAAACATGATAACATGTCAAATGTGATGTCTACCCCTATGTTTTGATGGTGAATGATAACAATGATACCATATACAGCATCATAAACCGTTCAGGTGAGTAGTTAATGGTTAATTCAGTGACATTGTGAGACGGATTACAATGCAATCACAGAATCTGAGAAGATGCAGAATGAAATTAAGCATTTTTCATGTACTCTTAATTAACAATCACAAGCGCATGAGCAAAACAATGCTACAATGAAGGGAGATTGAGGAGCAGTTGGTCTGATGCAAAAGCAGGATTCCCTCTGTCGCTGGACTGTGCTGGATCAGAAGTGTCTCGTCCTAATTGATGAGTTTGAAAATGCCATGGAGTTCAGCAATAAGGGTGTCTCTGAAAACAGACATCATGAATAGGCCAAAAATACTCAAGAGAATTAGCAGACCAAGAGCAGTACAAACTCTTTGTTACAGAGATGCAGGGCACGAAACCCATCACCACCCCTTTGAAAAGGAACAAGCTCTCTCTTATTAAAACAGCTCCAATAAGAGGACAGTCCAAGACAAAACTCACTGAAAAATGACTATTTTCCACACTCTACATCACCTGTCAGACCCGTGATGGGAACCTAGAAAACTTCTTCAGACACGAAAATCAGGCCTACCTTCCATCACTCTCTCATGGTGGACTACGCTCTGGAAACAAGGCTGATCTGTGTAACAATATTAGCTCAAAGGGGAAATATTAATAATAACTCATAATTACCAATTATGATTAATTATTCATATTTGGGTCAGTTAATTAGATTAACTTGAGGTAGCTAAATCAATATTACAATCAATTAATCAGTTCCAACAAACTCTTTTGATTATTCATTTATTCTAAGAAAAGTGTATCTTTCATGGCCACCGAAAAATTATTATTTCGTAACATGTACAGCACTTAGAGCATGTAACAAGATCAAGATCGTAAAATGGACTTTGTTGCAAGCAGAGGATCAGAAACCATATTGTGCACAAGTTTTATTAACTAACTAACTCACAAACATAACTAAAACTAAACAAGCATACATACATTCATACATACATACATGCATAGGTAAAATGTTGAGTGATATGGAACCGGAAACAGGAAATGGAACTATGGCAAAGGTCTATTTAACTATGAAAAGAACCATCGGCTTACCATTTTCAGAGCACGTCATTAAATTGATACTTGCATGGTCTGTGCAGTCTACAAATCTTGAAGTGGTTGAAAATTGAGTTCGTTGATGTTCGAGACATTGAAAATTGAGTTCGTTGTGAGTGTCAAATGTCACTGTATAAGTTGCAATCGTTTTCTTCTCTGCTGGATGGAGAAGATATGATGAACTTGCATGGTGGTTTCGACGCTGTTGTGGTCGAGAGAGAGTCTTCTCTCTCCTGAGTGAGCACATGGCTGTTGTGATTTGAAGCCTGCAGCCCGGGGGCCTGATGAGGCCACGCTGGACAGCATGGCATCCTGAATGTAGCAAGAAGGCCAAGAGTTGATCGTTGCCCATTCAGTGATGGTAAGGTTGTAGTTTTCTGGATTGAAGAAAAGGCAGTCTGACTCCCTTTGGGAGCATGAAGGCATAGCAGGTGGTGCTCAGGCCTGCTGGGGCCCTTGGGAAGAAGCAGAGGCCAGAGAGAAGAGCTAAGAGAGGGCGGTCACTGTGGACTGTCTCTAATAAAGCCTGAGAAAGGCCCCACCTCTCCGGGTTTGCTTGACCAATGAGAAGGGTGGACTTTCTGGCGGGAGTTTCTTCTGTGGGGAAGATTTATGACGCAATCTCAAGTGTGGTTAGACATCTGCCTTACCTCTTTTCTGTTCATTAATGCTCAGATAGATATAACAAACCCACAATGCATTCTAAGAGAAGGTCATTAAATGAGGATTAATTAGATAGGAGACATGATACAGGTAAGGTTACATTGACCGTTGGTTGGTTGTATAATAAAATACATACCATAGTATATACATAATAGTACACAAGACAGTCAATCATTCACACAGTTTCTGGGATGCATGTTCCTCCTTTATAGATCAGTTCGTCTATGATTAATGAACCAAAGTCTGTATTAAAGATTGTTTCTGTCTTCCCATTGTCTCTCTCTTGAGCATGTGGTCACATTCTTTTTACACTTTTAAAACCAACTTATCTGATCGTGGTAGGACCTTCTTGCCCTGTTTGGGGGATGGGACCACAGATCCCAGAGTGAAGTTTAAAGTTTTTTTGGTACATATACCAAATAATTGTGTCTGATTTGTCTCAGTCGTTACATCTGTTAAGTTGCCTAGAAAACATTATAAGCAGTGCCTAGGGCTCCAGACAAAAAATAAAATAAAAATAAAATAAATTAAAGGGCCATTGTCTCCTATAAGGGAATTTTATTTTTTAAAGTGGTGTCCCTATTATGGTTTTTCAAATATTCCCCTTTATGCAGTGTGTAATATAGCTGTTTGTGAATGTAAACATTCTGCAAAGTTGTAAAGTCGAAAGTGCACGATAAATAAAGTTATTGTCTCCCAAAACAGACTGATCTCATGAAATGGCGTATGTATGACACGCCAATTCGTATTTCCATTTTTGGCGTGCTATAAACACGCATAATCGCTTTTCAGCGTGTTTATCAACGCCGTTGACTTAACGTTACATTACTGTATATATAAATATATATGACCTACCCCAACCCCGTCCCTAAACCTACCCGTCACTGGGGTTAATGCCATTTATGAGTCTTCCCCTACCATCCTAGGAAAAAAAATATTGCTCCCCAGATGTAGATATACATTTTGCTCCGTTTCGCTCGGACATTTAACGGCGTACACATACACGCGGAATCACGCTGACATTTAACGGCGTAGACATACACGCGGAAGATGACGGTTCGTTTCGGCGTGGACATACACGCGGATAGCTCAAAATGCGTATAGATAACACGCCACTTGACTTGAAAGTGGCGTGTATGTTTACGCAAAGTCATGATGTCATGTTGCCCAAAAGAAAGAATCGACTCTGAACCGACTAAACAAGTTGTTTGTATTTCGAATCCTACTGCTTTACGGTTCTACAGTACGTCACTAGAAAAAACATTTGCATAATGCCCGCCTATGTTGTATGTTGTCCGCCACGAACAACTTGACCAGCCCTCAAACTTCATTTTACTGATTTCAACGCGGGATTTGCAAAACGCTTGCTCTTGAAATATGGGTCAGAACCAAGTTTGCAGGTATACAACCTGTAAGTATGAATAATTATTGATGTATATATTTTCTACCGGATGTTCAAAATACGTAGTTTTGTGTTTTATATTGTGTACGTTTCTGGCTAACCAGCTAACTCACGTTATTACTGTCTTACTGAAATGCTTCTGCTAATCAGTCGTGATTAGGTATCACAATTACCTAAAACTGTGTCTATTAATGCAGATTGTCTGTCGTTCTTACTCCTCTGAGTAAAGATGGAGCAAGATTCACATTAGTGCTGGGCACCGTTATTGATACCGCATATGCACTGCAATAAATTAGAAATATGCACATGGGTTTGTTGATGGACATACACTTGTTAATGCTGATGGTGAGGAATTACAGCTGCAACATCTCATAATGTTCCATAACTGAGCAGCGTATCACTGAGAAACGTCCTGCTCAAGTTGTCCTTGCGATGGAGGTTCGGGTTGAATAACTCGTTCCTCCAATGTATCATCATCGGACTTGCGCTCGGACTGTATATAATATATAAACCTTTATAGTAAGAATTTAGTAGGTTTATATTATTTTATATTATTTCATTAAGTTGCAGAGCTTGTTTTGTGGAATGAGACATGTAGATTAATATTATTTTCTTAATTTGCATGTTTTGTTTTGTGGAATGAGATATACAATGGAAATGTGAGTATTGGGTTTTATTTTGTGGCAGTTTCGCTTAAAACATGGAAGCTGCACCAGAACTAGTCCAATTCCATGCCTTCACACAAACTGTTTGTGTTCATTCAAATTTAATTTGATTAATTATTTAATGCATTAAAGATGAATTTAACAAGAAATCATTCCCAACATGTTGATGCAAACCAGACAATTATCCCTTTAACACATTAACCAAACGCCATATATGAGAACTGAGCTGGACGATGACATCACGGTTTTCTCCAGAGCGGCTATATATATATATATATATTAACTAAATTAATAACTTTTTTACAACAAAAATGAAACATCACTGAGCTTACTTAAACTGGACTGTAACGCTATTTTCTTCTGGAAACAAACTTTGTTGCATTATTTTTCTGTTATCTCTGTAAAGCTGCTTTGAAACAATCTGTATTGTAAAAAGCGCTATATAAATAAATGTGACTTGACTTGATTCATATAGCAGCCTAGTCATAACTCATAAACTCCTATTCAGCAATATATGATTTGGAAACAAGAAACAAACTACAAAATAAAAGACATGAAACAAAACCCAAAACCAAACTGACATTATCTCTTTGGCGCAATCCAGAAAGTTGAAGCGCGGGTTAATTAACATGAGCACTTTACTCCATCATGTAAATGTGCCAGATATTTGACACATTTTTGTCATGTTGTTGCAAGTTTTAAAGTTGAGAGCAGAGAAATAGGCCTACACACTCTCTCTCTCTCTCACACACACACACACAAACACATATATAACGCATATACAGTGAGGAAAATAAGTATTTGAACACCCTGCTATTTTGCAAGTTCTCCCTCTTGGAAATCATGGAGGGGTCTGAAATTGTCATCGTAGGTGCATGTCCACTGTGAGAGACATAATCTAAAAAAAAAAAATCCAGAAATCACAATATATGATTTTTTAACTATTTATTTGTATGATACAGCTGCAAATAAGTATTTGAACACCTGTCTATCAGCTAGAATTCTGACCCTCAAAGACCTGTTAGTCTGCCTTTAAAATGTCCACCTCCACTCCATTTATTATCCTAAATTAGATGCACCTGTTTGAGGTCGTTAGCTGCATAAAGACACCTGTCCACCCCATACAATCAGTAAGAATCCAACTACTAACATGGCCAAGACCAAAGAGCTGTCCAAAGACACTAGACAAAATTGTACACCTCCACAAGGCTGGAAAGGGCTACGGGGAAATTGCCAAGCAGCTTGGTGAAAAAAGGTCCACTGTTGGAGCAATCATTAGAAAATGGAAGAAGCTAAACATGACTGTCAATCTCCCTCGGACTGGGGCTCCATGCAAGATCTCACCTCGTGGGGTCTCAATGATCCTAAGAAAGGTGAGAAATCAGCCCAGAACTACACGGGAGGAGCTGGTCAATGACCTGAAAAGAGCTGGGACCACCGTTTCCAAGGTTACTGTTGGTAATACACTAAGACGTCATGGTTTGAAATCATGCATGGCACGGAAGGTTCCCCTGCTTAAACCAGCACATGTCAAGGCCCGTCTTAAGTTTGCCAATGACCATTTGGATGATCCAGAGGAGTCATGGGAGAAAGTCATGTGGTCAGATGAGACCAAAATAGAACTTTTTGGTCATAATTCCACTAAACGTGTTTGGAGGAAGAAGAATGATGAGTACCATCCCAAGAACACCATCCCTACTGTGAAGCATGGGGGTGGTAGCATCATGCTTTGGGGGTGTATTTCTGCACATGGGACAGGGCAACTGCACTGTATTAAGGAGAGGATGACCGGGGCCATGTATTGCGAGATTTTGGGGAACAACCTCCTTCCCTCAGTTAGAGCATTGAAGATGGGTCGAGGCTGGGTCTTCCAACATGACAATGACCCGAAGCACACAGCCAGGATAACCAAGGAATGGCTCTGTAAGAAGCATATCAAGGTTCTGGCGTGGCCTAGCCAGTCTCCAGACCTAAACCCAATAGAGAATCTTTGGAGGGAGCTCAAACTCCGTGTTTCTCAGCGACAGCCCAGAAACCTGACTGATCTAGAGAAGATCTGTGTGGAGGAGTGGGCCAAAATCCCTCCTGCAGTGTGTGCAAACCTGGTGAAAAACTACAGGAAACGTTTGACCTCTGTAATTGCAAACAAAGGCTACTGTACCAAATATTAACATTGATTTTCTCAGGTGTTCAAATACTTATTTGCAGCTGTAACATACAAATAAATATTTAAAAAATCATACATTGTGATTTCTGGATTTTTTTTTTTTTGATTATGTCTCTCACAGTGGACATGCACCTACGATGACAATTTCAGACCCCTCCATGATTTCTAAGTGGGAGAACTTGCAAAATAGCAGGGTGTTCATATACTTATTTTCCTCACTGTATATAGGGGACATTCTACCAGAAACGTACATTTCCACTTTAAAAAATCTTGGAAAAAAAAAAATATTTTTCTTAAATCTGAACGTTGAGTCATATGGAGGACATGTTAAACTATGAGAAACACATATCATCCCATCTCAGCATGTTTTTATGATTAAATAAAATACATTTTTATACGCATTTCATCCCTAAAATGTCAGGCCCTGTCACAGACAAATTTGTATATGTTAGAATGGTTTCCTAATGAATTTCTTTGATACAGATAGCATTTTCTTATTGATCACATGTCCCTGATTGTATCTAACATGGTTTTATAATTCCTTTAAGAAATATAAGTAACTTTTCGGTCAACTGTAGTACACAAAATCACAGAATACCCGCAGGCACTCATATAGTTGTAAAATAACTACCTTTACATAGGAGATTTTTATAAAAACATAGTAGTGGATATATACCCCCACCTTCATCTACACAGTTAAAGAGATTAATTAATTAATATTTCCTCAAATAGTACACTTTTGTCATATTTCCTGTGTGACAGGACTGACCATGGCGTGACAGGACTGACGATACTGTGACAGGACTGACTTTATGGATTTTGATGATGCAGAAAAAGTTATGTTTTGTGTTCTTTATTTAAGTTTTGATTGCCATTTCTTTTTTAAATTATTATTATAATTTTAATGTTAAAGTAATATTAGACTATGGTAAAATTCAGCCAAGGACATACATAATATTGCTAAAAGTATTGGGACAGCCCTCCAAATAATTGAATTCAGGTGTTTAAATCGCTTCCATGGCCACAGTTGTATAAAAATCAAGCACCTTGGCCTTCATTTTACTATTGCATGCGTTAAATACATAACATATGCAATAAATGTTATAAAAAAGAACAATAACATTGATTTGTAAGGCCGTGTCACACAGGAATGTGACAGGGCCTGATGTGACAGGGCCTGACGGTTGGCCATTGTAAACTGCCATTACTCAGCCTGCTAGCATGCTAGCATAAAAACTGTTAACATGCAAGCAAGGAATTTCAGTAACCTTTTTAGACATGTTTTGGATTTAAAAGATTTTCATTATTTTCTGGAATGTTTAACCGTGACAGGGCCTGACCCTTTAGCTCGTCTTCCTAAAAAAAACATACAAAAACAAGCTTAAAATCATAAAGCCTTAATCAATGTAAGCTTCACCTGGGTCAAATGATGTCACTTCCTCTGAGTGATACCCTTAAAGGCGTATTTCACACATTTTATGTAGAGTTTTATGTAAACGTGACAGGACTGACCAAAACATGGGGACAGTTGTAAAATAGAATTTATTTGTAGAATTTATATATAATTTTATGTTTTTGATCAGTTGATGTAAATGATAACAGCTTAAACTTGTTATTGATGAGTTTTTTTTTCTAAATAACAGTTTGTAGCATAACAAAACTATGAAGGCTGTAGCTCCAATTTGGCTGAGGACAAGGGCATGGACAGGATTTGTAATTTTCAAAAGTGTTTTTAATAAAGAAAAAAATATCTGAGAACCTAATGAATGACATATTCCTTTACAGAACAACTCACAGAAATCAGCCAGTTTTAGAAATTTTTGGATGAAATACTTTTTTATTCACTGAAACAATCCAAGGACAGATAATGTACGTTTCTGGTAGAATGTCCCATATAATACAATTATGGCTATATTTATTTGTAACAGTTGTGTTAAGACATTTCTGTCTTTTAAGAACAGCTGATGGACACCGTGCTGAGTTGTCATGGGAACATCCCAGGTGAAGATAATGAGGAAGTTATGGTTTCTAAACCGTGAATTTTTAGGGCTGTGATATTTCAAATGACAATTGTTTTCAGCGCCACATTTATCAACATCCGATCATTCGTACGATGGGATTGGCTGTATTCCAGTGTTTCATGAATCACACCTGAACCCTGTCTTAAGATGATTTCTGCGCTCGGATCTACGTTAGATTGATAAATGAGGCCCAATTAGTAAAGTAGACTATAAACGCAGGGCTCTTTCTGGAACTTAACAAACACTTCCTCTGAGATTCTGAAGACAACAATCTGAAAAGCAAGGTGAGTTTTTGGAACAGAAACCTACTGAATAACATTTGCGTTGTCTTTAAAATACACTAAGATTCCACAGTGTGCAGCATTTGAGTGCAGACATTTAACTTTACCTGCTTATTCATTTTTAGGTTGATTTTTCAAGTTCATCATGGCAATGCTGAGCAGTCTTCTGCTTCTTTTTGTTGTCTTCTCCATGGGGAATGCAGATGGTAACTAGAACATTTAATTGTAAACTCTTGCCAGTTTAAGTGCATTATGGGAATGTACAAGATTCTATTTACTGATATTTGCATGATTAATGAAGCATTTTCAGTGTTAAAGTACACTTTTTTTTTTTTTTTTTTTTTTTTTTTTCATATAATCACACAAACTTGAAATAATTTAAAATAAAAACGCTAAATATTACAAAATCCCCATTTAGGTAGTGAATCCACACTTGATTTTAGAAGATGTCCACGTGGATGGCAAAATTTTGGACGCCGGTGCTACAAGTACTTCTCTCAATCGGTTCCCTGGATCACAGCAGAGGTAATGTATTATACAACAAAGCTATTTGAACAACACCTTATATTATGTCTTTAAATAAATGGTTTGGTACAATGTATTGTGTTGATGTAAGACACTTTTGCTGCTATTGAGTTGGGATATGGGTAAGGTTGGGGACAGGTTTGATGGTTAGGTTTAAGGGTGGGTTAACACTGGGTCAACAGAGTAATCCTAGATCTAATTACAGCTGTATTAATTGCTTGCATTTAAAATCAAATGATTGATTTAAATGTTAGTACAGATTAAGTGCTCTTAATATAAGTGGGAATGTTTCTTTGTTTGCAAATTACTAATGTTTAAAGCCATTTCTGCTTTCTACTAAAAAGATTATAAGATTTTGTAATGACAAATCTGTCTCTTCAGAGAAACTGTCAATCTTTTGGTGCGAATCTCGCATCTGTGCATGATCAACCAGAGAATAATTTCCTGCTGAGTCTGTTGCGTGCTTCCACAAAAACTTGGGTTGGTGCTCATGATGGTGTACAAGTAAGTTCAATTGTGTGCCCTAAAGAAACCTATTTGTTTGTCTAAACTGAAATTTCTGCTTTAATCAAAGGCAAAGTTTCTAATGAAGATGGTTTGACTTCAAAGCTGAATTTAATTGGCTTGCGTCTGACTACAGTAGTGCACTTTTTGTACTCATTCTCTTCACTTAGGATGGAGAGTGGTTGTGGAGTGATGGAACTGTGTATGACTATACCAACTGGTGCTCTGGAGAACCTAACAATGCAGGTGGTCCTGAGAACTGTTTGGAGATCAACTGGACCTGTGAGTGCACTCATTTATTTTTATGTTTTTAACTAATCTGCAATCCTATAATTTCATATCATACAGTAACATTAAATGCCTTGTTTGGATTTCTCTATGCCTTAAGTTGAACACCACTGTAATGATCAACTGATTTCATTATTCCACCATACAGCTAACCGTTGCTGGAACGATGCATCCTGTTCAACCTCAAAGACCTATATTTGTGAGATCCGTCAACCTGGTCCATATTGACTTTGTACTACATTTTCTGATCTTATCTTTGCAAAAAAATTTCTGAAATTCAATCTCTTAATTTTCTTTGAAACACTCCTCAATTAATAAAGCATTGAATCCAGGCATGTGAATTGTGGACAATCAAATAAATGTGTATATTGTATAGCAAGGTTTGAGGATATGGTTCGTAGAATGACAACACTAGAAGACATTTGTTTCCTACATTGGACTGTATGTAACTCTTTGTTTTGTCTTATTAAAATATGCATCATGATCCTGGAATTCACCATGGTCTTTACATGGTATTCTGGCTCAAGTTCAAAACCCCATGTTACTCTTTGATTTGAATGTCACGTGAATAATGTAAACGTAGGCATGTGTGAGTCTATTTTTTTGGAAAGAAAATATTGGTTGCAATCTACAGGGTTCCTACGCAGTTTAGAAAAGTATGAGATTTTAATTAAGTATGGAAAAATATTTGCCTTTCCAGACTATTGCCCCTATTTAGTGTTCTATAATAGAAAATTAAGAATTAATTTATCATTGTGTTTTCATGGCAGCTGTTTAGTGATTGTCAAGCACAAATTAATTCAAGGTGCACTTTTTCATTATGCAAAAATGAAATGCATGGGTTTCTTATGATATTCTTTGCACTGTATTACAGAGCCACTAAAAGGATCTTTGCAAAACTAAATATGCAGACTTTCAGAATTTTGGACTTTTAGTGAAGTTAACACTAACTTCTAATTCACTAACTTACTGATTTATTCACTCTTCGCTCCAAGCACATGAATGAGAAATAGAGTCTCCGCCCACCTAAAACTCTGCAACGCATGAGAATACACATGTGCAGCGGTAGCCTATAGCTACAGATTTAAATCTTGGTAAATAGACGTATCAAAACTATGTTTTAAATTTTTTATTTAGGCTAATTTAGTTATTAATTCACTATTAGATATTTCTAGCCTAATATTTTCAAGCATCTGTCCACACACACACACGGATGAACGTCTTAACTTTTACGACATCATAGAGAGAGAGCATCACTTTGTACCATGCTGTTGTAGTAGAATTAATTAGATAAGATTAATTATGTTACTAACCATGAAAATCTGAACTTAGATTTTCATCTTATGATAAGCTTTTTATTACACTTCCCATTTCTATGTCTGATGGTGACTAACTTTCCATTCCAGATCTAACAATAAAACAGGATAACTTTTACTTCCTTTTATTTAGGATGTAGCCACCAGACGAACTTTCGATATGATCTAACCTTCTAACAAACTTTTCACTCAATGTAACCTGGGTCGAATGGAACTTTTAGAAAGGACTCAATGTTCTGTTTATTTTGACTGTATTGTGAAATGATTGACTGAAATATTAACCCCTTACAATGTTTTTGATATTTTGCTGATGTAGCTAACAAAGGGTAATGACAAGGGGGGGCTTGCTTTAAACAATTCAACCAATCATATTGATAGCGCATGACATGTTAAGCCGCTTTTCCACCGAAATTACCCGGAACAATTTGTCCCAGGAACTTTTTTCCCAGGAACCTTTTTTGCCCCAGACCGGTTGCTTTCTGCGTTTACACCGCGGTCTAAAGTACCGGGAAGGTAAACTGCGCGCAACTGCTCCTCCCAGTCTGCGACGGACAGTAATCAGTTTTGAGCGCCACATTTAAGTTTGGAGGAGATTCAAACTGTGTTGCAGTTATTGGTTTACTAACGAGGTAATTAACATAACAAAATAGACGAGCACTGATACTAAAGCGTGTTCAGAAAGCTTGTATGCGTATAAAATTAAGACAAGGTACGTTGTGAGATGACTGGGAATAACGCGCAAAAATTTCCTTTTGCGTAAATACTCTTTAAAAAAAGCCTGAACCCCGTCTATCAATCATAAATAGTGACAGTCTTGTAAATAGTTGTTTGTTACACCTCAATGCGCTATTTCAATCCTGTTATAGTAAATTTGTAACATGGTTTGCCTTGCAATAGATGACAATGTGTAAACATAATGACTTAATATTAAAAGCTGTGGCATAAAAGAGACGAGCACTGATAAAGCGTGTTCAGAGCTCGTAATGCTAACGTTAGATATAAAATTGTATGTTATCAGCTATTGCGGACATTGGCCGTGAGATGGCTGTGACGAACGCGCAGAAAGTTTCCTCTTCCACAAATACCCAAATAATAAAGCCAAATAATAAAGCCTGAAACTCGTCGCCAGTCCCCCAGTTTTTTTTATTAAATTCCATATTTGCAGACAGACAACTTTACTGCATGAAGCCACTTTTTAAAAGGGAGGTTAAAAATAAAGAAAATGCTGCGTGGAGTCATCCAACCAAAATGCGGCGTGAACACAACCAATCAGCTTGTGCAGCGCACAAGTCCCACCCCTGAAAGTTCCTGAACTTTGAAAAAGTACTACCTCGTGAGCAGGGACTATCGGAGGGGGAAATATTTACCCGGAACTTCATTTAGACCCTGGTTCCTGCGGTGTAAACACATCGAGTACCAGCCCAAAGTTCCTAGTTCCTGGGGAAAGTTCCTGCGGTGGAAACGCGGCTTTAGTCATGATGATTCTATTTTGATATGTCTGGCTTTACCCTATAAAGCCTATTGTATTTTTATGTTGGGCCGAGAATCTCTGAGTATTGCTCGAGAACTCCCGGCCGTTTTGAATAAACCATCTGAGGGACATTTACTGAAGTCTGTCTCATTTGTTTTTATGCTGCGCAGCAAAGAAGTTAGGTTAGTAAACTCAGCCAGTTGTCGATTGAAGACGCAAGAGCTAGAGTATAAAGGGTATTAAGTGTCGATTTGTAGACGCTCTGTGTCGATGAGTAGACGCAACAGTTTTATTTATTAAGTGTCGATTAGTAGACGCTCTGTGTCGACAGTAGACGCAACAGTTTTATTTTAGATAGTCAGATTTAAGAATTTTCCATCACACTGTGTTATGCCTAGATAACGAGAAATTATCTCTTGTGAACTCTGAATGGCATTGTGAGCTTTGGGTGATTCTGTAAACTTTTGGTTTTCTTTACAAGAAATTGATGAAAGCTATTTTTAGAGTCGACATGAAATCAAAATTGACCCTATTTACTTTGTTAGCGCATATTACTAGTCTTGTGGTGAACAATTAATCCGTACAAGTTAATACACAGGAAAAAATTGTTGGCCATGGTAATCTTTAATCAAAGTCTGAAAAGCGGCTTCCGGTCTGGAAATGGCGTTTCTTTTCTGATGACGTCAGTTTGACGGCTTAACCACTCCTTAAACCGTCTGCTATGAGCAGAGATGGAGAGGAGGAGCGCTAAAGTAAAACCCTGCCCTCTGTTCAATATTCCCTTTCACTTGGAAATACGTCACAACACTGGAGAAAAGTCGTTTTGCAACTTCCGGTTCACAGGGACTTTAAAAAACATTATTACAACTCTTTGCTTTACAAAAACTGTAATTACACTAAAACAAGACAAAAATTTCATTTACCCCTACAGTAGTCATATAGTTATTTCTTTATTTTTATTCTGTATTTTTACAGACTTAAAACCATGATGCTTCAAAGTATGGATTAGAAGTAGGCTAGTTGAAGACACAAACGATTTTGAACATTTATACATTTGTGTGTTGCAAAAGCTGAAGTCTATCTTCTTTAAATAAAGATTCACCTTTATTTATGCTTTAATTTCTTTAAAACAATCTGGTGACCTGCATTATTTCTGTGATTACTTGATTAGTAATATTGCGAGAGGTTTCCTCACACGTATAAAAACTCTTTAGATGTGTTTGTGACAAACACAACATCTTCACTTAGAAGACTTTTTTTAAATGTATGGCTGATCCTTTTTCTTCTGACAAACTTACATTTCATATTAATTACCTGAGGCGTTTAACAACCACAGGAAATGCATGTTGATTTCTAAGTTTCAGGCATAGTGCAAACATGCAATGTTCGAGAAAGCTAATATTGGTGTAATCTTTGTGAGATCTCACCCACAAACGCAAAACTTTGTGTTGGGTGATCCACGCATAGCTTTACTGAAAGAAAATATTATGGAAGTCATTTTCAAACTGTAATTATACCATATTTTATATATTAATATTATGGTTCCATGTTGCTTTAAAGTTTTGTTTGTTTGTTATTAACTAATACCTGTAACATCCTGCACAAATGACAGAAACATATGAGCTAAGGAGTTAAGGATGTTCATTAATCCCAAATAAACAGATAATGGAATGTTCACAATCTACAATGTTAGATATTCTCCTACTCATGTGTGTAAATAGTTGTGCTTAAATCTTTGGGTGTATTTTTACACGCCAACATATTTTGTCACACCGTAGTGATGCAAAGTACCACACTCTTGTAAAGCTTATGGACTAACTTTAAAACATCATCTTTATACAGAATCACACGTGTCCAAAACATCCGTGTAAGATTCAAAAGACCAAATCTCTAAGAAAAGAGGGCTGAAAAGCATCGTTTATAATAAATACACAAAAGTTTCCAAATTATGGTTTTATTACTCCGCTAGATTTAGTCATCTTGTTCAGATATCACAATGCTGTTTCACATATTGTGTAGGCTATGTTGGACTGTATGTTGGACATTCTGATGAAACATAAAACTGCAAATCGACTCATCATTCATGTGCGGAAGAATGATATTCATAAAGAGCAGTCAGAACTCCTTAAGAAGGATTTCCATGAGCTTTTTGAAACACTTAAAAGACTGAAAGTTCAAACATTCATCAGTGGACCTCTCCCAGCAAGAGGAACAAACAGGTTTTCACGGTTACTTGGGCTTAATACGTGGCTGCAAAAAACCTGCAATATAAAAGGAGTAAACTTCATTGACAATTTCAATCTTTTCTGGAGTCAGAGACAACTATTTCATCAGGATGGCCATCACCCAAACAAACTTGGTTCAAGAGTGTTAAAGGACAATATCTACTTCTCCCTCAATCATCCTTCTGCAGTTTGTGCCAATCCACTCAATCTGAACGGCACACACACACCTGGACACAGTACGAATGACCACAGGACTTCACATCAGCAGCAAAATGGACATGATAACACCACTCCGCCACAACAACCTCTGCTCACGGACACAATCTCAGCAGAGCCCTGCACACAGAGCTCACCACAGACAGACATATCAGAACTGCTTGAAGATTCAGCACCCAAGGACGAATTCCTGGAAAACAGCCAGGGAAGCCAGGACAGCATATTACAGCCTCCGAAGACACCAGAGCAACAGCCCCTTTCACCAGACACGTTTTCCCTCTCCCCAGCATCGCCACATCTGTGCTTCTCACAGAAAATGGAAGAACTGGTGTATGCTGGAACCAGACTATCCCACTCTTTTGCTGCAAGCCCCCAGATACCAACCAAAAAAAGACAGGCACCATTACCACCAAAGCCTGCGGGCCCAGCTCGCCCTCCCCCTCCTCCTGTGAGAGCTCTTCGGCCTCTGCCACAACGCCAGGGTGAAACTCAACAGCAACTTGGTTGGAGAAACTCAACAGCAGTGCAAAATATGAAAAGACAATGCAGAAAAGTAGAGCGCATGTGGCGGAAGACAAAACTTGTAGTCCATTATAACATCTACAAAGACAGCATCCATGCTTTCAATATGGAACTAGGCAAAGCTAGACAGACTCAAACATTATAAACAGTCATTTAAACAACACACGCACTCTTTTTGCTACTGTAGAGAGACTGACAAACCCTCCAAGCCAGATTCCCAGTGAAATGCTCTCAGACAACAAGTGCAGTGAGTTTGCTTCTTTCTTCTCTGAGAAAATCAATAATATCAGAAAGGTGATCAGCACATCCTTGAGTTGCACTGGGGTCAGACAGATCAAACCACCTGAGAAAGTAGCTACTATGTCTGACTTCAAAGAAATTGATGGCAAAATTTTGGAAGAAACTGTACAGCACCTTAAAACATCAACCTGCGCTCTTGACACACTTCCCACATCATTTTTCAAAAGTGTGTTAAACAGTTTAGAAGCAGATCTTCTAGAAGTGGTAAATGCTTCACTTCTCTCTGGGAGTTTTCCAAACTCCCTGAAAACTGCAGTTGTCAAGCCCCTCCTGAAAAAGAACAATCTGGATAAGACCATATTAAGCAACTATAGGCCGATCTCAAATCTTCCTTTCATAGGCAAGATAATTGAGAAAGTTGTCTTCAATCAGCTGAACAAATTCTTAAGCTCGAATGGATACTTTGACAATTTTCAATCTGGTTTCCGACCGCACCACAGCACAGAGACAGCGCTCATAAAGATAATAAACGATATTCGCTTAAATACTGATTCAGGCAAATTATCGGTGCTGGTACTACTCGACCTCAGTGCTGCATTTGACACTGTCGATCATAACATACTTCTGGACAGGCTGGAAAACTGGGTGGGGCTTTCTGGGATAGTCCTAAAATGGTTCAGGTCATACTTAGATGGGAGAGGTTATTATGTGAGTATAGGAGATCATAAGTCTGAGTGGACATCCATGACATGCGGAGTCCCTCAAGGCTCAATTCTTGCGCCACTCCTGTTCAACCTGTATATGCTCCCACTGAGCCAAATAATGAGAAAGAACCAAATTGCTTACCACAGCTATGCAGACGACACACAGATTTACTTAGCCCTATCACCTAACGATTACAGCCCCATTGACTCCCTGTGCCAATGCATCGATGAAGTCAACAGTTGGATGTGTCAAAACTTTCTTCAGTTAAACAAAGACAAAACTGAAGTCATTGCTTTTGGAAACAAAGATGAAGTTCTCAAGGTGAACGCATACCTTCACTCTAGGGGTCAAACAACCAAAAATCAAGTCAGGAATCTTGGTGTGACACTAGAGTCAGACCTTAGTTTCAGTAGTCATGTCAAAGCAATAACTAAATCAGCATACTATCATCTGAAAAATATTTGCAAGAATTAGATGCTTTGTTTCCAGACAAGACCTAGAGAAACTTGTTCATGCTTTCATCACCAGCAGGGTGGATTATTGTAATGGACTCCTCACTGGCCTTCCCAAAAAGACCATAAGACAGTTGCAGCTCATACAGAACGCTGCCGCCAGGATTCTGAGCAGAACCAGAAAATATGAACATATCACACCAGTCCTCAGGTCTTTACACTGGCTCCCAGTTAGATTTAGGATTGATTTTAAAGTATTATTACTGGTATATAAATCATTCAATGGCCTATAGGACCTCAATACATTGCAGATATGCTCACTGAATATAAACCCAACAGATCACTCAGATCACTAGGATCATATCAGCTAGAAATACCAAGGGTTCACTCTAAGCATGGCGAGTCCGCTTTTAGCTATTATGCCAGCCGCAGCTGGAACCAGCTTCCAGAGGAGATCAGACGTGCTCCTACAGTAGTCACATTCAAATCCAGACTCAAAACACATCTGTTTAGCTATGCATTTAATGAATGAGCACTGTGCCGCTGTTCGTCCGACTGTTTGTACTGTACTGTATTTTATTTTTTATTTTTCTAAACTGTTTTAATTATTCTTATTTCTTTTTATTATTTTAATTTCTTCTATGTAAAGCACTTTGAATTGCCATTGTGTATGAAATGTGCTATATAAATAAACTTGCCTTGCCTTGCCTTGCCTATGTGTTTTAGGTGAAGACGTTTCTTTGAGAGCTGTCTATAGAAATAAATGACAATTAAGAATTTAAGTGATAGTCTTTCTGTTTGACTAAATTGATACTTCATTTAGTGCAACTTTCCCTCTATCTACGAATTACACAAAGTGCATGGTGTTTTACACTTAAACTATTACAACAGAATCACATCTGACTGTTGCACTAAGAGAGGCATATTCATCCAAGCTCGAGGCTGTTAAACAAAGTTCCACACTTTGGTAAAACCTCAATTCTAGAGGTCAACTGGGTTAAAAGTAAATGCATCATCATGAGCCATTTAAAACAAATACAGAAAAGTCACTATAGTGATCAGTTTTAGCGTTTGAATTGACATTTTACATATTACACTGTTTACATCTTGTTTTTGTACAGTTTTTGCAAAAAAGCATGGTCAAACATGTTCATATAGGAATGTATGAAAAACATGAACAAATATTGCTTAAAGAGAATTAAATGACGGTCCTTCTAGCATGAGAGTGTTTAAGACTAAACAAATCATATTTATTTTAGAACATCTTTCTGCTATGTCTACGAAGCGTTGCGGCAGCATGCAGACACAGGCGAGACGGCTCGCGCGCCTATTGGCTGCCCTGCGGCAACTGCAGCAGCCAATTGATAAGGCCCTATCGTGACGTCAGCTCCAATACGTCACGTCCCGCCGAGACGGGCTATAAATATAGCTTCGAGAGGCTAGCTCACTGATTTTTCATCTATTCAGCGGAGCTCACGCATCGCTGGATCCTGAGAGAAGAAGCCGCGCCGTTTGAGAAAGCCTTTCAGCGGGACGAGCCACTGCACCTGAAGCCGCTGGCCGCGCCGCCTTCAGTCACCTTAGAGGAGCTAAGAGGTTAAATCCTCCCAGACCTCCCATATGGGACCTTTCTACGGTCTTGTAGGCCATGAAAGGTGCCCCATTTGAGCCAATCCAATCAATAGATATCAAACACTTGTCTTTCAAAACAGCTCAGGTGATTTCCCTGTCTGCCCTGCCGGTCTCTAACGAGGAAAAGGACGCCAGCTTCCTTTGCCTGGTCAGGGCATTAAGGGCTTATGTGTCTCGCACGTCTGTTTTCAGACAGACAGAGCAGCTCTTTGTTTCACTCTACGGACGTTCTAAGATGGATAGTCGATGCTATAGCGCTGTGCCCATTAGGTGTCAGAGCGCACTCCACGAGAGGTGTGGCCTCGTCGTGGGCTTGGTCTAGTGGGATTGCCTTGCAAGATATCTGTATGGCGGCAGGCTGGGCCTCCCCATCTACATTTATAAGGTTTTATAACCTAGAGGTTCCCGCTTTGCAGGCTAAGCTGCTTTCGGTCTAAAAATTTGTACTGTCTGCCCCGATGTGTTTGGCCCAGAATACTGAAACTGCTTGAGCAAACACTCGCTGATTGATCGCGCAGCTCTATGGGCAGCGTGTAAGACCCACTATATTCGTCAGTTCAGGCCGGGGGTCGCCCTGACTGTACGAAACATCATCAGTATAACTGCTCCTTATAGGAGATTATATTATTACAGGAATGATGCTATTCTAGCCACTCTTTCCTAGGGCCTATAGCCCTAGGCCACGCCCGTCTCGGCGGGACGTGACGTATTGGGCGCGAAGCGCCCCCATTGGAGCTGACGTGACGATAGGGCCTTATTGATAGGCTGCTGCAGCTGCCGCAGGGCAGCCAACACATTAACCAAAAGCCATATATGAGAACTGAGGTGGACGATGACATCACGGTTTTCTCCAGAGCGGCTATATATATATATTAACTAAATTAATAACTTTTTTACAACAAAAATGAAACATCACTGAGCTTACTTAAACTGGACTGTAACGCTATTTTCTTCTGGAAACAAACTTTGTTGCATTATTTTCCTGTTATCTCTGTAAAGCTGCTTTGAAACAATCTGTATTGTAAAAAGCGCTATATAAATAAATGTGACTTGACTTGATTCATATAGCAGCCTAGTCATAACTCATAAACTCCTATTCAGCAATATATGATTTGGAAACAAGAAACAAACTACAAAATAAAAGACATGAAACAAAACCCAAAACCAAACTGACATTATCTCTTTGGCGCAATCCAGAAAGTTGAAGCGCGGGTTAATTAACATGAGCACTTTACTCCATCATGTAAATGTGCCAGATATTTGACACATTTTTTGTCATGTTGTTGCAAGTTTTAAAGTTGAGAGCAGAGAAATAGGCCTACACACTCTCTCTCTCTCACACACACACACACAAACACATATATAACGCATATATATATAATACAATTATGGCTATATTTATTTGCAAGTGCAACAGTTGTGTTAAGACATTTCTGTCTTAAGAACAGCTGATGGACACCGTGCTGAGTTGTCATGGGAACATCCCAGGTGAAGATAATGAGGAAGTTAGGCTTTCTAAACCGTGAATTTTTAGGGCCGTGATAATCAAATGACGATTGGTTTCAGCGCCACATTTATCAACGTCCGATCATTCGTACGATGGGATTGGCTGTATTCCAGTGTTTCATGAATCACACCTGAACCCTGTCCTAAGATGATTTCTGCGCTCGGATCTACGTTAGATTGATAAATGAGGCCCAATTAGTAAAGTAGGCTATAAACTCAGGGCTCTTTCTGGAACTTAACAAACACTTCCTCTGAGATTCTGAAGACAACAATCTGAAAAGCAAGGTGAGTTTTTGGAACAGAAACCTACTGAATAACATTTGCGTTGTCTTTAAAATACACTAAGATTCCACAGTGTGCAGCATTTGAGTGCAGACATTTAACTTTACCTGCTTATTCATTTTAGGTTGATTTTTCAAGTTCATCATGGCAATGCTGAGCAGTCTTCTGCTTCTTTTTGTTGTCTTCTCCATGGGGAATGCAGATGGTAACTAGAACATTTAATTGTAAAAACTCTTGCCAGTTTAAGTGCATTATGGGAATGTACAAGATTCTATTTACTGATATTTGCATGATTAATGAAGCATTTTCAGTGTTAAAGTACACTTTTTTTTTTTTTCTTTTTTTTTTTTTTTTTTCATATCACACAAACTTGAAAATTTTTTAAATAAAAACGCTAAATATTACAAAATCCCCATTTAGGTAGTGAATCCACACTTGATTTTAGAAGATGTCCACGTGGATGGCAAAATTTTGGACGCCGGTGCTACAAGTACTTCTCTCAATCGGTTCCCTGGATCACAGCAGAGGTAATGTATTATACAACAAAGCTATTTGAACAACACCTTATATTATGTCTTTAAATAAATGGTTTGGTACAATGTATTGTGTTGTTGTAAGACACTTTTGCTGCTATTGAGTTGGGATATGGGTAAGGTTGGGGACAGGTTTGATGGTTAGGTTTAAGGGTGGGTTAACACTGGGTCAACAGAGTAATCCTAGATCTAATTACAGCTGTATTAATTGCTTTCATTTAAAATCAAATGATTGATTTAAATGTTAGTACAGATTCAGTGCTCTTAATATAAGTGGGAATGTTTCTTTGTTTGCAAATTACTAATGTTTAAAGCCATTTCTGCTTTCTACTAAAAAGATAAGATTTTGTAATGACAAATCTGTCTCTTCAGAGAAACTGTCAATCTTTTGGTGCGAATCTCGCATCTGTGCATGATCAACCAGAGAATAATTTCCTGCTGAGTCTGTTGCGTGCTTCCACAAAAACTTGGGTTGGTGCTCATGATGGTGTACAAGTAAGTTCAATTGTGTGCCCTAAAGAAACCTATTTGTTTGTCTAAACTGAAATTTCTGCTTTAATCAAAGGCAAAGTTTCTAATGAAGATGGTTTGACTTCAAAGCTGAACTTAATTGGCTTGCGTCTGACTACAGTAGTGCACTTTTTGTACTCATTCTCTTCACTTAGGACGGAGAGTGGTTGTGGAGTGATGGAACTGTGTATGACTATACCAACTGGTGCTCTGGAGAACCTAACAATGCAGGTGGTCCTGAGAACTGTTTGGAGATCAACTGGACCTGTGAGTGCACTCATTTTATTTTTTTTAACTAATCTGCAATCCTATAATTTCATATCATACAGTAACATTAAATGCCTTGTTTGGATTTCTCTATGCCTTAAGTTGAACACCACTGTAATGATCAACTGATTTCATTATTCCACCATACAGCTAACCGTTGCTGGAACGATGCATCCTGTTCAACCTCAAAGACCTATATTTGTGAGATCCGTCAACCTGGTCCATATTGACTTTGTACTACCTTTTCTGATCTTATCTTTGCAAAAAAAAAAATCTGAAATTCAAGCTCTTAATTTTTTCTGAAACACTCCTCAATTAATAAAGCATTGAATCAAGGCATGTGAATTGTGGACAATCAAATAAGTGTGTATATTGTATAGCAAGGTTTGAGGATATGGTTCGTAGAATGGCATTTAATGATATCAGGGAAGGGGGTTTAAGCAAGCGCACACAGTGGCTTCATTGACAAAACACTAGAAGACATTTGTTTCCTACATTGGACTGTAACTCTTTGTTTTGTCTTATTAAAATATGCATCATCATCCTGGAATTCACCATGGTCTTTACATGGTATTCTGGCTCAAGTTCAAAACCCCATGTTACTCTTTGATTTGAACGTCACGTGAATAATGTAAACGTAGGCATATGTGAGTCTATTTTTGGAAAGAAAATATTGGTTGCAATCTACAGGGTTCCTACGCAGTTTAGAAAAGTATGGGATTTTGAGTAATTTCTAAGTATGGAAAAATATTTGCCTTTCCAGACTATTGCCCCTATTTAGTGTTCTATAATAGAACGTTAAGAATAAATGTATCATTGTGTTTTCATGGCAGCTGTTTAGTGATTGTCAAGCACAAATTAATTCAAGGTGCACTTTTGCATTATGCAAAAATGAAATGCATGGGTTTCTTATGATATTCTTTGCACTGTATTACAGAGCCACTAAAAGGATCTTTGCAAAACTAAATATGCAGACTTTCATGTGTGCATGAGAAAACATTAAACTTAGCATAGATAATGCACACTGAGGCACCTATTGCACCATCAGCCCATTTCATGGTGTGTTAAAACAGTCTTTTGATAGACCCTTAAATTTGGCAAATAGGACAATGCACACAACCATATTGTGCCATGGTTTCTCCTCCACCACAGAGGATACATTAAATTGGACATTAGGCCTTGATATTAGAGGTACTACCCTAAGGAAAGCCAAATTTTGAGCGAATGGGCCTAGATTTCTATTAATTCATGTGCATATTTGCTCTTTTTCTTCATAGTAAGCTGGCAGGGATGCACAAAGGACATAGATTATTGATTAGAGAAATTGTAATGCATAGTTGTAAATTGTAAGCATGCAAAAAAAATCCTGTGCGCATGTGAATAGTTTCTCGAGGGCACAAAAAAGTTTCTTGTGTGCATGCAAAAGTCTGTATTTATACAATACTGTGTAAAAGTCTAAGGCACTTTAGTATTTTCACCCCCCAAAAATTGTTTTAAGCCAGTTATTTATATATTTTACTGTAGTGTGTCAGCTTACGTTTCCAAACATTCATTTTGCCATTTAATTGTAATAATCCAGTGAGATTTTTGTATGCTCAAGGAGTGGCAAGAGCCGGTATGATCTGATCTCACCATCATTGACATGAAGAAACAGAAAAAAAACTGAGACAGACTAAATCCAGAAGAACTACAGCAATGTCTCCAAGATGCTTGAAGAAACCTTCCTGCAAAGCTACATCACTGTGAGACGTTTTAGGCACTTGTGTAAAAATGCTGTGAAGTAAGGATGCTTTCCAAAATAATGTCATAAATAGATTTGATTTATCAATTAGCTTCTATTAACTGAATCAAATCAATATTTGGTGTGACCACCCTTTGCGTTTAAAACAGCTGTTAGAGAGAGGTTATAGTGTAGCATATGTCACTTTGAGTGATTTATGACCCTTAAGCCCCGCCCCCTTTTTGACATGGGAATATTCCCACGCTTGCCCCGCCCCTTTCTACCCCCTCCCTCCCACCTCCGGACAGGTCATGTGACCGTGGGAATTTACCCACGGTCCCCTTCCCTACAAACATCCCCACCCCTTCCCCACTTCTGAACAGGTCATGTGACCGTGGGGAAATTTTCCCACGATCCACATTAAACCATCTAAAACAACACGTATTAAAATTATATCAAGCAAATAGTTCTATTTTCTAATACATTTGAAGAAAAGTTGTACTTTCACAATTACATAGTGTTTAAAGGTGTATAAAACGTTGTATAAAGTTAAAATACACGTCTTTAGCATTCATACATTTGTAAAATGTTAAAACATTAATGAAAAAGTTTAAATTGCATTATCTTAAAGCTATCAAAATGTATTAGTATTAAGACATTAAACAAATATTAAAACATATCAAACGCGTAAACACATACGTACATTTAAAAACTGACTTACGTTTTTACAATTCCGTTTGTTGAAAGAGAACCAAAACTCTTATTATCCATCTCCAAAGGCTTAGAGCTTTTAACTCCAAAAATGACAAAATCCGACAAAGCAAATAGTTCTATTTTCTAACATACATTTAAAGAAAAAGCTGTACTTTCACAATTACATTGTGTTTAAAGGTGTATAAAACATTGTTTAAAGTTTAAATTATATTTTCTTAAAGATATCTAAATGTGTTAGTATTAAAACATCTAAAACAAGATTTTAAAGATGTTAAAACATTAATGAAAAAAGTTTAAATTATATTTTCTTAAAGATATCAAAATGTGTTAGTATTAAAACATCTAAAACAGCATTTTATGTTAAAACATAAATGTTAAAACATTGAAAAATCAATGTTCAGTCATTTACAGAAGAGTATAACAAGTTAAGAGAGTTTTTTCATTACAAAAAGATAATTTTTTAAAAATGTTGATCCATAAGCATTTAACTTTCACACATTATTTATAAAATGTTACATTTTACATAAAGTATCTTTAAAAGTGTATATTTTCTTAAAGATATAAAAAATGCGTTAGCATTAAAACATCTAAAACAACATTTTATGTTAAAACATAAATGTTAAAACATTGAAAAATCAATGTTCAGTCATTTACAGAAAAGTATAACAAGTTAAGAGAGTTTTTCATTACAAAAAGATAATTTTTTAAAATGTTGATCCATATAAGCATTTAACTTTCACGCATTATTTGTAAAATGTTAAAACATTAATAAAAAAGTTTAAATTATATTTTCTTAAAGTTATCAAAATGTGCTAGTATTAAAACATCTAAAACAAATTTAAATGTTAAAACATTGAAAAATCAATGTTCAGCTCCGGACCGTGGGAATTTTCCCCATGATCCCCTCCCCTACAAACATCCCCCTCCCTCCCACCTCCGGACAGGTCATGTGACCGTGGGAATTTTCCCACGCTTGCTCCTCCCTTATGGGCGTGAACAGAACCAGGGAAATATTATAAATTAAATTATATATTAAATTATATATTTAATAATATAAAACGTTGTATAAAAGTTAAAATACACATGTGTTTAGTGTTCTCACACATTTGTAAAATGTTAAAATGTCAATGAAAGAGTTTAAATTGCATTTTCTTAAAGTTATCAAAATGTGTTAGTATTAAAATATTAAAACATATCAACCGTTATGTTAAAAATCACAATATTAAAAAACAAGTATTAAAAACTGACTTACGTTTTTACAATTCCGTTTGTTGAAAGAGAACCAAAATTCTTATTATCTCCAAAGGTATATTCCACATCAAAGATATATCCAAGACCAAGGTTTATCCAAAAGGTATATCCAAATGAATATCCATATCCAAAGGTGTAGAGATTTTAATTCCCAAAGTTACAAAGTCCTCGGGAAGAGTTCAGCAAAAAGCGTCCACACGGTTACATCCCAAAAGTTAGAATGACAGAATTGAAGGATGCACAATGTCTCCTCAGGCCACTCCCACATCAAGACCCCTCCCACACAAGCTATGTATTGGGTAAAAGATCAGCGAGTTGTTTTTAATTAAAGAAAAGTTTTGTTTTCCACATACAAACTTTTTAAAAACAATGTATGTATAAAGTTAAAATGCAATGGTTTAGTATTCGTATGTTTTACAACGTTATCTGAAAAAAGTTAGAATGTGGTTCTCCACATACAGATTTAAAAACCGTTCAAAACAACATCAACAAAAAAATAAAATAAAAATAATGTGCAATCATTTAAAACAAGTTTAAAAAAAAAATACATCAACCAAATAGGATCGAGTTCTTTAACATTACAATATGCTACTAAAGTTTAGTTTTAAGTTCCATATGATACATCAATCATCGTTGGTAGAAACATGAATGAGCATCATGTGTGAAGCCGAGTCTCCGCCCACCTAACACTAGATTTATTTATAATTACACTAAATAACATTTATAAAAAATAATAGTTGTTTAAAAAAAAAATTTTAGTTAATTTTGGACTTTTAGTGAAGTTAACACTAACTTCTAATTCACTAACTTACTGATTTATTCACTCTTCGCTCAAAGCACATGAATGAGAAATAGAGTCTCCGCCCACCTAAAACTCCGCAACGCATGAGAATACACATGTGCAGCGGTAGCCTATAGCTACAGATTTAAATCTTGGTAAATAGACGTATCAAAACAACGTTTTACATTTTTTTATTTTTTATTTAGGCTAATTTAGTTATTAATTCACTATTAGATATTTCTAGCCTAATATTTTCAAGCATCTGTCCAGACACACACACACACACACACACACGGATGAACGTCTTAACTTTTACGACATCATAGAGAGAGAGCATCACTTTGTACCATGCTGTGTTATGCCTAGATAACGAGAAATTATCTCTTGTGAACTCTGAATGGCATTGTGAGCTTTGGGTGATTCTGTAAACTTTTGGTTTTCTTTACAAGAAATTGATGAAAGCTATTTTTAGAGTCGACATGAAATCAAAATTGACCCTATTTACTTTGTTAGCGCATATTACTAGTCTTGTGGTGAACAATTAATCCGTACAAGTTAATACACAGGAAAAAATTGTTGGCCATGGTAATCTTTAATCAAAGTCTGAAAAGCGGCTTCCGGTCTGGAAATGGCGTTTCTTTTCTGATGACGTCAGTTTGACGGCTTAACCACTCCTTAAACCGTCTGCTATGAGCAGAGATGGAGAGGAGGAGCGCTAAAGTAAAACCCTGCCCTCTGTTCAATATTCCCTTTCACTTGGAAATACGTCACAACACTGGAGAAAAGTCGTTTTGCAACTTCCGGTTCACGGGGACTTTAAAAAACATTATTACAACTCTTTGCTTTACAAAAACTGTAATTACACTAAAACAAGACAAAAATTTCATTTACCCCTACAGTAGTCATATAGTTATTTCTTTATTTTTATTCTGTATTTTTACAGACTTAAAACCATGATGCTTCAAAGTATGGATTAGAAGTAGGCTAGTTGAAGACACAAACGATTTTGAACATTTATACATTTGTGTGTTGCAAAAGCTGAAGTCTATCTTCTTTAAATAAAGATTCACCTTTATTTATGCTTTAATTTCTTTAAAACAATCTGGTGACCTGCATTATTTCTGTGATTACTTGATTAGTAATATTGCGAGAGGTTTCCTCACACGTATAAAAACTCTTTAGATGTGTTTGTGACAAACACAACATCTTCACTTAGAAGACTTTTTTTAAATGTATGGCTGATCCTTTTTCTTCTGACAAACTTACATTTCATATTAATTACCTGAGGCGTTTAACAACCACAGGAAATGCACGTTGATTTCTAAGTTTCAGGCATAGTGCAAACATGCAATGTTCGAGAAAGCTTATATTGGTGTAATCTTTGTGAGATCTCACCCACAAACGCAAAACTTTGTGTTGGGTGATCCACGCATAGCTTTACTGAAAGAAAATATTATGGAAGTCATTTTCAAACTGTAATTATACCATATTTTATATATTAATATTATGGTTCCATGTTGCTTTAAAGTTTTGTTTGTTTGTTATTAACTAATACCTGTAACATCCTGCACAAATGACAGAAACATATGAGCTAAGGAGTTAAGGATGTTCATTAATCCCAAATAAACAGATAATGGAATGTTCACAATCTACAATGTTAGATATTCTCCTACTCATGTGTGTAAATAGTTGTGCTTAAATCTTTGGGTGTATTTTTACACGCCAACATATTTTGTCACACCGTAGTGATGCAAAGTACCACACTCTTGTAAAGCTTATGGACTAACTTTAAAACATCATCTTTATACAGAATCACACGTGTCCAAAACATCCGTGTAAGATTCAAAAGACCAAATCTCTAAGAAAAGAGGGCTGAAAAGCATCGTTTATAATAAATACACAAAAGTTTCCAAATTATGGTTTTATTACTCCGCTAGATTTAGTCATCTTGTTCAGATATCACAATGCTGTTTCACATATTGTGTAGGCTATGTTGGACTGTATGTTGGACATTCTGATGAAACATAAAACTGCAAATCGACTCATCATTCATGTGCGGAAGAATGATATTCATAAAGAGCAGTCAGAACTCCTTAAGAAGGATTTCCATGAGCTTTTTGAAACACTTAAAAGACTGAAAGTTCAAACATTCATCAGTGGACCTCTCCCAGCAAGAGGAACAAACAGGTTTTCACGGTTACTTGGGCTTAATACGTGGCTGCAAAAAACCTGCAATATAAAAGGAGTAAACTTCATTGACAATTTCAATCTTTTCTGGAGTCAGAGACAACTATTTCATCAGGATGGCCATCACCCAAACAAACTTGGTTCAAGAGTGTTAAAGGACAATATCTACTTCTCCCTCAATCATCCTTCTGCAGTTTGTGCCAATCCACTCAATCTGAACGGCACACACACACCTGGACACAGTACGAATGACCACAGGACTTCACATCAGCAGCAAAATGGACATGATAACACCACTCCGCCACAACAACCTCTGCTCACGGACACAATCTCAGCAGAGCCCTGCACACAGAGCTCACCACAGACAGACATATCAGAACTGCTTGAAGATTCAGCACCCAAGGACGAATTCCTGGAAAACAGCCAGGGAAGCCAGGACAGCATATTACAGCCTCCGAAGACACCAGAGCAACAGCCCCTTTCACCAGACACGTTTTCCCTCTCCCCAGCATCGCCACATCTGTGCTTCTCACAGAAAATGGAAGAACTGGTGTATGCTGGAACCAGACTATCCCACTCTTTTGCTGCAAGCCCCCAGATACCAACCAAAAAAAGACAGGCACCATTACCACCAAAGCCTGCGGGCCCAGCTCGCCCTCCCCCTCCTCCTGTGAGAGCTCTTCGGCCTCTGCCACAACGCCAGGGTGAAACTCAACAGCAACTTGGTTGGAGAAACTCAACAGCAGTGCAAAATATGAAAAGACAATGCAGAAAAGTAGAGCGCATGTGGCGGAAGACAAAACTTGTAGTCCATTATAACATCTACAAAGACAGCATCCATGCTTTCAATATGGAACTAGGCAAAGCTAGACAGACTCAAACATTATAAACAGTCATTTAAACAACACACGCACTCTTTTTGCTACTGTAGAGAGACTGACAAACCCTCCAAGCCAGATTCCCAGTGAAATGCTCTCAGACAACAAGTGCAGTGAGTTTGCTTCTTTCTTCTCTGAGAAAATCAATAATATCAGAAAGGTGATCAGCACATCCTTGAGTTGCACTGGGGTCAGACAGATCAAACCACCTGAGAAAGTAGCTACTATGTCTGACTTCAAAGAAATTGATGGCAAAATTTTGGAAGAAACTGTACAGCACCTTAAAACATCAACCTGCGCTCTTGACACACTTCCCACATCATTTTTCAAAAGTGTGTTAAACAGTTTAGAAGCAGATCTTCTAGAAGTGGTAAATGCTTCACTTCTCTCTGGGAGTTTTCCAAACTCCCTGAAAACTGCAGTTGTCAAGCCCCTCCTGAAAAAGAACAATCTGGATAAGACCATATTAAGCAACTATAGGCCGATCTCAAATCTTCCTTTCATAGGCAAGATAATTGAGAAAGTTGTCTTCAATCAGCTGAACAAATTCTTAAGCTCGAATGGATACTTTGACAATTTTCAATCTGGTTTCCGACCGCACCACAGCACAGAGACAGCGCTCATAAAGATAATAAACGATATTCGCTTAAATACTGATTCAGGCAAATTATCGGTGCTGGTACTACTCGACCTCAGTGCTGCATTTGACACTGTCGATCATAACATACTTCTGGACAGGCTGGAAAACTGGGTGGGGCTTTCTGGGATAGTCCTAAAATGGTTCAGGTCATACTTAGATGGGAGAGGTTATTATGTGAGTATAGGAGATCATAAGTCTGAGTGGACATCCATGACATGCGGAGTCCCTCAAGGCTCAATTCTTGCGCCACTCCTGTTCAACCTGTATATGCTCCCACTGAGCCAAATAATGAGAAAGAACCAAATTGCTTACCACAGCTATGCAGACGACACACAGATTTACTTAGCCCTATCACCTAACGATTACAGCCCCATTGACTCCCTGTGCCAATGCATCGATGAAGTCAACAGTTGGATGTGTCAAAACTTTCTTCAGTTAAACAAAGACAAAACTGAAGTCATTGCTTTTGGAAACAAAGATGAAGTTCTCAAGGTGAACGCATACCTTCACTCTAGGGGTCAAACAACCAAAAATCAAGTCAGGAATCTTGGTGTGACACTAGAGTCAGACCTTAGTTTCAGTAGTCATGTCAAAGCAATAACTAAATCAGCATACTATCATCTGAAAAATATTTGCAAGAATTAGATGCTTTGTTTCCAGACAAGACCTAGAGAAACTTGTTCATGCTTTCATCACCAGCAGGGTGGATTATTGTAATGGACTCCTCACTGGCCTTCCCAAAAAGACCATAAGACAGTTGCAGCTCATACAGAACGCTGCCGCCAGGATTCTGAGCAGAACCAGAAAATATGAACATATCACACCAGTCCTCAGGTCTTTACACTGGCTCCCAGTTAGATTTAGGATTGATTTTAAAGTATTATTACTGGTATATAAATCATTCAATGGCCTATAGGACCTCAATACATTGCAGATATGCTCACTGAATATAAACCCAACAGATCACTCAGATCACTAGGATCATATCAGCTAGAAATACCAAGGGTTCACTCTAAGCATGGCGAGTCCGCTTTTAGCTATTATGCCAGCCGCAGCTGGAACCAGCTTCCAGAGGAGATCAGACGTGCTCCTACAGTAGTCACATTCAAATCCAGACTCAAAACACATCTGTTTAGCTATGCATTTAATGAATGAGCACTGTGCCGCTGTTCGTCCGACTGTTTGTACTGTACTGTATTTTATTTTTTATTTTTCTAAACTGTTTTAATTATTCTTATTTCTTTTTATTATTTTAATTTCTTCTATGTAAAGCACTTTGAATTGCCATTGTGTATGAAATGTGCTATATAAATAAACTTGCCTTGCCTTGCCTTGCCTATGTGTTTTAGGTGAAGACGTTTCTTTGAGAGCTGTCTATAGAAATAAATGACAATTAAGAATTTAAGTGATAGTCTTTCTGTTTGACTAAATTGATACTTCATTTAGTGCAACTTTCCCTCTATCTACGAATTACACAAAGTGCATGGTGTTTTACACTTAAACTATTACAACAGAATCACATCTGACTGTTGCACTAAGAGAGGCATATTCATCCAAGCTCGAGGCTGTTAAACAAAGTTCCACACTTTGGTAAAACCTCAATTCTAGAGGTCAACTGGGTTAAAAGTAAATGCATCATCATGAGCCATTTAAAACAAATACAGAAAAGTCACTATAGTGATCAGTTTTAGCGTTTGAATTGACATTTTACATATTACACTGTTTACATCTTGTTTTTGTACAGTTTTTGCAAAAAAGCATGGTCAAACATGTTCATATAGGAATGTATGAAAAACATGAACAAATATTGCTTAAAGAGAATTAAATGACGGTCCTTCTAGCATGAGAGTGTTTAAGACTAAACAAATCATATTTATTTTAGAACATCTTTCTGCTATGTCTACGAAGCGTTGCGGCAGCATGCAGACACAGGCGAGACGGCTCGCGCGCCTATTGGCTGCCCTGCGGCAACTGCAGCAGCCAATTGATAAGGCCCTATCGTGACGTCAGCTCCAATACGTCACGTCCCGCCGAGACGGGCGTGGCCTAGGGCTATAAATATAGCTTCGAGAGGCTAGCTCACTGATTTTTCATCTATTCAGCGGAGCTCACGCATCGCTGGATCCTGAGAGAAGAAGCCGCGCCGTTTGAGAAAGCCTTTCAGCGGGACGAGCCACTGCACCTGAAGCCGCTGGCCGCGCCGCCTTCAGTCACCTTAGAGGAGCTAAGAGGTTAAATCCTCCCAGACCTCCCATATGGGACCTTTCTACGGTCTTGTAGGCCATGAAAGGTGCCCCATTTGAGCCAATCCAATCAATAGATATCAAACACTTGTCTTTCAAAACAGTGTTTCTTCTGGCTCTCGCTTCAATAAAGCACATGGAGGACTTACAAGCGCTCTCAGTGAGCGCGACATGTATGGAGTTTGGGCCAAATGACTCGAAAGTCATACTCAAACCGAGGCACGGGTACGTTCCTAAATCCCTCAACACACCGTTCAGGGCTCAGGTGATTTCCCTGTCTGCCCTGCCGGTCTCTAACGAGGAAAAGGACGCCAGCTTCCTTTGCCTGGTCAGGGCATTAAGGGCTTATGTGTCTCGCACGTCTGTTTTCAGACAGACAGAGCAGCTCTTTGTTTCACTCTACGGACGTTCTAAGATGGATAGTCGATGCTATAGCACTGTGCCCATTAGGTGTCAGAGCGCACTCCACGAGAGGTGTGGCCTCGTCGTGGGCTTGGTCTAGTGGGATTGCCTTGCAAGATATCTGTATGGCGGCAGGCTGGGCCTCCCCATCTACATTTATAAGGTTTTATAACCTAGAGGTTCCTGCTTTGCAGGCTAAGCTGCTTTCGGTCTAAAAATTTGTACTGTCTGCCCCGATGTGTTCGGCCCAGAATACTGAAACTGCTTGAGCAAACACTCGCTGATTGATCGCGCAGCTCTATGGGCAGCGTGTAAGACCCACTATATTCGTCAGTTCAGGCCGGGGGTCGCCCTGACTGTACGAAACATCATCAGTATAACTGCTCCTTATAGGAGATTATATTATTACAGGAATGATGCTATTCTAGCCACTCTTTCCTGGACTCTCTGTGAGTCCCTTATGATCATGTACTATATGAGTCCGGGCACTTGCCCTTGGGTCTTTGGTGCTGGATCTTAGCATGCATGGCGTTTTACACTGTGTTCCCCTAGCGTAAGACTTACGCAGTACTCGTTCCCTCTCGTAAGAGAACGTACTCGGTTACTAACGTAACCTCGGTTCTCTCTAGAAAGGGAACGAGTACTGCGTATCTTGCCGTGCCTGCACACGCTCTGGTTCGCTCCGGCGATGAAAAACCAGTGAGCTAGCCTCTCGCTGAGCAAACACTCGCTGATTGATCGCGCAGCTCTATGGGCAGTGTGTAAGACCCACTATATTCGTCAGTTCAGGCCGGGGGTCGCCCTGACTGTACGAAACATCATCAGTATAACTGCTCCTTATAGGAGGTTATATTATTACAGGAATGATGCTATTCTAGCCACTCTTTCCTGGACTCTCTGTGAGTCCCTTATGATCATGTACTATATGAGTCCGGGCACTTGCCCTTGGGTCTTTGGTGCTGGATCTTAGCATGCACGGCGTTTTACACTGTGTTCCCCTAGCATAAGACTTACGCAGTACGAGAGAACCTCTCGTAAGAGAACGTACTCGGTTACTAACGTAACCTCGGTTCTCTCTAGAGAGGGAACGAGTACTGCGTATCTTGCCGTGCCTGCACACGCTCTGGTTCGCTCCGGCGATGAAAAACCAGTGAGCTAGCCTCTCGAAGCTATATTTATAGCCCTAGGCCACGCCCGTCTCGGCGGGACGTGACGTATTGGGCGCGAAGCGCCCCCATTGGAGCTGACGTGACGATAGGGCCTTATTGATAGGCTGCTGCAGCTGCCGCAGGGCAGCCAATAGGCGTGTGTCTGCATGCTGCCGCAACGCGTTTTACATTATTTCAAAATTAAGGATAATTTTTGGGCTTCAGTATCTCGCGGAAAAGAGATTTTCCCCCGAGCGTAAGACTTACGCAGTACTCGTTCCCTCTCTAGAGAGAACCGAGGTTATATATATATATTAACTAAATTAATAACTTTTTTACAACAAAAATGAAACATCACTGAGCTTACTTAAACTGGACTGTAACGCTATTTTCTTCTGGAAACAAACTTTGTTGCATTATTTTCCTGTTATCTCTGTAAAGCTGCTTTGAAACAATCTGTATTGTAAAAAGCGCTATATAAATAAATGTGACTTGACTTGATTCATATAGCAGCCAAGTCATAACTCATAAACTCCTATTCAGCAATATATGATTTGGAAACAAGAAACAAACTACAAAATAAAAGACATGAAACAAAACCCAAAACCAAACTGACATTATCTCTTTGGCGCAATCCAGAAAGTTGAAGCGCGGGTTAATTAACATGAGCACTTTACTCCATCATGTAAATGTGCCAGATATTTGACACATTTTTGTCATGTTGTTGCAAGTTTTAAAGTTGAGAGCAGAGAAATAGGCCTACACACTCTCTCTCTCACACACACACACACACACACAAACACATATATAACGCAAATATATATAATACAATTATGGCTATATTTATTTGCAACAGTTGTGTTAAGACATTTCTGTCTTAAGAACAGCCGATGGACACCGTGCTGAGTTGTCATGGGAACATCCCAGGTGAAGATAATGAGGAAGTTAGGGTTTCTAAACCGTGAATTTTTAGGGCCGTGATATTCAAATGACGATTGTTTTCAGCGCCACATTTATCAACGTCCGATCATTCGTACGATGGGATTGGCTGTATTCCAGTGTTTCATGAATCACACCTGAACCCTGTCTTAAGATGATTTCTGCGCTCGGATCTACGTTAGATTGATAAATGAGGCCCAATTAGTAAAGTAGACTATAAACGCAGGGCTCTTTCTGGAACTTAACAAACACTTCCTCTGAGATTCTGAAGACAACAATCTGAAAAGCAAGGTGAGTTTTTGGAACAGAAACCTACTGAATAACATTTGCGTTGTCTTTAAAATACACTAAGATTCCACAGTGTGCAGCATTTGAGTGCAGACATTTAACTTTACCTGCTTATTCATTTTTAGGTTGATTTTTTTCAAGTTCATCATGGCAATGCTGAGCAGTCTTCTGCTTCTTTTTGTTGTTTTCTCCATGGGGAATGCAGATGGTAACTAGAACATTTAATTGTAAAAACTCTTGCCAGTTAAGTGCATTATGGGAATGTGTGTTTTTTTTTTTTTTTTTTTTTTTTTTTTTTTTTCACACAAACTTGAAATAACTTAAAATAAAAACGCTAAATATTACAAAATCCCCATTTAGGTAGTGAATCCACACTTGATTTTAGAAGATGTCCACGTGGATGGCAAAATTTTGGACGCCGGTGCTACAAGTACTTCTCTCAATCGGTTCCCTGGATCACAGCAGAGGTAATGTATTATACAACAAAGCTATTTGAACAACACCTTATATTATGTCTTTAAATAAATGGTTTGGTACAATGTATTGTGTTGATGTAAGACACTTTTGCTGCTATTGAGTTGGGATATGGGTAAGGTTGGGGACAGGTTTGATGGTTAGGTTTAAGGGTGGGTTAACACTGGGTCAACAGAGTAATCCTAGATCTAATTACAGCTGTATTAATTGCTTGCATTTAAAATCAAATGATTGATTTAAATGTTAGTACAGATTAAGTGCTCTTAATATAAGTGGGAATGTTTCTTTGTTTGCAAATTACTAATGTTTAAAGCCATTTCTGCTTTCTAATAAAAAGATTATAAGATTTTGTAATGACAAATCTGTCTCTTCAGAGAAACTGTCAATCTTTTGGTGCGAATCTCGCATCTGTGCATGATCAACCAGAGAATAATTTCCTGCTGAGTCTGTTGCGTGCTTCCACAAAAACTTGGGTTGGTGCTCATGATGGTGTACAAGTAAGTTCAATTGTGTGCCCTAAAGAAACCTATTTGTTTGTCTAAACTGAAATTTCTGCTTTAATCAAAGGCAAAGTTTCTAATGAAGATGGTTTGACTTCAAAGCTGAACTTAATTGGCTTGCGTCTGACTACAGTAGTGCACTTTTTGTACTCATTCTCTTCACTTAGGACGGAGAGTGGTTGTGGAGTGATGGAACTGTGTATGACTATACCAACTGGTGCTCTGGAGAACCTAACAATGCAGGTGGTCCTGAGAACTGTTTGGAGATCAACTGGACCTGTGAGTGCACTCATTTATTTTTTTATTTTTTTAACTAATCTGCAATCCTATAATTTCATATCATACAGTAACATTAAATGTCTTGTTTGGATTTCTCTATGCCTTAAGTTGAACACCACTGTAATGATCAACTGATTTCATTATTCCACCATACAGCTAACCGTTGCTGGAACGATGCATCCTGTTCAAACTCAAAGACCTATATTTGTGAGATCCGTCAACCTGGTCCATATTGACTTTGTACTACATTTTCTGATCTTATCTTTGCAAAAATTTCTGAAATTCAATCTCTTAATTTTCTCTGAAACACTCCTCAATAAAGCATTGAATCAAGGCATGTGAATTGTGGACAATCAAATAAATGTGTATATTGTATAGCAAGGTTTGAGGATATGGTTCGTAGAATGGCATTTAATGATATCAGGGAAGGGGGTTTAAGCAAGCGCACACAGTGGCTTCATTGACAAAACACTAGAAGACATTTGTTTCCTACATTGGACTGTGTAACTCTTTGTTTTGTCTTATTAAAATATGCATCATGATCCTGGAATTCACCATGGTCTTTACATGGTATTCTGGCTCAAGTTCAAAACCCCATGTTACTCTTTGATTTGAACATTTTACATTTACATTTAAATGTAAATTTACATTACATTTACATGAACGTCACGTGAATAATGTAAACGTAGGCATATGTGAGTATTTTTGGAAAGAAAATATTGGTTGCAATCTACAGGGTTCCTACGCAGTTTAGAAAAGTATGGGATTTTGAGTAATTTCTAAGTATTTAGCCCCTATTTAGTGTTCTATAATAGAAAATTAAGAATTAATTTATCATTGTGTTTTCATGGCAGCTGTTTAGTGATTGTCAAGCACAAATTAATTCAAGGTGCACTTTTTCATTATGCAAAAATGAAATGCATGGGTTTCTTATGATATTCTTTGCACTGTATTACAGAGCCACTAAAAGGATCTTTGCAAAACTAAATATGCAGACTTTCGTGTGTGCATGAGAAAACAAACTTAGCATAGATAATGCACACTGAGCCACCTATTGCACCATCAGCCCATTTCATGGTGTGGTTTCTTGGCCGCCATAGTGTGTTAAAACAGTCTTTTGATAGACCCTTAAATTTGGCAAATAGGACAATGCACACAACCATATTGTGCCATGGTTTCTCCTCCACCACAGAGGATACATTAAATTGGACATTAGGCCTTGATATTAGAGGTACTACCCTAAGGAAAGCCAAATTTTGAGCGAATGGGCCTAGATTTCTATTAATTCATGTGCATATTTGCTCTTTTTCTTCATAGTAAGCTGGCAGGGATGCACAAAGGACATAGATTATAGTATATAAAACTAGAAATTGTAATGCATAGTTGTAAATTGTAAACTGTAGCTTTGTAGGAAAGTTTCTTCAAGTTTCTTGGAGACGTTGCCACAGTTCTTCTGGATTTAGTAGGTTTTTTCTGTGTCTTCATGTAATCCCAGATGGACTTGATGGAGGTGAGATCAGATCTTCGTGTGGAGCACTGGCTGTTGTCAGACTCCTTATGCATATAAAAATCTCACTGGATTATTACAATGGCAAAATAAATCTTTGGAAATGTAAACTGATATTTCCTACTGACACTACAGCAAAGGATATAAAACACTACAGTTTTAGTGGGTGAAAATACTAATTTTGCTTTGGAGGTCTCAACAAACGCTTTAATTTTCTCAAAATATATTGTACATCACATTTTTCAATGATTCCCAAACTAATCGTCCAATGATTCAGTCTCTTTAAATCCCTCCTTTCCGCTGCCTGCTCTGCACTGATTGGCCGAACGGCCCAGTTTGTTGTGATTGGTCGACCACTTACAGCGCCTGTCGGAAGCTAAACACCCATTACCATAACCAAATCCCGTCTACGGAAAGCCTGTTCACTCCAACGCCCTATTAAGTCCTATTGGTTGTAGTTCCAATCAGAGTTCCACTGGGGGAGCTCGCCATGAATGCAAAATGAATGGGAGTCAATGGGGCTAGACGGCTAAATTTGTCTCCCTCACCCGATTGCCGTTGAGAAATCTCAGATTTGATTGTAGGTTTTGCAAGTTCAGCATGGGTTATAGATCGAAAGTTGAATGAACGAGTACTTATTTCTTTTCGATTTCTTACAGGTTGAGTTGTTGTTGCCCATAACACGCTAGCATTCTGCTAATGACGTCAGCATTCTGACGTCATTGACATTTTGAAAGACTTTTTAAAGCAAATAAGTGACTCTAAAAAATCTAACACCAAGCAATGTGTAATTTCTTTGCATCCCCTTTCGAAAACAACATTCAAATTACTAGACAAAAAATTATATCCTAAGAAAAGTGGATTTTGAGCGGTATAGCTCCATAGACCTCCATTCATTCTGCACTCGTCATGTGAGCGCCCTCATATGGAACAAGAGTGGAACTGCAACCGGAAGTTTATTGAGTGGCACTTCTCCCCTCATTAGACGTTCTCTGCCATAACTGAACTTCAGCTCAGGAGGCTTCCTCAGTCCTCAGTGATTACTAGGGCTGTAATCAACCAAAGAAAATATTTTTTGGTCGACTGAAGTCCTGAAATTTTCGACTAAAAATCGACTAAAAATTACGTTAGGAAAAAAACTTTAAATTAATTAGCTGCGCACTGTGCGCAGTACTTGGTAGCCTTGTTGTCCGCCTAAATGAAGTATAAATAATCATAAAAAACTAATAGGCTATTTGCAGTTTATTAAATAGTTTTTTACCTTATTATTTTTCATACATCATTTCAGTATGAGTCTGACACACGAGTCTGTCGGCTCTGACAGCGTTGCATCACGTGCACCTGCGCAATATCATAGCCTATGATTTCCGAAAATAGTATTATGTTGTCAACTAGTTATATCATCACAAGAACTTTTGAGGAATATGCAACATAATTTAGACAATTGTTTTTGTCATATGTATTATAATAACTGACAGACACTATCATTTCAGCCGCTCTGTGGAGCTCAGCTTCACGGCTGAGACACGAATATACTATTAACTTTAAAAAAAATGCTGCCACACTGCCGATGTCTTTGGTGACATGGTAGAAGAGGTCTGACTGACTATGAATTAAACGCTCTCACAATTAAATAAATAATATTCAGCAAACCTTCTAGTAGCCTACTTTCTTCAATCTGTCGCTCTTCTCCAGTGGGTTGGGCTAATCCAAAAGAAGTGAAAACAAGGGGGGTGTTCTGAAGACAGACTGTTACCTGTGAAACAGGGGTGCTCTGAAAACACCCCCATTAGCAATTAGTGCTTTCCACCTGATGAAATGAACGCGGCAAAACTGATGAAATGAACGCGGCAAAAAATCGACCAATCAGAATTTTGGCCGAGTCAGAACGTATCGACCAAATAATCGACTAATCGACTGGGAGATTACAGCCCTAGTGATTACACACTGTAAAGAAGTGTAAACCTCATTTAGTTTAGAAGCATTCGTCAAAAGCTTATACTGCTGTTGTATCGCTGTGGTAATTTTAACCAGACTCTTCACATCCTCATCCTTTGAAAGGGTTTACAAAGAGAATTTGCTTTTGCAGAGCAGAAAACAGCGTCCACTCGACATACACAACACAAACCAGCTACAGCGTTTGCGGACAACATAAAACATAGGTGGGCAATAGGCAAATGTGTTACCCAGTGACGTGTAGCCGTCATGGAAGCACGATTCGAATTCCTGACGACTCGTTTAGGCGGTTCAGAGTCGATTCTTTCTTTTGAGAAAAAACAACTTTATTTATCGCATGCTCTTTCGTCTTCATAACTTTGCAGAAAGCTGCAATACACATGGCATGAAAGAGAATATCCGAAAAAGCATAATAGGAGGCACTTTAAATATGGTCTGGAAATCTACAGAGAGGTTTGGAAATTTGAGTCTGGAAAAGTATGGAATTTTGAAAAGGAAAATGTGTAGGAACCCTGAATCTAGGGCTCCCCCCACCTTCCAGCTTCATGGGGTCCCCTGCGGGTCCCTAATGCTAAATGCCCCAGTTCTAAACTATAAGGTCGGTCGCCCTAAAATCAAACCAGGTAAAACATGACCAGCGCATATGAAGAGGTTAAAGGGATACTTCACCTCTGGAAAGATGAATGTGTATTTAAAATAGGTCATTTATGTAGAATTTGAATTTGGAGCTTTCTAGACTGAGAAAAGCCAGAAAATGTATTTTTGGCTTATGTGGATGAAAGACAACAACTCCCAGAATGCACTTGCTTCGCTGCCCTAGGAGGCCACTCCCAAGCCACGCCTACCGGTAAGAGAGCGCAGTTGAAAACAACAAGGCTAGGCTACCAGTGAGTCTCCCCGGGATTTCGAGATCACCCAAAATGTCAGGGATTCGGCTTTTGCGTTCTACATTCGCCATTCATTATGTTTACTGTGGCGAGCAGGACGAGGCTAAGGGCCGCGGGAGAACGGCGCGAGGCCGGCGGCGTGATTACTGAGACGCACCGGTCTTGTATCTCTCACGGAGGAGCGGGAATTTTCTTAGCAATGTTAAAACGCACATCAGCCGATCCCTTGTTTAGCGTTCATGTAAACACTACATTCAGATTCACCAATCGAAATGAATTCAGTTAACGTTAGATTGAAACAAAAGGTGTGCCTGTAAACAATGAATGGCGACTGCAGAAAGCAAAAGCCAAATCCCGGACATTTTGGACGATCTCGACGGCCGGACATGTCCGGGAAAAAGAGTATGGTAACCCCTACTACTCAGCTTTCTCCACAGAACAAGAGCTTTTTAGCTTAGCTTCCAAAGAAAGACGCTGATACTATGTGTACATTCTGTGAGTGAGATCCCACCCTCTATGGGCGGGTTAAAAACATGCGGGACAGCCCATACTACTGGCTGTAGTCTTTAGCCTCTGGCCAAAAAATCCTCCGATGATGCAGAATGACTATTTTTGCGTCATCGGAGGATTTTTTCCAGACAAAAAATACATAAATCTCTCATCTCAGGGGGATATGAGGGTGGAAAGCATGGTAATTCGAAAATACTACAGGTTTTCTACTAATACAAAGCTTAATGCTAAATCCTGAAGTATCCCTTTAAGAGAACCTAAAATATAGTAAGATGGCATTCAACTTAAATGTACAATATGTAATTTTTTTCGCCGCTAGGGGTCGCTAACCTCTTACAATAACAAAGGCATAGTTTGATGACGCAACATTTGCTAAGAATTATGGATCTTGTCGTCAGCGTCAAGCCGACCAATCTAATAATGTTTATGGATGAGTGAATACATCGATGTTTTTATCATGACTGTGATATGAAGCAGGTCAGGTTTGGTAAGAGACAGCTATCAGCTCCACACGCGACGCGAGTCCCACGGATATAAAAGGAATATGGACATTTTACTCTACCGCACTACACGCAAGTGCAGAATTACTACTCACAGGTCAGTTTATTAGACAAATTAAACTTGTGAGGTAACGCATCGCTGTTTCACTTGGTCTAACATTACACTATCACACTAAACTGCATTTGAATGTGTTGAAATTTATGTTATTCTATGTGTTAACGTTAGTTTGTCTGTATGAGACTAGCAGTAAGCTAGATCAACATTAGAATAACATACAGATCATATTCTAACATTTTATCATTGTTGAACTATATAACATTGATTAGTTTTATGTAAATGTGCTCACCTGTTTAATAAAGTACATGTAGGAGCGGTCGAAGTCTCGGACGTGGAGCTCACGGCATCTCGAAAACACCGCGCTGATATTGATTCTCGTTTTAGTTCTCCTTTTTTATCCAAAGTCTGCTTGCCATGGTCCATAATGTTTGAACGAAACAACAACAGCGTGCAGATAGACATTACGAACTACACAGTTGTCCACGCCTGTCGCCTTGGTTACTATCAGAGGGCTCTGGTTACTATGGCAGTACGAGCGGAAACCAGGGAGAACGCGGATATGACGCCATTGACGGCGACAAAATGGAAATAAAGAAACGGTACGTGTCTTCGAATTAAATTACAAATTTCTCCTGGTTTGAAAGTTGTTGGAAACAGTCGGGATAATTTAAGTACACAACTAAAAAATATATATAACATAGATATAGTGATTTTTGCTATTTTTAAAGCAAAAAAATTACATATTGTACCTTTAACAGTATAACAAGGGCTTAGACAGTCACACTGACACGCGTTTTAATTCTTCAGCTGCAGTCACGGTTTCGATTTCAAATGTCATTATTTGCAGCTAAAAAGTCCATAACTAGGCTATTTTTGATGTATGATGTGCCATTCTAACCTTTAAAACTTTGCATTTGCATGAACTGTTGTTTAAACTAATGTTCAATGTTTTTAGAAGTGAAACTACAACCACACTTTTTAATAAATAGCCTATATCAGCTCAAAATGGTACATTTGTATTTTAGTCCAGGTGATATGTGACATTGCAAAGACGTGTTGTGGCGGCCATTTTACTTTCCGCCTTGACCAAATTTAGTATTTTGTATCATATCTCCCGATTCAAACATGATAACATGTCAAATGTGATGTCTACCCCTATGTTTTGATGGTGAATGATAACAATGATACCATATACAGCATCATAAACCGTTCAGGTGAGTAGTTAATGGTTAATTCAGTGACATTGTGAGACGGATTACAATGCAATCACAGAATCTGAGAAGATGCAGAATGAAATTAAGCATTTTTCATGTACTCTTAATTAACAATCACAAGCGCATGAGCAAAACAATGCTACAATGAAGGGAGATTGAGGAGCAGTTGGTCTGATGCAAAAGCAGGATTCCCTCTGTCGCTGGACTGTGCTGGATCAGAAGTGTCTCGTCCTAATTGATGAGTTTGAAAATGCCATGGAGTTCAGCAATAAGGGTGTCTCTGAAAACAGACATCATGAATAGGCCAAAAATACTCAAGAGAATTAGCAGACCAAGAGCAGTACAAACTCTTTGTTACAGAGATGCAGGGCACGAAACCCATCACCACCCCTTTGAAAAGGAACAAGCTCTCTCTTATTAAAACAGCTCCAATAAGAGGACAGTCCAAGACAAAACTCACTGAAAAATGACTATTTTCCACACTCTACATCACCTGTCAGACCCGTGATGGGAACCTAGAAAACTTCTTCAGACACGAAAATCAGGCCTACCTTCCATCACTCTCTCATGGTGGACTACGCTCTGGAAACAAGGCTGATCTGTGTAACAATATTAGCTCAAAGGGGAAATATTAATAACTCATAATTACCAATTATGATTAATTATTAATATTTGGGTCAGTTAATTAGATTAACTTGAGGTAGCTAAATCAATATTACAATCAATTAATCAGTTCCAACGAACTCTTTTGATTATTCATTTATTCTAAGAAAAGTGTATCTTTCATGGCCACCGAAAAATAATTATTTCTTAACATGTACAGCACTTAGAGCATGTAACAAGATCAACATCGTAAAATGGACTTTGTTGCAAGCAGAGGATCAGAAACCAAATACATATTGTGCACAAGTTTTATTAACTAACTAACTAACTCACAAACATAACTAAACCTAAACAAACATACATACATTCATACATACATACATGCATAGGTAAAATGTTGAGTGATATGGAACCGGAAACAGGAAATGGAACTATGGCAAAGGTCTATTTAACTAGGAAAAGAACCATCAGCTTATCATTTTCAGAGCACCTCATTAAATTGATACTTGCATGGTCTGTGCAGTCTACAAATCTTGAAGTGGTTGAAAATTGAGTTTGTTGATGGATCTGTGAGTGTCAAATGTCACTGTATAAGTTGCAATCGTTTTCTTCTCTGCTGGATGGAGAAGATATGTTGAACTTGCATGGTGGTTTCGACGCTGTTGAGAGAGTCTTCTCTCTCCTGAGTGAGCACATGGCTGTTGTGAGTCGAAGCCTGCAGCCCGGAGGCCTGATGAGGCCACGCTGGACAGCATGGCATCCTGAACGTATCGAGAAGGCCAAGAGTTGATCGTTGCCCATTCAGTGATGGTAAGGTTGTAGTTTTCTGGATTGAAGAAAAGGCAGTCTGACTCCCTTTGGGAACATGAAGGCATAGCAGGTGGTGCTCAGGCCTGCTGGGGCCCTTGGGAAGAAGCAGAGGCCAGAGAGAAGAGCTAAGAGAGGGCGGCCACTGTGGACTGTCTCTAATAAAGCCTGAGAAAGGCCCCCCCAGATAGCATGTAACCATTGAAACAATGTTGAGTCAGTGTTGATGCGTCAACACTGATTACATTGAAATGACATTAGAAAGTGATGTTACTTTAGCGTCACTCTTGCACCCTCGGTTAATATTGAAATAATGTTCAGATTTCAACCACAAATCAATAGTGTTAATATTGCTTCAACATTACAAAGTGATGTTGTTTCAACGTCACTTTTGCACCCTCGGTTAATATTTAAATAATGTTCAGATATCGAACCACAAATCAATGGTGTTAATATTGCTTCAACATTACAAAGTGATGTTTTTGCATCACTCTTGCACCCTCAGTTAATGGTGAAGCAATGTTGAGATTTCAACCAAAAATCAACGGTAATAGTATTGATTCAACATTACAAAGTGATATTTTATCTACACTTTTGCACCCTCAGTTAATGTTGAAACTGTTGAACAAAAAATCAATAGTAATGCTACTGAATCAACATTAAACTATGATTGATTCTACTTCACCGATGCTGAATCAAAACTGAAATTAACAAAAATAATCAATGGTAATATTGTTGAATCAATGTTACACTAAGATGTTGAATCTACATCACTGCTGTTGAATCAACTCTGAAAGTAACAAAAATAATCTTTGGTAATATGGTTTGATCAATGTTACAATGTGATGTTGATTCTAAATACATTTTGTTGAGACACTGAAAATACAACTGAAAAGGAATGTCAAACAATGTTGCTATCTGATGTACCAAGTTAATGTTGAAACAACATTAATATTTCAACTACACTTCAATGATGCGTCAACAAATTCCTGACCATTAAAAAATTTGGCAAAAACCTTTTAAAATATAAATGACACCTTTCCAGCAGTTGAGTCAATTTATTTTATTCAATCAATCAATGACAAAAATATATTAAAAGATCATTCTTTAAAAAAGAAAGGGGGAGAAATAGGACGAAAGCATTTCAACCTTTAAAAATAAAATTGGCTTCAGAAGTCTGATGTCATAACTACAGGTGGTCCAACGGTTCAGGTTTTTAAAAATCTGTCTTGCATCAGACTACGGCCTCTTTTCCTTTGGGTTCTCTGAAATCTGAAAAAGAAAGCATGATGTTACTCAAGGACAAGTCAATTCAGTTGCCACATTCAAGAATGTTAATCTACTAAACACAATATGAGTCAATTTAAAAAAAAGTTGCTGAACACAAAATATTCTAACTACGATTAAAGTATCGTTAAATTCTGTTTATTTCATTTATTTTTCTAAAATCTATTAATGCTTCAATATCAAAAGAAAGCACTATGGCAGGGGTGTCCAGCCCTAATTAAACACACCCGAGGCAGCTAATCAAGGTCATTAGAATCAATGAAAACTTCCAGGCAGGTGTTGGAGCTAAACTCTTCATGAAGAGGAACAAACACCTATGAGCTATAGCCATGAACTAAATCTCAGTTCATTTTCTGTGAAACTACATAGCATTCAAGTAACAAGTTTATCTTGTAGAATAAAAGAGCTTAGGTTTTTTTAATGAAAATTTCTTTAAAGGGATGGTTCAGCCTGAAATGAAAATTCTGTCATCATTTATTCACCCTCAAGTTGTTCCAAACCTGTACGAGTTTCTTTCTTCTGTTGAACACAAAATAATATATTTTAAAGAATGTTGGTAACCAGAAAGTTGACAGTGGCCATTGATTTCCATAAATAAATACCATGGAAGTAAATGGCTACCATCAACTGTCTGGATGCCAACATTCTTCACTCTTTGTGTGCAGCAGAAGAAAGAAATTCATACAGGTTTGGAACAACTTGAGGGTGAATAAATGATGACAGAGTTTTCATTTCGGCCTGAACTATCCCTTTGAAGCTGCAGATTCACCTTATGTAGACCTTAATCTCTTTAAATATCACAAAATAGCCATGTCAGTCACTTTCTTAATAAACACAAGATGTTTTTTGTTACTGTGTTTCAGAGGAAACAAGCTAAACTGAATGGAAATCAGTTACATTTCTCAAATTTAATAAAGATTTCAGGAATATTAATGATTACCTGATTAAGCAGTGATAAGGCACAGGATATCATCAAGTCCCAGGTCAGGTGATTATGCTGTCGACAACAACTCGGTGTATAATCAATGTCAGCATTATCAGGAGGGTGCTTCTTTTTTTTCATCTTCGTCGGCCTTCATTCCTACTAAAGGAGCAATGTGCTCTGCATGCAAGCACTGACGGATGCAAGACATGGGCTATGTTTGCAGTGTAACTTTCTTGCTCATGTTCATGTCTCCTGCACTTCAAGAAATGTGTTAAATGACGTTAGAACTCTATTCAGGAAATTTGTAATAAACTTTACTAAAGCAATGTGCATTTTTTAGGAATGTAGATGCACCGTTGTTTGAAACTGTGCTAGAGAAGTCATGTAAGTATGTCAGGTGCTTCAACAAACAAGACTTCTGTATAGGATGCACCTATGTTTTCTCTCTAATGAGGAAGCTTTACACTACTGAGAAGTGCGTATGCAAAACCAAAATGGGCGTTTACCAATCAGTGGCCAATTTCAAACTACAATAAATGTTTTTCAACCATTTTTCAACAGACTTGCTAAACCACCCCACCCCTAAACCAAGCCCCCACTGGATTAGAGCAAATCAGGTAAAGCGGTTGAAAATGCCCATTGTGGTTTGAAAACGCCCCACTGATAGAGAAACACTCATTAGTGTTCTGCAGAGATACATGCCAGAATGATCTTGTGCTCATAAACTACAAATCACTGTTAGTTCAATGTCACTGTCTCCACCCATGTGTGCTGTTGGCTTTCATAAAAATGTCAATGCTGATCCAAAACACTTTAAACACTGAAATGTCAATCTCAACCAAAATTATGGTTTGGATCAAAACTCAACATTGTATCAATGTCCCCATGCTATCTGTGCGATTTATCTCAACACTTTACTTACTTTGAAAATTAATGTATGTTAGTAGATTTAATAACAATAAATCAAATCCAAGTAAAAAGCATGCTAAAAACAGAAATACATTATATGCACCATTGTTTGAAACTCAGAGAGTTCATGCATGTCAAACACCCAAGACTTCCGTATAGGACGCACCTTGTGTTTTCTCTCTAATAAGGAAGCATCAATGAACTACTGAGAAGCCCACATGCAAAACCAAAATGGGCGTATACCAATTAGTGCCAATTTCCGAACTACAATTGGTGTTTTTCAACCATTTTTCAAAAGACTTGCTAAAATCATGAGGGCCCACCCCTAAACCAAACCCTGGGTTGATTGGGAAACACCCAGTAGTGTTTTGCACAGATACATGCCTGCAAGATCTTGTGCTCATAAACTAAGACTCACTGTTAGTTCAATGTTACTGTCTTCACCCATGTGTGCTGTTCCCTTTCATCAACATTTCAATGCTGATCCAACACACTTTAAACATTGAAATTTTGATGTCAACCAAAATGATGGTTTGGATCAAAACTCAACATTGAATCAATTTTACCATACTGTCTGGGTATATATTATTTTATTATACATGGCTACTTATTTTTCATTCTTGTTGTTTTCTGCATTCATTTAAGGATTTGTCATACAGTAAGGGAAAGTACATTTTCGCATTTCTCTCTCAACATGATCCGGTGTGACTTGCACTCAGGTGTATGCAACTTATTTTCTGGCAAATACGGTCAGTTAAAAAATGTTGCTGCATTATTACAAAATGCATAGAGTGGAGACCATTTGGGCAAAAAAACAAACAAACATTGTGTTCATTACCCCCACCCACATTTGGGCTTAATCACTGTTATTATTAGGGGGTCCTTGGAAATGCATTTAGGTGTAGCAAAGAGTATACTCTTTGGGTGTAGACAAAATCAGTTAGTCTACTTCTTTGGCCTATTTTGTTTAGCTGGCCAATTCTCAAAATCTGTGTGGAAAAGCTGCGGAGCGCGGAGAGAACGCACAATGGCTTTGCTTTGGAAGTTTTTTTTTTTTTTTTTTTTATTATTATTTATTTTGGAAGTTTAGTTGCCAGAGAAAAAAACACACAGATTTGTTTGACATCAATTGATACTCAATATTAATGAAATAAATAAATGTAATGTCAGAGATTGCACAAAGCGCATCCTTTTGAGATGTAAATTATGATAAATTTTATTTAAAATAAAACACAAGGCCTACATCATAAAACTCAGAAAATTATGTATTTTAATATCTCTGATACAGTCTGAATGACAGTTCATGCGTGAACGTTAGGCCTATTATATACCCAATCAATGCATTATTCTTTCCTTTTTGTATTAGTGTGTGTTTAAATCATTTAATTTACTACTAATTATATTGATATATATCTTAATTTCTTTTCTTTTTTTAACTTACCGGGCGACTATGCAAAGCGTAGGTTAATTTATATCTACACAGAGAGAAAGCCCTGTCTCTCCCTCGGTACGGGTTGTGTCGCGCCATTGGTTAGTCTGGATTGATGAGAAAAATATTAAATGTAGCCTATACATTCTTACTACGTAGGCTAGTTGCAATGAACGCGTTAAGAATCCGTGCAACCGCAGCAGCGGAGCACTATTATTACTAGAATATTAGAAATCTAATACTCAAGCTGTTTTCTCATTTTTCTACTCTTAATATTAAATAAAAAAACGACTGAACTAAAGATACACGGATTCTCTTGAACCACCACTGCGTTTGCGGCAGAAAACTACTGCAGTGCAGCCAAAATGCTCTGTTCGACTTTTCTGAGATCCTTTACTCTTCCCTGTGAATGACCTGTGACCTACTTCTTCTTCAGTGAATTTTATTGGCAGCTTGCAATATTTGTGCATTACCGCCATCTACTGGATTGAGGTGTGATCACATTAGGAAGTCATAAATAAATGTATATATAAAAAATATTTAAAAAATAAAAAAAAGGAGATCAGAGCCCAAGCTTCAGCTAGCGCTGCGTGTTCAGCTCCTCCAGCTTCAACCTCAGCTCATGTGACCTACTTTCTGTAAGATCTGAATTTTCTGCGGTTTGAATTTTAGAAAACTGAATTTGAAGTTCTGAATTCTTCTTCATCTTAAACTTGAATCTGTATTTTTTAAAACTGAATATTTGCAGTCTAAGAATTCAGAACAAAAAAGCTGTTTGAAAATACATGTCTATAAAATTCAGCCATGAAAACATTTCAATTCGTTAAATTTCAAATGTTCAATATTCGTTTAAAGAAATCAAATTCAGAACTATTTAAAATGACACATAAAATTCTATTTTGTTAGATTACACTTGTAAATAATTCAAATGCACACACTTCAAATTCAAATCATATTGTCATATTATAAGCTCCTAGTAGTCATGATGAACACATTACGGGAAGTCCGTCGGTTCTTTTGAACGGTTCACTTCAAAGATCCGGTTAAAAACTATTCAAAAATTGTAAAACATACAGAATTACATCTCGTGCTCCTAAATTCCCGCTGTGTAAAATATCAAAACGTTTCAATAAAATAAAACGTAATAATATCCAAACCATAACAAACAAAACAACAGGCCTAATACAATTAATTTGTGCAACCTATCTGAAATCATTTTTGCACGTTTTAATAGGACCTGCTTCGTCAAAAACATAGACTGTATAAAACATGGTCAAAAGAGACGGTTCAGGACAGGTTCAAACAAATGAGTCGGCCAATGAAAAGATTCATTGAAGAGATTCGACTCACCGGAACGATTCGTTTAGAATGGAACACGAGCATGATGATGTCTGCCGGTAGAAGCGGAGCCATTAATAGATGACTGGAATCTAGAGCGATATTAATAATGGCTGACCTGCAACCCCAGGTACTGGATTCAGTATTTCATATATAGATGGTCCTCAGACAACTAAAACCGCTGATGTTTCGCCTTAATATTTTGGTATATAGGCTAACTGTCGTGTGCACTGTCAGCGACGCGGCGGTTAGCTTGTAACGTTACCCTGCTATTGTAACGAACGAATCTGTTTACATCTGATCAACACGCTCGCGTGCAGTGTAACGTTAGATAGATCCGTTGATTATTATGGGAAATGTTTTGTTTAGTTTGTTCAGCAAACTTGCGAGTAAAATGCCTTTAAAAACGTGGCAGGAACATCCGTTTGTGGATTATGTTGCAAACATATGGTTATGATATTCACGGTGATACTTACTGTAATGAGAAATCCATTGCCTATCACTTCCTGTTTTATTAAAAGTGAATCACTGGGTAGTGAGAAGGATACATCACAACCTTTAAGTGGACATGTCTGGTTTGTGAGTAAATGCAAGCCAGTTTGACCCTTTTTTTGTAAGTTACATTGAGAGCTATGTTATGAAGACTTTGAGGTTTGAAAGGCACTGTTGTATGATCAGTAGTTTGTATAAATGTCCAGCTAACTGCAAGAGCTACAAAAGCTCTCTTCTAGTCAGCTGACTCGTCATGGAGATGTGTGGACAAGCATGGCCATGTTTATCTCACACTCAATGACATGCAGAATAAGATGCCAGCATCAGATTATATGCACTCTGTATGGGTAGTTATATGTGAAGGTATAAAGGAATCAGTACAATTTTACCAGGTTTCTTTTTGTGATTCAACTTTTAAATGTAGCTATTAAATGTAGTCTTTCAATTATTATTACATCTCTTGAACAGGGGCGGACTTAATGATTTGGGGGGCCCTAAGCAAATTCCAGGTATGGGTCCCCAACACACCAGCTATGTGCTCTTTTACATTTGTAACCCTTATATTGCTGTCTCTCTTTAAATCATAGTTTGTAGTTTAAGTACACTTTACAATAAGCTTCATTAGTTAACATTAGTTACTAACATGAACTAGCAATGAGAAAAAACATTTGTTACAGTATTTATTAATCTTTATCAATGTTAGTTAATAAAAATACAGCTGTTCATGGTTTGTTCATGTTAGTTCACAGTGCGTTAACTAATGTTAACAAATACAACTTTTGATTTTAATAACGTATTAGTAAATATTGAAATGAATATTAGGCTAACTAAGATTAATAAATGCTGAAGGAGTATTGTTCATGTTAACTAAGGTTGTTAACTAATGAACCTTATTGTAAAGTGTCACCGTAGTTTATTTTCCCCTTCACAACTTATCATCGACCTGATGTGGTTCTAAAGCCGTTTTACCTTTTTTTCCCTATCACAAAATAAGAAATAAAATAAAATAAAAAGAAAGAAATCATGCTTGCACTTGGCTGTGATTTGTGAACTAAATAAAGATTCAAACATGTTATAAATAATCCCATGCAACTCGTCCCGTATTCCAAGTGTTCTGAAGGCACATGGTAGGGTTTGCTGAGAAACAAACCAAAAATGTAATCTATTAAACGAATATTTTTTCGGTCGTTGCACTCCTGTGTACATTCATGCGAGTGTATACAGTTTTGTCCAGGAAAAGCACACAAACAAATCGTTTTGAGAAGTCAAGATGAAACACTAGGCTACATGACACACAAGGTGTATCTGTAAACACTTTCTTCTCTGAGGTGAGTACCTCTGTTGTAAGACAGTCAGACAGTGTTGTGTCAAATTCTGTGACCAACAGAATCATGTGACGCTAGGATTAGGATTGGGATTAGGATTAGCTCTTTACAGCACCTACTACAGTTACATAATTCGGCGGGTCATAGAATCTCCATAACACAAACACACTAGAGCTTCGCCAAATATGTTTTGCCAATATCTGATGGGGCCCCAAGCGTCCGCTTAAGTCCGCCCCTGCTCTCGAATACTTGATTCTGATTGGCCCATTTGCTGCATTCTGCTGTTAAATGCTTTTGTTTGTAGAGTGCACCAGTGTCCACCCACTTTTGTAGTGGCCTTGGTCTGGAAGTATTTTTAAGGGATTTTAAGAAAGTCTTAGTTTTAGAGTTATCACCCATGAACCAAACCAACCAGCTATAAAGAGAATCACATTGTAACAAACTTCATCATTCAAAAAGACAAGAATGTGTAATTAACAGCTTCATGGGAGTTGGGTGGGTGCTAAATTGTTCTTTTGGCATTTGCTTGTTGTGATTCTCTGATTGGTGGAGATTACTCTGCAGAATCATGGGTAATGTAGTTTTTTCACCAGAAATTCTGCTGTTAAACATGATTCTATAAAAAATAAGTTATAATGGAGGTTAATGCCTTCAACAAAAGCATTTACTATTGATTAACAACCTTGTAGCTCACACAGTAGTTCTGTCTTTAGCCTAACTATTTAAAAGTAATGGTTAAAAATCAATTCCCCCATGGAGAAAACAAATGGGGTTTCTGCTTCCGGAACCCGACTGTTGCACTCTATTATGTGATTCTCTAGAAAACTTCTGAGTTCTGACTGCATAGCGTTTAAAGGGTCAGTTCACCCAAAAATGAAAATTCTGTCAGTAATTACTCACCCTCATGTTGTTCCAACCCCGTAAGACCTTCGTTCATCTTCGGAACACAAATTAAGATATTTTTGATTAAATCTGAGAGCAGTCTCACTCCTCCATAGGCCTAAGGGAATGAAACTTGCTGGCGCAAAAAAGTTATTAAAGACATCGTTAATATAGTCCAAGTGACTACAGTGGCTCAATATTAAAGGAGAACTTGGTAACTTTTTTAACTTAATAAAACTGTCTAGAAATCATTTGGATGGTTAAACAACCTGTTCTGGTGATATTGGTGACTTTCCCCGCTCCCCCCAGCGTTCCCAGGCGGAAAACCAACCTTGCAACTTGGGCACTACCGTCCCGGCAAGATAGAAATTGGAAGTCTCGTGAGAAGCGAGAACTAGAACGAGAACGAGCGTGAAACACAAATTGCTTTACGGCAATTCGACATAAACACACACGCATGTATGATGTATTACCAGATTACCCACCTCGGTAGACATAGCTCCACACGATACAGTTGGCTTGCTCTGATCAAAACAAACGCACATGAGCAGTGGTAGAGAGGGGGAGGAGGCCGCCGCAAGTGAGTTTTTTACGACTGTGTTGTGAAATATACGCCCCCCCACAGCTGTAGGGGGAGCTCGTGGGGAAAACATGCGACAACAAAAGAGAAAATCAGCGAAGAAGTGACTAGAGTTCGCTAGAGTTACCGAGTTCTCCTTTAAGTTTATCAAGCGACGAGAATACTTTTTGTGCGCAAAAAAACACACAAAAATAACAACTTTATTCCACTATTCATTTCCTTCTCTCTGGGCCTCGAGTCTTTTCACATAGTATAACTGCACAGCGCTTCTGTGTTGTACGTCACACGCATCACACACATGACAAGCGTCGGCCAATAGTGAGCCTACGTGGTGACGTGCAACACAGACGCGCTGCGCTAAAACACTACGTGAAAAGACTCGAGGCCCAGAGAGAAGGAAATGAATAGTGGAATAAAGTCGTTATTTTTGTTGTTTTTTGCGCACAAAAAGTATTCTCGTCGCTTGATAAACTTAAGATTGAGCCACTGTAGTCACTTGGACTATATTACCGATCTCTTTAATAACTTTTCTGGGCCAGCAAGTTTCATTCCCTTAGAAGCCTATGGAGGATGTGAGCCAGCTCTCAGATTTAATAAAAAATATCTTAATTTTGTGTTCCGAAGATGAACGAAGGTCTTACGGGGTTGGAACAACATGAGGGTGAGTAATTACTGACAGAATTTTCATTTTTGGGTGAACTAACTCTTTAATAGTAACTGAAATCAACACATGAGGCAAAATAAATCCAGACCAGGGGTCTTGTACTAACTTGAAGGGTCATACAGACTACACACATAGCCTAGTAATTGTACAAGAATAGAAGATGCATTTCAGTGTTGTTTTTGTAAAGCATGCCAGTTACCTTATTTTTGTATTTTCTAAATCCATTTTTTTCTTCACAGGACGATCTTTTAAAAATGTCTAACAGAGAATCGTGGAAGTAAGTAGTCATGAGCAATCTTTTTTAAGTGGTTGTTGCTTAGAATAATCATGGACATAAGTGTAAGTTGTTGTAAAAGGATGTTCAACTTTTCTAAACTGTCACAACCTGTCTTTTTTAGTGCCTTATGATTGTCACCATCTATGTAAAAATAGTTCCTGGGGCATGTGTGTCATTGTTATAAGTGAACACTGGCAATGTCGTGCAAGTGGCCTCAGTAGGTCTGGCCTCGTGTATGATCCTGCAAAAATGAACCTCTTTCACAACCTAGTTTTCTGTATCTGTTTTCTTGAAATCAGTGAATTTAGGAGTGTTGATCTATGTCTTTGGTTTCATGGCATAAAGATTCTCTGATTATTTCTGACTTGTCTGTACTCTTATGTGTGTGTAACTCCAGGATGCAGCACGAGAGGTTGCATGTGAAGCATCGAGGTCATGAGGCCATGCATGCCGAGATGGTTCTGATTCTCATCGCCACGCTAGTGGTTGCTCAGATTGTCCTGGTTCAGTGGAAACAAAGACACGGCAGATCCTACAACGTAAGTACCTACGTTTACATGGACTTCTTTCGTTTCAGTCTGAACTAGTTTATTCCCATTGATGTAGTGTTGTCATGAATGCTAAATAAAGCAATCAGGTTGATGTGCGCGTTTATACGTAACAAGCCTCAAATTGGAATAGATTTTTTGACATGCACAAATATAGAGGGTTTCCCGCTGTGTGCACCTACTATTCTTCTACATTGCGTCTTTTCTTTGTTTTAAGGAGCTGACTTAATATTTACCTATTTTGGGTCCTAATTAGGAGACGACGAGCACATGAACCATTGTGTTGTGCCGTTTTTTTTTTTTTTATCAAGCTGTAAAAACTCCCCTTCCTGCTCGGGGTGTGCGATTTATATCGTAATTGTTGTTTTAACGATGTGCGATTTGACACTATCGAGTATAGCCTATCCCTCACACACACCCAGAGAGTGCATGCATACTCTATGTGATGTAGTCTTGTAGATTAGACTAGTGCGGGTGCGCATTTAGGGTGCACGCTTTCACTGCGTGATTTAGTCTTTATTTATATCATTTAGTAATAAAATGAATAAAATAAAATGTGAGATTGATTTTATACAAGTTTAATAAACAAGAAGTTAATATTAAGTGACTTACATTTTAGACACCATATTGCCTGTTTTTGCTCTATTTCACCTACGAAAATAGTTAAAAACAAAGCCACACATGGCGGTGTTTCCTTGCTTAGTGAATCAGTTTTTTGAACGAATCAGTTGACTAGGATAGATAAAGATAGTCAAATGCTTCTCTCCGTGAATGAACGGTTTCAATTTCACATTTAAAGTATCTTTTCTTGTTTTAAATAATTTTATATATCAATATTCAATATTGCAAAGATGAATTTTGTTGATACTGATTTCATTTGATTGGTAACACAGCCATCAATCAAATTGAATTTGATTAAATTTATGAAATTGACACAAAAGATGATGCATGCATATAATTAGGTTTAAAAAAAATGCCTTTATAAAGGTAAAAATGCCCATATTAGGTAAAAATCAATTGAAACATATTTTCGTGTATTTCTGTCGCTGCTGTGAACTGACCACCACGCAGAGTATGAAGAATATCAAAAACTTCCGGAGTCGGCTGTCCACTACAGTCCTAAACCTGCCAAAGTACCAACACAATAAACACACTCAGCAAAATATCGTCTAATAATCGTTCTCCAGAAAATCCCAGAAAATATCGAGATATATTTTTTCGTCAATATCGCACACCCCTACTTCCCGCGCCCAAAACAAAGTGGCTGTGGATGAGCATCCCAAAACAAGGACTGGTGGGACGTTGTCCCGCTCCACTTCACAGACGATGAGTTGAAGGAAAATTCATTTCAGTCATTTATGACTTCATTCAACAGCTTGTTTCATGCATCATTACGCCATTTCTAAGTCATTGCGTATGTGTAGTACTTTCCCCTCATCAGTTTGTTTTCAATCCGATCAAGTGTTTATAGGTCCTCTTGATCGGATTAGAAAAGGTTTAAAGCACAATCCGAATGGGATTTTAATCAGATTTGGCCAATTCATTCCGATTGACGTGATTACATGTAACTTTTTTTTATTCCGCCTGTGCTAATAGTCCGATTAAAATCAGAATTTTAGGGTCCATGTGCACAAATAAAGTAGTTAATGAATATTGTTAATATTGTTTGTCTTGTAGATGGTCACACTATTGCAGATGTGGGTGGTTCCTCTGTACTTCACCATTAAGCTTTATTGGTGGCGTTTCCTGTCCACATGGGGCATGTTCTCCGTCATCACCAGCTATGTCATATTCAGAGCCACACGCAAGCCTCTCTCCTGCAGAACGCCACGGTAATGCTTTCAGTTTTTTTAAGAAAAAATGACATTTGTCATCATTTACTTGCCTGTATGTTGTTCCAGACTGTTCTATAGCTTTTTATCTTCTGTTAGTCAGAAAAAGAAAAGTTTTGACACACTGTTCTTTTCTTATACAATGAAAGTATATTGTACTCAAAGATTTGTTAAGCAAAAAAGGGGTTGTCTTTGGGTTACTAAATTTCTTATTTGGGTTCCATAGCATATAGAAAGTTAAACTTTTTCATTATTGATTTTTCATTTTTGGATGATTGTTTCTTTTAAATAAGCTAAAAGAGCAGCAGGATGACTTAGTATTTGAAGTATTTATATTAATATATTATTCATTTATATTTCAATACTAAAAGAATGCATAAAATAAAAATAAACTGAATTTCTTTTTATTTTCCCTCTACAACTATTATTTTAAATGAAGAAAATACAGTTCTGGAATACAGAATGTAACTTCTGCAATCACAAAATGAATCATAGCTCATTCATTCATTCATTATATAAAATTAATTAACAGTGTTAATTAAATATATCAATCAACAGTTTGTCATAATTACAGCACACATATCATGTGTATGCAGCTTCGGATACTGTATTGTGTTGGAAAACGGAGGGCCTTCAGATTCAGAAGCACTGCTTTACATACAATTGTCTCATATAAAAAAGCAGCAGCTATGCGAGTTTTATGAGTGCAATACACGACGTGTAGTGCCCCTTGTAGAATGTGTTGCCTGTGTATTGTTATATAGAATATGAACTAAAAGCCATTTACTTCTGCAGGATGGTGTATAAGTGGTTCCTCCTCATTTACAAGCTGAGCTACGCTGTGGGTGTTATAGGATATCTTGCCATCATGTTTACCATGTTTGGATTCAACGTTTTTTTCAGGTGCGTAACATTGAAAACATTGACATATTTGATCAGAAATGAAACAGTGCCTTCATTCAGATCCTAAAATCCCAAACACAGGGCACAGGGATCCCAAGGAGGAGAAATTGTCTGTCTGAGTAGTGAGTCAGTAGTTAGTTCGCCCCCTGTTCATTGTTTCCATGGCAATGCTGACACAATGGCGTTCTAATTAGAAGGAATTACTCCCTTAAGCCCTATTCGGATGGCACTACGTTTCCAGGGGGACGGTAGAGACATTTGTGTTTCACAGACGTACTTTGCGATTTTTAATCCCACCCGAATCTGTCAAGTCGGAGTTTTTCCTCACACAACCTCTGTAAAAATTCCAGGGCAAATTACCTACTGTTTTCAGCAAACTCAACAGTCCTCTGGGAAATATAATCCGGTCTGAATGTCTGTGATTGCCAATATTGTATGATCCTAAGTCTTCTCCTCGTGTTTTTTTTTTACCTATCTGAGCTACCGTTTGCGCACCAGTCTTCGGCATGCTTTCATTTCATTGCCATATGGATGGTATCCTAAGAAAAAATTCAATAAAAAAATTTAGCCAAATTGCGGTGTCAGGTAAGAGTAAGGTACTTGTCTAGATTTCTCTGCTCGCTTATGTGTCGTGAGTTTATTATGAACAGCCACCTCTATAAACTCGTCAAGTTTACTCAACCCTCTGGTGCTGCTCATGTGGTGGTCAAAAATGGCAGAATTGTTTTTTTATTATTTCAATTAAATGAATGTACTGTATTTTAGTTCGATAATGTGTTTTATTTTGTATTTTTAGGGGATTTTATAGTACTAAATTATATAGTTATGATCCATTTATTACCTGTTAATCACTTTTTGAGCATAGACCTGAAAATGAAATTTCCAACTTAAACTGTCGTAAATCTTGAATGCTTTGAAGCACAGACTTAAGGTTGGTCTAAATATTATAAAGACCGAGTATTGCTGAAGTGAAAATTTTAAAAAGTGAAACTATAAAAAAGTGTTATTATTATGAAAAATACACACAAATGCAATTTTAATTTTTTTTATGTTAAATATAAATATATATTTCCAAAACATGTTTTACTCTAAAACGGTGAGAAAATCAAAGCCATAAATCTAAACAAGTTGTGTTCCAAAATTAAGGTTGATACCTCAAAAAACTAGTAAGATTTTGTTTGGGTGCAGTACCAAAGGTTTCCACTAGATGAAACGTTTGGTTTCACATAGCAAGTGCCAAAACCTTTACCAAATTTTGTACTATTCCAATGAAGTAAAAAATTATATATATATATATATATAAAAACGCACAAAGATTTTGGGTCAAAAATGACTGAACAGCACCAGAGGGTTAAATGGGTTTTTTATAATGAATAAAAATTATATCAATAAATAATACATTTAAAAAACATAGATGTCATATGTGATGCATGAAAGAACAGCAGATGAGCTTCTATAACGAGCACATCTAGAAATCTCTCTAATAAACACAGAGATGTTTGTCCCATCCGAATCGATACATGAAATCACAGACGTCGAATGATAAGAACTGTAATTCAAATGTAGTTTTGAAAACTAGTCCCGTCCGAAAAAGGTATTGAAATTGTGAGTGTGAAAAGAAATGGATGCATACAGTACTTCTTTGTTGACATATGTTTCAGGGGATGTGCATGCTAGGCTGATTGCCATTCTAAGAATATTTATATAGACAATTGATTGTACAAGTTATGGTTGAAATATGTTTTTAAATCTTTAAGGGCTGCACAATTATTTCAATTAAAGTTGAAATTGGGATATGACCAAGTAAATGTTTTTTTTGTTTTTTTCAGGATTAAAGCAGAGGACTCGATGGATGTAGGTGTTATCATGCTTTTCTATGGTCTGTACTATGGGGTAATGGGACGTGACTTTGCTGAAATCTGCTCAGACTACATGGCATCCACTATAGGGGTAAATACATATACATCAGTTTCTATACGTCAATGTCCAGACATTCTCATATTAACTCTTTGGCCGTGTGTCCACCGAAGCGTTTTTGTCCGTATTCTTTTACATTTTTTTTTCAATGGGATTGGCGCTTATTTAAATACGGTAGCAGCGTGACATGGTGCTGAGCATCTATTTCGCGCTGAGTGCTTGCTGTTTTTTTCCGGATGCTGAGAGTGGAAGAATGTTAAACTTTGGGTAAAACAGAGGCTCATCACTCTCACTTTTTACCTAGCCATCCAATTACAGTGGAGGAGGGGCGGGACAAATCCCACATCAACCAACCGCCACGTCCTGCTTGTACAAGGATAACAGACGACAACAACCAGCACAACAATGGAACAAAATCATTTACAACAAGTACTTTGCATTGTATCAACATTTTTATATTTAGGTACAAACTATCTGTGAAATCAGATATTATTAATAGTAATAACACTTCCACGCATATTCCGTATCATATCAACCAAAGCGTCTCAACTGAAAAAGTGCAAGGCGTTTTCAGAAGAGCGCCTTTGGTGGACACACGGCTTTAAACCCTTCAATTTATTCTCAGATATCCTGCAGTATTATTTGCGAACATTTCAATTAAAAAATATATTTTTTATATCTTAGTAAAGGTTTTTGTTCATTCTCCCAGTAACTCTTTTACCTGGTTTCTTTTCTGTCTGCCGCCTTCAGTACTATAACATAGGTGGTATGCCATCCCGAAACCTTAGTGATGACATTTGTGCCGTGTGTGGTCAGAAGATTTTTGTGGACATAGATGAGGAAGGCATCATTGAGGACACCTACCAGCTCTCCTGTAACCACATGTATCCTTCATTTCCCCTAAACCTTGCCTGTAATGTTTTTCTTAACAGAAAACAAGAAGTTTTGTTGTTATGTGGAAAAAATGTGTTTTTATTTAATTTATTGATATTTATTGATGTTTCAAGAACTTGATTTTTTTTTTCCTATTTATTATATGAGGAAACATGAAGTAAAGTTTCTGCAAACCTTTCTTTGTTCAGTCAAATTATCCTTAACTTCCTATGGTCAACAGATTTCATGAATTCTGTATTCGTGGCTGGTGCATTGTGGGAAAAAAGCAGACGTGTCCATACTGCAATGAGAAGGTGGACCTCAAAAAGATGATGAATAACCCGTATCCTTGAATTTTGTTAAAAGTGGCCATTGGTCAATTTACATGCATGACATTCAATTAAATAATGACCAAATTCCTAGAACGATGGAAGTTCGTTTCCACCACTGAATAGAAAATGAAATAGTTAATTGTGACTTTATCCTGCAATTCTGACTTTTTTTTCCCCTCAGAATTGCAATATAAAAACTCGCAATTGCGAGAAAACTACATTATCTGGGATAAAACTTTGTACTACAGTATATGCATTTTTTATATTCTTAATGTTAAAATAAGCATAAAAAAAATTGGGTAACTTTTTTTTACAGTGTAAAGTGTACTGAAGATGAATTAAACCAAAATACACACTAAAAGTTTTTTAATAACCATATTTACGCCTTACATCTCCACATCAGCTGGGAGAGAACACATGTTTTATATGGACAACTTCTGGATTGGTTGAGGTACCTGGTCGCCTGGCAACCCATCATAATTGGAATCGTGCACGGAATAAACTTTTCACTTGGACTTGAATAAACCCCTACAGTATTCGATTCGGTTTAAAACTGTGCATGTGTTGACCTTTTTGAATATTTATTTGTAAATTTTACACTTTATAATATAAATCAGACAGCTGCTTATTTTGCTTTTTAAAATCATTAGACATATGGAAACAGACTTGTTCAGATACACACAACTCTTTCAGAAGTGACCTACGTTGATACATCAATCAAAGACGTACAGAAGCCCCTCTAAAGCTGCTGTTTATCACTCGAAACTATCAATCGAAACCGTGCCTCATTTTGTCTGTCTGTTTGTTTAATCGTTTAGCATTGTAATGGTGTGGATATTAAGTGGTTATGGTTTTGTTGCGGTAAGCGTGAAGACTAGAGGGGTGATTGCCAAAGCTGCACTCAGTATTTTTTATTTTATGTTGAGCTGGCCATCTTGTTTAAACCCCATGAGGCGACCTGCTCTGTGTAAAATTAAACCATTTTTATGTGGCTACTGATATGACTTGAGTCTGTCGTGATTGTGCTAAGTAGAAAGGGTATGAATTATTCTCAATGCTTTTTCAATTACTGAATTCATTCATTGAAATAAAATGAATTCTTTGATTTGAATATTTTTTTGCCAATGCTTTGTAGGTCTTAAATTTCAATCTTTATGGTCTTAAAATGTCTTAAAAAGGTCTTAAATTTGACTAACTGAAACCTGCAGGAACCCTGTCAAATCTTTATGCTGAAATTCATTCAAAAAATATTCCCCGCGCCAGAGATTTTGATCATTTTCACAAAACGTTTATGGCCCCCTGAATATTTTATGTATAAATATCTGAACATGCAATATATCAAAAGAAAGAACAGAACCTCTGCTTTTAAACAAAACAGAAAAAACATTTTAAAAAATTATCAACAAAAAATATCAACACTTGAATGTGGGGAGGTCTCATTAAAGAAACAACATATTAAACAAAAATCTGAGAAAATCACATTTGTCAAAGACTATGGTCGGATGGGATTCAGAACGATGATCAAAACACAGAGTAGATCTCTCTTTTTATCAACACTCCCAAAGCCTCACAGTCCTATGTCAGTGCCATTGTTTTGTCTCAAGTAATTACCAGTATTTTTTATTTAATTTTTTAAGGCACATTTATAAAAGCCTAATTGAGCTAGGGCCTAATCCTGGCTTAATCTAGGCCTTGTCTGTGAAACCAGGCCAGTCTAGAATATTGACTATTTAACCATATAAAATGAAAGAGAGAACATCTTTCAAATTTAAAGTAACAAATTAATGATATCATATTATTTATCATCATTCTTTTTTAAAACGGGACAAGCTTTTCCAAAGTCACTTTTTAATGCGCTGTACATTAGCATGATAATGGTATGACGTGACAGCAATATTAGAAAAATCAACACAGTCCAAGCAGGATTATCTTTGTAAGTCGTAAACAGGCACACATCAAAAATATTAACTAAATGAAATAAAATAAACTACTGAAACCCTTTTTATCAATAAAGCGAAACAATGGAAAATGTTGCATGATGTAAATGTTAAGGCTGATTTTTTTTTTTTTTTTTGTACAGACATAAAACGATAACATTCAAGTAAAATTCCTTTTTTTGATGAACGTACAAAACATTCTTTACGTACAATCCTTATATACAGAAAATAAAGCAAATCAGCACATTAAACCATATGCATAATTTACAGTACAGACTTACTGTACCAAAACATCATAATGAACATTCTGGAATTTGCAAAACATAAAAAAGCAAAAACATAAAAAAGACCTTTGCGTTTTAATGATGACGAAATACTATTGCTAGTGAGTTACGCAGAAATTTGCATGACATCATTACTACTATGTATGAATAATCCCTCTAAGAGTGAAGAAGAATGATGGACAAATCAAAATCAATTCCTTGAAAATGTTTGGCGTTGACTACGTTTGCATTTGAAACCCAAACTTCTTTGCTCTGAAACATTATTTACGATAAATAAACAAATATATAGATATTTCCAGTTTTTAGTAGTATTCGTAAGGAAAATAGAGAGTCCTAATATTTTCTAAATAAAGAGCCGTACGCTGCTAGTATCATTCTATAGGTATGCAAGGCAACAGTGCGTTGTGTAATCTACTGTACACAAGTACACACAGTATGTCATTACACGGGACAAATGCTATTCGTGATGTTTCAATTCCACACTGTAAGTTTGCTTATTGAAGTTGCACTGATTGGAGTAAAAACAATGAATTTAACAGACACGGGTGGAATATGATCAGCGTTTGTGAAGCTATAATCAGGCCTACAGTACTGGTCAAAAGTTTGGAATAATTACAATTTTGAATGTATTTATTAAGTCTTTTATGCTTTTTTTTTTTTCCTGTGATGCAAAGCTGAATTTTCAGCATCATTCCTCCAGTCTTCAGTGTCACATGATCCTCCATGAATCATTCTAACATGATGATTTGCTGTTCAACTATTATTAATTATTCTTGGTGCTCAATTATTATTAATGGTTCTTATTATTAGCAGTTGAAAACAGTTTTGGCTGCTTTATTTTTTCAGGATTCTTTGATAAATAGAAAATTCATAGCATATATTTGAACTAGAAATCGTTTGTAACATTATAAAATGTCTTTACTGTCCTTTGAACAATTTAATGCATTCTTTATGAATAAAAGTATGAATTTTTTTATTTTTTTCATACTTTTCCCAAACTTTTGAATGGTAGTGTATCATGGTTTCCACAAAAATATGAAGCAGCAAAAACTCTCTTCAACACTGATAATAATCAGAAATATTTCTTGAGCACCAAATCATATTAGAATGATTTCTAAAGGATCATGTGATACTGAAGACTGGAGTAATTATGCTGAAAATTCAGCATTGAAAAAAAAAGTTATTTTAAGTTTAAGGTTTTACTGTTTTTTGATCCAATAAATGCAGCCATGGTGAGCAGAATATACTTTTTTTTTTCAAAAACATTACAAAAAGCTTAATTATTCCAAACTTTTAGTAGTGTATAGTCAATTCTAAGATGCATAAACAATGGAGCCAAATGGTCAAAGAGGGAATGCCAAAGCTTGGATTCAGTGAGATATCGCTTTCTGCTCTCTTGGCTGCATGAGTTATGAGTATCTCTAAAATGTTTCCTCATCAAAAGGTTCTTAAAAGTGTTGAGATAGTGTTCTAATAGCATCCTAGAGAAGTCAGATGGGACTCGGATTTGTTTCCGAAAGGTGGCGGCTCATGCATGGTTCCCTCATGCAGCAGAGTTTTCAGCTTACTGTAGGTAGTACACTCACCAATGCATTCTGATGTCTCAGTATTTCCACAGTGGAATGTGCGGAGGTTTGGCAAAGGCATTCCAAGGCATCCCATAAATAGTGTTAACAAGCTTTAGTCTTCTCAAGAGAGTCATTCGACAGCAATAACAAATACTAAAAGATGTGAAAACCAAGGAGGGAGAATACCATTACATCACATTGAGTGCAATATTTGGACACATACAGTTTGACTTTGTTTCTTTTTCCGGGCCCTCTGAAGTCATTGTAGGTAGCGGTACACTTTGAAGCAATGGTTCCCAGAATCAGCCACCACAACATGGCCATCCGAGGTCAAAGCGAGGCCCTGCGGCCCGTAGAGAGGGTCGGCCGCGGTGTTGATGTAGGACAGGAACGATCCACTTCCGTCAAACACCTGAGAATGACAATTTTGATTTCGGAATTACATTTTTAAATATTCTGTGTTGTATGTATGTATTAATCTGTTTTGTATTGTCATTTTAGTGTCTGAGCAGTGCTGGAAAATGTCTTATAGGTGAGACGACTATATACTACCGTACAAAAGATTGGGGTCAGTACGATTTAAAAGAAGTAATTAATACTTTTATTCAGCAAGGATCCATTAAATTGATCAAAAGTGACAGTAAAGACGCTTATAATGTGATATTTGTATTTCAAGTACAGTAAATTATGTTCTTTTGAACTTTCTATCCATCAAAGAATCGTGAAAGAAACTGCATCACAGTTTCCACAAAAATATTAAGCAGCACAACTGTTTTCAACATTGATAAATATAAATTTTTCTTGAGCAGCAAATCAGCATATTAGAATGATTTCTGAAGGATCATGTGACACTGAAGACTGGAGAAATGATGCTGAAAATTCACAGGAATAAATTAATGACATCGTGACATTTGCGGGGCTCTTCAGTGTCACATGATCCTTCAGAAATCATTCTAATATGCTGATTTGCTGCTCAAGACACATTTTTTTATTATTATTATTAATGTTGAAAACAATTTAAATTGTAATCATATTTCAAAGTATTGGTGTTTTTACTGTATTTTTGATCAAATAAATGCAGGCTTGTTTCTAAAGCATTACGAATCTTACCAAAACCAAAAATGTAAAAAAAAAATAATAATAATAGGTTGACTTTCCAAAGAGTGAACACTCTGGAAATGTTAATAAAATGTCACATTCGGACTCAAATATTGTTGTGAGTTTGGCTTAAGGCAAATGCTAGGAAATAGGAATTGGACATGCGTTTCCGAATATAATAAAATAAATATTGACGTCATAATTACAAGCTGGAGGATTTAAAGTTCACCCAAAAAGGAAAATTCTGTCATCATTTACTCACCCTCAAGTTGTTCCAAACCTGTATGAATTCATCAACTGTTTTCAGCAGAAGAAAGAAGCTCATTTAGGTTTGGAATAACTTAAGGGCGAGTAAATGACAGAATTTGAATTTTTGGGTGAGCTATCCCTTTACGACAACTAACTACAGAAACAAAGTTCCTTCTGCAAAGGTAAGCTATTGGGGACTGACTTGGCTTACATTAGCTTGTAAGGTACTAGCTAAATGTTTCTGGCTAGATAGTCTAGACAGGGTGGTAGGAGTGTTACTCCTTAAATATTCTTTTTTACAAGTACTGTGTCGGTCAAGTTAATACGGGACTTCACAACAACTCATTACCTGTATCCGACTGTTTCCCCAGTCTGCCACAATAATGTTCCCATTGACATCCACAGCAACCCCTGTGGGAGCATTGAACTGGCCGTTGCCTTCGCCGTTTGAGCCAAATTTGAGCAAGAAGTCACCATCTGCATTAAATACCTATAAGAGAGTATTAAGTAATATTATAAAGTAATATGACATAAGAACATTATATACAGTGCAGAATATACATTAGGAACAAAAGACAAAAAGTAGTCTTTTGTTCATGTAACATCATGGAAATATTGGTAGCACAGTATTTACATGGGGAACAGGACTGTAAAATAAAATGTACTACTTATAGTTATTACAATAACTGTGTAATAACTAGGTACTAACCCTGAACCTAACCTTAACCCATGTAGTTACCTTATATTACCCAGTATTTTCTACAATGCAAGCACACATACTGTAAAATAAAGTGCAATCGAAATATTTGTGATGAGTTTGAGCTCACGTTATTGCCTAGAGAATGGTTGAATCGCACAGAGTAGCAATTAAGAACAGGAGTATGAAGAGTATGAAGAAACAATCTTCTATTCTGTGATTTTTTTCCCTCATGATCCTTTCAAGCCTTTTTCTTTAGGCAATGTTTAATTTCCAACCAACTTTATCACCCCTTAGTGTCAATCAGAAGTGCTGCAATAAATCGGTAAAACAATGTTATTTAATGCAATGTTATGATATAGTAATTATGGATACAAATTATTTTATAACAAATATGTATAATATTTAAATAAATAAATATTACTATTTAATGCAATTCTAATAGTGTTTTGATCTGTAACATTTTACATTTTATTGTTTTATTTATTAAATTATATTTTATAAATTAATAATACTTATTTGTTTTTAGCATTATTATAATAAAAATCATTTTAATCTGATATTACTTTTATTTTGATTTATATATTTTTTTCATTTATATTAGTTATAATGATACTTTTATTATTATTAATGCATAATAATAAATACATAATATAAATAATTTTCCTACAATATGTCTAAGCAGAGGGTCAGCAATGTTAGAAAACAGCATGTTAAGCTTACCTTAACAGAATGGTTATGAAAGTCTGTGATGATTATTTCATTGTTGTTGTTGACTGCTGCAAAGTGTGGGCCTACATGGAAAGAAAGGGCAAGGAAACAGAACCATAGAATGATAACATTACATGTTTGAATAAAGTACAACATTTTCATCTGTCTGTTGCAAAGCAGTCTGCAACCCTTCATCTTGACTGCTGTAGATAAGCACCTACCTGCAAACTGTCTGTCGCCGATTCCCCGACTGCCAAACTTAGTGACGAGTTTCCCGCTGGGCTGGAAGATGAAAACCGTACAAGCCTTGTTGTCCACAACGATAACATGACCGTTCTGATCCACAGACACTCCCTTCGGACCCATCAGCCTTCCTGAGCCCAGCTTGGCCTTCAGAAAAATCAGATCATTAAAACTCGAGTTTCATTTCAAATTCTACATTTGCTTGTCCGTCCTAACTAAATATAACTGACCTTGTATTTGCCCTCACTGGAGAAGATGCTAACCCACTTATTATCATAGTCAGCAATGATGATGTCCCCATTTGGGTGCACAGCTACTCCAGTGGGCCGCTGCAGTTGTCCCGGTGATCGGCCACGTACCCCGAACCGGCTTTGAAACTCTCCCGTATTTGAAAATATCTGATCAACAGAGAATCTGTATGTAAAGATATACTGTACCTAGAGTTTCCATGTTTGAAAATAGCAGGGCTTTCTTACCTGCACGCACTGATTGTTACTGTCGGCAATTAAGATCTTTCCTGTTGAACAAGCTGCTACTCCCTGGAGGTTAGTGAACTCTCCTTTATTCCTCCCTTTTGTTCCTATGAAACCAACAGGTGTTATGTAAAGGACTTGGGCTGAAGATAACAGAACATCAGAAGTACTTTGTGAAGATGAGTACAGTAAAGATTACTTTTTTTTTTGTTGAAGAAAATGTGTGTGGTGTGATGGTTGCAAGAGTGTTGCTAAATGGTTATGTCAGGGATTTTTAAAATGAATTTTAGGTCATGTAACCGTTAAACATTCTTCTGATTTTATTCAGGTTTATTTATAAGGTTAGATTGGGTACAAATATGCATGTAAGCATGCATTTCCATGCTGGAAACACCACTGTTCAAAAGTTTGGGGGCAATAAGATTATTATTTTTATTTTTATTTTAAGAAAATTAATACTTTTAATTAGCAAAGATGCATTAAATTGATCAAAAGTGACAGTAAAGACATTTATAATGTTCACAATATTGCCATTTCAAATAAATTATGTTCTTTTGAACGTTCTATGCATCAAAGAATCCTACATATACATATATATATATATATATATATATATATATATATAAAACATTAAGCAGCACAACTGTTTTCAGCATTAATAAGATATTTTTGAAATACTTTTGATTGGTACTGTATGTACTAGTTTGGTGCAGGGTTATCATTGTTAACTAAAAATACAATAAAAAAAAATCTAAAAATTAGATCTAAACATCTAATTCAAAATATTAACACAAACTTAAAAAATTTAATTGATGAATTAAAACTATATATGACATTTTTTAAATCTACAAAATTACAAAACCTTTAACTAAAATTAAAGTGAAAATAATAAAATTCTAAATATTAACAAAAACTATAATAGTATCTCAATGATCCTGAAATAACACTGGACTGGTGCTACTCTAGATAGAAGTGCCAGCAAAACTAGTGAGTCTGTTCGTGTTTTCAACAGGGTGAAAGAAGTTTAGGATTTATTAAACCACATATTAAGGCCCGTTCACACCAAGAACACTAACGATAAACATAATTATAACAATAACTATATTAGCATCCACGCCAGCGGATTATATCATTCTGTTTATTCTAAGCACGCGCTGCAATTTTTGTCGTCTGTTGCTTTAAATGCTCGAATTTCTCATTTTTGTTTAGTAGAATGAAGTACTAAAATAACAAACTATATAAACATTTTTGAATGAGAAAGTCAGGTTCTGCATTATTTCTCTGTGCCGTTATCATTATAGTTTTGGTGTGGACTCTCCTATTCTTTTATATTTAGAACCATTTTTAGAACTATATCTTTACCGTTATCGTTACAGTTATCGTCCTTGGTGTAAATGGGACTTTAGTCTTTTCCTGCATGTACCTATTTTAAAAATGAGGTCATCCTCGATCGGGTTCACTCTCTTTTTTGGGGTGCTGAACAAGCTTCCTCCCCGCCTGACGCCCTTCTGCCGGCTTCTGCTCCCTGGGGACTTGGCGCTCCGTTTCCGTGCCCCGCCATCGCTGGAACCCGTGGATGCAGCATTGGCTGCAGTGGTGGTGGGTGGAGAATCATCCGGAGAGCATGTGACCTTTAACTGGAAGGGGCTTCCTTTAATATGCTGATCATAAAGTCTCAGTGCTAGACTAAAATTGCCCTCTTTCTTCACCGTGTATTGGAATTCGTACGTCCCGTTTTTATGGTCCACAATTTCGCCGTCTGCAACACTTCCATCCGGCGTGCAGACTTCAGCCGAGATGATGGCGTTACCCGTCTTGCACAGTCCTCCAGCCTTGTCCCTTGTGGTTATGATGACAGATGCCGGATGGCCCACAACACACTGTTCCAGACCCTCCCCAGACGCCTCGCTCTGACTGGCCACGGCATTGGTGGTGACGATAGTGCCCAAGTTGTGGATGGACTTGCGAAGCCCTTCGATCTCCATCATGAGATCCAGCTGGTCGTTCTCCTCGGGCTGAAGAGGAAGGCCCTGGCTGGCCAGGTCGCTCAGTCTCTCTCCTACGTCTTTGTGGGTCTGCAAAACAACAGCCTTGTTTCCCCCGTCCAGGGCCTCGCCGGTCAGGCTGCAGTTATGGTTGATGGCAGCCTCCTCCTGTAGAAGAGTGTCCAGCTGAGCCTGCAGAACCTTCAGGATACACAAAATTACATGGAAGAGATGTTTCAAAAGATAGCGGCATAATTAAGATACATATTTTACATTTCTATATTTTATTTATTTATATCGAATTAATGTACTAATATACTTTAATATGTTAACTTAATAAATACACTACCATTCAAAATTTGGGGTTAGTACGATTTTTTTTTTTATGAAATGAATGCTTTTATTCAGCAATGATGCATTAAATTGATAAAAGTGACAGTAAAGACATTTTTAATGTTAAAAAAGATCTCCATTTCAAATAAATGATAAATTGATCATGATTTCCGCTAAAATATATAAATATAAATACTAAAATAATAACTGTTTTCAACATTGATAATAATAAATGTTTCCTGAGCAGCAAAATAATATTAGAATGATTTCTGAAGGATCATGTGACACTGAAGACTGGATGCTGAAAATTCAGTTTTGATCACTGAAATAAATTACATTATAAAATATAGCAAAAAGTCAAAAACAGTCATTTTAATTTGTAATAAAAAAATAAAAAAATAACTGTATTTTTTAACAAATAAATGCAGCCTTGGTAAGCATAAAAGACATCAAAAACATTTAACTCCAAACTTTTTATTTGTAGTATACAGCAAATATATGTAAATTAATATATCATAATTTATTTGGTAACATTTTACAATAAAATCCCATTAGTTAATGCATTAACTAATATTAACTAAAATGAGCAATACATTTGTTACAGTATTTAATCTTTGTTAATGTTGGTTAATAAAAATACAACTGCCCATTGTTAGTTCATGTTAGCTCAGGTCCATCAAATAATATCAACATTTTTTTAATGATTTTAATAATGTATTAGTAAATGTTGGAATTAACATTAACTAAGATTAATACATGCTTCAGAAGTATTTTTCATTGTTGGTTCTTGTTAACTAATGTTAAACAATTTCACTTTTTTTGTGAAGTGTTACTATTTATTCAATACCAAAAGGTATGCATATTTAATCTAATTACAAAATTGACTAATATGCCAAATATGTGTGCAAGGCATAAATGTTGATGCTTATTAGCATTTAAAGGGACTGTGTGTAGGAATTTTTCCCATCTAGTGGTGAAATTGTATTTTGCATTCAAACGAATAATGCTCTCCAGCGACTCACTTGCGCGTTGCATCTACGGTAGCCGTTATGTACTAAAAAGCTATGACAGGATGTCTTATAATAGCACTTCGAGTTTTTCTTCGGGTGAACAGGTTTGTTATTTAAAACAAACTGAAACTTGAATCAACGAAAAAAAGAATGTTACAGTATGAATTACTGACTGTGAAAAACATTAACTATGGTAATTAGTAGTAATGCCTTCTTTACTCGTTATATTTTTTGAAGTACGTGCATTGTTAGATATCATCATCATCCGTGCCTTCTCTAACGTTACTTTACTCAATAGCTGCTATTCATCAAAGAGCCTGTTTAACTTTTAACTATAAATGTTCTACTGTCTATATAATAAAGTACACAACCAAACAATGAAAAAAAAGCTTGTAATTAAGACCGTAACATTGACTTACCTGTCGAGAAGAAAGCAGGCAACTTCAGGGTCTCTTTTGAAAGCTTTCTCCTGCATTAGCTATCCCGACATTAACCCTTGTTTTTGTAATCTCCGGTCACGTTTCCTTTTACGGTCTATTTTGGACTTTTTCGACGACGAGGACTCATCCTGTGACTCAGCATATGTATGAATGAACGGTGGATAAATAACCGTGCAGTGCATCCTTTTAAACTTGCCGCGGCAGTGACAAGCGCCTCTCACTGCTCTGCTCCTCCGCTTCTGCTGGCTTCTGCGTTGTGGAAACGCGATGGCCTAGTACTTTTTGTCCCTCTCTGCTATTATAGTTTTTCAAGATGGCGGAACTACATGGAAGCCTCCGTGGACCTACCCGTCCCATGTATATAAAGATAATAAATTCTTCGTTTACAAGGATTAATCTGATCATTGGCATAGGTATTTGTACACCATTGAGGGCATATTTATTAATAAAAATATTGATTTTAGATAATAAAATACCTAAAAAGCTACACATAGTCCCTTTAATGCTATTATCTTAGCAACATACAAACACCAAACTCTATTGAAATCAGTTGTGTGTCTCCTGCGTACTGCAAACAAACCTTCTGCTTCAGTCCATAAGTGACTTCCAGCTCCATGAGCAGGACGCTCTTGCGCGTATCGAGAGTTTTGTGCAGCTCGCTGAAGGACGAGTGGATGTCTTCCTCTATGGAGCTCCGCTGAGTGATCAGCTGCTGCAGAATGTCTCTCAAACACCGAACTGCTTCTCTTATCTGAGGAAGCCTGTAAGTAAGGTAAATATGTCCATTAACCATCCATTCATTCATCAACCATTACTGCAGACATCAATAGTAAATCACTAAGCAATCACTTAATGAATACATTTTTGCCCAGGTGAAAGCATTATCAAATATAATAAATGCACTAGTCTATATATTTTGTGTGGCTCTTCTTATTTATACATCTAAAAGTCTATTTGTTTTGCTGTACTGAGAATGACGGGATGGGCATCATGGGCTCACCTGTTCTTAGCTGAATCCACTCTGTCCTGCAGTGCCGCTAGTTGTTGGTCCACAATATTTTCCAGTGAATCAGTGGGGTGTTCAGAATGTTCTCCCTTCTTACAGTCCTCACATATTGCATTCTCGCATGCCAAACAGTACAGCGCAGACACCTGAAAACAGCACATAAACGTTCTGTCATGACAACTCTCTGAGTGTTTGGCATGGTAATGGACATGACAACGTAACATGTTTGGTCTTGGTGGAAGAGATCTGCTACGCTGCTTCTGCTGCTGCAGAGCAAGTACGGGAATTGCTACTGCCAATAAATACAAAACAAGCTGCTGTTAGCAAGTAAGACGTGCTGCTGCTGTACAATATAGCGTTCATGAATCACCCGTAGCAGATCTACTGTATACAGGTGGAGCTGGGGAAGGTGGAGGGTTTCTGAAAGCATGATAGAGCAGGAACTAATCGGCTGCGTCCTATAGAGATGAACCCGCGGGATCTAGAGTTTCATGCCAGAACTTTGTATTAGTGCAGAAATTTAAAAACACCCTAAAATGTACTGAAACATGTCAATGAATTTTCAATTTTGTAAATTTCAATTGTATTAGACAAAAAAAATTGTATTTGAATTTTTATAATATTTGCCATTTCATTTTGTACAAAATGTATTTCTATTAAAAAATTACTTTTTATTTTTCTAACAAACATTTATGTATGTGTGTATATATACACACACATATAAGTGTGTGTGTGTGTGTGTGTGTGTGTGTGTGTGTGTGTGTGTGTGTGTGTGTGTGTGAGTGAGTCTACTAAAACTCCCCATTCGTAAATTAAATGTTTATTATTTACAGTGAAATCCAAAGGTTTTCATTTGATAATGCCGTATGATCTCCAAGTACTGGTTATTGAAAAAGCCATAAGAGTGAACCACTATTCTAGATGACTGCTATGCCGAAATCAATCCCATTCTATTTACTGTGATGACCTTTCCATTGATCCTTCCTTCAGAACATTGTTGTCTTTGTGATGCTTGAACAGAAGCTTATTATCTTTTCCAACAATATTTATAATCAACTTCAGGTGCTACATGTCCTAATATACATGAATAATGATACATTCCCAAACTTTCCAAAAAAATCTCAATTATTATGCAAATTGTGAGAAGTACCTATCATAGGAACGGTCATCCTAAATGTTTCCTATCCTATGAGGTACACTTAGCTGTATCTTTCAACTTATGATATTTATAGAGCAACCAGCTGAGATCAGGGTACACTTGTTTATCTGGGACAGAAAGCTTATGCTCGTGGGAAATACACTGCCTGTGACACATTTCACCCATCTGTGCAATCATTTTTTGGTGTGTGTCAGTTTGTCTGTGATTATGTGTATGAGTGTACTGAAAGATGTCTCACTTTTCCTTTGTGCTGAGAGCAAATTAGTGTTGTTCCCTTGCCAGGCAGAGCCTCTAGTACAGTACATTCCTCACTGCTGCTATCAGGAGAAGCTTGCTGCGCCTCCATGCGGTTGGAGGGTGTAACTGCACCCACAATACAAGGATGCAGAAAGCACAAACCTGAAACAGGAGGAAAACGTTTTGGGACATCCTGAAGTAAGAGTTATGATAGCACATTGTTTGTGGAGAAAGTAGTTTGATCACTCATATCAGATAATTTAAACTTTATTGTTTTGTAATTGTGGCTATATCTAACAACTGTGATTTTATTTCTTATTTTAAGCAATATTTCACAATTACCTTTTATATTTTTTAGTCTGGGATGGAAACAGGCTTCCATAGTGAAGCCTATGCCAAGAAAGGTGGAGAAACAGTAAAACTGAATGTCTAAGACTAAATTGCATTTTTAAACATCATGCCAAAATCTGTCCTATTAGTTTCCGAGTGGCTATATAACAATATAGACAGGGCAAATATTAATTATTATATTAATATTTGAAAATGTTGCTAATATTAAGAACAGACACCATGAAAGGAAATGAATTCCTGATGGACCACGGTTATTATTATTAACTACAACTATTTAAACATTTCTGTTAACTGAAATAAAGCTGAAATAAAATAGGCTAAAACATAAATAAGTTTAAAAAATAATTGAAATAAGTTTGTTGAAGCACTAAAATTATTAAGTGGAAATCAATAAAAACAAACTAAAACTGAAATAAAAAAAATAATTAAACCTAAATAGCAATATTTAATAAAATGACAAATGCACATAATGAAATTACTAAAAAATTAAACTAAATTAACATGAAAACTAAAAATAAAAGCTAATTCAAAATATTAATAAAACGATGTTAAAACTAAAATAACAGTGCAGTGGACAAAATGAAGTCCCACCCCACATTTTTTTCTCATTCAAGAAGCCGTTTAACTCGGATAGACGTCACAATAGGAATGAAAAGATGATCGCAACTTCCGTTTCATGCCGGCATTAAGTATTGAACATAAGCATACAACAGATGAAGAAATCTGGTCTGATTCTGATTTAAAGTGTTTCTCACCTCAGAGAGATGAGGCTCAGGCGTTGTGCATGCGAGTGTGTGTGTTTTTACATATGACTGAAGATTATTAAGGTAAGAAAGTGTATTTGATCCACTGGATACACCACAGGTTGCAGGGGCCAATCACAATCTCCCCTCATTTGATACTGGGCTCTACAGAGAAAAGAGAGATTAGTGATTAAAACACACACATACATAGAAGGCTAACAAATAGAACAAAACCTGTAGAACAGCAGGCAAGATCTGAGATACAAGATACATGATTATTACCATTGTACATGTCAAAAGAACATGGTATTGCAATGATACCGTGACAAATCAACTTGTATGGAACAGACAAGAGAGTTAAAATAATCTAACTGGGTTACACACAAATTTACAGAGACCTACAGGTTACTATGGTAACCTAAAATGGCAATTCGCAAGAGCTGCATTCGCATGAATATTTTCTGTAAATAAATACACATAATTTATGTGCTGAAAGCCCGTTAATGAGCACAGTCTCATAGCAAAAGTATGCTTTTTGATGTCATGAAGGAATGTTATATGGTACTGGTTTATATAATCTGAACTCTTTGAAAAAGCAATGTGAGATGTTACAAAAGACTTCCAATTCAAATAAATGCTTTATGCTTCTATCCTGTATAGTACTATATAACAGTTTCCACAACAACAAAAATTAAACAGAACAACTGTTTTCAACATTGATAATAATAAGAACTGTCTCCTTCAGCAAATCCGCATATTAAGTAAAATGATTTCTGAAGGGTCATGTGACACGGAAATTACATTTTTCACAATATTATTGTTTTTACTTTATTTTTGATCAAATAAATGCAGGCTTAATACCACAATCCACAATTAAACATTAAATATTTGAAAAATGAAGCAACTATGTAAGAATGAGCTAGATCTATTTAAATATATTGAAAAACTACTCTTCACCACATCAATAATTTACAGAAGGTTGTGATATTCTGACCCAGACAGAGGACAGAACACAAGAACGAACAAACATTTCTAAGTCCTCCATGTCCTGTTCCAAACAAACAAGTCCTTTTTCTGAGGTCACTATGATCTTTGTTACTGATTTATCATCAACACTCGCTTAGACTAATGGGAATTTAGGCAGAGCGTGATTAAATGACTAAAAATGTTCAAATCTTTAAAGCTTTGTATTATAGCTGGTACCGTCAGTAATATCCCACAATGCTTTTAAGGTTTAATTGAAAAGGTAACTGGAATGGGGTCACAATCATGCTTTGTGTTTCCTGAGGTTTGAATCAGTAACTACAAGCACTCATATTTAAAGGAAGCAATATGTTATGTGATAGTACCTCACATAATCCCTAGAAAATTAAAACTAGTTTTGTGAATACTGATTAAAAAAAGTTACTTGGGAATGTGAATGAGGTCACAGGGGAATTGGATCGGATGACACAGATAATGTTCATGACATGACGTAATACAAGGAAATGGAATATTGAGCTGCCATATGTCATTCCTCTTCAGACAATGTCATTTCTATCACAAAAAGCTCTCAGTGTTAGAACCAGAGCCCCTCTTTCCATCTCAGAGATCATAAAGACAAAGGACAAGGAACGTTAACCATAAGAATCCTGGCAAAGACAAGCAAGCGATTTTGTGAAGGACTATTTAGAGTTACTGAAGCAGAATCTCCCCAGGGTGAAACCACTCATGCATTCTGGACAGAAGATCCAAGAGCACTCGATAGTTTTCCTGTTACAGACCAACAAATACATGTCTGTATACATGAAGGCACAAGCACTTGTCATAATCATGAGCTTTTACAGCCAGTGTTACATGCTACAAAGCATTTAAAAAAAAAAATTCACACACTGACACTTCACACAAATACGGTATGAAAAATAGTGGTCAGTGAATGGAGGTGCTAAGCTCTCAGAAAATGTTGATAGTCAACCTCAGCACCCTACAAAGATGCTCGCAAGCTAACTGGTTAGCTGACTAGCTAATCATTTAGCCTGTTCCTTTAACATAGTGTTATTTGATTAATCTGTTGTCTTAGTAGTATCCTGCTAACTGAATATGTGTTCCTTACTACCTTAACACACTGCTAGCCGATTAGCCAGGTAGCTTAGCTGCCATTGCTACAAAAGATAATCAGAACTGCTATTTTGAATATATCTGGGATTCCCAAACTTTTTTTTTTTTCAAATGAACCCCTAAAATATTTACCTCCCCTGAATATTATTTCAATAATTTAACACCACATTCACTTTCAAGGTTCTCAGATGTTGGTTAATGGCCACATATAGGTAGGCTAAACAAAGTAATTAAGTTTTTGTTTTATTTTGTTATTAAATTATCCATTTATTTCAATCTTACGTTCTATTATATTATTAGTTTTTCATCAACTATTTTCATAACTCTAACCCCAGTTAGGGAAATCCTAATCTAAAAGATATCGCAATAACATGACTCTTTTTCAAACAGGCATTACAAACGGCTTTCACTGGGGGTCCGGGAGGAGGGGGGATATAGGATTCTGCGGGGTTATACAATTTTGCATGACACAGAAGTTACAATATGTAATCTGTGTATCTGTGGTAGACATTTTTTGTAACAAGTGTGTGTAGTATTGGGAAAAAGCCTGGAAGTATAAATAAGAAACACCCACTTCACTCCCAGTTTGCTTTAATCAGAAGAGAGCTAAGGTACCCAAATTACATAAAGAGGTCCACCACCATAATTTTGTCATGTGTTTATGATTTGTTGGTGGGGTGATTAACTAAGATGAAACATCCTCAAGAAAGGAGGATAATTTACATGAACTACTGTGGTAAAGGCGGCAGGAAACTGGTTCACTGCAGTAAGGCTTGTGAAGAATAATGTAGGAGGCTATCAGTTCTTGTGTGGTCATATAAAAAAAAAAAAATAATCTGCATAAGGAATGCCAGATGCCTTCAGAAAGACACAGGGTTCATGCTAAAAGTGCCCAAATGACGAAGCGCGTGTTCTCTGCTCCTTGTTTTGTGTCCTGGTTCGGCCAAACGCCACTGAGGCTGCCACAGAACGCAGTGGACAAGACCCAGTCTCTGACCTGGATTTTGACAAAACTTAGGCTATGTTCAGACTGCAGGCGCAAATTAGATTTGTTCCTCAAATCAGATCTTTTCAGGCAGACTGTCTGCACTATTAATTGCAAGTGACCAAATAAGATTTGTGTCCAGAGACATAATGGGTTGCTTTGGTAAATGATGCAGGCGTGCCCACGTATGTGACAAGGCTTTCAAAACAGATTCAGGAAAAATGGAGGTGCATCATCTCGCCCTCCAAATAAGCGGCCTGTCAAGTCGTGGTGCAGAAATTCTCCGTCGCACAAGAAAATGCAGAAATCTTACCGTTTGAATACTTCCAGCGTTTCCTTAATCGGTTTTGACATTTGCTGAATTCGGAACCGCGTACTAACATACTGCTCCTACTATTTTTGCTATAGAAAGATATGAGAAAAATGTTAAGAGTAGTATACGAATTCAGCAATTATCATTGTGTGTCGTGTTAAGAGTGACGCAAAAAACTGATTTGAGCAGTTCTGAGACTCACACATCTGTAAAAATCTGATTGGAATCGCATTTCAAACCACCTCCAAATGTTTTGCTTTGTTTTTGTTTTTTTTGCTGTGCAGACTTTCAAAATCAAACAAATCAGATTTTTGCTGGCAGTCTGAACATAGCCTTAGAGAACTCAATAACTATGATAGATTTGTGCCTCTATTGCTTTGTGCCATGTTCCCTAATCATGAAAAGTGCCTCCTATGTCAAAACCACATGTTGTTACTTCACGTCTAAGAGACAGAAGCATAATTTCTTCTGCTTGACAAATCATGAAACCAATTAATTTGGGTAAACATGATACATTTCACAGTATATGTTTGTTTTTTTGTATATATATATATTTCAAATAAGTATTTTATATTGGATATAAGTATTTAATATATGTTATGATATATATATATATTGTCATTTCAGTGTAAATGACAAATGTCTGATTTCCTTTTTCATGGTAAACTGGTTGAATTTAAGCCAATGAGCACAGCAAATATTAACATCATGCTAAAATCAGTACATCAGAAGCTGCCAGCAAAAACATTAAACTATATTGAAAGCCTGTGACAATTTAAATCAACAGAATATTAGATTAGATGCAGAGCTAAAGAAATAAGTAGCAGTTTTGCTATACGTGAGGCCTATCAGAAAGATGCAACACATTCACTTTCATTCTACAAAATACCTGATATTGTGTGATTGCATGAGGCATGTGCAGTCTTCAATAGAACAGGTTCAGGCTTCATGCATTACACGCATCACAAACACTTGATCTAAAGAGACAAGCCTGCGAACGCTACAGTAATATCTTCCATCACAGTGCATATGTGAGCATCCATCTCCTCTCCTCCTCCTCCTCCTCTGCTCCCACCCCACCCCCGTTCTTGCTTCCCATGGAAACATAGTGCGTTGGTGTATCGCAGATGCTGCTACATCATTCCCTGACTGCAGAACAACAAACCTCCCTCCCTTTCTGAGCTGTTCTTCATGTGTCTGTCTGTAATTCGGGTCTTACCTTTCCTCCATAGCTGTTTAGCCTCAGATGCACCAGCGATACAGTTTCTTGCCTTACTCATCAGCCTGAGACCCATTTCCCGGAGAGGGGAGGGGGCTGTTTTGCACAGTCTCTCTTTTCGTTTCTGTTCTCTCCCTCTCTCTTTCTGCGCTACAGCGACATAAGCAACTCACACCAGCATGCCGTAGGGGAGGAGCCTGGTGCGGGCTGAGCTCAGGAGCCAATCACAGGACAGGAAGCAATAATCTCTGCGCTCTCCCTCTACCTTGATTATTTTCTCTCTCCCACACATCCAAAATACACGACTACCTTCTGGTATTCCTATTAGGGATCACACTTGTGATTAATTAAATAAATTAACTATTTTGTTTCAATAATATTTATTCTTTTTTGAGAGGAGTTTATGGTGTTAGACAAAAATCACCTATAGCCTAATTGATACGCAATTTTCCTCTATAAAAAATAATGCAAATAGAAAAAATATGTCATATTATTTTCAATTAATAGCCTACAGTTTAGACTTGTGTGAGAAATAAGGAAAATCATTTGTAATAGTCTCTCTCTCTGTGTGTACGTGTGTTATTTGTGCTTTCCATTCATTTATTATGTCGGTCATTTATGACCACAGAGATAATCTGGTATATATATTTTAGCCTTTAGCAAGTGCCACAAGTTTCATACAATTCAAATTAGGACAAAAAAAATAAACAAAATATCTAAGATAACCAATTACAACCAGAGGTTTAAGGAGAAACAACAAAATTTCACAAATTGCTATACAATATGATGTTCTATTAGCCTACCTATTGAATTAAAAATTGATATTCAGTTGACTGTAATAATAATCTATTTTAATCGTTTTTTAAAGTTTTTTAACAGTTTGTGTGTATAATTAGCCTACAAATAATACAGTGACTGACATGACTGATATATTTTAAAATTATGGTAATTCCAAACCAAATCAAAGGGAGCATTGAAGCACTTTTGAATGCTGTCCAAGTTGGAAAATATGAGTGGGACAGCCTGGTACTCTCAGTCAACACATCTCAGTGTCATTACAACTGTCGGACAATGCACAATGCAGACACACACTTACACATAAACACACACCCAAGTGAATAAAAACAAAAGCCTCCGATGTCACAAAAGCACACAAAGTGTGCATGCATGACATTGAGATTTGCAGCTTAAATACTTGTTTCTGGTTGATCATTCAGCAGACACTGATCTCAATAAGCACTGGAGTGTTAAACAACCAGTGACAAATTCTGGCCAGGACTGTTTGCTTAATTGATGTATTTTTAAACGAGTAAACCAGCCTTTACAATAATGGTTTGTTTAAAAGAGGCCCAAGATATTAAAGACAATATCAAGGAGCCAGTCAAGCTTTTGCTGATGAGTCATGGACTCATTAAAGGTTTCTGCTCAAAGTATTGAGAGAGAGAAAAAAAAGGGCTTTTTCTGTGAATACAATAGTACATCTTTCGTGTAACTATGTGCCTATCTCTTTTCTTTATAACTACACAAATTCTCATACTTAGTATATATTAATTTGGACTATAATTCATTTTTGTTTTTGATAAAAAACATTTGAAAAGTCAAAAATTACCCTCAATGTTTAACCTTATATAAATGTTTTTCTCTGGTTTGTGGTTTTTATTATACTATTATGAGTGTTTTTGTTGTTGTTGTTTTAGTCTTGCTACAATTTTACGCAGGTTGTTTGACATGAGTAAAGGTATTAAACATGGTAGAATAGCAGCGACCTCAGCTGGTAGAAGTCGTAACTACAACATCAATTTGACAGCTGAACTGTAGCTGCCCAGTGTATGATTCAGGGCAACAAAGAAAGAAAGGTGCATATTTGTAGTTTAAATTGTATTTTTTATTTTTGCAAAGATGGATATTAAAATTCAAAGTATGACTGTTGCATCAGATCTAAAGACTTTGGAGATCTGAGATGGACAGACATGGGATTATTCAATTTCAAGTCTAGACACTCTGTGACAGATGAAGGGGAGGCGAGTTCCACAGGGTGCATCATTCCAGCGTTTCTCATCTGTGGAATTTCAAAATCATGATATTCAGAATATTAGGCTATATATAGGCTTTAGTGCAAACAGGAATCTTTAAACATAAATGTGTATTAAAACATGCAAGGTTTGAATCCACCTTTGGAACAGCTCACGATTCATACTAAATAAACAATTTTGGTAAAATAGGTTTACACCATAAGTGAAATATTACCTCCATAGCCCATCTCCGCACATCTTTCGTCCCCTCCGTAATTATTTGGCTCGCCAGTGTTCCAGTCTTTATACTCAAACTTTGACCCGTCACTCCAAAACCATATAAACTCCTGAAAAACAGTATGAACATTATTGAAAGCATGTATTGTTTCCATTTTCACTTGATTATACTTCCCTCCCCTCCTTTTAATATTTACGTGGGAACTCTGACTAGCTATGTTTAAATAGGCCTAAACATAAAACTTTTTTTCATTTCGAGTGTGAAACTCCTGCTGGTGTTTGTTGGGGGAATGCAAACCAGCCTTTAAAAATGAGAAAAAGCAAAAGCTATTCTTGTTGTATTTATTTTTTATAAAAGCCAACAACATTTAATTTCAACAATATAACGTACAATAACAAAACAGATTTTGTTATTTTATTACAATGGTTATAGAAGCCCATTTCCACCACACACACACACACACAAAAAAAAACTATGTTCTGGTACGTCATAATTATGACACAAAAAGTGGAAATTATGACATGCTATGAAAACTTGACATTTTTACTTTAAAAGTCATAATCATAAGAGAAAAGGTCAAAATTATGAGTTAAATTCAGAATAATCATGTCATAATTTTAAATTGTATGTCTAATTATAACTTTTTTAACTTTTAAGTCATAATTCCAACTTTTTATGTCATAATTGTGACTTACCAGAGCATGATTGTTTTTTTCTTTTTTTTCTTAGGTTGGACTGATATTTAAAGGGAAATAAATAAATAAAAAATTACCTGAGGTGCATCATGAGCACCAATCCAGGTTCGGGTGAGGCCTTTGGAATTGTTTTGCACAAAAGTTTTTAGAAAATTGTTAGTGATTTGACTCGGGATAGATACAAGGTTCCCTCCTCGTTCAACACATTGTTCCTGTAAGGAGAGGGGGGGGGGGGGGGGGGGGTAGTTTATCATAATCTTTGAAAAGTGCATGTCATAATCAACATGCAAAACACTTAAAACACTCAATATTTCCTGAATTCGACTCAAATTCATAAAGTTTTTTTTTTTTTAATTACTTTACTTTTAACCTGTGTATATTTTAAGCTTTACACTAAAGTGCACAGTTAATAGGGTACGCTATTTGGTGACCCATAAGCACTACCTGTGTAAAAAGTTGCACCTAATCATGTATATTTCCGAAAACACAAATTTACCTCTGCCTCGGCCCATGATTTAGTGTCGCTGAAATATTTAAAACAAAATTTTCCAAATTTCGTCCAGCCGTCGGGGCATTTTCGGCCAAAGCTAGGTTCTGCAAAGAAGATTGAATAAAAACGAGAGATTAGTATTTAGCGAATGATGAAAATTGAATGAATGTAAGCCATTTCATCAATGAAAGCAGAATCTGAAAACCTCCTCATTATCTACAGTTTGAACAGATGCAAAAAAAAACAAAAATATAGAGGTAATGCATCTATTTTGTTCATTTACTGTACCTGCGGATTCCACCTTGATGACTCCATTCACAGCCAGTGCAAAAAGGAGGACTGTTGCAGAAATCCACATGTTGGCAAAGTCCTATTAAAATCAACATTATTATAAATGATGTAATATATACATGCATTAACAAGTTTTAAAACAATAAGAATGGAAACAGAAAAAAGCCATACCAATACAACTCAGCAATACTGTTTGTAATACTCCGTTGTGCAATGCTCAGATCATAGCTTGAAATCATCTGTATTTATAACCAGTTGCTCAGTCACAAAGGTGTGCACCTTATGGTTCAACACCAATGAAAACTTCTTTCGATCTATCAGTCCTTATTAGGTAAACAAGACCCGATTCTGAACATCCTTATTTATGATGTGGCATTTTGTTGCAAATTCCAGTGCAATATTATTGCCAAATAATTATTGCTAATTGAAATAAAAAGCAAATGAACAAAAATAATCACTGTAATGTGATTAACTGAATGTGTAGGATTTCATTTTAATAGACATGAATAGCAATTGATCTGATCAGATGTCATAGCCCTTTCATGAATTATGAAAACCTCTGTCAGGATTTTTTGCTAATTTGTTTTTATTGCTTGAAAAACAAGATTTGAACTTTTTTTAACACATTTTTCAAAGAGGTTTTCAGATGTCCGCTTCAGTGGACAGTATGCGTTTTTGGTTTTAACTGAAGAGATACTGTATTAAAAAGAATACAGTAATAATAATATAATACAGCTTGCAAACGCAATTGAGTTTGTTGCATTCCAACAGCAGACTAAGAACCTCATACAATTGAATGTCATGTGTCTTTGATATTAGAACATGAGGACGTGATTCCATCAAAGATCTCCACAACCGGTGAAGGTACAACTGTGTGGAAACCCAACCTGCTCCATCCACTATGTCGATTTACCCTTATTAGCTGATAATTCTGTTTATGGGCAAAATGGACACATTTCTACAATAGCTCTCGAAAGACAGAAATCTACATTGATCTATTGATGTTTTCAGACTGTGGAAAACTTTTAGTCTCATTAGTCTCTAATCACATTACATTTTTGATTTAACTGAAACTTACATTCTAATAACACAAAAGCATTTATTTACAGCCTAAAAGTGTTTTCAAGAACAATATTCACAATAGTATGAATTGTAGCTGAAATATAGCTAGTGATGCATCATGTCTAATTTAGTTGACAGATGATCAATCAGAATTTCCTCCCAATATAAAATCAATACTTGGTAAATATAACAAAATGACTCCTTAGATGTTACTTGATGCCAAACTATTTTTATTTTTTTTACCTGCAAGAGTTTACTAGGATAGAAGGAATGGATGGATATTCCAGAGAAACTTGGCATTTCTGACTGGCTGTTGGCCATCTTGGTTTGGAGGGGGGAAAATTCCACATACAACAGCTTGCCACTTGGTGGAAATGTATAGGATGATGGATGCACTGCAGCGCTAATGTAGAGGTTGATGTACAACTGTGCAATCAAAACCCATGCATACAAGAAAAAGCTTTTTGAATAGCATGAAATGGCAAACAAATGTCTATGTGCAACCTAGTATCTGAAAAAAAGTTAAATCCTTTTTACTGAAGTATGTTGATCAGCTTGTGTTCAAATAAAATAAGGTTCATTATGAATTTTAAAGATTCAAATGTTCAGTTATACCATTTTTATTTCAAAATGAGTGTTACAGTTGGCCATGATCTTACAGCTACAGATAAAGTTTTGTATGGCAGCTAATCAAAACAGTGTTAATATCTGTCATTCAATTTGTGGATGTTGGTTTGAATTCAAAGGCATCAATCTTTTAGAAAATATTGTGAGAATTTTTTTTTTTTTATAATATAAGTGTTGTGAAGCATCAGAGTCAGAGAGATCCATATGCAGTGTGATTTATTGATCAGAGTAATCAAACAGGCAATGGTCAGAACCAGCAGATACAGCAGTGAAGACAGGGCTAAATCGTAGTACAATACCAGGCAGATGATCAGGGCAGGCAGCAAACAATCAGATTTTTCAGAAACGGGCAAGGTCAAAGACCAGACAGACCAGACAGACAGACAGACCAGACAGACCAGACAGACCAGACAGACCAGACAGACCAGACAGACCAGACAGACCAGACAGACCAGACAGACCAGACAGACCAGACAGACCAGACAGACCAGACAGACCAGACAGACCAGACAGACCAGACCAGCAGTAAAGTTCACAATAGTAAAACAAGACTTCGCCCGGAGTGTTGTGTGAGTGTGGCTTAAATGGGTGTTTGATCATGAGGTGCAGGTGTGTAATGCAGTGCAGGTGTATGGAGTAATCAGTCCAGGTAGATGCAGGATGGGAAATGTAGTCTGTGAGTGAATATGATGGCTTTCAACCACCCTCTGGTGGCTTTCAAAGGCACTCCAGCTGGTGACCGTTACAATAAGAAAAATATAAGAAATGTAATATGTTACAATTACCCCCTTTCTCCCCTATTAAAAAAAGCTGCAAATTATATAGGCTATCTTCTTTGTACTAGAAATCTATATTTTGTAAGTCTGGGTGAGATTTACTGAAAAGGTAAAAACCTTACATGACCTGATTACAAAACATTAAAAGCTGCAAGAAAAAGAGGAAACTGTAAAAATTAGGCAATTTGCAAAGTTAAACAGTTAAAATGTCATGATGATTTTGTAGTTCTCCCATTTATCTTTATCAAACACACCCGATGTTATGCGAGCTAATGCCTCCCACACTTTCCACCTTATATTGCAACCCAGAAGTAAGCCACGCTCTGTAAATATGCAGTAAATGCTAAAACTATTTGCATTGCAAATGAGTGTGTGTATAATTACGACAATACATTAAAACAATATGATAAGAAATACCAGTCTGCAATGTAAAGCAGCATATCGAGTTGTTTTTACAGCTAAAATAACTGCAAGCAGAAGACGCAGGAAGTCTTGCTCATCCAAGTTACAAATGGCCGCGCCCTGCGACTTTCAAAGTCGTTGAATGTGTTATTACACAACAAGAAGACTGTCTATCGTCGATGACATTTCTGTCAAAACACATTTCACATAGCAGGACTTGATCTTGCAGGTCTAACCTCTCACTGTGTAGTAGGCTACTTATTGTTTTATTGAGGTCGATTATTTTTAATTGATTTGGAAGCAATGTTTGGTTTTAAAATAATATTCAATAATAATTTAATGTTATAATTTGCACTAAATTCACAAATAAGCCTTTTTTTTTTATATTTTTTTTATTTCCTAGACTAGCCTACTGTAGAGACAGAATAAGGGAACAATTAAAAAGAATTTAAACCCTCCCATCTCAGAGATTATTATTACTCCTTTATTACTGAACTTTTTTTGTCATTACCTATTATATTGTGGTCCTCCATGTATGCAATTTCCCGCAAAATCCAGCCATTCAGGTCTGAAATAAACACTTACAATTGGCTTCCTTTAGTGAATCAGTGTAAGACAAAGATTTATGATGTAGGCTACTTACTCATTATTTAAATTGTGGTAGTTTTGAATTAATTTTTTTTACATAGTGTAACCTACCTATAAGTATCCAAGTCATATTAGGGCATATGTTAGGACATCTTTTTAGAACCGCATTTTGGCGGAGATATAGCCTAATTAACATTAACACTATAATAGTTGTAGCGCCTCCCAATTGGTTGAATTTTATGAAACTTGGTGTGTGTCCTCAGAATGTCCTGTTGTCTTTGTTTGTCAAGTTTTGTTAAGCTTGAACAGTACCATGGGCGTTTCCTGACCAACTGATTAACTAATATCTTTGCAATTATTATTATTATTATTTTTATTATTTATATATTTTATCCTTAGCTTCTGTTCTTCTGTGCCTATTTTGTTGAAAATTGGGACATTTCTTTTCTTGGAAAGTTTTTTTTGAGAAATTTCAAAATGGCTCAAGGCTCAAGGATGACTCAAGAAATGTTGTTATGAACCAAAACACAAATGGCCTTATTATACCACCACTGACAGATGTTAGTATACACTTATAGGGCAGAAAAACGGTCATTTGCTGGAGCTGGAAACTACCATCTTTATAAAGAACCCGCCCGACTGAAGCAAACAATGACATCCTATCATTGGAGAGAGTTTGCAAAAACAAAATATATCAGGGCCAAGCACAAAAAGGAACAAAGGGAGGTTCAGAAAAAAAATGCAACAATAAGTAATTAAAGATGTTTTTAGATTATTTTAGTCAAAATGGCTGAAGAATCACAAATACAATCACTGTAATATGATGAACTTGCTTACCACTTTTGACCAATAGGTGGCACTGTCTGTTATCAAATTATTATTGTGTGGTCAATGTGAGGTGACAATGACACATAAAAAGTTTGGTGTCAATAAGTCAAGTCAAGTCAAGTCAAGTATATTTGTATAGCGCTTTTCACAATACAGATTGTATCAAAGCAGCTTCACAGTATTAAATTAAAATAATACAACAAGGTTTGTTTCTAGTGGAATTTATTGATAAAATCAAATTAGATATCCCCAGAATATCCCCAACTGAGCAAGCCAAAGGCAACAGTGGCAAGGAACCGAAAAACTCCATCAAGTGACCTAATAGTGTCCTAAAACTCCATCAGGTGACCCAATGGAGAAAAAAAAAACCTTGGGAGAACCCAGGCTCAGTCGGGGGCCAGTTCTCCTCTGGCGTTTATTAACTAGAGGCCGGATTGTAATTTGAACTGTAAGATTAAAAATATTATATGAATGCCTGGCTGAAGAGATGCGACTTTAATCTAGTTTTAAACTGGGAGAGCGAGTCTGAGCAACGAACAGTTTCAGGAAGGCTATTCCAGAGTTTTGGAGCTAAATGTGAAAATGCTCTCCCTCCTTTGGTGGTTCTGGATATCCTAGGTATGACCAAAAGCCTTGAATTTAGTGATCTTAAAGAGCGCGATGGATTATAGGGCGATAGAAGATCCGTTAAATAGACTGGAGCTAAGCCGTTTAGGGCTTTATAAGTCAGTAGCAATACCTTGTAATTAATACGGAACTTTATAGGTAACCAATGCAGTGATGATAAAATTCTTTGGCTTATGGGTCAATAAACCAAAGTGTTGCAGAATTACAGTCACAGAATCAGCTTGGCATCATGCCAACAAATTTGATGATGCGTTACTCAAGAACAGTTTGGTCTATCAAAAAAGCTTTTGATAACTTTTGATAACTTCCTCGACATACTCCTCCATGGCCTTCTGCTTAGGGATGGACAAGGGATATACCCTACCCTTAGGTAAGGTGGCTCCAGGCAGCAGGTCGATATCACAGTCCCATGGCCGATGAGGTGGTAATTTGGTAGTCAGTTGTTTACTGAAGACATCCTGGAACGACCGGTATTCTGACGGAATTTCAACCTTGTGAGTGATGTCTGGACTTTCCACGGAGGTGGAGTGGATGGCGAGGCTCTGATGATTCAGGTTAGATGAAGATGAAGAGTTGCCAGGAATTCTTTGAACAGAGGATAGACAGGATACGAAACACTCATCACTCCATTGGAGTATCTTACCGGATCTCCAGTCGATGTGTGGTTGGTGTTGAATCATCCACGGGCATCCCAGGATGAGATCTGCCGTGGATTCCTCCAGCACCAGAAAGGTAATGTCCTCCGAGTGTAAACATCCAATGACGAATGCGACCCCTTCCCAGCGGCTTTCCTTGAATGGTGTGGATGCGAAGATTTTGGGAACATCGTTTCTTGGGTGCATTTAGTTTCTGAAGGAGTTGGGTGGAGATGAAGTTCTCCGCTGAAGCGGAGTCAATGAGGGCTTGCGCTGAGACACATATATCAGAGGTTAGAACATAAACTGTGGTACAAGATAGGGTTTCTACTCTTGGAGGAAGCTGAATTGTACTCACCGCCAGGTGCAGGGGTCACACAGGACAGATGTTAATAACATGACCTTTACCACAGTACAGGCATAAACGATGTTGGATTCTGCGTTGACGCTCCGCTTGGGTCAGGTGATAACTGTCGATTTGCATGGGTTCTGGTGCTGGAGGAATGACAGATGGTGTCGTGGGTGGAGGACATGCAGCGGAGGAAGAACTGACGCAGGTGGTTAGGCGTTGAGAGACGCGGATGGTCTTCTGTATGAAATTATCCAATCCCATCGATACAACCATGAGTTGACGGATGTCAGCGTTAAGACCATGGCGAAAAGCAGTGAATAGGGCGGTCTCATTCCACCCACTAGATGGCGCCAAGGTGCGAAACTGTAAGGCATAGGAACAGACTGAGTGTTTACCTTGACGTAGATTGAATAGTTGATCGTGGATGGAGAGTTCCAAAGCAGACCTCTTTGAAATGACCGATGAAGTTGTTGAGCGATTTAGTTACTTGGGCATTGGAATTCCACAGTGATTGCGCCCACTGGAGTGCGCGGCCAGACAGCAAGGATATCACAAAAGCCACTCGGGTCTATGACAGCTCAGCTATCGCCACAGCGCAGACTGGACAATCAGCGCATGACGGAAACCGCTGCGGCGCTATAGTCCTGCTCAGAAAGTTTCAAAGGATGCTGGGTCTCATGGCCTCAGCATCATCAGTACTTCAGCTGGGTCTGCTTCACATGCACCCACTGCAGTTCTGGTTAAAAGTGCGAGTGCCGCGCCGAGCATGGACCTCTGGTCTTTTTCGCCTCAAGGTCGATCAGAAATGCATCTCAGCTCTGAAACCTTGGAAAGTGATCGACTGGTACCAGTCAGGTGTAAGCCTGGGGACTTCCTCGAGTGTGAAGGTGGTGTCTAAGGACGCCTCCACCTCGGGATGGGGAGCGCTGCTCGAGGGCAGACCGTTCTTTGGCCAGTGGTCAGAACGGGAAAAGCTTCTACACATAAACTGCTTGGAAATGATAGCAGTCGACAACGCGCTGAGGCGCTTTTGTCCCCAGATAGCAGGGCACCACGTCTTGGTCCGTTCGGACAACATGTCAGTGGTGGCCTATATAAATCGCCAGGGAGGTATCAGGTCCCGAAACCTTTACAGGCTGACGGAATGCCTCCTGGTCTGGGCCCGCTCTATGCTTTTCCCCCCCGTCACGCTCCTACCTCAGGTATTAGAGCGGATCAGGGAAAACGGATGCTCAGTGCTACTAGTATCTCCGTTCTGGAAGAACCAGGCCTGGTTCCCAGTTCTGATGCAGCTGACAAGCACTGCCCCATGGCCGATACCGGTGAGGAGGGACCTCCTCTCTCAAGCCAGGGGCTCAATCTGGCATCCTCGCCCGGAGCTTTGGTCCCTACATGTGTGAGGGAGTGCTAAACACGATCACGCAGGCTAGAGCCCCCTCTACAAGACGGCTCTATTCCTTGAAATGGTCTGTGTTCTCTAGCTGGTGCACAGCCCGTGGCATATCACCCCCAGATTGTGGGGTGACGGAGGTTCTTTCCTTCCTACAAGAGCTACTGGATAAGGGCAGGACCCCATCCACGCTCAAAGTTTACGTGGCGGCTAAAGCAGCGTTTACTAAACCAACGCTTGGCCAGTCACTTGGATGGAACGATCTGGTCATTCGCTTCCTTAGAGGAGCTAAGAGGCTAAATCCTCCCAGACCTCCCTCAGTTCCCATGTGGGACCTTTCCACGGTCTTGGAGGCCATGAAGGGTGCCCCATTCGAGCCAATCCAATCAGTGGATATCAAACACTTATCTTTCAAGACAGTGTTTCTTCTGGCTCTCGCTTCAGTAAAGCGTATTGGGGACTTACAAGCGCTCTCAGTGAGCGCGACATGTATGGAGTTTGGGCCAAATGACTCGAAAGTCATACTCAAACCGAGGCACGGGTACGCTCCTAAATCCCTCAACACACCGTTCAGGTCTCAGGTGATCTCCCTGTCAGCCCTGCCGGTCTCGAACGAGGAGAAGGACGTCAGCTTCCTTTGCCCGGTCAGGGCATTAAGGGCTTATGTGTCTCGCTCATCTGTCTTCAGACAGACAGAGCAGCTCTTTGTCTCGTTCAACGGACGTTCTAAGGGACTAGCCGTGTCGAAACAGAGCCTATCCAGATGGATAGTCAATGCTATAGCGCTGGCTTACGCCTCTAAGGGCTTGCAGTGCCCGTTAGGTGTTAGAGCGCACTACACAAGAGGCATGGCCTCATCGTGGGCTTGGTCTAGTGGGATTGCCTTACAAGATATCTGTATGGCGGCAGGCTGGGCCTTCCCGTCTACATTTATAAGGTTTTATAACCTAGAGGTTCCCGCTTTGCAGGCTAAGCTGCTTTCGGTCTGATAAATCGGTATTGTCTGCCCCGATGTTTTCGGCCCAGAATACTGAAACTGCTTGAGCAACGCTCGCTGATCGATCATGCAGCTCTATGGGCAGTGTGTAAGACCCATAATATTCACCAGACTAGGCCGAGTTTTCGCCCTGGCTGTGTGTGAAACACTATCTATATAATTGCTCCTTATAGGATGCTATTTATTACAGGAATGATGCTATTCTAGCCCCTCTTCCTGGACTCCCTGATGATCATGTACTATACATGAATATCAGATGATGTCACCAACGTCTCCTCACTGACGTCAGTCACTTCTAAAACTTGTCTGCCGCCATCTTGAGTACCTTATTCGGCAAGATCGATATGTCAGTTGCAAAGGAACTAGCTAGCTATGCTTTCACAACACGGTAACATAAATATAACATAAATGTTACATAACATAAATCTGTAACGTTCGTTATTTTGAATAGAAATCATCACTCAAAAAGCATTCATTCACGTCTTCTCCGGTTTATTTGTGTTCAAATACATGCAATACAGTATCCGCCAGGGCTATTAGTCCAATGGTAATCAGTGTTTGGTGTAGGCAATCAGTACAGTGATTGATATGACCAATGAAAACTTTAGAATCAGCTGCAGGGCGGGATTTCCGCTGAAGTGGTTTGGAAAACAAAAGTAACATCTCTTCACCTGAAACAAGAAGCTAATAAATGCACGGTTTGAAGTATATGTGATTTGTGTGTGATTTTCGTGCGATTGGGGTATTTTCATATGAATAAAGAATGTTTACAGTATGCATGCTAGGTAAGGATAGGCCATAGCTTCATATAAAATGTTAAATATAACATATTTCTAAATATTTTTTTGACTTGAAACCATTTTAAACCGCGACCGGAATATGATACAAATCCTCGATGGTGTTTTAAAGTGAGTTAAAAGTAAAAGTGTAATATTAATCAATTAAATTGTGTCATGTAGCTTTATGCTACCTGTTGTGCTAATGCACCTGCTGCAGGATCTATTCTATTCCATACAATAATTTTTTTTAAAGAATAAAAAATAATGTTTCAAGAATAGTTATTTTTTTGTTTGTTTTCTAACAAGACTTGAGATAATAGGTTTGTCAGTACCATAGACAGTACTCGGTAGGTACTCAAGATGGCGGCAGTCAACTGGAAAAAGAGCGGATGACGTAAGAGGTCACGTGACTGATATTCATGTATATGGGCCCCGGGCACCTGCCCTTTGTACTGGATCTCAGCACGCACGGCGTTTTACTCTGTGTTCCCCATAGCGTAAGATATTACGCAGTACGAGAGAACCTCTCGTAAGAGAACGTACTCGGTTCTCTCTAGAAGAGGGAACGAGTACTGCGTATCTTGCAGTGCCTGCAACACGCTCTGGTTCGCTCCGGCGATGAAAACAAGCTATACCAGCCTCTCGAGCTATATTTATAGCCCAAGGCCACGCCCGTTTCGGCGCTCATTGGAGCTGACGTCACGACGGGGCCTTTCGATAGGCTGCTGCAGTTGCCGCAGAGCAGCCAATAGGCGCACGAGCTGTTTCGCCTATGTCTGCGTGCTGCCGCAACGCGTTTTACATTATTCCAAAATTAAGGATAATTTTTGGTTTCAATATGTCGCGGAAAAGAGATTTCCCCATAGTGTAAGATATTACGCAGTACTCGTTCCCTCTTCTAGAGAGAACCGAGGTTACGTTAGTAACCGAGTACGATTTGCGGAAACACCAGACAACACTTTTAATCTTCTAGTAATAATGATTTCTGAAAAATGCAGAATAAATCAAGATGTACATTTATTTGTCAGGTAAAATGTATCATGCCAATTACACAAGTGATTAAAAGCCAATTCAGAAATAATAAATACATGACATCAATTACTCAAAGATGACTCTAAAAGTAAGCAATGCATTCCTGACAGAGACACACAGTCGTGTGTGAGTGTTTTCCAATAGGAAAACACTGAAACAGCACTGTATGGGGGATGTTCCTGGTAAAGGGTCCCAAAGACTGCTCTGTCACCCCTTAAATACCCTGACCAGAACAAAAGGGTTGTACCAATATTTTTGGGTCAATTCATGTACTCCAGGGGGTAGCACCTGGTTTCGGGAGATATCTTGAAAAGACATCACCCAGAGAGGAGAATAGGTTTCTCCTAAGTTCTCAATCTTTCTCATCAAACCAATGACTGCAATGAAATTAAAGGGATAGTTCACCCAAAAATGAAAATTCTATCATTGTTTACTCACCCTCAAGTTGTTCCAAACCTGTATGAGTTTCTTTGTTCTGCTGAACACAAAGGAAGATATTTGGAAGAATGTTTGTAACCAAACAGATCTCGGTCCCCATTGACTACCATAGTATATTTTTTTCCTACTATGGAAGTCAAGAACTAAGGGCGGCAGCCTTTCTCATCTTGGTGGTGGTATTTTGGAGTGATTGCTGTGCCACCTGGAGGTGTTTGACTGAGTGCAGTGTGAGTGCACGTGTGTTTGTGGTCAAGGCAGAGCACTTGTAACCAGTGTCTCTCGTGTCTCCCGTGTAGCCGTCAAGGCAGAGCACTTGTAACCAGTGTCTTTCGTGTAGCCGTCAAGGCAGAGCACTTGTAACCAGTGTCTCTCGTGTCTCCCGTGTAGCCGTCAAGGCAGAGCACTTGTAACCAGTGTCTTTCGTGTAGCCGTCAAGGCAGAGCACTTGTAACCAGTGTCTCTCGTGTCTCCCGTGTAGCCGTCAAGGCAGAGCACTTGTAACCAGTGTCTCTCGTGTAGCCGTCAAGGCAGAGCACTTGTAACCAGTGTCTCTCGTGTCTCCCGTGTAGCCGTCAAGGCAGAGCACTTGTAACCAGTGTCTCTCGTGTCTCCCGTGTAGCCGTCAAGGCAGAGCACTTGTAATCAGTGTCTCTCGTGTAGCCGTCAAGGCAGAGCACTTGTAATCAGTGTCTCTCGTGTCTCCCGTGTAGCCGTCAAGGCAGAGCACTTGTAACCAGTGTCTTTCGTGTAGCCGTCAAGGCAGAGCACTTGTAACCAGTGTCTCTCGTGTCTCCCGTGTAGCCGTCAAGGCAGAGCACTTGTAACCAGTGTCTCTCGTGTCTCCCGTGTAGCCGTCAAGGCAGAGCACTTGTAACCAGTGTCTCTCGTGTCTCCCGTGTAGCCGTCAAGGCAGAGCACTTGTAATTAGTGTCTCTCGTGTAGCCGTCAAGGCAGAGCACTTGTAACCAGTGTTTCTCGTGTAGCCGTTAAGGCAGAGCACTTGTAACCAGTGTCTCTCGTGTAGCCGTCAAGGCAGAGCACTTGTCACCAGTGTATCTCGTGTAGCCGTCATGGCAAGAAGGCTCATAATTGGGGTCTTGTGGGGTAATACCCTTTAGATGTTTCACCGTCGGGACGACGATGACAAAGGGGGGGGGGGGGGGGGGGGTAGACTGTAGCAGTAGGCATTAGCTCCGCCTATTAATGCTCGGCTGGATGGTGATTTAGCTCTAGTTATGGTGACTATAAATGCGGTTGGTGTACGTTACCTGTGAGGGCATTACACGTGACGTCATGTCGTTGTTGTTCCGGCGCGGTGTGCAAGAGCTGGAGAGGTAAGAGCTGCCGGTTAGCGACTCTGTTGCAAATGATTCCTGTGGCACTGGGTAATATAGACTTCTTTGTTATAGTGGACAGGGGAACTAATCGGCGTACACTCGGCGGCGCTCGTTGTTGTCCGACCTTCTAGAAACACGGATGAGTTTCGTGGTTCTTTAATGACGTGCTGTTCAGGTATGTTTTCAACCTTTTATATTTAATGCCTTAGTCCAACTCAAGTCCGCTTGGTGAGTTTCCTCTGTTTTAATCCAGGTGTGTTTCATATGCCTGTTTAAGGTTATGGTGGGCTGTCATTGTCGTTCACTGGACGTTTTAATCAACAGTCCGGTTCAACATAAACTGCTGAGCGACCACAAACTTACTACGTGCTGCTCTGCTGTGTAGCCTTACTGACTAGCGTCATTGCGACGTCTTCGACCTCAACGGCACCATTAACGTTAACTTTTCTCTTTCATTCCATGAGAATTGGTGTGGATGTTTTTATTGCCTGGGATTTGATATTGGGTACTCAGAATGTAAGGAGCTGTATTTAAAGTGACTCTTGATGCTCATTATTCTTAGTCATCACTGTTCATTGTTTTAATTTAAGTTTCTTTTTTTTGGTTTATTTAATATTATGTGAATGTTTGTTTTGTTTAATTCTTTCTTTTTGGCTCAAGTGCTGTCTTTGTGGCCCGGTACGAGTTAAACAAACACCTGGTCTGTATTTTCCGGATGCTGTCTAGGATATCCGGTTATCCAATTGTTCTCATGAGAGTACCCTGATTTAAATGGTGAACGTGTAAAATTCAACAATGTTGTGAGGTGACGATCATCTGGAATGTATCTGTCTATGATGAGAATGCTTGTTATCATACTGGTTTGAGACGAACATTGTTCATTTGGGTCAAATAATTGTTTTTGTGTATTTCTTGTTTTTTTTCCTTTTTGTTTTCTCTATTTTGTGGTGTATGAGTCTGATGTGTGTTTTTTATTGTAGGCCTGGGCGGCAAGGAAACTAAGGGCGGCAGCCTTTCTCATCTTGGTGGTGGTATTTTGGAGTGATTGCTGTGCCACCTGGAGGTGTTTGACTGAGTGCAGTGTGAGTGCACGTGTGTTTGTGGTTTTCTTTGTTTCTTTTCTTTTAGGAGAATAGGGAGGCCCCTTGAGTGGAGTAATTTGGCTGCCGTTCCCAATTTCCGTCGCCCGGAGTGTCCCATTTTGAATTTCCTTTTTCTGATTATTGTTTTTTTTTCTTTCCTTTTTTTTATTGTTTGTATCATTTTAATCAGTAAAGTGATTTTATTGTTTGTATCCTTCACCCATGTCTCATGCCTGACTCCAACCAATACGAGCCTGTGAGCCTTGTGTGCTCCTGATTTGTTTAGGGCGATTCCCTGGTAATAAGCCCCCAGGGTGGCGTAGTTGGTTTATTCATTTGGTGTCCCTGTTTCTGAGCCCATCGCCACATATACATTAATTTATTTTCAGATTTGAGAGCCATATTTGTCAGATACTCACATGCATAGTGAAAAATGAGACCATATGCCCTTATTGACATGCATATTATTGCAAAATACTATGAAAATAGAAATATAAAAAGTTTATAACAAATTTCAGAACCTTTTGAGCAATAGAATGGTTGCATGGAGGTTAAAGGTTCTTCATGTGAACCACATACACCCTTTTAGTCCAAGCTATCAGTTACTTACTGACATGCATATACAGTATTTTCAAACATTAGATACTTCAGAAATAGAAACAGACACTGTTCAGAATGTTCATATAACAGGCTGCATTTCCTAGAAATAGAAACTGAAAGTAATTTTGAAGTAATAGCTAAATTTAACTTGACTTCTGCAGTTCATCACGATTGAGTTACAATAGCAAATGAGTATTTAATTCATTCAAAATGCCCTTTATGTTAATAGAAGAACACGGTCAATGGAATTGCAAAATGCAACCAAAATACCTTAGCAAAACAAAAATAATTGTCTAACAATTTGTAATGTTTAATTTTTCCTTTTGTTGTTGACTTGATTTTGTACTTTCCTGCAGTTCTCAAAATACCAAAGAATAATACATTAAAATTAGTTATCAAATTATATTTATTCAAAGTGATGCAGGAATGGCTAGCTTAAAGGGATAGTTCACACTAGTGGTGGGCGATATGGCAAAAATGTCATGATTTTTTTCAGGAAAATAACGATTCACGTACGATTCCTTTTCATGTTGGTTTTACTCTTTTGCAAGTGACTGAGCATTACAGCCAAACTAATGTCCCTGTTCAATAACAAAGCCTACAAGGTAAAAATAATAATAATAGAATGGCAGACAGTTAGGCCAAAGTGGTGAAGATACTGTAAGAAAAACCTTTGTCATTATTTTCTTTATTAAAAAATAAGAACAAAGATACACATTACATACACAACATAATATACAACATAAATAAACAGTGCTTTATTTTTTCAGCATAGTCGGCTGTCCCACACACTGTCAGAAAGTTTATATTAATTGCATTGAATTTTTTAAAATTATAAAAAATTGGGCCTGTCTGTTCATGTTCCAGTGATACATGATGTCTCTCCCCACCTCATAACCTTCTTCTCTTTGCAAGAGTGGAAAAGCTATTCATTATTTTGTCATAATCAGATCACTTACCCTGCTGATAACTGTCCTGTTTGCATTTAAATCATGTTATTTTTAAACGAGTTAATATGAATATTGCTTGCTATTAAAGACATACTTTTAATCATACCCACATATCAGTGAACTTATTACATAAATGCATTCAACGTTTAATTATGCAACATCATCATCAAGTCCTGTGCTGGGCACATTGGGCAACAAGTGTCCTCCAACGTATTCAATCCGTGGCCAAGTTCTCCACATCTTCCCAACACTGACATTCTTCAGGTCTTCGTGAAATATCTGTCTCCATCTCTTCCTTGGTCTTCCCTGTCTCCTGCATCCTCCTGATGGTGTCCACTTCATCTTTGGGTGGTGTTGTTTGGGCATGCGTAGGACGTGTCCAGCGAGGTGCACCCTTTGCTCTGTCTCAGTTAATGAATAATGAAAATAATAATTTATCTTTTTTCATATTGTAAAGCATTTTGTTTTCTCTTTTCAGCTTCATAAACTACTTGATGTCTGCCTTTATCAAAAAAGCGTCAGTGCTCATCAGGAGTTTTTAAATGTATAAATTTGATACTACACATACACTGTAAATGTTAGAAGCACTTTAGTACATGCAATTATCTAATTAAAATATTGCAAAACTACCCCTGCTGTAGGCCATTTTTTTCAAAAAAAGTTTCTCTTTCAAATGTATTTATGCATCAGTTTAATCACACAGAAGAGTCTTTTGTTTTAAAATGTGAGTTGTATTATTTAATTAGAAGGAATACATATATTTAACAGCCTATATATTCAATATTTAGGAATCTATCCCTTCAGCCAGAACCGGAAGAGATCTGTCATCATTTACCATAAATTGAAGTAAGTGTTTCGCATCTGTTCAGCTGGGTTGTTATTGGCTGTGACTTTATCGCATAACTCTAGTACAATCTACACAGATCTATTCTCCTCATCATGGACAACAAACTTTGTTGAGTCACATTTGATTATTGCAGTATTTTATCTTTTCCCCCCTTCTCTATTCTAACATCATGATTGCATTATAGGTTTTGATGGGTATTGTGAGACCATCTGATATGGAAATATTTTAAAGAAACGCTGTAATATAATCATCATCATCATCATCATCATTATTTATTAGCTTTTTTGTATGAACACCAATACATATAATGGATGAACCTTGATAGTAAACAAAAATCAATTAATTATCAATTTACACTATTACTATTACACAAGGATAATGCACCATTTAGTAAAACAACAGTGCCAAAATTTCCTCTTGGAAAGTGTTGGGAACTTTTATTCCTTCATCGAAGCAAAAACCAGGAGATGTTGGGATCGCGTTCAAACAGAAGTTATTCTTTATTGAGCGTGGCTGCAGTTCGTCCAACAAAATCTGACTAACGTAACTTTACATGGTATCTTAAAGGCATTCAGTGGGCAGTCCTTAAAGGTGCTGACCTTACACACAGCCTTAGGGAAGACCACTAAATCTAATCATCTAAAGACAATAGAGGCAATTTCCCCCAACTGAGATAATGGTACCCCCCAAATGGTATAAACAACAAATGGTCATGAGAACTAAGACTATGTAACATTCACACATAGTTCAACTCTTAGTAGTAAGATCAAAGACTTAACAAAACCCCTTCAAGGGAAACTATGTTAAATCTAATCAGTAAATGGATGCCCTCATGTTCACCTTGAATGCCCAATACAGTATAGTTCACCTTAGTTTTTTTATGTGATGTTATGTAAGGAAGTATGATCAGCAGATCTAAAACATATTCTTAAATTTGTAATCCTACAAAAGGCAGCTGGTTTCCTCCAGCCCGAGGTCCTGTGTACGTAGGCCTCTAGAGCTCGGACCGGGCATAACAGATGTAATGTAGCTTGATCATCTGACACATGCGGTGGAGGATGGAAAGCCTGCAGAATTATAGACCATGCTGCATTTGTCGGAACCTTAGGCACATAGCCGGGTGTGGGGTGGAGAATAGCCCTCACTCTACCAGTAGCGAACTCGAGGCAAGAGGGAGCAACAGATAGCGCCTGCAGGTCCCTAACTCTTTTTAGGGACGTAATAGTGAGCGGGAAAGCTACCTTTAAAGATAAAAATTTCTCAGACACCTCATCCAAGGGTTCGAAGGATGCCAGAGCTAACCCTTCAAGAACCACTGCCAGGTGGGGACCCTGGGCTGGATGACAGGCTTCATCCTCCTAGCTCCACGAAGGAAACGTATTATAATTGGGTGGTCTCCCCAAGGTGCCCACCCTTAGAGGCATGTGGAAGGCAGTTACAACCACCACATAGACCTTAAGCATGGATGGGGAGAGCCCGTCAGAGAAGCGACTCTGGAGGAACTCCAGCACTGAAGCCACAGGGCAGTTAACTGGGTCCAACTGATGTTCTCTGCACCATAAGTTGAATACATTCCATTTGAATGCATACAGTTTCCTTGTGGAGGGGGCTCTAGAGTTTAAGATGGTCTCAACAACCTCAGTTGAGAGACCAGCATTTACGAGTTGGTCCCCCTCAGGGGCCAGACCCACAGTTTCCACAGCTCTGGCCGAGGGTGAAGTATTGTGCCCCTGGCCTGAGAAAGAAGGTCCCTCCTTATCGGAATTTGCCACGGAGGGCTTGCTAGAAGAGCCATGATGTCCGAAAACCATACTCGGGCAGGCCAGTATGAGCTACTAGGAGTAAGCTGATCCCGTGCCACCGGTCCCTCTCTAGAACCCCTAGGAGCAGAGCGATCGGGGGAAATGCGTACAGACGTTGCCTCGGCCACGCCTGCACCATGGCATCCAGTCCCAAGGGAGCTGGATGCGTGAGGGAAAACCAGAGCGGACAGTGAGTGTTCTCGTGAGAGGCGAACAGATCCACTTCCGCCTGACCGAACTCCCTCCATATCAACTCCACCGTCTCGGGGTGGAGTCTCCATTCCTCGGGCCTCAGCCCCTGCCTTGACAGGATGTCTGCTCCCACATTTCGTCACTATTTTTCTCTGACACGGTGCTCCCAGCACAGGACCCTGGGACAGGAACCACTGTGTCCAAGAACGGGTTCTTCCAGCCCGGTCTCACCCCAAAACGTCACATACTGACGCGTCTTGACCAAACGGCAATATACGACGAAAAGGGTACCCCTAAAACGTCCATATGAGACGAAGACATAAGCGCACCAGCAGCGCCTCTTAGCGGTACCCTAACGCATACCTAAACCTACCCATAACCCGAATAGTCACATACGGACGTTTTAGGGGTACCCTTTTCGTCGTATATTGCCGTTTGGTCAAGACGCGTCAGTATGTGACGTTTGGGGGTGAGACTGTGTTGGTTCTTCCACATGACTAAAGAATGAAGGCATCTGCGCGTTACTTTGATAGTGCGAAATGGGTTACCCCTCGGGGAATGGAAGAACTCTGTATTGATACGCTTTTCCCCCAAAAGCGAACCTCAGAAACTTCCTGTGCTGGGGAAGGATGGATATGTGGAAGTACGCGTCTTTTAGATCTATCGTGACAAACCAGTCCTGGGACCTGATATGACTCACAATAATAGGTATGGTTAGCATTTTGAACCTGAATCTCCTCAGAGACCGGTTCAGTACCCTGAGATCTATTATAGGACGTAACTCCCCATCCTTTTGGGGAACTATTAAGTACTGGCTGTAAAACCCGGCTTCCCTCTCTTGAGGAGGAATCTGCTCTATGGCTTCCTTTGCTAATAGGGACTGAACTTCTTGTTTCATGACTCGACCCTGCTCGGGGCTGACAAGCGTGTGCACAACCCCGATGAATTTCGGTGGACGATACTCGAAGTGAATTCTGTACCCCTTTTCTACTGTGTGCAGGACCCACTGACCCTTCCAGGTGTCTACATATTCTACTAGGGGGACCAGACTCTCCAGCAGGGGCGTAGCTACGTGGTGGCCAGGTGGGGCCACGGCCACCATTGGTCAAGGCTCGGCCCCCCTGCCGGCCCCCCCAACCTCACGGCCCCACCCCCAGTCTGAGGAGGGGGGAAATAAATTTTATTAAAAAAAACTCTCCTGAACAGAAACGGTCTAAAGGAAGCTGAAATGTATGCATTTTTTTTTTTTTCATCAAGTCATTTGTCACTTACGTTACAAGCCCCATATTAGCAACATGTTGGGTCACGCCCCCATCAACAGCGCAAACCATTACGTGCCTGCATCCTAACAGCGCTTAATGGAGACTAGCAGCTAGACTAGCACTGGATACCACTGTTACTAACACGTGAGTAAGTTGGTGATACTTGAAAGCATAATTGAAATGATAAGATCATAATAGTTATCTTCTCACTCAGTTTAATGTGTAAGAATGTGTCGACATAGAGAAAGGGTGGCCGTGGCCGTGGCCGTGGCCGTGAGTTGAGTTGGGCTGCTGCGTGCTGCTGTTATTATTTTTGCAAATGCGTATGATTATCTCTGGCTAGCGAGCTAGCACTAGCTAGTTAGCTTAAAGGGTTACAATAGCCGCTTTCCGACCAAGTAGTTCTAGGAACTTAGTTCTAGGAACTGTCCACTTCTAAACAGTTCTAAGAACTACTCTCCCCCAAACTCGGTTTTGCTGTTTGCGTTCGCACTGGCCAAGTGGCCATAGGAACTGGTAAGGGAGTGACGCAAGCACGGTGACTTTTATTTTGACGGAGCGACGAACCTTTATTTTGGCGGCGCTGAGAACGCCAGAGCAAACAATGCTCGCATTCTCTGTGTTTATTAGTTAGCGATCTGTCTAACAGTACTGTTTAATATCTTATTAGATAGAAATGTTATAGAAAGTAGACAGTATATGAAAAAAGGTTATTAGCCTATGCTGTGTGGTTGATGTCCAGTGTTGCTAGCTGGGCAGATAAACATAATCATGTTTGGCTTGGTCCCCTCAAAGTTGCGTTGGATTTTCTCTTCAGCATAAAGGTTTAGAGACCCATCTATCACTGTTTTCCATGTTTGTATAGTTAGTTTATGGAGTAAATATATAGGCTATAATCTGTGTGTTTACATTCTAGCTGTTTTAAAAATGGCGGGTGCTGGTGTTCCGCGTGCGTTCGGTCAATCAGCGTACACTAACGTCACGGATAGTTCCTATAGTGCTGGTTTAGACCCTACTCTGAAGTAGGACCCAAATTAGTTCCTACAAATGGAGTTCCTAGAACTAAAATCGTTCCTAGTTCCTGCGGTGCGAACACGCCGACATCCGGGTACTTTAGCCAATAGTTCTAGGAACTGTGAAAAGGTTCCTCCGGTCGGAAAGCGGCTATTGTCTGTAACCAAACAGTTGATGGACCCCATTGACTTCCATAGTAGGAAAAAATATGGAAGTCAATGGGGTCCATCAACTGTTTGGTTTCAGACATTTTTCAAAATATCTTCTTTTGTGTTCAGCAGAAAAAAGAAATTCTTACAGGTTTGAAACAACTTGAGGGTGAGTAAATGATGACAGAATTTTCATTTTTGGGTGAACTATCCCTTTAACTCAATTCCAATGTGTCACGCGAGCAACGCGAGCGACGCGCTCCATTTCATAGTCAAAACAGTGGACGCAAGTGTCACGGGCGATGCGTGAAATGACATAGCCTACACCGCTCACGCAACAGGGGTCGTACAGTCATAGTAGAGTCATAGCACTGAATGCCCGTCTATTTCGCTTCAATAGCTGGACGCGCGAATGGATTCAAAATGTTCAAGCGTCGAACTAGACGCGAATTTGACGCTCATCGCAGCATAATAACAGGCTGCGATGTCAAGATTGCAATGCTGGAATGTGTGTCAGAGAGAGAGAGGCGCGGGCGCGATCGAACAGTGGAAACAAACAAAAAAACATACCCCAATCATTTTGTTCATACAGGACAGCGTTAAAACTGCAAAATTGTGCTTTCATGGTTCTCAAACTTGTTCTCAAACTGTCACTCAAGGTGACAGAAGGGGGAAGGCCTACGGGAACAAAATGCAGCATTTTGCCGTTCCTTTAATACTACCTCACCTTAAAATAAGATTTAAACTGAGCATGCATTTCTATCAGGTAAAATGCTGTAAATACATGACATCCAATCAAATTACCTCATCTTTTGCGGTCTGCATTAAAGCAGCGTAGAACAGTAGAACTAGTGTTATACTCCCTGTTTCATAGATTCTGTAAGTTCTCCATTTGCTGCACACTCATTGAACACATTCAAAATAAACTCTCTAATTTCTTCCCAAAAACATCTGTAAAACTCAAACGGTAAACCATCGGGTTCTGGGCTTTTGTTAAAAGGTGTTTTTTTTAATGATATCATCTAATTCTTTCAGTGACATCTCCTCTTCACAAAGGTTTTTGCTGTTTATACTTATACTAGGAGTGTAAGGTTGTATCTTGTTAAAAAATAAATCACTTGAATCAGGATTAAAAGATGATGTATATAATTTTTGGTAAAAATCTGAAACAAATTTTGAAATTATTTTGACATCTGATATATCAATATACAAAGAGGAATTTTTTTTTTAGTTCGGCTCGTTTTTTTTCCAAATTGAAAAAGTATGCATAGTTTTTTCCTCCGGCTTCTAGCCATTTGGCCCTAGATCTAATAAAGACCCCTTTAGCCTTTTCTATATAAAAGGAGTCTCTCTTAATAGGTATAAACTTTCTTTCTCTGCATCATTTGGATTGGCAAGACAAGTAATGCGGTTAATTTCTTTCAATATAAATTCAAATTGTAATCCTTTTGACTTTAAAAGATCTTTACTAAATTTTATAGAGAACTTTCTGCACTCATATTTAAACAATTCCCAGTTTAAGGTATGAGAAATATTAGTTTTTTTTTTTTAAAGAATCAATTATGCCTTTAATAAGGGGGCAGTCATGGCCTAGTGGTTAGGGAGTTGGACTGGTAACCCAAAGGTTGCTGGTTCAATTCCAGAGCCGGTGGGAAATGACTGAGGTGCCCTTGAGCAAGGCACCTAACCCCTAATCGCTCCCCGGGCGCCACACAAATGCTGCCCGCTGCTCTGGGTGTGTGTATCCACGTTTGCAGTGTGTGTGTGTGTTAACTACTCACTACTCTGCTCCTAATGTGTGTGCATTAACTTGGATGGGTTAAATGCAGAGGTCAAATTCCAAGTATGGGTTACCATACTTGGCCGTATGGTACTATGATACCGTATGATACTCTTTCACTTTCAATTATGCCTTTTATGCCAATTATGCCTTTAATACCCAAACAATAATCAGAATTGTTTAATAAAGAGCTATTCAATTTCCAATACCCTGGTTTTCTAAATAAGTTATAATTAACGTCAGACATTTCTAACTCGATACCTGCATGATCAGTTAAAGGTGCATTGGAAATAGAACATAATTTAACAGAAGAAATCAGATTATCAGATATTAACCAAACATCAATACGGGATTTTTGTGTCAAATCAGATTTAAACCAAGTGAAGGAAGGGGAAGAGTCATTATGTATCATTATGAATCTATGAATATCTACCAAAGAGAGACATATCACTAATTATTTTGTTAACAGTAGTAGTGCCATATTTTGGAGGAAATCTATCATAGCATAAATCAGGAGCCTCATTAAAGTCCCCACCCATAATTAGTGATGTAGATGGGTATTTTGTTTTTAAAGAAATTAATTTGGAGGTTAAATCTGTAAGAGACAACTATTACGACTATTAAGATCTGTTAAAGCCATAGACATTTGCTAGAATAACAATGTTTTCCCCAAACTAGATAACAATAATTAACCATCGGCCTTCATTCGAACAATGTGATTCAAGTAGGCTACAGTGTAATTAAAGTGCTGATTAAATAAAATCATAACCCCAGCAGAATTATTGGAACCATGACAGTAATCTTACTCCCCCATTGATTCGACCAGAAACTTTCGTCTTTCACAACTGAATGCGTTTCTTGTAAAAAATAGACATCTCTGCATTTCGATTTACAAAAAAGAAATAAAGCTTTATGTTTGGTTAAGTCTCGGATTCCCCTAACATTGACTGAAAAACAGTTCCACTTAAATGACATATAACAAACACCAAGAACGTGTAACCAAAATCTATTGTTTAATAAATAAAACTAAAACTTCTAGATGGATTAAGGTAGAAAAAAGTGAGTGCAACACTTATCCAGACCTCCTCACTGTAGTCAGAACAAGTTTAACATTTCTCTAATCTAGGGTGGAACCCTAACAAGAAATAAGTTCCATGAGGATGAAAAACCTCACAGAATGTTAGAGACACGATAAAGAGTCACTCAGCCTATATGTTGTCAACTGTAATTTTCTTCCCGTCGATGATGGCAGCTGAACCCTGAAACCCTGCACGTTTACCTTCCAGTCTAGCTTGGTTCACGAGTGGCCACAGTTTGTTTCGAGCCTCCCTTGCGCGTTGTGTTAAGTCCTCCGTTATCCTAATATTTCTTTTGTTTGGGAATTTCGGAACGCTTTGCGTCGGCCCAGATGAGGTCACGGTGCGTGCGAGAGGTGAACTGCACAATAATACGACGAGGCTGAGTGAGCCCTTTCTTCCCAAGCCTGTGGGCCACATCGATGGAAGACTGGAGAACATCTGCTAGAGATGGTGAAACAAAGCGCAATATTTCCATCACAGCCATCTTTACATTCTCACCTTCACTTCTTGGATACCAGCAATCCTTAAGTTCCACCGTCTTTTGTATGCCTCCAATTCATCCAGCTTTTCCCAAAGTTGTTTGTTTTCGGTCTTTAGCGATGTAACTTGATCCTTCATCAAACTGGAGTTTGTAACGGCAAGATCGGCCTTGACAGAGATCGCGTCCATTTTATTTCCGAGTTCAGCGATGCGGTTTGAGTAACAGGAGACAGTTTTCAATTGCCGTTAATTTCTCTAAAAAATCGTCTTGTTTCTCAATTGCTTCCAAGAGAACAGCATTTGATGGCTCTGTAGTATGGCGTCGCATCTTCGATTGTGGACTCTTGGTGGGACTCAGGGACACAGGTGGCGTTGTGTAATCATGCACACGTTTTACTGCTAAAGCGTCTTCCATATGTTGCGATGAGGAAAATACATTTTATGACGAGACCGAATTGTTATAACCGATAGAAAGAGCAGTCACTTCTCAAGTAGCAACTAACACTATAGGTTAATTTCCAAGAAAGTGCATATAGGAAACACCCATCATCTTCAAGAAAAATCCCGTAGAAAGGGTTCTTAACGTTGTAATATTTAGTACAGATTTTATTTACATGAGGACAGGTTAGGTCAAGAATTGCACATAAATGCTTAAGAGCAACTAACAACACTACTCACACAGGCGCCATCTTACCCCTGCCCCTCCCTTACCCCTGCCCCTCCCTCACCCCTGCCCCTCCCTCTCCCTTACCCCTGCCCCTCCCTCTCCCTTACCCCTGCCCCTCCCCCTCCCGCATCATATTGAGTACTCATATGCTATAACACACTTTATCTGTTATTTTATGTTTTGTGAGCTGTAAGGCTGGTGCCAGTATGTCTGGTTGACCCCTCAGTGAAACAAAATGCCCTTACAAAATGCAATTAAGTTGGTCAGTGAAAACATTGGAAATCTTTTCTTTGTATTTTTGTCAGTTAAATAAAGGTTCAAGAGAATTAACAAATCACAGATTATTGCAAAATGTCCCAGCTTTTCTGGAAATGGGGTTGTAGAGAAGATCAGGCGGAAGAAACAGAAACAGGAAAATAAACTGTTCATAACAAGTTTACAAGATCAGGCAGCATTTACCATAAATAAAAACTGAAAGTAATTTGGAAGTAAATCCTAAATTGGTCATGGCTTTACAAATTCCTGCAGTTCATAAAATGTAGATGGAATGTAAGGCTGGTGCCAGTATGTCTGGTCGACCCCTCGATGAAACAAAAGGCCCTCCTGAGAATTAACACTTGAACTATTTCCTGCATATGTAACAGGGATTTCTGAGACGCAGCACACAGGGCAGTTCACACTTCACACACACTATCTCCTCTTCATCCCCCCCTCCTCCTCACCTGAAATACACTGAAAACCTATGCAATGTAAACTATGTACAAGAAGTATCTATGCATGTTTGATATCATTTAAAGGGGCAGTCATGACCTAGTGGTTAGGGAGTTGAACTGGTAACCCAAAGGTTGCTGGTTCGATTTCAGAGCCAGTGGGAAATGACTGAGGTGCCCTTGAGCAAGGCACCTAACCCCTAATTGCTCCCCGGGCGCCACACAAAGGCTGCCCGCTGCTCTGGGTGTGTGTATTCACATTTGCAGTGTGTGTGTTAACTACTCACTACTCTGCTCCTAATGTGTGTGCATTAACTTGGATGGGTTAAATGCAGAGGTCAAATTCCAAGTATGGGTTACCATACTTGGCCGTCACGTGTCACTGTCACTGTAAAGTGTCTCAGTGCGCCTGGTAAAATGGTCTCATTCTCCCAATCATAAAGCATAAAAAAGCTAAAAGAAGTTATAAAATATGAGAAAAGTGATGTGTCCCTTGACAAAAAAGATGTTCCTCCCCCAGATCCTTCATTCAGACTATACCTCCTGTATGTAAAACAAGAACCTATTCAAATACAAATTCTGATCTCACAGTGTGAATCCCTGAATAGGGAACCAAAATCTAATTATAATGACAGACGCCACCATTTGGTAAGAATATTGAATTATCTGGGTATATAAGGAAAAGGTGTAGAAAAGTTCGAGGAGTCTGTATAGGTTGACTGCCCACACAACGCTGTGTGTAATTTTGTTGACAGGTAATTTCTACAAATTCCGTGATTTCTCAATTATTATTATTGGTATGCTTCACTGATGATTTTATTCTTTGAATTAGATTTTGAATTATTACTTCATCACCTGGTCAATAAATTGGAAACGTCTGATCTTATTCTGACTGACTCTGAGATAGTTTTTTCCCTTATAGATTATAGGATCCGTATATTTCCACAAGCCTGCGCTAGACATTAGTGACGACTAATATCTGGTATCAGATTCAAGTGCACTTGAATGAGGGGGGCGAGTTATTTCCGTCTAGAATCAGCAAATGCTGTTTGATCAACCTGGATTTGGGTGTGTCCATAACCTCTGTTCTAATTTAATGTTCCTTTAGATAAGTGTACATGGATATACCACGGGCTTGACTAAACTAAAGCCATTTTAAGTATAGGCTACTTCATAAAATAAACTTGAAGTATACTTCTTTTTCGTAAGGAAATATAAGGCAAAAAAGACAAAAACAGGGGCATTTTTGCCCCTATGTCTTGAATTTTAAAGACATTCAGATTCTAACTGCATCATGCACTTCAAATTAGCACATTAGAGAGGGCGAACTTCTCCTCCCAGGCCCGATTTTTGCCTCCACAACCACCCGGGCTGCAGTCCAGGACTCAGGAAAAGCCCAAAAGCCAGACAGGCCCGATAGTACTCCTTCTTCAGCTTGACGGCACTCCCTTACGGCATGACCTTACGGCCACAGCACCGAGTGGCCGCGTCGACAATGGAGGTGGAGAACATGTTCCACTCGGACTCAATATCTCCAGACGTTTGGGTCTGCCGAGTCTGTCCAGCTTCCTCTCCCGCCATCGGATCCAACTCACCACCAGTTGCATCAGTTGACAGCTCCGCCCCTCTCTTCACCCGATTGTCCAAGACATACGGCCGGAGGTCGGATGAAACGACCACTGTCTGCATGCAAGATAATTGGGGAAGGATGCATTAATAATTTTTATGCATTATTTTTTTCCATGATTAATTGCACTTACTGTGATTAACGCATTAAAGTGACAGCCAATTAGGCCGATGTTTCAATGACAGCTAGACTTGCATCTGGCAGAACATTCATTCAATGGCCTAGGACCTCAATACATTGCATATGCTCACTGAATATAAACCCAATAGATCACTCAGATCATTAGGATCATATCAGCTACAAATACCAAGGGTTCACTCTAAGCATGGCGAGTCCGCTTTTAGCTATTATGCCAGCCGCAGCTGGAACCAGCTTCCAGAGGAGATCAGACGTGCTCCTACCGTAGTCATATTCAAATCCAGACTCAAAACACTTCTGTTTAGCTGTGCATTTACTGAATGAGCACTGTGCCGCTGTTCGACCGACTGTTTGTACTGTACTGTACTGTATTTTATTTTATTTTTCTAAACTGTTTTAATTATTCTTATTTCTTTTTATTATTTTAATTTCTTCTAAAGCACTTTGAATTGTGTATGAAATGTGCTATATAAATAAACTTGCCTTGCCTACAGTTACCTCATGGAAATTCACAGGACTGCAAAGGGACCATCATATCAAAACTGAAAGTATAAAATTCAGTCACTACATTACAGGATAAATAGGGGAGTTTCTTAGAAACTGAACAAGATCACCATACACTCTCAGACTGACTTGCAGGTAAGACATTTTCTGAAGAATCATTACACCAAATTTAAATGTAAAGTGTACGTTATGAATAATTTGAGAGCTACCATATGCAGTATACCACATATTTATATATTAGCTATGTCAAGTTTAGAAAATTACAAATACCATTTGTATACTTGTAATATCACTTGTAATACCAAGTGAACGTAAAATTAATTTAATGCTTAACAAAAAAGCAACATACATTTTTTTTCAACATTTTGTTGATGTCAGTACAGACCAACTGAAAAAGACAAATGCTCTAATTCTACTATATTTTTCTATTTGACTTATTCTACATACTCATCACTTGAATGTACTTTTATTTATAGATCTTACACAAACATAAAACTAAAGATTAAATTAATAATTAAAAATAAATTTTAAAAGAAATATGTCACGTAGTGGCACAGAGAAGCCATCCCTAAGGGTGTTTAGATGGGAGGGAAACATTGGGAGGGACTGAGACAAAGCAAGAAACCCCACAGTGACACACTGATTTATTTTACTTATTTATTCATTCATTATTATTATTTTTCCAGATTTTACATCATTTTGATTTTTAATGGTATTCTGCTAACCAATATTTTATTTTCCAATATAAGGACAAAGACGTTGCTAGAATGGGGATATTTGATTTCATCACATCCTTATTTGATTCACCTCCTTCTTCTCCTCCTCGTTCACGTTCTCGTCCTTCTCCTGCTTTTGATCCTCCTCGTCCTTCTCCAGGTAAATTATGATTTTCTCAAACAAAATATTAGGGTTATATTATCCTGAAAAAATTATTAATGCCCACACACTGAAATTAATTCTTCCAAAAGTTCTTATTTAAATAAAAGCGACTAGTGTTATTCATAGTTTTTACATAATCCTGGAGACCATACTATACTAAGAAATATAGCCAAATTACAACAGTAAGTAAGTGGGCTAAATTAATTATTTAAAATTGAAAATGACTAACAATTCTTTTTGGTTAAACAGAGTATGACAGGCCATGGAGGTCAATGAACTGGAGGTAGGCTCTTGAAAAAAAAAAAAAAATTCTCCTGCCTGAACAAGCTGTGCTTTATTGCATTAACCCTTACAATTAGATCTCTCATTGGTCAATTTCAGACAAAACTGCAGTAAAATAAAATTTGACAATAGCCAGTTTCATGTTCCTTGTAACATGTTCTTCTTGCATTTTTAAAGTGACTTAATTGATTATATATTCTTGGAATATTTTAAAAACATGTTGCATCTCACATTTATTTTATGCATATAGGCCTAAGTCTAGGGTTATGCTCACAAAATCCCCTGACCACCCCCTTTAAACTCCCTTTCTAGTGAAGATAGACAGAACCTTTTGACAGCAGTAACCAACTTCCAACCTGGGAACAAAGTCGACACTCTCAGAATTCTTCTGCATGGACCAGTAGGTGCTGGAAAATCAAGCCACTTCAACTCTGTGAATTCTGCTCTCCAGGGGCGCATCACTACCAGAGCTCTGGCACATTCAGTAGCTACTGATCATAGTTTCACTTTGGAGGTATAAGCTTAAATGTGAAATGTATATATTATGATATTTATATGAAAGCCATGTTAAGAAGCGAACTGCTGTAATTTCCATTAAAATACTTTTATTTATTTATTTATTTTATTATTATTATTTATTATCAAAGTAAGAAAAGCTTTAATGCAAAACTCCAAAAAACAATGATTGGATTTTGTTTTCAGTGCAAAACATACAAAGTGAAGAAGGACAGGGCAGGCTCTTTCTTTCCTTTCACGTTCACTGACATCGCTGGTATGCACAATGTAGGTACTGGAATACAGAGTGAAGACATCATCCAGTTATTAAATGGTTGCATCAGCGATGGTTATACTGTAAGTGCATTTAATACAGACTTCAATTTTTTTATTCAAGCACTAGTCATAAGGTTATTTTGCATAGTGTGGAAGTAAACCTGAGCTGATAGTTCAAAAAAGTATGATAAACTTCACTCCAGAAATGCTGGTGAACTGAACAGTGCAAAAGAGTGTCATTCAAGCAATACTCACTTTTAAGTGGTCAACTACAGGTCAAACATTATTTTTTTCAGTTCTATTGTTGTTGTTGTTTTCCATAATGCGGCACATTCTTGTAGTTTATTTAGTGCTTCTATCTCTTCAGTTTAATCCAGTAAGACCAATTACAGAAAACGACCCAAGGTACAAGAGGAACCCCACTCTGAAAGACAGGATTCACTGTCTGGTGGCTGTTCTTCCTGCTGACACTGTTTCTGTGATGGATGATGAAAAAATAAGGCAAATGAGAGTAGTTCGGGAGAAAGCACGAAATTTGGGTGAGTCATATAATAGCTATATGTTTATTCTCAAAAATACAAATTTTATGCATAGGTTTCATCCATGAACTTTCTTGAGCATCAGAGAATGTTTGCACCCTTTGTAATAGTTCTGTATGAGTCGCATTTGATTGGTTGGATCTCAATATCATATAGCCAATGTTAAGAAAAACTTTGTTGTGCAGGACCTGGAGGATTTTACTTTAAAAAAGTGGGAATCATCACTACTCAGATTCATGCATAACTATAACAAAATATACAAACGGTCAATGATCATCAAGGAAGCTACACACCATCTTAAAATAAGTAAAAAGTAAACTTTTAACAGCATAATTTGTATAAATTCTTTTTTTTCCTTTTTTTTTTTGTGGAATATACAGTGTAATTATTGTTCATTGTACCACAGGCATTCCTCAAGTCATAATCATGACCAAAGTGGATGAAGCATGTCCACTAGTTAAAGAAGATCTTAAGAAGATCTACAAAAGCAAAAAAATAAAACAGAAGGTACTGTGCTTTTTTGTTTCTTTTTTTATATCATGGTGAATACATTGATTAAATTTGGCTTAGGTATATTTCAGTTTCTTGTAATTTCCATTGAAAATAATAGGTTTTGATCATATATAATGATAAATAATCAATGTGGGATTCAAACTCATTGCCTATCGCATGTGACAGTCAGACTAGGTGTGACGTGACCTGGATTTATATCTCTTCTCCGTAATACTATTTTATTTTTGTATACAAAAAAAAAAAAAAAAAGTCTATATGTTCTCTTTGCAGATGGAGGAGTGTTCAATAAGACTGGGTGTTCCTGTGAACTGCATTTATCCTGTGAAGAACTACCATGAGGAACATACCACTAACACAACAACTGATATTCTGATTTTAGATGCATTGCAAAATATTGTCAACTTTGCCAATGACTATGTGGAGGACCAAGTAGACAATGAATAAGAGTCTAGACTTCCATGTTGAGCAGGAGGTTTTCTTGACTGGACAAATTATCCATGCAGTGATATAACAATGCTATGGCCTACACGTTAAAGTTGGCTACATAATGCAGATAACTGTGTATAGGCTACTTACATCTGCGGTTAGTGGTAGTTTCTATTTGTATAACAATACTATTATAACAATATATCAATATCTAGTAAACAGAGATAAAGGTATTTACATGTTGTTTAAAGAATAATGATGTAGCTCACATGCCCGGACTTGCCATCGGGAGCACCGGGAGAATTCCCGGTGGCCTGCTGACTAATTTGGCCTGCTGCCAGCCAGCGTTTTTATATATAGCCTATATATAGGCTAGGCTATATATATTTTTTATTATTATAAAAAATATATACTACTACCTTTACCAGTGTCCAGTGATCATTTTCGAATTCGTCATTCAATAAAATTGTCATTAAAATCATGAATCTGTTAGTCTTGACTGGCAAGGCTGATTCCACTTTAAATTTAAGCCTCAGCCTCAGCCAAACGGTTACACAGAAAATGCGAGCGTCACCCGATGATGGAGAGAAAACAGCCATGGAGCAGAGGGGGAAAGGACAACGAAAAAGAAAGCACTCAGAGAACAAGCAGCATAATGTTGCAAAATGAATGACCTGTTCAGGGCTTCAAGTGCAGGTCAGTTTCATCTGTAAATACTGTACTTTTTTCTTCGTTAACTTAGTATTGAAATGCTAGCAAATGTTAGCGGTAGCGCCCCTATTAGTCACTCAAAATACTGTATGCTCAAGGAGATTAATATTATTTAGTGTAAAGTTACATTAGTGATTTAGCAGACAAATATTGACATTTTATGTGGTAGTGGGAGCAGGGAGACAGGAGTGATAGTGCAGACATCAACAAAAAATAATGCAATAACATTTTTTTAGACAATTTAGAAAAATATGTCTGCCCATTTGTGAGGTTTAAAACTTTTTTCCGTTTTTTTGTATTTATTTATTTATTTAATTAAATGAAGGTGGAGACAGTCAACCTAGCACTAGCTGTGGTGCAATGATCACACATTCAGCCAGGGACTGAGATGACATGTAGAAGCAAAATAAGTTTTTTTTTTTTTTTTTTTTTTTTACATATTGTATGAAATATAGCCTAGTGTTGCTAAATGTTGGATATTTAAGTAATTTTAAGATGAAAACAACAACATTTGTCATGAATATAATACTTAGATTTTTTTACTAACACAAATGTAGTTTCTGGGCAAACAAATTACAATAAGGTGGTTGTTTTACTGTGGAGGACAGTTCTGTTTGTAACATGATGAGGCCAGAACAAGTGACCGGTGAAGAAGAGACAGGTACAAGAAAAAATACGCACACTTTATACATGCATACATACACACATATATATATATATATATATATATATATATATATATAGGCCTATATAATACTAGTACTCCACTTAGATATTAGGGTAAATGAAGAGAAGGAAAAGGGAAGTGAGGATACTGTTCAAGAGAAAGCCTTTAATTATTTTACACGGCCCCAGCCTAAGGATTTAGACCAATAAATGTAATTTAGGAAAAAATAGGGTTGTCCGTGTTTCTAAATTTTATTTGGGTCCATGGGATGGCCTGGATGGGTGTGGGATTTCCTGGCCTGAAATTGTGTCCCAGTCCGGCCCTGACTGTATTGTATGTTTAAAAAAAAAAATCTTTAGGGTTCCATATGCCTTTGCTAATATTAGTAAAGATGTGTGTGTGATAGTTTCTTTCTCTGTGGGTGAGGTATGCTATTCAAGCTGCTTTTAGAGATTAAATAATCCACATATGCTATATGTATTTTACAAGTCATTGTTCTTGTTATATTGTGTTATTTTGGGTTTAGGGAAATGCAGAAGGGTCCATTTGTGAAGGGATTCAGTTGTTCATTTTCGTTTGTAAACGCCCCTTCAATGGGCGCAAAAACACTTTTAGGAATTTGCCCAAAGTGTGCTAAAATCAATCCCTGCTGATCTGCTTTTTCTCATGCAATGGCTGCATCCGAAAGCAGAAAAATGCTAACTCCCATCTGTTCCTATGAAGAGGAATGTGCCTTAGGTTGAGTTAAAGCATTTAACCCAAAAAATTAAAATTCTGTCATTAATTACTCACCCTCATGTCGTTTCAAACCCGTAAGACTTCCGCTCATCTCCGGAACACAAATAAAGATCTTTTAAATGAAATCTGAGAGGTTTATGTCCCTTCATTGACAGCTACGCAACTTTCAATCCCCAGAAAGATATTAAAGAAATCCATGTGACTCCAGTGGTTTAACTTAAGTTTTATACAGTGCTACGAGAGCTTTATTAAGAGAGCTTTTAAACATAATTTACCACTTTATTTTAATTAGCCTATTAATTCATTTTGAACAACAAACACGGATTCACGCAACAATGCTATATATATATATATATATTTTTTTTTTTAAATGCCATTACAGTAATCTTTTTTTTTTTTCAACATAAAATGTTAATGATTGTCATTTAAAAAAGAAATATTTCTTAAAAATAGGCTTCAATCCAGTCATGATGTTTTTGACAATTCTGTGAGATTCACCCATACAATTTTCTGAAGCCAAATACTTGTTAGGTTTATGGCCTATAGTTTTGGCCACTAGAGGCCCTCAATGTGTTTCATTTCAGTTTCCCGCTTTTGTATCGTGTTATTATTGTTCTCACTGTGCCTCGTTTCCTGTGAGTGTATATAGGTTGCTCTGTTCCTCAGTGTTTGATATGTTAAAACCAAACTCTCCTGTCTTTCAGTAAATCGCTCTTGTGATTTTCTCTGGATTTATGACATTAAGTGTATTCCCTGATTGAGCTCTCATTTCTGCAACTGTTCTCCACCTTCTACATTTACCCCTCACAGCCTAGTTCTAACCTCTGTCCTTACAATACTAACACTGCTGATAGTGATCCCACACCACAGAAATAAATTATAGACCATCAGGACCATGAATAAAACCTTTAAAATTTTAAGCTATTTTTATTCAATTTAGTCAGGTATGTAGTTTGTTGTAATGGTACAGTGCAGAGGAAATTACATTAATCTGATAAAACACATTTGGCTCGTTTTTACAGCTCATCTTTGCTTGTTTCATTGGTAGATTTTGGTGACTCTTCTATCGATTCACTCGACACCTGAAAAGCAGAAAGAAACACACCAGCTATATTACTCAAAATATCTACTAATACACCTAATATCAGGCTAAATAATCAATCCATCTGTTGGCTATTGACTGACCTCATCTTCATCATCATCATCATCATCATCATCATCCTCATCCTCATCTTTGCTCTCTTCTTCTGGTAACTCTCCTCCATTATCCAGGAACTTTGAGAATGTTTCCAAATCTCTATTCCCATCATAGTCAACAATCTGATTTAAAAAAGTATTTTAAAAGCATTTTTCAGTACTGCCATTCTCACTTAGATACATAATAACATAAGAAAAACAACAACATAGGCCTATCATTTGATGTCCATTTAGGCTACAATATATCTTACCAGTAAAATGTCAAACTTTGTTGTACATTTTTTGGGGGGGCGCATAAATTTAAACGTATAAATTTAAGTTAAATTGTAAAACAAATGTACAGAACAAAAAAACAAAAACAAGTATTTCATACATAATATATATATATATATATATATTAATTATAAGGGGGAATTTACGTAAATCTGTGTACACAACACAGTTTTCAACTAAAAATGGAAACCATTTTATGGGTTTTGGCCATTAACGTACACATCAACAGCGTTTTGAACACGGGTTTCAAATTGCACGTTTTTGAAAATGATACTGTTATCATCTCTGTGTAAACAAAAAGCGATTTTTTTTAAATAGTGACGTCATGCGCATGCGTATTAGTACGTGTAGTGTTTCTTTCCGATGAGACATCGCCATCTACTGGCCTGGCATGCATACTACAGCGTTTTTAGTCGTTTTCACGGATCCGTGTGAACGTGGATTATTTTGACAATTTTGTCAAAACTTTTCAGTTTTTAGTGCATCGTTATTGTGTAAACATAGGCCTACCCAAAAATGTATAGATAAGTCAAAGCCATTTGTCTAACCAGGTTGTGTTCCAAATTTGAAGTTGATATCACAAAAATGTAATCCACTAAAAGGTTTGAAAATACCGTTTCAATGTTCAACGGTTTTCACAGGATGAATTTTTAATGGTTTTTGAATGATACCTAATTTATGATGATTACTAAAATATGTGATAAAGGCAATAAAAAGAGCGCAAGGTGTCACACTACCAAGACACTGATAGGTAACAGGCTTTAGAGTGTGTGTATTGTTGCGAACCTTCTTTTCAGTCCCAGCAGGAAAGTATTTAATGGTGGGAAATCCCTGTATAATGACATCTTCCACATCGTTTTCTGTGGCATCCATTTTTGCAATTATAATGTCCTCATGGTCTTTGTACTTCTCTCCCAACGCATCCCACACAGGAACCAGCTGCTGACAGTGACCACACCATGGAGCATCTGTGAGAATGACACAAATGATAAAGTCGGCTGAAATGAAAATTGCGATTGTCTTTTCTTCCCTGTTGTGATGTAAGCTATATCTGAGTAGAATGACTTCTCGATCAAGAGAAATTGTAGGGTGAAACTTGATTTTGTCTATGTGGAATTGATTGGATCGTTGGACTATTGTGGTTTGCTATTGGTCGATCTCATGTGAGTGACAGGTTGTTCCGCCCTCACGGCAGTAAACATGTCATCAAGGAAGAGAAGTCATTGCAAGAAGGAGGGGAAAGTGCGATGGCATGTAATTTAAAATAAATAAATAATGATGTGCGTGAATAAATTATTTATAATAGAAATTGTCAATTTCGATTTCATG